>NC_091264.1:45409385-46034385 GCF_042477335.2 Ovis canadensis | reverse complement strand
CGGGAATGAGACATTAACTGTAAATGTGGAATACGACTCGAGAGGCTTAGACGGTGAATTCTTAAACAGGGGACAATTAACAGGATTAGAACCCTGATGAAAAAGTTAACTATGCATAAAATGGCAGGTGTATGAATTCTAAAGGGCTTTCACGGACACATTGTATTTTTTATATCCAAACAGGAGAGAAGTTCAACATTACTGAATGATTAATGTGCTTGTGGACCATACTTGACAGTGTAGTATCAATAAAGCACCTTGGGAAATGTTTTTTTGTTTTTTTTTAAGGGGGAAGACGGCTGCTGATTGAAATGAACCAATCCGAAATTTGCACCAGATGGATGAACCAATGTTAAATAGCTCGAAGCACTTCCGGAATTAAGCAGCCCGTAAGCAACAGGAATTGCCCACAATCCAATCAGAGTGATTCCGGTCCTTTATAAACACGGGAGCAACCCTCCTAGTCTAATCCCATTGTTTTGGAGGCTAAGCTATGGCGCGGACTAAGCAAACGGCTCGCAAGTCCACCGGCGGTAAGGCGCCGCGCAAGCAGCTGGCCACCAAGGCGGCGCGCAAGAGCGCGCCGGCTACCGGCGGCGTGAAGAAGCCGCACCGCTACCGGCCCGGCACGGTGGCCCTGCGAGAGATCCGCCGCTACCAGAAGTCCACGGAGCTGCTGATCCGCAAGCTGCCGTTCCAGCGGCTGGTGCGCGAGATCGCGCAGGACTTCAAGACCGACCTGCGCTTCCAGAGCTCGGCTGTGATGGCTCTGCAGGAAGCGTGCGAGGCCTACCTGGTGGGGCTCTTCGAGGACACCAACCTGTGCGCCATCCACGCCAAGCGCGTCACCATCATGCCCAAGGACATCCAGCTTGCACGCCGCATCCGCGGAGAGAGGGCATAAGTTGGCTTGTTGACTGATTATAACTTAAACCCAAAGGCTCTTTTCAGAGCCAACCACCTAATCTGTGAAGGGTGCTGTAATATGTGAGTGGAACACAAGTTTGGCAGAGGTTGAAGAAACCTATGTGTGTGCAGCAGCTTAGAAAGTCCTACGTTCTCTCTAAGTTATCAATGTAGCAACTACCTGCACGACTTAAATTATTCCATTTTGCCTTATTGTATGTAGGTTCTGCACATTTAGGCGTGGTACATGGGTTGTGTGCGTGTGTGTGTGTGTGTGAGCTGTTTTACCTCGGGACTCACTGGAAAAACAAGAACCAGGTGAGAAGTTTAACAGAAAAAGGCCTGTAAATAAATGCTCAGGCCAAGTTAGCCATCGTAAGAAATAGAAGTTTATGCATGAAGTAATTGTTCTTGGAAGTCTGTCAGGTATTGAGACTTGGATGCTGAGAAATGGAAAGCCTTGGCCCTTGTAAGGAAAGAGCATATTCATAATTCCAATAATAAAGTAAGACATTTTTAGTGCCAAATAAAAGCATTCCATATTAGAACTTTGTTTCCCATGTTCTGTACTTTGAGATTATAGCACGGTGAGTTTCTTAATGTCTGTTTCTGTCTCATCAGATGATGGATGTCAAGAGATGAAGCCCACGAAGGCATGAAAAATATATTCAATCCACGAAAACATCTAGAACAGTTCTTCGTATTAAATTCTCAAGAAATTTAGTGAAATTAGAATTTAAAAGTTGTTGGACAAATAAAAATTACCATTCAGTGTTGATTATAAGAGTAAAAGATTGATAGAGTTCATGTTAGTTTAATACTAAATAGTTTTTTCACATAGAAATAAACTGACTTGCATTACTGAGTTTGCCAGAAGTCATTATTAGTCTGAAAGCTCCATAAATAAAGGTAAACTCAATAGTTATCTCCTAATATCTATTATTATTATTCTGTTAGTGCTTTACAAATGAGGAGACTGAAACTAAAAAAATTATAGATAAAAAGTAGTAGAACCAAAAACATTTCCCCTTTAAGCATTACTATAGTTAACAACAGTATTAGGGTGATCCTCAGTAGCTACCCCTGAGGCTTGATTCCTAAGATGAGCCATCATAAGAAAACTGACATGTTTATCTAAATGTTTCCGTATATGTTAAAGGAAATGGGTAGATTTTGAAAATGTACAGGGTCACATAAAACTGTATTCAATTATACTACAATTATTACAGCCAGTTGCACAGAAATAGAATTGATGAACAGCTATAAAAATAAAACATTGAGTTTTTAGCCTTTCTGCTCATTAAACAATGATGATGCTAGCTGACAAACAGAATTTTAAAAAAATTTTAAATACATTGAAAAGCTAGTGCTTAATATGAGACCTTTTTTAATGAATTTTTATTTTATTGGGAAAATGTCACAAATCTAAATCACGTGACATTTTATAGGTACCTGTTGGAACACTAACTTGTATAACCACTTCAAGCTTACCTGGTTGCCTATAACCACATGTAAACTAAACACAAATATATACTCTCTGAATAATCAGTATCTTTATTTTATGGAAATGATAGCTAAAAAATCAAGATGATTCAGAAATACCATTTCATACTTTCCCCATTTCCTGCCTACCACATGTGCACACAGGTAAATTTTTATATTCTACATTTGAAGACTTATTGCAAAGGTGTTATATTTAAGGGTTTTTTTGATTATTTGCTCTTTTGTTTTCATTTGGGGATGTCTTTCTTTCTTTTCAGAAGCCCCAACACCTTGGATGGCAGTAAAGGAGTTAGTACAGTGCCTAAGTTAAGCCATTGGGAGGAGAGTGATAGAAGGGGCTGAGATTTATAACCCTTAGTCTCATACAGAAAAACAGTAAATGAAATCACTGAATCTGATTATCTGGAGACAATCCCACCATCTGACAGGATTTTAAAGATTGGTCAATTAAAAACACACCTAGACTATTGGGAAAAACAAGACAAAGAAAACTAATGACCTAGGGTTTAGTTTAACGAGAAAAGATGCATTATAAATATTCCCTTGATAATAATAGTACTGAAATATTAATATCATCAAGGTACATTAGCAGGGAAACTAGATTTTTTTAATTAGGGGAACTTATTCATTGAGATGGACCCTGAGATGAAATTGGAAAGCTTATTCCAGGTAGAAAGGAGAGAATTACAGATGAATAGAACTGTCAAAACAAACAGAAAAAGCAGCAACAACAAAAGGCAATAAATTTCCCACTTGAACCAAAGGCTAATAGGGAGCAACCCACTCCAGTGTTCTTGCCTGGAGAATCCCAGGGATGGGGGAGCCTGGTGGGCTGCCGTCTATGGGGTCGCACAGAGTTGGACAGGACTGAAGTGACTTAGCAGCAATAATTTTTATATGACAGATGATCAGAATTTAGGAATTAGGGGCTGGATAAACTAGGAAGAAACAGTTAGGAATAACATGGCTACAATACTAATTAGGAAGCAATGGAATCATCCCAGGTGTAAGAGGACAAGGAGAGAATATGAGAGGGGAGAAAATGTCAGATTATATAAATATCGGCTTCCCTCATACCTCAGTCAGTAAAGAATCTGCCTGCGATGCAGGAGACATGGGTTTGATTCCTGGGTTGGGAAGATTGCCCCGGAGAAGGAAATGGCAACTCACTCCAGTATTCTTGCGTTAAGAATCCCATGGACAGAGAAGCCTGGTGGACTACAGTCCATGGGGTTGCAAGAGTCAGACAGGACAGAGTGACTTTCACTACTACTACTATATAAACAGTTCTCCTGGGTTCCCTTACCCTACTGCTCTCCACCCGGGTGCCCTTTCCCAATGAAACCTCTTGCTTAGCATATGTGTCTCCTTGGACAATTCATTTCCGACTGTTAGACAAGAGCCCACTTTCGGGCCCTGGAAAGGGTCCGTCTTCCTGCAACAAATGGCGACTCTGGTGGGGACTCCTCTTCGCTGAGACTGACTTCCTGACCACTTGGGATACTCAGGGGCCAGCTTACCTGTCAATGGACCAGACCAAGCGGCCGCAACTGGGATCCTTTTGTCCCTGGTCTCCTCCTGACACAGACAACTGGCCAGAGTGCCCTGACCGGTAAAGAACAAGAGACTTTATTGACCTCTCTCCCCTTCCCTCTCTCTTTCCTCTCCTTAACCTTTCCTATCCTTCCCTGTTTTTCTAGTCCCCCGGTCCTGGACACAGGAATCTGGTCGAAGGGCCCTCAGCCTGAGCTGAGGATTGGAGACTGATCACCTCCTCTTGACAGAGAACTCGAATTCTGGTTCTGGTCTGGTCTGATTTCTGGTAGGGCCAAGTTCTAGTCCTCCCTTCTCTGGAGGCCCAGGGAAAAGTCCCAATTCGCCTGGGTATCTGTAGGTGGCAGGAGATGTCTGTAAGTCCACCCCTTTCGCCCCCTCTCCTGCCTCCTCCCCCTTCTTTATTCAACCCGGCTTCCTTTCCTCCCTTGAAATCTTTGATGTTAGTACTTGGATTCTTGTATTTAAGGGCTTCCCTGGTGGTGCAGAGGTTAAAGTGTCTATCTGCAATGTGGGAGACCTGGGTTCGATCCCTGCATCAGGAAGATCCCCTGGAGAAGGAAATGGCAACCCACTCCAGTATTCTTGCCTGGGGAATCCCATGGATGGAGGAGCTTGGTGGGCTACAGTCTACAGGTCGTCACTATATAAACATTTACCTGCTTTAGTGACTGAGTGACATGAGTAATCAAGGCCTCCACACAGTGACATGAACTCAGTCTACCTCCTGCAGTTATAAGGAGTCAGGTAATTACTAAGCAGAAGTAAGAAAATAGTAACTTCAGGCTGGTTTGAAAGATTATTAATACATTTGGCTTAGATTTATGTCATATGCCTAAGTACCCTCCTGCATTAAGAAAATATGCACATGCCCTTCACACCTTCCAAGCTAAGAAACCTTTTTTTCCTTTTAGTATATTTTGCAGACAACTACTCATACAGGTTCCTGGCCGATATTTGTCATCTTTAAAAGTTGATCTGTTAACGTTTTCCTAAACCTGGATATTGCCACTGTACCTGACAGACCACCTTTGTTCACCAAAGGAACATCAGAACTCCAAGGATGAATGTTTCAGATTGCTCTCCTAGGGATGTGGCTTTGGGACAGGAATAAGCTTTCTGATCTTTCATCTTCCTGGTGCAGAATATCAAGCCATCTTTGTGTTCTTTACCTATTTCCAAGTTGTTCATTTTAAGCTGCTTTAAGTGCAACAAAACTTGGGAAGATGGAGTAAGATTTAAACAAGTTCTGATTTCCTTGGAAATTAGAAACTGTCCAAGGGAAAGGAATATGAATATTAATTTACAGAAGCCAGACTAAAACTAGAAGAGCATTGAATGAATGATGTTTAATTGCTTCTGGTACATTCTAAAGGGATTGTGAATTGGATAGGTCACAAAGGATCTCAAACAGAAATACATGAATGTTACGTCTTTCTAGATGGGCATCAAAATGAAATAGATAACTCATTTTCCAGTAGGCATAATAGATGGGGAGCAGTGCACAGAAAATGACACGAGGAAGAAAGAAACTTTGAGACTTTGGGTTTGAGACTCAGGTGCACTGTTTATTGACAAGATGATGCTGGCCATTTCATCTTTCTAAGCCACAATTTTCAGAACTGTAAAACAAACAGCATTGGGAATTCCCTCGTAGACCAGTGGTTAGGACTTGGTGGTTTCACAGCAAACACTGGGTTCAATCCCTGCTTGGGGAACTAAGACCCCCAAAGACATCTGGTACACACTAGTAATAATAAACAAGGAGTTTAGCTATACCTACTGCAAGAGCTTTATAGTGAGGTAGGCATAGAAGAGCTTTGTAAAATGTAATTAACTACAGATACTGTATAGTACCACTCTTATTGAATGTCACATTCCCACATAATTCTTATTCCTCATCATTCTTCATCAGAAGCCAAACTCATTCTGGTATTAAAGACCTCACAGGTCTCTTCCCTCTTAACTTTCCCTCTTGATGCAATCTATTATATTCAAAAAGACTCTTGAGTAACCATTTCACATTTTCCCATTTATCCAAATATCCTTCTCAACCAAACCACTGTTCTAAGAGACGGGATTTGGGGCTCTTTCCAGAAAGAAGAAAGTATGGAGTGCAACTGCAATGGATGAAAAATAAAATCTCATTTAGAAAAGCTAGAAAGATAATCAAAGATTTTTTTTTCTTTAAAGTTGAAAGACTAAAATTTAATAAACTATTAACCAGTAAAGTGTATGTAAGGGGCTGGTGGTGGGGGTGGGGGTGGGGGGGGGGGCGGAATAGGCTGTAAGCAAATAAATAAGATGAAGCCTTTTAACCATGAGGTATTTGCCCACTGACAATCTGCTCAGGGACTCATGACTTGTATGGTGGACTCTATGGACACCCTGGGGAACCTATAAACACCTTTTCAATATCATGTTTTAGAATACCAATACAGGATAAGAAAGGCATATTAAAATATAATTTTAAAATGTATTTACATACATATAATGTGCTTCATTAGTCATATCAAATAACAAAGAGCAACTGGTGGAATAACAAATGTCAGTTTCAAGGACTCAGAATGATGTAAACTCTATTTCAAGATATCTTCATATCTTCAAAGTGATATAAAAACATCTGTGACAGCCACTGTTGAAAAACTCAATAAGGTCTGCAAAATCCACTGTTAACTGCTTGTGCTTACAGACATACTAAAAGGAAATGCTTAACTGAATTTAGTTTGCTAAGATGTAATTTTTCCCCAACCATGCTTACGACTGCCTAATGGTCTACAAAAGTCAGATTTTTGTCAAGATTCATCAGTAAAACACAGTGGCATTCCCCTGAAATTAAAAACAGGATAAAGTGGAAATGACGAAACATCCATCTTCCTAGAACAATTTATTTTGCCCTGGTTACTGCGGCTCGAGGAGCTAAGCATTCTCCTTGCGTTTCCCAAAGCTTAATTATTTCTATCTCCCTATTTATTACTTATCCACCAAAAGATATGAGACTGCCAACCATCTTAGCGGGAAAGAATTTGATAAACGGGTAAATTATAAACAGCCAGGAGTGCTTTTTACATTTTTTTTTAACAATTTTTTTACTATACCTTAGTGTTAGGGTTGGCTCCCCCATTGGCTCAGCTGTAAAAAATCCGCTCTACAATGCAGGAGATACAGGTTCGATCCCTGGGCCGGTAAGATCCCCTGGAGAGCGAAATGGCAACCCACTCCAGGATCCTTGCCTGGAAATCCCAAGGTAAGAGGAGCCTGGCGGGGTGCAGTCCATGGGGTCTCAAAAAAGTCGGACGACTGAGCAGTTCACACTGGCAGCATAGTAGGAACAATTATGCAGACTCAGGCAGAATATCAGTAGTATCAAAGTCCCCTCGAGTAGGACTACATTCGTTAAGAGGGAAAAAAATACAAGCTGTTCAACTGTTTCCAAGTATACGCAAATCCTTGTATTTCAATCTCTAATTGATGCAGTATTTCCTCCTAGAGACCAAGCAAATAAACCCGGGAGTGCGTTCTGATTGGCTAATTCTCCTTAGACACTACAAACCAATGAGAAAGAAAACCTTACAAACATCCAGACTGTAATAATCCATTCTTCAGGTTGCACTTTTTCCCTAACAAATATGGAGGATGAAAACAGGGCGGCAGAGAGGGAACAAAGGCCCAAAACCAGCTCCTCCCGGGCCAGGCTCGTTTCCCAGGGGCCGCATGCATCGTCTGCTTCCCAAGGGTAACTACTCCGACTGGGTCCTGGTGTACGAGACCGCGGTGCTGGAGTACAAGGAAGAGATACCGGAGCAGGCGGGGAACGGGGCCCATCACAAAGCGTACACTACCCACCCCACCCCTCGAAGCTTAAAATCCTCAACGAGGAACTTCGGGGTCGCGTTACCATCGCACAGTGCAGCGTCCTGCTCAACATCCCTGCTAAGACCCAGAGCCGTCACAAGTGGCTCCTTTCGGAGGCACAGAGCTCGCACTACAGCACTGTGACCACCATCACGGTACTGACCCTGTGGTGCGCGCGCACCCGGACGCACACTCAGCTACCCAATCACAGTAGAGCGGCAAATTTAAAAAAATTAATTACCTTTATTACAAAACTCGTAGGTAAACTTAGGGATTTATGTCCGGTTAAGCTCTTTCACCTGAAATTAGTGGGTGGCTCTGAAAAGAGCCTTTGAGATTTTCAAAGCAGGAGGTGCCGCTGAAGATTTACTTCTTCTTGGAGACCGCCTTCTTGGCCTTTGTAGCCTTTGGCTTGGCAGCTTTAGGTTTGGCTGCCTTGGGCTTGGGGGCTTTGGCCTTGGCCGGACTCTTAGTCGGCTTCTTCGGTTTGGCTGCCTTCGCCTTCTTCGGGCTCTTGGCTACTTTCTTGGTCCCAGCAGCCGCCGCCGGCTTTTTGACTTTCTTAGGGGTCTTCTTGGCAGCCTTCTTCGGAGTGGCCGCACCCGTGGCTTTCTTGGGCTTCTTAGCCGCCCCAGCAGCCTTCTTGGGCTTGGCCGCGCCCGCCTTTTTCGCCTTGGGCTTGGCCTCCCCGGTGGCCGCCTTCTTGTTGAGCTTGAAAGAGCCAGACGCCCCGGTGCCCTTGGTCTGCACCAGGGTGCCCTTGCTCACCAGACTCTTGAGACCCAGTTTGATGCGGCTGTTGTTCTTCTCCACATCGTAGCCGGCGGCCGCCAATGCCTTTTTGAGCGCAGCCAGAGACACGCCGCTGCGCTCCTTGGAGGCGGCGACAGCCTTGGTGATGAGCTCGGACACCGGGGGCCCGGAGGCCTTGCGTTTTCCAGCGGCCGCGCCCGATTTCTTCGTCTTCTTCTTAACAGGTGTCTTCTCTGCAGGTGGGGGAGCAGCAGGAGCAACCGGAGCCGTCTCCGACATGCTTCTGTTTAGCCAGGAAAGACAAAATAGTAAGGGTAAACTGTCAGAACGGCGTGTCCCGGGCGTCGCCGGCTGGGGGTTTATATAGAGAGTCGCTGAGTGATGATTGGTTGCCTGGTCTGTGCGCCGCGCGGCTAGGGAGGACTCCTCGGCTCTGCCGAGTGGCTGTGTTTTTTGCCCCTTAAAAAAGAAGAAAAATATAAGAAATCTGGGCACGAAATAATTAGGCATGTGGGGGAAACTGATCCGAGACTCTTCAGGCTTCATTCCTGCCTTATTTGCTATACCTAGTTTCAAAACCGGCTCCCTGAAACTTTCCTGATTCCCCCAACTCTCTTGGAAACTTCAGTCAAATTGAGACAACTTTCAGATTTTCCTTAAAATTACTAGTTCTCTCTGTTTCCTTTGCAAATCTTTCTTCCAGGGCATTGTCATACACATTGTTTTCTTTTCAACTCTATATAAATAACCTCATTTTTACTGAAATATACAAGGAAAATAGGTTTTTTCGCGAGAGCAATAGCACAGCTCTCCTGCAACTTGTTTGCACTAAGCACTGGGAATTGGCACTGGGATAGAAAATTCTACGTACAAGATAGATAACTATTTTAGCAAAAACTGACTTTTTAAAAAAGTTTATGAGTGACGAGACTATAAACTGGGTTTGATTGCAGTGTTTCGTGATTTAAACGGGTTTTCTGGAAGGCTGGGGTGTGGGGCTGCTCCGTTTGTTTTTCTAGATAAACAGCTCCAAACACAGTCTTTAAAACCTTCTTTCAAACTTAGTATAATAGACTTTTTAGACCCAAAATGGGCATTAGAAATCCCTCATGCCATCCTCAATGAAGAAAAGTGAATCATGAAGCCCCAGAATGGCAGTTCTATAACAACCAGCTCTAAGCTCAAAAAACAGACACCTGGGTTAATATTGTAAATTGCTTAGTGACAGTCTGTCCATTAGCCTTTTTTTTTTCCCAATATTTATCGTACAATTGTGTACATATTTCCTGTATTCCAAAATGATACTTTAAATACATATTTGATTTAACTGTTTTCAACACTGCAAATAGGCACACAGGGCGTTAGAAGAAAAAATTCTCCTTTAAATCATTTCCTGAGTCTTCATAACTTTCCTTGAGTTTTTACTAGCAAAATACAAAGCTGACTGTCGCAACCTAAATTAATTGGCTGAATATGTTCACCTGAGGAGCTGAACTAACATTTCATAGCAAATATGGCTGATTTACTACTCCATCTCTTTGTAACATGCAGAACTAATGGAATTGAGTAAATATTGGATTATTGAGCACAAAACTAGTACCTATTAAATAATCAAATACTGAAACTAAGTCTTATGTTTGTCAAAGTAAATAAACAGGAAAGATATTTTGGTGTTGTGATTTTTTTTCTAGTAGATATCCCTACTTTCAAAAATCTAATTCTTCTGGCCTACGTTCAATAGTAACTTGAGAATTTTCTCATATAACTCCAAGACAGGATAATCAGTTTTAAGGATGTCATCTCTCCATACTTAACAAATTACATAGACATCACTTGGTTTGTTTTTCAATAGTTATTTTGGACTCGTACTGTCTAAAAGTAAATCTCTGGGACTTGAGACCATGTTATATACCAAATACAAATACAGTGTATAAAGAGGGAAGGTTAAAATTTTGGCTACGGAACATTCCAATTTTCCCAGGACAGGTATTTTATGAGTCTGGAAAAAAGGGCTACTTGTCATCCTCAATGATATCACTGTCAATAGCAACAGTAACAGTAATATAGGCCCCTTTCCTTTTCAAGCACATTATAAAGGCTCTTTTCCTTTTTGGGCCAGAGCCTAATACTATCAGTCCTCAAGATACAGGTAAAATCCAGATGTTTAATACTTTACTATTTTGGTAATCATTGTAGTCATAATATCAGTTGTTGAATACATGTTCAACTTGTTCCCTAAGTTATATGTACTCAGTTTAAGATAGGTGAAAAGTACTTCCTACAGCAGATGTCACAATTGCTTTCTTATGCAACTACTGTTGGTACCATGGCTTTTTAGGTACCAAATAAGGGAGAAGACACTGGGCTCAGGGCCATTCGCTTCATTGTTTATAGGTCTCTGCCTTTCCAAGAGGACGATAATTGAGACATGCTTCCACCTGAAAAGTTCTTCCCCAGATATTTATAGAATGATGGAGCTGTGCTGCATGTAGAAACAGTTATTGCTTGAGACCCAAGTACTTACACTCTAACTGTAGTGTGGACATGGTTCTTGAAAGCAGGATCATCCCCATGGGACTGTAAATTTGGAAAGTTTCTCCTATTACTTATAGCCCACAAAAAAAAACTTGTGTTTAATACTTTTGAATCTTAAATCTACATAGATCCTAAAACAGTGTATTTTTCTGCTAGACTAAGAATTCAACTATTTTTACCTTATAGATTTAAAAAATAAATAAGAAAAACTAAAGTGAGACAAGTGATGGGCATCTCACAACTTCATGTCCTCTTAATGTTGGTGTCAACACCCTACTCTACCATAGCCAGTGACTGTAAAAGATACAGGTAGTATGCACCAGGGCAAGCCACGGGCACTGTATATAAGCATTCTAAAATTCATTAACTTTCAAAAATGTAAGGAAAAAAGTGACTATGTTCACTAAATATAAAAAAGGCCAAATTAAAAAGAAGAGCTATATAACAAGTAGAGCATTGTGTTATAATCATGTGCTCAGAAAGGTAATGAGAAATCACATCCATTTTTTCTGTCAGATGGTCTCACCTGAGGACCAGGTGAAACTCCTGGTTGAAACTCCCCTCCAAGCTCCTGCTTGAAACTCCCCTCCAAGCATAACTATATATTATTAATTTAATATCCTAAAACAACTTTACTACACTCAACTTTCCAGTTTCCTTCTATCTGTAATATCTGGTACATCTAGAAGTTAACTAATTTCTATTATACTTCAAAAATACGCCAATCCTCAGTTCCAGCAGCAAGTCTCAGTCTCATATATTTACCACATTCCATTTCTCAGGCTGGGCTAGAAGTTCTCCATAAGAAATTTTCTATCAAAATACAGCCTAAAACAACCTACTACAATGATAGAAGTGTTTGTATCTGCACAACCACTATGTTTACCTGTGGTTATTGAGCATCTATTAAATAGTAGTTACTGACTGAAGAAATTATTTCTTTAATTTGATTTCATTTTCACTAATTTAAATTTAAATGAACACAGGTGGCTAGTGGCTAATGTAGGACACCACAGCTCTAAAACAACTCTCTCAAACCAGCCAAGTGGTTAGAGCAAACTACCCACTTGGAGATACTGTTTAAAATGCTGTATCATTTCAGTAGACTTGGGGTTAGTCCTGAAATTCTCAAAGTCTAAGCTCCTGAGCCTGCCTACTCAACTGTTCATGTCTGACTCTTTGCGATATCTTGTACTGCAGCCCGCCAGTGTCCTATGTCCTTGGGATTTCCCAAGGCAAGAATTCTGCCATTGGGTTGCCATTTCCTACTCTAGCAGATCTTCCTGACTCAGGATCAAATCTGTGTCTCCTGCGACTACTGCACTGTTTGTACACGGGTACTTGGAATATAATAAACCCTGAATTGTTGAAAGGATGAATCAATGATTCTTGTTAGTGCCTCTCTCAAAAAGGAGAGCATGGGAGAACAAATTGTCTAAATCCACAGGTAAGCACACCTGAAATAAAACTCAAAACTTTGTGACTCAGGAAATAATAATCCTCTTACTGCCTATGCGGTAAACACCAGCAAAGAAGGGAGTTTTTTCTTAATGACCTCTGTAGTTACATAGAAGGCATTCAATGTGAATATGTGGAATGTGAGTAAATATTGGCATCAGCCTAGTAAACTTATCAATGCCTATCTTCGGTGTGTAGAACATCAGTTATCCTTTTAACATGAACAGCATTTCAGTCAATAATTTTTAAAACGCGGTTAATTTGCAAATTCCTATTCAGTGGCAACCCACTGCATTATTCTTGCCAGGGAAATCCCATGGAGAGGAGCCTGGAGGGTTACAATCCATGGGGTCGAAAGAGTTGGACATGACTTAGTCACTAACCCACCACAATTCATCATGCTGTATCTTCAATACTCCACTGACGTAGGTGGCAAGGACATTACACCCCAGAATCAGAGAGCATCAGTTCTAACCCCAACAATGCTACTTATTAGAACAGAATTAGGTTTTGAAGTCTGCGATTCTTCATGTTCACAATGTAAATAGTGCTTTTCCAGCATAGAGTGGAAATTCAGTTAACTTTATCTCCCCTTCCTGAAGTTCCCGCTTTATCAGAAATGTTGAAACGATGTATATCTAAAGCTTTGCCAAACGAAAACATTGACGATCAGCCAAATTTGAAAAGTATTGCTAGGAATTTAAGAAATACACTTTTTAAAGTATCTTCACATTTACAATTAGTTTTATTCTGCTTTCTGTCCCTTTTTATAGACAGATGTGGCAAAACAGCCTCCTTTTATTAAATAATAAAAATGGTGAGGAAACTTGTACAATATTAATTGAGAAAACCCACAGAGACCTGTCTAGAGACCACAAAACCAGCGACTCTGGACCCCAACCAGGAAATAGGAGGGTCAGACACCCAATAGCATTTCCACGCCCCCTTCCCTTCTTGGCAATAGCAAACACCCAGTAAGATAGGGAAGAGGCGGGGGCAGAAGTCTAGTTCCCGCCCTCGCTGTTTCAGTTTCCTAAAAGGTCCGCAAAACTGATATATAAAGGGCTGCAGCTGGTTCTCGGGTACGGGAAAAGAACAACAGTTGCTTTTCATCATGTCTGGTAGGGGCAAAGGAGGGAAAGGGCTCGGAAAAGGAGGCGCGAAACGCCATCGCAAAGTTCTGCGGGACAACATCCAAGGTATTACCAAACCTGCTATTCGGCGCTTGGCTCGTCGTGGTGGCGTGAAGCGCATCTCTGGGCTCATCTACGAGGAGACCCGCGGTGTCCTAAAGGTGTTCCTGGAGAACGTGATCCGGGACGCGGTCACCTACACCGAGCACGCCAAGCGCAAGACTGTCACTGCCATGGACGTGGTCTACGCGCTCAAGCGTCAGGGCCGCACCCTCTACGGTTTCGGCGGCTAAGTTGCCGTGCAGTTAGGAAGTTTCTGCTTACAAAACGGCCCTTTTCAGGGCCATCCACTTGGTCATAAAAAGGGCTGTTACTTAGCGAATAAGCCAGAGGTACTATGCCTGATATCTAATGGTAATAGAAGGTTTGCGGTGTTACTGCAAGCTAGTCATTGTATTTGTCCTTTTTTTTTTCAACTTTGACTCTCAAGATGGCGATTTTCAGACATGTTAATAGAACAAGGCCGAAGGAAATCTCAGGCAGTGGGACTGCTAGGTTATTTTTTTCCTCAATAGGAGTGGATTGTAGCTGGAAATGCAGTTTTCTAATTTCAATGTGTTTAAATTCATCTCATTCCACAAAGGTTAAAATTAACTGCTAGAATATCCCACTGATCTAGCTCCTAGTGTCCTGTAGAGGGCACCTGAGACTGAAACATCCTCCCTCCCACAGGAAACATTACAGATAGCTATAGGCAGATGGATCCATAGCTAATAAACCCGGGTGGGAGGGACATTTAAAAATTCAGTCTTACCCAGTGCACTCTTGAAGGACCCTTTGGAAATGTAGCATGATTAAGAGGTTATCAGTCATCTTAATACTTAATTTCCAAAATATTGATAGTGTGCCTTGAATTCCTGTGTTAGGTCAACCTATGGCCTTCCCACCTCATCTGACTATCCTTACCGCTCCATTTTCCCACTAGGCAGAAAAGATTGTCTTCAGACCTCCCTGCCACCTGGTTTCTAAATCTTTCACTCCCTGAGGACTTGTATTTGTATCAGTGGAAATACTGGAGTGGGTGAACACATCCAGGGACAGTTTCATTCTGTGCTTGTTTTCTCAAGATAGATATTAATGGGGCCCACTTCCACTATCAATAACTACCTATAACTTATTTGATTGTACAACGAATTACTTGGTCATCCTTATTTAACAATAGTGATGTCCCAGATTAAGGTTTTAATATTCCTCCTTCCTGTATATGTTTTAGTGTCTGTCACTTACTAGATCCTTCCCATTTATGAAATCTCCAAGCCTGGGATAATCTGGAGTCACTGCATATCTTTTCATGATTATATGTGGTGGCTCTTCTAGCCCGTGGGATTTTCTAGGCAAGAAGCAAGAATACTGGAGTGAGTTGCCATTTCTAGGGGATCTTTTGGACCCAAGGATCGAATTGGGGTCGCCAGCCACTCCTGCCTTGGCAGGCAGATTGTTTTACACTGAGCCCCATGAGAAGCCCAAAGGAGGAAGGGACGCCAAAGGATGAGCTAGTTAAATAGCATTCTATGGGACACAGTGGTGGTCAGAGGAGCCTGGAGTCCTATGGTCCGAGAGGTAGCAAAGAGTAGGACACGACAGCAATGGGACTCTACCCACTATTCCCAGGTCTGTGTAGGTTAAGAGGCAAATTTCCTCAGAAAAGTTATCGGCCTCCTGGGCACCAAAGAAAGTGGCCCGTACGGGGATCGAACCCGCGACCTTGGTGTTATTAGCACCACGCTCTAACCAACTGAGCTAACCGGCCCTGCTCTTCATCTGGAAAAAATATCCTCCCCATAGTGCCCAGAGACTTCTGAATGGGCAAATCTAAACCTATATTTCTAATTCCACTACATGAGATTTTGTTTATTACTCCTGACTTCATAACCTTCTCACAGTGTTTTGTTGTGCCTTTCTTCCTCACCAACATCCTATGATCTCCGTGATGTTTCTCAGTTTGCTTCTTTGGCTCCTATTCCTGGTTTGTGATTCGTCCCAAACAACAAACTCTTGTTCTCCATTATCAATTTGTAAACCCTCCTTGAGCCGTCTCATCCAGAATGTGCCATAAATGGTAAGACACCAAACAAACAAAAAAATGGTAAGACGCGTGGCATCCAAAAAAGAATTGAATAACAACTATAACGGAGACTATGCTACCCCAGAATATGCCACTATGGCATAAAAATTATTTTCAGCAAAGGAACTTGAAGAACAGCTGATGTAAGAATGGGGCTCTGACTTCCCTTTTTCTTCCCCAAAGCAGGTAATTATTCCTTGTGAAAGGTGCCTTCCCTTTACCAAGAAAAAAATTAACAGTTTTGTCACCAAAAAATGCAGAGTCCAGGATAAGAGAAATCTGTACAAACAGACCTTGTTAAAATAATCCTTATTTTCCTTTAGTCTCCTCATGTATGTTAGCTTCTATTTCACAATTACTACTCTTTGTTCAAACTAAACATTTAGGCCTAACTGCCTTTTAGATCATCATTTTCCTGTGAGTTCAGTTCAGTTCAGTCGCTCAGTCGTGTCCGACTCTTTGCGACCCCATGAATCGCAGCACGCCAGGCCTCCCTGTCCATCACCAACTCCCAGAGTCCACCGAAACCCATGTGCATTGAGTCGGTGATGCCATCCAGCCATCTCATCCTCGGCTGTCCCCTTCTCCTCCTGCCCTCAATCCCTCCCAGCATCAGAGTCTTTTCCAATGAGTCAATGAGCATTACTTTACTAGTGTGTGCAAAGAGTGCAATTGTGCGGTAGTTTGAGCATTCTTTGTCATTGCCTTTCTTTGGAATCGGAATGAAAACTGACCTTTTCTAGTCCTGTGGCCACTGCTGAGTTTTCCAAACTTGCTGGCTTATTGAGTGCAGCACTTTCACAGCATCATCTTTCAGGATTTGAAACAGCTCAAATGGAATTCCATCACCTCCACTAGCTTTGTTCGTAGTGATGCTTTCTAAGGCCCACTTGACTTCACATTCCAAGATGTCTGGCTCTAGATGAGTGATGACATCATCATGATTATCTGGGTCGTGAAGATCTTTTTTGTACAGTTCTTCCGTGTATTCTTGCCACCTCTTCTTAATATCTAAGACTCCCATATACATATAAAAAGATTAAATAAAACTCGCATTCTTTTCTGCTATTAATCTGTCTTATGTCAACTAAATTTTCAAGCCTGGCTAGAAATCCTAAAAAGGTAGAGGAAAGTTTCGCTCCTCCTACAAAGTTTTCCAATCCCTATAGTGGCCTGAGAGGTCTCTCTACCTGCATTATTCCCAATCTATGATCACTACCTCCCACAGCTGATTTCATTATCCCCTATAGGAAGAGAGATTCCGAGTCTGGAGAGACTAACTTTTATTCCAGGCCTGACCGTGCCACCAAGATGAGCAGAGAGCTAGCCTATCTCTCTCTCCCCACTGCCATCCACTCCTTCCCCCAGCTCCCTTCCTGCTCCACCTCCTCCACCTGCTCTCCTTCTTCCTCTTCTTCTCCTTCCCATTCTTCTCTTTTTGTCAGAAACTGTAAAGAGTCTGAGATCTTACCCTACTTAGAAGATAATAAAATAACCTGTAACTTTTTCACGACTGCTAATAGTAGACACAACACCTAGATCAGAGAGCAAGAGGCTTTATTATTCACAGCCCAGCAGCAACAAGGTTGCATTGGTTCACCATGCCCACCGAGTCCCATAGGGGCGAACTGGACGGGCCTAGGTGGATGTTGCATGCACAGTGGGTTTGCATCACAGCCACGGGACAGCTTGGGGGACTGGTGGCTTAAAGTGAGTGTGGCAAGTAAACCTGCTGTTTGTCTGGGAGCAACCACCACCCTATTCTTTAAGGTCCCTCAACCCTGATGAGTAGCATTCTTGACACAGCCTGTAAGAACAGGTAAGAACTCTCAGGGCAGATTGCCTCTTACAGCACTGTGTTCAAAAAACTAACACTGAATATATTCAAGCAGGGACACTGATGATGAAAATTTTTATTGTTAGAGCCATTTGCAGGCAAAGTAGCTATGAGGGTATGAGGAAGAAGGTCATTTGGGAGATGGGCCCAGAAGGAGTAGCAAGTGTTAGGCTGAGGAAAGAGCAGAGAATGGAGAGGAGGCAGGGGATTCACTATGTTATTGAAGAGTATCCAGTTCTGCAACAGATACTAAGTATATGTTGGACTCAGAGACTAGAGACAAACCTGTTCTAAACACAGAGGATGGGATTGAAGGACAAAACAGGCACCGCACACTCATGAGGCACATAAAGAACCCAGCATCTATGAGGCATCTCATATTTAAGAAACCTTCAGAGTCCCTTGGACTGCAAGGAGATCCAACCAGTCCATTCTAAAGGTGATCAGTCCTGGGTGTTCTTTGGAAGGAATGATGCTAAAGCTGAAACTCCAGTACTTTGGCCACCCCATGCGAAGAGTTGACTCATTGGAGAAGACTTTGCTGCTGGGAGGGATTGGAGGCAGGAGAAGAAGGGGACGACCGAGGATGGGATGGCTGGATGGCATCACTGACTCGATGAACGCGAGTCTGAGTGAACTCCGGGAGTTGGTGATGGACAGGGAGGCCTGGTGTGCTGCGATTCATGGGGTCGCAAAGAGTCGGACATGACTGAGCGACTGAACTGAACTGAACTGATAAATCGGCCAACCTCTTACCCCTTACCCATGACATGCTGATAAAAACCCATTGGTGAGTGACAACTATAGACCAAGCAAAACTACCCACGTGATCAGACCCAGCTACCTTGGACCTGCTCAGTCCTCTTGTTCAACTTAACTCTGATCCTCAGAAGCCCATCATCACACAGGAAGGCTAATGAGGCAGAACAAAAGATGTATGAACACTGTGCTAGAACAAAATTCATCTAGTAGGACCTCCCACCTGTTGGTCTTATCCTGAGGATGGTTGTGCAACCCCATCTCTTTCCCTGTACTTTTTGCAACATTGATTCAAATTCCTAAAACATTTTAATGACCTCTGGGAGAGTTGTGTGGTGCACTTGAAGGTTAAACTGCCACCATAAAATTGCCATTTTGGCATGACTTATTTGAGATAAAAACACTTGAAAAACAGGTGGAAAGGGGCACTCCTACCTCTTATTTTTGTCCTACTGCAATGTACCAGAGGAAAAATAGCATTCTTATGACCAGAGATATACTCTTAAGCATCTGCATTGGTAAATTAACCCTCCTTTTTCTACCATTGAGTACCATAAAAGCTCTTTGACTGTCACCTTCATTGCCACCTGTATTGCATCAGGCTAACCCACAGAGCACCCAAGTGCAAGCTCTTTCATAGAAAAAGTAGGTGGCCCTGAAAAGGGCCTTTGCAACAAGAGCCTTGCAATGCTTAAACTTAACCACCAAATCCATAGAGAGTGCGGCCCTGACGCTTGAGAGCGTAGACCACGTCCATGGCGGTGACAGTCTTGCGCTTGGCGTGCTCGGTGTAGGTGACAGCGTCCCGGATCACATTCTCCAGAAACACCTTCAGCACTCCACGGGTCTCCTCGTAGATGAGGCCGGAGATACGCTTGACTCCTCCACGCCGGGCCAGACGGCGAATGGCCGGCTTTGTGATGCCCTGAATGTTGTCGCGCAAAACTTTGCGGTGACGCTTAGCGCCCCCCTTTCCAAGGCCCTTTCCACCCTTGCCGCGTCCAGACATGTTACCTAAATGCTGAGCACTAATGCCGAGTGTGCCTAATGCAAAGCCCGCCGCCTATTATGTAGCGATAGTGCGGACCTTTGTGAAAACTGGAAGAACAGAAAGGCGGGAAACTGCACTGAGTCCCCGCCCCTTCTAAAATCTAAAGTGAAACAGGCTAGCGAGATTTACTCGTATTTAGAAAATGGCTCAGAGGTAAAGAATCCGTCTGCAATGCGGGAGAGGAGGGTTGGGTCGGTCGGAAAGATCCCCTGGAGAAGAAAATGACAACCCATTCCAGTATTCTTGCCTGGGAAATCCCATAGAAAGAGGAGCCTGGCGAGCTACAGTCTATAAAGGGGCAAACAGTTCGACAAGACTGACCACGCACACACTCCATTAATCTATCTGAATCTTAGTAGCTTTCTTCGTAAAATAGGATATATGCTATTAATAACTGAGTTGTTGTAAACAAAATAGCATCTAGTTCTCGAACAATAAATTCCTGCAATCTGTTACTGAAAGCAAAGTATAATAGCTAACACACATTGAGAGATTTCAAAACTTTCTAATATACTGGTTTGTACAGTGTGCTTTAATTTATACAAATTGAGCATATACATTTCATCAGTGAAGGATTGCAAAGGAAAAGAATATAAATTGTCAGGGGCTAATAACCTGTTCTTGTATACAGGTAGTTGGTGCATGGAATTCAAGCAAAGATATCATAAACTCCAGTGGTGGGCAAAGAAATTTACACAAGTGCCAGAAATAAAAATGTGATCTTCCTTAGATTTTTATATTATTTAAAAAAATTTTTTTTTTTTTTTTTTTGCTGAGCACATGGGAGAGCTAAGATTTAAATGATGCCCTTAAAAGAAATAGAATGTTCAAACTAGCTTTTTTAAAATTCACACTTATGATACACCAAGCACACTGTCCTAAAGAGTATAGATTAGCTCAGCCAAGTGCTCCATCAGAAAATTAGAGATTATGAATGTCAAATTTCAAAACAATTTATTTTGAGGTAGCAGCACCAACAGCTAAAAAAATCACACACCAGCATAAATGAACCAAATTTAAATTCAGTGGGCATGTCATCAGTAAAACAGGCAGAAGACAGGAAAACATTGCTGTTTAAGAAAAACAAAACAAACACTTCCAAAAAAGAACATTAATTTGTTAAACAAGCCTTGAAATCCACAGGAATACACAATAGCAACTCCTAAAGAATTATCACATCTTTTTTTTACATTGTCAAATAAAATATACACATTGAAATAACAAAATTCACAAAAAGTTGCTACAGTAGTATCTAGAGTTCCTCTAGCCAATTTTCCCCTAATGGTGACATCTTATATAGCTATATCATAATATCAAAGGCTGTAATTGACACTGACAAAGTACTGTTAACTAGCATACAAGCCTTATTCAGCTCTCACAGATTTTCATATTGCCCCCGTGTGTGTGTGTGTGTGTGTGTGTATGTGTAGTCTTATGCCATTTTAAAAGATGCATCAGTTCATGTAACTATCACCTCAACATGGACACAAAACTATTCTATTATTACCAAGGAACCCTTCAATGTTACTGTTTCATAGTTACAACCACCCACATCTTTCCTGTCTTGGGGCAATCACCAATCTGTTATTCATCTCAGTATCATCACTTTGAGAATGTTATATAAATGGAATAATACAATATATAACTTTTTAAGATTGGCTTTTTTACTAAACATTACCCATGTAGACAGTTATATGTATTAATATCAATAGCTTTTCATTTTATTGCTGAGTAGGATGCCATTGTATGGGTGTCTGAGAATTAATATAACCGTTGACCAGTTGAAAGATACGAACTTGTTTCTAATTTGTAAATGCAGCTGTTATTAACAGTTTTCTTTCTCCCCAGCCACCCCCACACCATTTGGTTTGCTTTTAGTCTCTCCTGCATGCCCCCTGAAAATTACATATTTCCTAAATGGCAGAAATGCTGCTATGATGACTGGGAGGCTAACAGGACTTTCAGTCATCACATAGAAATCACACAGCATTGTCATTATCTCTTGAAAGTTTGTTTCAAGATTCAAAAACATTGCACTGAGCTATTCCAACTATTTCTGAAATCTGACTTCTGGTTTCTGTAGCTGAGGATCTGCTCCACAACAGTCTGTAATGTTTATTAATTAAACGGTTGGTGTCCAGATCCTTTGGTTCCTTCCAGGGGAACAATGTTTTCACTTCTATGCAGAACTATTCAGTTAGGGCCTCGAGAGCCTCGTGTTGCTTAATCTCCCCAGGCTAGGAGTAAACCCAGCAATAAGGCTGAGAGTTCCCATTGCTAATGTCTATAAAACCTGACAGAATCCAGAAATCTTGCATTGCTCCAGGGTTTATCCTAGGATTCCGCCTTTGTTGGAAGAAAGTTGGGAGCTGTTGTCTCATCGGCTCTTTTACTGAGGATTAATAATAAATGATGACTGCAAACTCTGCCTTAGTGACTACATCATGGTTTTCTTGTAGAATGCAGACACATTCTCCACAATCTGAGTTTTCAGTAACTTGCTGGAACAAGCTCTAAATTCCTGGAGTGTTGAACATACTTACTAGTCTGGGCCCCAGATTTGGTGAATTTATGCTCTCCCCATCTGCATCATTAACTGCTGGTGGTGCTGCTGGAAACTGATTTCTGGAAATCCCACGGAACCAATGTTTTGGATACCAGATCTCTATTTTTAGTACAGAAAAGATGATTACATTTACCAAATGATGTACTGTTCAGCACAAAAACAAATGGATTAGCAGCAAACTGGTCTCCAGTAGTACTCAGCATGGGTCCTTGAATATCCCTGTGTGTGCATGCCACTTTGCGGCTGCTCAAGGACCAGTGCTTTTTATCATATACTACATCATCCCTGGACTTTCTGTCTCAGGGACAGGAAAATGTCAATTATTTTGCCTGATCTAGTAATTAAATTACTACAAACAAAGCTAGTGAAGGTGGTGGATTTCCAGCTGAGCCATTTAAAATTCTAAAAGATGGTGCTGTTAAAGTGCTGCACTCAATATGCCAGCAAATTTGGAAAATTCAGCAGTGGTCACAGGACTGGAAAAAGTCAGTTTTTATTCCAATACCAAAGAAAGGCAATGCCAAAGAACATTCAAACTACCACGCAATTTCACTCATTGGCAAGCTAGCAAGTTAACGCTAAAAATCATTCAAGCTAGGCTTCAAAAATACGGGAACTAAGAACATCCAGATGTACAAGTTGTATTTAGAAAAGGCAGAGGAAACAGAGATCAAATTGCCAACATCCACTGGATCACAGAAAAAGAAAAATCCCAAAGAAAATGCCTACTTCTGCTTCATTGACTTCGGTAAACCCTTTTTGTCGATTACAACAAACTGTGGAAAAGTCTTAAAGAGATGGAAATACCAGACCACCTTACCTGTCTCCTGAGAAACCTGTATGCAGGACAAGAAGCAACAGTTAGAACCGGATCTGACCAACAGACTGGTTCAAAACTGGGAAAGGAGTATATCAAGGCTGTATATTGTCACCCTGCTTATCTAACTTCTGTGCAGAGTATATCATGTGAAATGCCAGGCTGAATGAAACACAAGCTGGAATCAGGATTGCTGGGAGAAAAATCAACCTCAGATATGCAGATGATACCACTGTAATGGCAGAAAGCGAAGAGGAACTAAAAAGCCTCTTGATGAGGGTGAAAGAGGAAAGTGAAGAAGTAGATTTAAAACTCAACATTCAAAAAGCTAAGATCATGGCATCCAGTCCGAGCACTTCAAGGGAAATAGATGGGGAAACAATGGAAACAATGACAGACTTCATTTTCTTGGGCTGGAAAATCACTGCCAACACTGATTGCAGCCATGAAATTATAAGATGCTTACTCCTTGGAAGAAAAACTATGACAAACCTAGACAACTTATTCAGAAGCAGAGACACAACTTTGCCAACAAAGGTCCGTATAGTCAAAGTTATGGTTTTTCCAGCAGTCACATACAGATGTAAGAACTGGACCATAAAGAAGGCTGAATACCTAAGAGTCAATGCTTTTGCACTGAGGTGCTGGAGAAGACTCAAGAGTTCCTTCAGCAGCAAGATTAAACCAGTCAATCCTAAAGGAAATCAGTCCTGAAAATTCATTGGAAGGACTGTCACTGAAGCTGAAGCTCCAATACTTTTGGCCATCTGATGTGAAGAACTGACTCACTGGAAAAGGCCCTGATGCGGGAGACTGAGGACAGGACAACAGAGGATGATATGGTCGGATGGCATCACTAACTCAATGGACATGAGTTTCAGCAAACTCTGGGAGATAGTGAAGGATAGGGAAGCCTGGAGTGCTGCACTTGATGGGACTGCAGAGTCGAACATGACAGGGACTGAAAAATACAATTAAACTAAGATGACAGATAAGGGGGTGGGGGTGGGGGTAATTTACACAGGTAAGTCACTTAGAAATAAGACCCAAGAGGTAACCAAAGCAGGTTGTATATACATATATGATTTGTACTTGAAGTATCAAAATTATTTGCTTATGTAACTTTCTTAGCATTTACTTCTCATAATGCATCCTATTATACTGGTGTAAGAATAGCTTCACACTGCTGCTGCTTATAGAGGAAGAAGACTACTATCACTATTTTTACGGTTTAAGAGGATCGCATACGTTTCTTGATGTTTATCTTTACGGATTGCAATGGAAGCTTCAGGTGTCAATGTCCTGGTTTTTACACGGAAAAGAGGTTGCAGGAAACTGTCTTTTCGTAGGATTGGTACATGGAACACATAGAACTATGCCCTGCTCCCACTTGGTTTTTCCGGAGATGATCGACTCCTTTGTGATACAGTTCTTCCAAATGAAGTTGTAGGTGGCTCTGAAAAGAGCCTTTGGGTTTGGTAATGGCACTTGGTGTCGACAATTTATGCCCTCTCCCCGCGGATGCGGCGGGCGAGCTGGATGTCCTTGGGCATGATGGTGACGCGCTTGGCGTGGATGGCGCACAGGTTGGTGTCCTCGAAGAGCCCCACCAGGTAGGCCTCGCACGCCTCCTGCAGCGCCATCACCGCCGAGCTCTGGAAGCGCAGGTCGGTCTTGAAGTCCTGCGCGATCTCGCGCACCAGCCGCTGGAACGGCAGCTTGCGGATCAGCAGCTCCGTGGACTTCTGGTAGCGGCGGATCTCGCGCAGAGCTACCGTGCCGGGCCGGTAGCGGTGGGGCTTCTTCACGCCGCCGGTGGCAGGCGCGCTCTTACGAGCAGCTTTGGTGGCGAGCTGCTTGCGCGGCGCCTTACCGCCGGTGGACTTGCGGGCAGTCTGCTTAGTACGAGCCATCTCGATGGATTGGATAGACTGTTACAACTCAAGCCCGGCTCTTCTTGCTCTTATTTATAAAGGCGAAGTCATCCTGATTGGTCCGAATCTTCAAATTTCGCGCGGTGAAAGCAGAAACTGGATACGCCTTGTGATTGGCTACCAGTTCTCACTTTCGAAAACCTTTATCTTTTGATGTCTTGTATTTTCTCTGTAAATTGTCCATCTATTCACCAAATACAGGGTGTAAGCACACTTTATATTTACCTTAATTAATGTTAATCCCTTTGTTGGAGATTAAGGTTGGGAACAGACAAAAAAGAAAGTTCCACAGATCCGAGCCCTTTCAAAAACTCCGTTTCTGAATGTTATTGATCGAGTCCAGCTTCGTCATTTATCAGAGGTTATAATTTTGAATAAATGTTTTATTTTTGCAATGCAAGTATCGTATTACAGAATTTCCAACTCTTCAACAAACATTGCCATCACTTCCAGACACTCTATTCCTAAGAAACATGAAAATACTACCGCTGTTGAAATGTGACGATGCTGCTGCTGCTGCTGCTGCTGCTGCTAAGTCGCTTCAGTCGTGTCTGACTGCGACCCCATTGACGGCTGCCCACCAGGCTTCCCCGTCCCTGGGATTCTCCAAGCAAGAACACTGGAGTGGGTTACCATTGCCTTCTCCGACGATGCTGAATCTTGGTAAATCGTAAATGTTTGGTCAAGCCAAACTGTAAATGCCAATGGCTTAATTTTTAAAACATTTCAGTATTTAGCAAAATTTTATGTTCTTTTTCCTACAATTACTAACTCGGTAACTTAATTTTGGCCGAAAACTAGAATCATAAATTTATATTGGGCTTTTGTCTCTTTAGGTCCATATCGAGGAAGAAACAAGGCTCACAAGTAGATATTTATGTACAAAACCTTAATCCTTTGCGCTGTTTTGAAACGGAAACTTTTTTTCTTATCTGGTGGCTGGGGATATCCAGGGTTCTTTCCAGTTCAACAGCCAATCAAGAAATAGAATCTAAATCGCCTTATTTGCATACAACGTTTCTACTGGCTGAATTGATCCAATCAGCGATTTCGATAGATTAAACATCTATTTGCATAGAAGCCCTACAAAAATAGGCCGGCACGCTAAGCAGTATTCTTTCAGTTTTCTCGGTCAGTTTATTCTGTCTGACCTTCTTCCGTCATGCCTGAACCGGCTAAATCTGCTCCTGCTCCCAAGAAGGGCTCCAAGAAGGCGGTAACCAAGGCGCAGAAAAAAGACGGCAAGAAGCGCAAGCGCAGCCGCAAGGAGAGCTACTCCGTGTACGTGTACAAAGTGCTGAAGCAGGTCCACCCGGACACTGGAATCTCCTCCAAGGCGATGGGCATCATGAACTCCTTCGTGAACGATATATTTGAGCGCATCGCAGGCGAGGCATCGCGTTTGGCGCATTATAACAAGCGCTCGACCATCACATCCAGGGAGATCCAGACCGCCGTACGCCTTCTGTTGCCTGGGGAGCTGGCCAAGCACGCCGTGTCCGAGGGCACCAAGGCTGTCACCAAATACACCAGCTCTAAGTAAATGTTTCCAGGAGCTGTCAAACCCAAAGGCTCTTTTCAGAGCCACTCACATTTTCCCAAAGGGCTCTAATACTGGATATTGTTTTCATCTCTAGGAGAAAAGTAATGCTGAACTTAAAAGTTGGCTATGTTAACGAATTTATGATTTTAATTTCTCAGAAAATTTCCCTTTTTAGTAGTTCTCATAACTAGGTAACTTGATCAGCTTAAAAGAAATGGGCTATTTCAATACAGAAAGGCAGACCATTTCTAACTAGTATAAACTATAAACCTCCGGAGACTGAGGCACAACAGCTACTAACCTCTTTGCCCTGAGCAATTAGCAGTTTTATTTGCCTGTTTCCCTTGTAGTTAGATGTGGCCTCTGGTTGAAGTCCTAACAATGGGACAAAAGTAAACTTACATTTGTGGGTCTGGGGCATGATGATAGCCTCCCAGAAAGACTTTACACACTTTCTCTTCCCAGGGTAAAGGTGTTTTAGAAACTGAACAGGGCCAAACTAATGCTAACCCCAGTGTTACCAGACCAAGACTTAAGTACAACTTTGGCTTCTCTAGAGATAGAATCTTTACTGTTCAACCAGAAATTGGCTCGTCACCAGTTAGATAATCAGACTAACAAACCCGTTTCATCCCCTAAAGCAGCAGCCTCCACCTTTTTTGGCGCCAGGTATCGATTTCATGAAAGACAATGTTTCCCCATACTGGGTGGGGGAATGGTTTGGGGATAATTCAAGCCCATTGCTTTTTTTTTTTTTTTTTTTTTTTGGAGGCGGGGAGGAGATGCTGTGTGCTCAACTTTTTTTAATTGCTCATTATTTTTCTTTTTTAAAAAATTATTTTAACTGGAGGCTAATTACAATATTGTAGTGGTTTTTGCCATACATTGACATGAATCAGCCATGGGTATACATGTGTCCCCCATCCCGAAACCCACTCCCACCTCCCTCCCCATCCCAGCCCTCAGGGTTCTCCTAGTCCACCGGCCCTGAGCACCGTCTCATGCATCAAACCTGGACTGGCCATCTATTTCATATATGGTAATATACATGTTTCAGTGCTATTCTCTCAAATCATCCCACCCTCGCCTTCTCCCACAGAGTCCAAAAGTCTTTGTGTCTTGTTTGCTGTCTCGCATGTCGGGTCATCGTTACCATCTTTCTAAATTCCATATATATGCGTTAATATACTGTATTGGTGTTTTTCTTTCTGACTTGCTTCACTCTGTATAATAGGCTCCAGTTTCATCCACCTCATTAGAACTAATTCAAATGCATTCTTGTTAATGGCTGAGTTTCCATTGTGTATCTGTAGCACAGCTTTCTTATCCCTTCCTCTGCCGATGGACATCTAGGTAGCTTTTATGTTCTAGCTATTGTAAACAGTTCAAGCACATTACATTTAGTGTGCACTTTATTTCTATTATTATTACATTAGTTCCACCTCAGATCATCAGGCATTAGATCCTGGAGGTCGGGGTCCACTACACTAAAGAATGGCATCCTTGGAATAATCAACCCACTTTTCTTCCTAGTATAATTTCCCTGTTCCTGCTCCTTTCTGCCTAGAAAAACCTTTCATTTCATATAGCTCCTCAGAGCTCTTTTCTGTCTGCTAGATTGGCAGTTGCCAGATCCATGAATCACTGAATAAAACCAATAACATTTCTAACATGTAGTCCGTGGAATTCTTTTTTTAACATGTAAGACCAATGTGTTAAGATAATTGAGATACAAAGATAAAAGGACACAGGGGTGGGGGCATCATCTTTGGTGGGCCAATGGTTAAGGCTCCATTGATTCCACTTCAGGGGGCACAGGTTCTATCCCTGGTCTAGAAGTTAAAACTCCCATGGCCAGGGGAAAAAAGAAAAGGCACATGGGCTCCAGAATCACTGCTTGGAAGAAAGAGTTGCCTGCTAATCTAGAATACCCTTTTGGATCTCACAAAAGCAGAGAATAAACTTATTCAGTAGGTATACCAAGGACTGAAACCCATGAGACAGCCTCTCAGAAAGCTCTAAGGGACTATTCTGAAGAGGTAAGGGAGAAACAAGATATATAGGAGTTGGGGGTGGGAAGAGGGAAGCAGGTACTTGAAACATCAAAATATGACTGTTAGTTAAAGAAAACAGATATTTCAAGCTAGTGAATTTTTCATACTTTTCTATGCCTGAGAAGATCCAAGAGTCTGGGCTCATTGAAATCATTCCTTTGATATGTAACTTAACTACCTAGGGCCAGTATCCTATTTTTCTTCATCCTGAATCCACTCAGGGTACATAGTTGTGGGGATGGGGTGGCAGTTTCAGAGGCTTAAGTCTAAATGGCTGCCAGATCCTTCGTTTACTGATACAGCAAGTGACATTCTTCATCCACAAAGTTTGGAAATTTATCTTAATATACCCTCCATCCACCATGATAATCTCTATTTTCTAAAAAGAAGTTCAGTCACTTGTTGCTGGATCTCAAACCTTGTAAAACCAGATGGCTAGCAACATTCTTTAGTTGGCAAAGGACAGAGAAAATTTTCTTCCAAGACAATTTCATAGTTATTTGGCAAAACCTGAACAACACGAGTTTCCTGTCCTTTCTTGAACACTACTTCTAAAAAATGAGAGTGATTAACAGCCTATACACCCTAATGAAAGTCTCTGCATTTGAACTGCAGTCTCTCCCAATAGGAAGGGTTCAGAAGATACATGATATCTTGGTTCAATGCCAAGATTCAGTTACAGCTTAGATCAGCACTTGATAACATGCATCATTTTTATCATAAATAAATAAAATTTAATTTTGTTTTCTTTCAAAAAATCATGGGTTTGGCCATCAAATCACCACCATTTTGAAGGTTTTCGTATGGAATTCTATTAGCCATGAGCCAAAAGATGAACAGTTTTATTTATATTTGGAGACTCATTAGTAATTATCCAATATAATCTTAGAAAATATACTTTTACAGTGTATAAAGCCTTTTTAGAAATATTACATTTGAATTCTCTTTTTTCTGAAAAGTAAAATGATGGTAGTGATTATTTGGAACCTCAAAATATCTTACTTTTTGGGACTTCCCTGGTGGTCTAGTGGCTAAGACTCCTTGCTCCCAATGCAGGGGGCTCAGGTTCTGCTGATACCTCTGCTGATAATAAAAATCTCTCATGCTGAAGCTTAAAAAAAGAAAAGAAAGGAAAAAAACCACCCATGTGCTGCAACTAAGATCCATTTGGTTAAATACCCTTTTTAAATCTTACTTTTCATTTTAAATAAATTGTCACAGAATTAGTACTCTCCCTAATGACTAGTATTCTTGAACTGACTGGCAGTCATCTCCCTGGGGTTAGTACTCATCTATTTCTGCTCTGGCCTCAGTTTATTTTCTGTGTTGGGGCCAGTGTGAGGCAAGCAGGAGAGACTCCATCTTGAAGCCTGTCATCTGTCTTACAGACTGGATATGACCTGGGCCTGAACCCTGCCCAAGAGTGAGGAAGCCACGGCTAGTGAAAGCCAGGTCTTCTGGAGACTTCCCTCCCTACAGATGACAAATGGAGATTGTAGTTGGGGTCAGGTTGCCCCTGTTAGATTAACCATGCAGACATGCCCCCTGATGTATAATCATTGTTCCCCCTCTTTAACCTTAATTGTTTGTTTTCCTAGCACCTACTTGTAAAACTCAATCATATACAACAAAGAGGTTGCTAACATGCAACCAGTCACATAGTAGGGGGTATAAAACTGAACCTCTCAGAAACATCAAGGTCCTCATTGGGAACTGATTCCTCTTGGACCCGCTGGCATAATAAACTCGACTCCAATGTCTTGAGTGTCCTCCGAGGTGTGTTTTGTGACTCCAGATTCCACAACATCTGAATTGAATGTATTCAGGAAATTGGAGTAAGACTTTTGGTGGGGAGGAAATGTGTAAACTCACTGATGAGCTATCCAGAAACTCCAGCTTGCGGAAGAAGAGAAAGTTGGTCCTATCTAGTTGGACCTGTGGCCCTCATTCCAAGTAATGCTTCCAACATGGGACCTTCGCAGTCATTGTTTCCTTTGTGAGGAATGATCTTTCTACAGAAGTATGAAGATCGCACTCCCTTCCAGATTTCATGCCACTGGCTTTCATGTCTCATCTCAGTTGTGAAGTCTTCCCCACTTACCCTATTTAAAATGGTAACTGTCCACTACTCATCTCCCACTCTATGACAGTCCCTAATCCCCTTGGACTCTTTATGTTTTCTTAATCCTCTTGACCTGCCAAAATACTGTGTTTATCTTTGTTCATTTTCTGTCGGTGAGCTCCGCACAGAAGGATCTCTGCCATGTTATGCACTGTTCTTTCCAGCACCTAGAACATTCTTGAGCACACAGTAATCACTCAAAAAGGTTTTGATAAATGGATGGATGAGGTAAAAGGAAAATATGCATGTAACACAAAATGCCTTCCATTCTCTAGCCCCAGAGATAAAATCCATGACAGATTTAACAAAATGAACCACTATAGAAGGTATTCCCCCTCACTATGCTTCTGTTTCTTCATCATAGTATTTGAGGTAACATGCCCCCCCCAACCCACAGAGTTATTGTGAGGATTAAATTAAATAATCCATGCAGAAACTCAGTTAGACTTTGACTTTATAAAGTCACAAATCTTTTACCAGCTGGACAGCTCCAAAGGCCATTATTGTTAGCATCACTTTTTGGCAACTGACATAACAATCAAGAGTGCTATATGGAGCACAGCTTGTGTTCAGCCAGATCTGCTACTGACTGAAGGACCCAGTGAAATAAAGCTGGAGAGCTCACCATTTTACCTTATACAGAAACTCTTTGCCTGGTTCTGAAAGACATTTGAATTCACAACCCAAATAAATCAAGTTTGGTACCTGAGAGCAAACAATTTGCCTGTGGTTATAAAACTAGTAAATTGAAGTATTATGCTATGAATCAACTTTAACTCCAAAGGTTTATATTTTATCAATAATTTTCTCTTTTCTCCCTAACTATAAATCACCCAGATCAGCCTCTATTTGCAAGGTCTGAATAGCACAAAATGAAGAAAACTGGGCTTAGATTTTTGTGCTGGAGAGCAATTGAGCCAACTAAGAACCACTCCAGTATTCTTGCCTGGAGAATCCCATAGACAGAGGAGCCTGGCAGGCCACAGTCCATGGGATCACAAAAGAGCTAAACAGGACTGAGCACACAGGCAGTAAGAATACAGCAGAACCTGGTTAAATGAGAGAAAAGGACCCAAAAACTCCTGTGTTCAACTTCTCTTAAGTTCTTCCACATCACTCAGAGCAAATGCTAAATTCTTTACAGTGGTATACAAGCCCCTACAGCATCACGCTTCTTTTCATTTCTCTGCTTTTTAATCTCCTCCTACAATGCCCAGCCCTTTCCACATAGCCACCCTAGCTCTTCAGCATTTCTTCCTCCTTTTTCCCCAGCTTGCCTCTTCACCTTTCAATGCTTTGCTGGGATAACTAGCTTCTTAGTGCCATCTTTATTGGTTACCTTATCTAAATTTCAACTCTCCATAATAATCCTTATTCTTGCTTTATTGCACTCATTTATTACATATGATATTTGTTTATCTAATTTATTGTTTATCCCAGAGTCAAATATAAATTCCAAGAGAGCAAATAATTTTGTCTATTTGGGTCTCATCTGAGTGTATTTCCAATGCATAGAACAGCATCTGGTACTGTTATAAACTCTTATCAGTCTTAGATGTTGTTTGTTGAGAGTTATCATGACATCATAATTAGGTTTTAAAATGGTAGATGTATATGAAAATGCTACCAGAAGAAATGATATAATTTCCTCAACAGTCATCAAGGCACCAATCAAGGTAGAAGAGGTATAGATAAAACATATTTGCCCAGTGTTGGTGATGTTGATGATGGGTAAACTTTTATCTAGTGGAGGTGATGGAATTCCAGTTGAGCTATTTCAAATCCTGAAAGATGATGCTGTGAGAGTGCTGTACTCAATATGCCAGCAAATTTGGAAAACTCAGCAGTGGCCACAGGACTGGAAAAGGTCAGTTTTCATGCTAGTAAAGTAATGCTCAAAATTCTCTAAGCCAGGCTTCAGCAATATTTGAACCGTGAACTCCCTGATGTTCAAGCTGATTTTAGAAAAGGCAGAGGAACCAGAGATCAAACTGCCAATATCTGCTGGATCATGGAAAAAGCAAGAGAGTTCCAGAAAAACATCTATTTCTGCTTTATTGACTATGCCAAAGCTTTTGACTGTGTGGATCACAATAAACTGTGGAAAATTCTGAAAGAGATGGGAATACCAGACCACCTAACCTGCCTCTTGAGAAATCTGTATGCAGGTCAGGAAGCAACTATTAGAACTGGACATGGAACAACAGACTGGTTCCAAATAGGAAAAGGAGGACATCAAGGCTGTATATTGTCACCCTGCTTATTTAACTTCTATGCAGAGTACATCATGAGAAACGCTGGACTGGAAGAAGCACAAGCTGGAATCAAGATTGCCGGAAGAAATATCAGTAACCTCAGATATGCAGATGGCACCACCCTTATGGCAGAAAGTGAAGAGGAACTAAAAAGCCTCTTGATGAAAGTGCAAGAGGAGAGTGAAAAAGTTGGCTTAAAGCTCAACATTCAGAAAACAAAGATCATGGCATCCGGTCCCATCACTTCTTAGGAAGTGGATGGGGAAAGAGTGGAAACAGTGTCAGACTATTTTGGGGGGCTCCAAAATCACTGCAGATGGTGACTGCAGCCATGTAATTAAAAGAAGAAAAGTTATTTATGACCAACCTAGACAGCATATTGAAAAGCAGAGACATTACTTTGCTGACTAAGGTCCGTCTAGTCAAGGCTATGGTTTTTCCAGTAGTCATGTATGGATGTGAGAGTTGGACTGTGAAAAAGGCTGAGCACCGAAGAATTGATGCTTTTGAACTGTGGTGTTGGAGAAGACTCTTGAGGGTCCCTTGGACTGCAAGGAGATCCAACCAGTCCATTCTGAAGGAGATCAACCCTGGGATTTCTTTGGAAAGAATGATGCTAAAGCTGAAACTCCAGGACTTTGGCCACCTCATGCAAAGAGTTGACTCATTAGAAAAGACTTTGATGCTGGGAGGGATTGGGGGCAGGAGGAGAAGGGGATGACAGAGGATGAGATGGCTGGATGGCATCACGGACTCGATGGACGTGAATCTGAGTGAACTCCGGGAGTTGGTGATGGACAGGGAAGCCTGGCATGCTGGGATTCATGGGGTCGCAAAGAGTCAGACACGACTGAGCAACTGAACTGAACTGATACTTCCATATATCCTCAAGTGTCATGTAATTTTAAAAAAAAATTGAGAATGAAATTATATGGGCGATGGGAGATAAATTGATAAATAAAATTTTTTAATACTATGGAGAAGTCTTTAAAAGACCATCCGAAAACCCAAATAGGAAATTGTGCTGATATTTACAGGAAAGACCCAATGTGAAGACAGTCAGACACGACTGAGCAACTAAGCACAGCACACACCACAGGTCTAGGATAATTCTCCTTGAAATATCCCTGAAAACCTGGTAATGTCAACTGCTGAAAGCAGCTCCATTTCTCAATATGCTGTTGGCTGTGAAAGTTGCTTGGTCGTGTCTGACTCTGTGACCCCAGGGACTACATACAGTCCACGGAATTCTCCAGGCCGGAATACTGGAGTGGGGAGCCTTTCTCTACTCGAAGGTAGTAAGTTGGCGTCTGTCTAGGGAAGTAGAATATGAGTACCTTCTACTACCAACCCAGGGATTGAACCCAGGTCTCCCACAATGTGGGCAGATTGTTTACCAGCTGAGCCACAAGGGAAGCGCATTTCTCAATATAGACTCACAATCTTAATATAGACTCAGGTGTTATGTGCAATTGCTTGAGAGAAATTTCTATTTATATAAATAAATGTAGTTTGCAAATGCTTACTCCTGGTAAGAGTTCACAGTATGCTTTTCTTGAAGAAACCAAAAATACCATCCCTCACCCCACTCCAGGCTTTCATTTTTTTAACATGACTGACAAATAGACTTCTGAAACTAGCATTCATAAATCACCTTCGGTGAACTTCGTACAATGGAGACTGTGACTCAGTAGACCTGAGAGGGGTCTGAAAACCTGCCATTTCGAGCAAATTTCCAACTGATGCTCATGCTGCTGGTCGCAGACACTTTATGAGTGGTGAAATTGTAGAAGTTAGCATGGCTCTGGCCTTGAGTATTGGCACCAATAAGCTTATCAGAAATACTGATTGGGTGATCTTTTTATGTGTCTCTGTCAGCAAAACAGTGCCCTGACTGCTCTCTGTGTAAACAACCTTTTATAGGGAAGCCAAAACTGTCTCACTTTGAACCTGGCTGTGATTGGAACTGAGCAAATTGAGGCTTCAGAAACAGGCAGCAAAAACAAATGCTCTGCTTTCTCAATTGTCAATGCCCAAATATGTGAATATAGCTCTAAAAAGGATAAACAGCAAACCCACAATCACCCCCACCCAAATTCAGGCTTTGGTTTCTATGTCCTCAAATAACCCAACCTGACACTAACACCACGCGAATTATTGCCCTTCCCCAAATACATAACACGACTTATTAAGTTTAATAATCCCCCAGTTCACCTGCATAAGGTACTCATATTCTACTTCCCTAGACAGACGCCAACTTACTTTCGACTAACTTTTGCACACTACCTATCGACAGTACATAAAGGGAGCATTTAAAGTTAACACCGAGTAGATCTTTTTGTATGTCCATAAAGTACCCCAAAGAAATAAGCTGATCATTTAAAACTGTCCAATTTTAAATCTGCATCCCGAACCAAAACACTCAAGACACTCAATTTTAAATGACAGCTGTTTTAAAGAAATTGTGGGTGGCTCTTAGAAGAGCCTTTTTCGTTTGAGTGAGGCAGTTGTGGACGCTTTACGCCCTCTCCCCGCGAATGCGGCGGGCAAGCTGGATGTCCTTGGGCATGATGGTGACGCGCTTGGCGTGGATGGCGCACAGGTTGGTATCCTCGAAGAGCCCCACCAAGTAGGCCTCGCACGCCTCCTGCAGCGCCATCACCGCCGAGCTCTGGAAGCGCAGGTCGGTCTTGAAGTCCTGCGCGATCTCGCGCACCAGCCGCTGGAACGGCAGCTTGCGGATCAGCAGCTCCGTGGACTTCTGGTAGCGGCGGATCTCTCGCAGGGCCACCGTGCCGGGCCGGTAGCGGTGCGGCTTCTTCACGCCGCCGGTGGCCGGCGCGCTCTTGCGGGCCGCCTTGGTGGCCAGCTGCTTGCGCGGTGCTTTGCCGCCGGTAGACTTGCGGGCAGTCTGCTTTGTACGAGCCATGGCGATAGAAAGGAACAAAGACGAGGTATCGAAGAAGACACTCCGCTTATATATACTCAGAAACAGTCTGATTGGTCTTACTCTAGTTCAAAACTCCCGCGAAACAAATCCATTGGCTGAAGAGTCACTGAAGTGATTGGTCAATTTCTAAAGATTCTGATTGGATGAGTTAGTTCACTTTTCAATCCTTCTTTTTGTTGAAGTCTGCTATCCAAAGGAGCTAACATCCTAGTTCTAAATTCAGAGCTTCTCAAACTGTGAATAAGGAACCACTTGGACATCATGAAAGATGCCTGTTCTGGTTCAGATCTATGTAATGGGGCTGAAATTTCGAGAATCAAGCTTTAGAAACAGGTTTACTTGTATTCTCTTTTTTTTCTTAGTGGTTAATTTTTCTGTTCTGAATTTAGATTGCCTTGGACGGTCACTTCCTAGCTCCACTAGGAAATCACAGGGAAAGCAGCAGGCCAGAAGTGAGAGGCAAAAATGCGAAAAAAAAAATCATTGACTTTCCCGTGGTGGCCGAATGGGATTTATGCTTCAGTTTGCTATAGCAGGAACTAGTAGCCTCCACTTTAGACTCTATTCTTTGAGCCCACTCTGACAGATGGTTTTCTTTCTTGCTTAACCGCACTTTGAAAATGATTACTTTATGGTTAGAATTTACTATACACTTGGCGTTTTCTTCTCCGAAAAAACACTCTTCTGTGAGCATATTTCACTCCAGAAAGTCTCGGTACAATAAGCTCAAGGACCACCAGAGACAACCACTCGGGCCTAACTTACCAGCGTAGCTAATTTTGAAATTTCCCTGCGAAAAAGAGCACTAACTTGCATCCTTACCGACGGCCCTTTTTCCCACTCCTGGACTGTAGTTTTCCAGTAGTCCTGTATGGACGTGAGAGTTGGACGATAAAGAAAGCTGAGCGCCGAAGCATTGATGCTTTTGAACTGTAGTGTTGGAAAAGACTCTTGAGAGTCCCTTGGACTGCAAGGAGATCCAACCAGTCCATCCTAAAGGAGATGAGTCCTGAGTGTTCATTGGAAGGACTGGTATTGAAGCTGAAACTCCAATACTTTGGCCACCTGATGCGAAGAGCTGACTCATTGGAAAAGACCCTAATACTGGGAAAGACTGAGGGCAGAAGGAGAAACGGACGACAGAGGATGAGACGGTTGGATGACATCACCGACATGAGTTTGGGTAGACTCCGGGAGTTGGTGATGGACAGGGAGGCCTGGCATGCTGCAGTTCATGGGGTCGCAGTCAGACACGACTGAGCGACTGAACTGAACTGAGATTGTGTAAGATTCAAAGGCAGAGTCAAAGCAATAAAAACTACCATTTTCTACTACACCCTGTCTCCAGGTTTCTATTCGGCACTAGTGAACAGAAATTGATTTCTTTGAAAAGCCCGCACCGATCCCAGCGGTCCTTTCGTTTTGCTGTTTCAAAAGACGTAGCCTGACATTCCAGGCTACCACTACCCGTATTTTTTGGCACAGCAAAAACCTTTTCTCTAGAGAAACAGCCACTCCAGCTTTTGTAAACCTTACCCTTACTGTTGAAACCACCCATTTTCCTGTGATTCATTTCCCTGAATCACATTTGGAGCAGTCCCGCCAAGGAAAAAGGATAACTTCGCGTGAACATGCTGTAGTATCTATACAGTAGCTTTAATGTAACTATTATAACGCCAAGACGAAGTACTGTTGTTTACGAGCTCTTTTAAATGTGAGAATGTGGATGGCTCTTAAAAGAGCCTTTGGGTAAAAGGTTGTAGCGACACAGATCTAGGTAGGTTCACTTGCCCTTGGCCTTGTGGTGACTCTCAGTCTTCTTCGGCAGCAATACCGCCTGGATGTTGGGAAGAACGCCACCCTGAGCGATGGTGACTTTGCCCAGGAGCTTGTTGAGCTCCTCGTCGTTGCGGATTGCCAGTTGCAGGTGACGCGGGATGATGCGGGTCTTCTTGTTATCCCGGGCCGCGTTGCCCGCCAGTTCCAGAATCTCGGCCGTCAGGTACTCCAGCACCGCTGCCAGGTACACCGGGGCCCCAGCACCGACCCGCTCGGCATAGTTGCCTTTGCGGAGCAGCCGGTGCACTCGGCCCACGGGGAACTGGAGTCCGGCCCGCGAGGAGCGGGTCTTCGCCTTAGCGCGTGCTTTGCCGCCCTGTTTTCCACGACCAGACATAACGACACACCAGAAACAGGGTAACACCCAGAAAAATGGATCCTGAAGGCACAAGAAGCTAGGTAATTATACTCTCCGGCGGTTTGGTAAAACAGCCTATGCGATTGGCCAAACACAAATTCAAGCCAATCAAAAGCCAGAGCTGAAACAACACTTGCTAATTTGCATAGGGAATTTGTAGTGAAAAGGTCAAATTATGTAACGGTGAGCTAAGGGAAGAGCCAATAAGAGTTTGAAATAAAGAGCCTATCAGAGGTTAGGATGTGATGAAAAGACCAATCATAAATTGTAATTCTGCCATCCTATATTTGCATAGAGGCCAAACAAATACTAAGATCTTTGGTCTGTGGGCGTATTTTGTGTTCGCCTCCTGGTCCTGTCTGTGTTTTGTGATGCCTGAGCCAGCCAAGTCCGCTCCTGCCCCTAAAAAGGGCTCGAAGAAGGCGGTGACCAAGGCGCAGAAGAAGGACGGCAAGAAGCGCAAGCGTAGCCGCAAGGAGAGCTACTCCGTGTACGTGTACAAGGTGCTGAAGCAGGTCCACCCGGACACCGGCATCTCGTCCAAGGCCATGGGCATCATGAACTCTTTTGTGAACGACATCTTCGAGCGCATCGCTGGCGAGGCGTCGCGCCTGGCGCATTACAACAAGCGCTCGACTATCACATCCAGGGAGATCCAGACAGCGGTACGCCTGCTGCTACCCGGGGAGCTGGCCAAGCACGCGGTGTCTGAGGGTACCAAGGCTGTCACCAAGTACACCAGCTCCAAGTAAATTTCGTCATTTGAAACAACGCAAATAACTCAAGGCTCTTTTAAGAGCCACCCACTTTATCTCAAAGGATCTGTAACTTTCCAGACTGTATTAAAGTGGCTCGGTCAAGCAGTGAGAAAGATTATATACAACCATCAGGGTTAAGGTTTCTGACCATTGTGTGAGGAAAAATGTCTATGCCCCAACCACTAATGCCAAAGAAGCTAATATTGAGCAGCGTAGGCCTGACAGCAAAAGTTTAATTTGCTGCATATTAGCTACGTGTCTTTTTGCAAACGTCTCTTAAAAGATAGGATGCCAGTTATTCTAAGCTGGCCATTTTTAAGAAGCAGGAAAATCTTAATACTTAGAAAAGTGGGTGTTTCCTAAAGACGTTTACATTTATAAGTAAATAATCCAATTGTAAACGTGGTTTCCTTGCTTTACCGGGAAGAAAATGTCCAAGTAGAATCTCTTTTTATGGGAAAGGACACTACTTAAATCTGCATAACAACATCCTGGTTACCTCTGAAAACAAGTGACTACCTACTCCCATGATGTTTTTTTTTTTTAATCTGAAGATGGTATTTTAAGGTAGTGGCTCAAGGCATTTTGTAGTCTTCTCAGGTTTACTGGGGATCTCCAGTGTAGAGAGGAGGTAATACAAATTAGGTGTTTCGGTTTGTCTTTCCCTGTTAATGTATCTTGTATCAATTAGACCAAACAAAGAATATGGAAAGAAAGAAGGGAAAATTTTTTCTCCCTATATCTACACAGACTTTTGTGAACATTAAATGTTACTACATTTTATAATAGTGCTTGTGAAGGAAATTCCCTAAAGCCTACATATAATTAAAGCATTTCTCACTTTCCAAGGTTAATTGTAAATACAGTTTAAAACAGTGTATTCTGGAAAACAAATACGTACATTTAAGAAATAGATAAGCATGGTTAAAGGAGAAATCCCCCATTGCATTTAGCCTCTTTGACCGCTAAATTTGAACATGGTACTTAAACCCTTTGTGAGCATTTCCTTACCTCTAAAATGGGAATAATAATTAACAACTACTATGTGACATGGCTGGGGTGATCAACAAAAGAGCCCTTAGGGTGGTGCTGGCACAAAGAGTCCCCTAAAATATTAGCTGTTGCTAAAGCAGCTAGTTGAAGTTCCGGGAAGTTGCCCTCAGGTCTGCCCACTTTAGAATCTCAGAATTCTGAGGCCTTGAACAAGGCAGTGAGCTGTAAAGACTACTAGCATTTAACACCAATTAGAATTCCTTGTCTGGCATTGGGAACAATACAAACCGCTTCTAACAGGCCTGCCCCTGTTGAAAAAACAATTCTCTTCACTGAACTGTTTTGAGGACATCTTAGTGCCTGTGACTCTTAAGTCTTCCCTGCCTTTGATGGCTAGTTCAAGCAACATATGTGTCATTTTCCAGGGAATTTTCTCGTGCCTCACTAGGATTAGAAGTATCTTTTAAATAGTCAGATGTGTTGGGTTCCCAGGCCATAAGCAAACTACTCACCTCCATTTGCCTCTCAAACTTGGTCTCTTTTTTCTCCACACTCCCTTGGCCTCCCTCTGCCCACCAGATAACTTCCTTGCTACCTCCAGTCTTTGCTACTTAGTCCTCCTTCCATTTGGAGCTTTACTCTCTCAATCTTTTTTCCCCAAGCATCACTTACAAGTAAAGACTTCTGGTGATGCTGGTTTAATCACTACATCATGTCTGACTCTTGTGACCCCATGAACTGTATCCCACCACGATCCTCTGTCCACAGGATTTCCCAGACTAGCATACTGGAGTGGGTTGCCATTTCCTTCTCCAGGGTATCTTCCTGACCCAGGGATCAAACCCACATCTTCTGAATTAGAGTCAGATTTTTTCCCAAAATCTTCCTATGTCATTTAAAGTACCATCTCCTTCCTCTACACTATACAGTTTTTCCCAGCTTCAGTTTTGTTCATAGCACCATCTAACAAACTGTTTTACCTGTTTTGTCTGTGCCCCTTCCAACAAAATATAAGCTCCATGCACTTAGAAATACTGTTTTGTTCACCGTTGTTCACTGCTATAATTCCATAGTATCGAACAGTGCCTGGTACATGCCATGCGCTCAATTTTGTTTGTTAAATTAACATCATCGTATGAATTTATCTCCTCAAATCAGTGCCTTAGCTCCAATAACATCTGATTCTTTCCATATTTAAACACCAGAGCCCATATCTTTAAAAGAGATCGCATTGCAAATGACTCCACTGATTTCTGGCTTTCAAAGTATCACCCTACAAACTACTTACCGGCCATAAGGAGGAGAAATCAGATTTTACGAAGAAACTATTAATAATTATCCTAAACCAATGACTGACCTAGAACCTACAAAATCCCCTTAACAAGTGACCCTGATGTACAATAGTATTTACATACAATGATCTATAACCTGTTCCTTGACAAGAAAATTAATGTTATTTCAGTCAAATCTAGGGAAAAATCACTTCTACTCTGTAGGTCATACAGGGTCCAGAAACCAAGGAAAATAACCCCATTCAGGAAACAAGCCAAACCAGGACATTTTATAGGCCAGGTCTACATCAAATCAATGTCAAAAAACTAAGTGAGATTCAGGAGAAAACTTGTATCAATGCATTAAGAGACCTGAGACAGAACAAAAGGGAAGATTGGATCTCCCTCTGAATGAACCAGATCTCTAAGACATTTAAGGTATAACAGGGATTTGTTCATGTGCACCGACTATTATGTATTTAGGCAGTGAGTATACCGGTAACTTTTTAAAGCAAACAAAAACAATGCATACTTCCTTTGAGGTAAATAATCCTGATGTCTGTATAGTACTTTTTTAAATGTTCACTTAATCTTAAACCTAAGTGCCATTCATGTTGCTCATTTAAAAACATACTTCCTGTCGACTTTTTAAAATTTTTCAAACAGGAATTCAGACTATAGTGTCCTCTATACCTAATACATGGTAGCTCTCCCGGCGGGTCCATTGTAATTGTTCCCCCAATGCATGGGTACAAGTTTTAGTCAGCAGAGCCCAGCAGCAGCGCCACACACCAGCCGAGCCCAGGAGCGCGCCCCCGCTGAGGGGAAGACCCGCCCTACTCGTGAATTCGCCTTTGTTCCGAGTCGCGCTTCCCGCCGCGGGCGCGGGCTTTCTTTGTTCCTCTGCCTCGCCGCCATCTTGAGCACAGGGCACCGCCGGGGGAGAACCAGGCGTCGCTACATCGCGGTGAGTGTAAGCCGACTTCTAATACGCAATTACCGCGGATACTCGATTTCAAATTCGAAATATCCCAGAATTAAAGAAATCTTTCTGGGGTAAAGTCTCACAAAACTTAAATGCGCCGAAGTTATTTTTAAAGCCACAGTGAACTTGCATCACTCTAAAACTTCTTTCGTGCTTTCAGTCATGTCTGACTCTGCAATCCTACCCATGGTATTATCTTGGCAAAAATACTGGGGTGGATTGCCATGCTATTCTCCACTGGTAGATTCCGAGGTGGGCTTTGTTTAGCGGAAACTGAGCATGTGAGATATCCCTTGAGCAACAGCAAGTGCTAGCCAGCTCTTTCATCGAAACATGTGGGCGGCCCTGAAAAGGGCCTTTGGTGGAAATATTAAGAACGCCGAAAACTGGCAGCTTAACCGCCAAAGCCGTAGAGGGTGCGGCCCTGGCGTTTCAGCGCGTAGACTACATCCATGGCTGTGACAGTTTTGCGCTTGGCATGCTCGGTGTAGGTGACGGCGTCGCGGATCACATTTTCCAGGAACACCTTCAACACCCCGCGGGTCTCCTCATAGATGAGACCAGATATACGCTTAACTCCTCCACGCCGGGCCAGACGACGGATGGCGGGCTTGGTGATGCCCTGGATGTTATCGCGAAGAACCTTGCGGTGACGTTTAGCGCCACCTTTTCCAAGGCCCTTCCCGCCCTTGCCGCGTCCAGACATGATAGAGCTGCCAAGGGAACTTCCAAAACAGCACCGACAAAGCCGCGGCAATTCGCTTATATGAGCGGATTCCGGACCGAAGTGAGAACCGAAAGCGCTTTCGCGGGCACATTCATTTAGCCTGCCAGCCCGCCCCTCCCCTCGTGACCCAGTTCTGGGTGACGTCACGACAGCTTAGTCCCCGCCCACCGAGCGGGCCCTTCGCTGAGGATTCTCCGGTGAGTCCTCCATCCCTAAGCAGGAATTTTCGAACGCAATTTGAAACTGGGTCAGACTAAAGAAATTAACATTTTTTACTTATTTTCTTTTGCTGCTTAGGATGCTTTGGGACGGTTGCACTGGAGCCTTGGCCCACATGACCGGAACTGCTGTAACCTTCGTTGGAAATGAGGGCCCGGCTTTACCTCCACGTTTACGGGGCCTTCAGCACTGCTGCTCCGTCCCGGTAACAAAACCCCTTCAAATCGAAACACCCTTCCAGAGGAATTTAAAAGCTTCAAGACCTCGCCTTTTCTTTCACCAAGCCAAGGGAAATCTAACCAAAAGATTTTTTCCCCAAAGGCGAATACCTATGGTTGGTTAGCGATTCTCCGGTAGAAATCTCGGCAGCCGCGCGAACCAAAGTTCCTTTCACGTTTTATTTTCATTTTCTTCTCTGATTATTAAAACTTGTGATTCTGATTTAATTATCTAACCGTTCCTCCTGCGCTCAGTAACTTAACTCCGTATTAATGTTTACTTTTCTACTTGTTTTCTCTGATTCTGATAGCGACATTAATCCAAACTGTTCCCATCGTGTAGCCAAAGTATAGAAATAAATACCCCTCCCCGCCCCCGCCCTTACAGTTTTCTAAAGTTAGAGGCGGTCAGTTAAGGGTATTATTAGTAAGGCGCATAAGTTGTAAAGCAGAGTGGCGCAGCGGAAGCGTGCTGGGCCCATAACCCAGAGGTCGATGGATCGAAACCATCCTCTGCTAGTATCAGCTTTTTCTGAACTGCTAGAAAATACCCTGAAAATAAGTGTGAAAACCGTTTCCGTGATTTCTTCTGCTAAAGTAACCGTGTTGTTATTGTCTCCAGTTTTCATGACAGCGTTCATTGTCTTGTGATGCTGTGAAAGTGCTGAATTAAGAGAGATGGAGTGGAAGCCCAGATCTTGTTATGCTTCCTTCTATTCATAATCCAGAAAGCACTGTTTGTAAGAAATTGAGACCTTGTAGTTAAAGTGACAAACTAAAAATCTCCTGGGCCATCCCTGCGCAGATTCTTTGCAACTACTAGAGTTTTAATCTTTGGAGTAAATAAGTAACTCTTTGAGAGGAGAGTGCAGAGTTTGGTGACCTTAATTGTACGCTGACCTCAGAAGACCACTTCCGCCGCTATTGTAAATGTCTTTACCCTCTACCTTCCTTTTCAACCTCTAACAGAACTATTCTCTATGCTTATTTTTTAAATATATGTGTGTACTGTTTTATATATTTTTTCCTCTCTCAGAAAGGATTCCTATTCAGATATTTATGTTACATACTGTGCTAGGAACTAAGAAAACTCATTAAGTAGCCTACATCGTAGATATGCTTTTAAAACAATATGTAACTATGTACAGTACACGTGTGTGCAGTACAGATATTTCTTTAAAAGATTGTACACTAAGTGCAACGGGGGAAAGGGAAAATGTTTCCAGTAGTCCTATGACCACCCAGTAGTTGGTGATTCGCTGGAAGGATTCACATGAATCAAGATATATCCAAGGTTAAGATTTATTACAGCAAAGAAAAAAAGTATAGACACAAAAAGGAAAAGATGTACACAAGCAAATACTAGAGAAGCCTACCTTGTCCTCCATCTTCAAGGATGACATGGACATTCTTTCTTACTTGAGTGGAAAAGTCATGAAAAGAAAGACATCAATCATGCTCAAAAATCATTTTGGCTGAATTTCCAGGCCAATAATTTTCTCAAAGATAAGAGAGTCTCCAACAAGGCTGTGCATATGCAACATTTTGGCATCCTTTATGTGCCATATACTCCCTCTATGGAGTACCCAAGACCGAAATAATTGTCAGTTCTTCTCTTTCACAAGGCGGTACTCCTTGGCCCCAAATAACCCCTGTAATCTCGAATTTCCATTTTTCTAAAGATAGGGCGCGGGTGGCTTGGGGACAGTTGCCTTTTTGACATTAAGTAGCTTTCACGATTCAGGAGGAGACAGAAAATTTACTAAGTATCTCAGGAGACCTGTGTCCTTGGAGACCACGTGGCCTAACGGATAAGGCGTCTGACTTCGGATCAGAAGATTGAGGGTTCGAATCCCTTCGTGGTTAGTTTGACTTTTCACTCCAAAGCTACAACCTCTTCTCTGTTAGTCCTGAGTTCCGGCTGCTGGAATCTGTCACTGGTTTCCACTCTTCTCCTGTCTTTTCCATCTGAACTTCTTTTTATTCCTTTGGTTTTATTGCTGTCAAAAGGATGAGAACAGGTTTTATTCAAGCAGAAATTACAGAACAAAATATTAAGGTCATTAAAAGAGCTGGACTGTTTGCAAAGTGTATGCAAACAGGAAGGCAGAGAAGATAACCACAAAAAATATACAAAAACTTATTTCTGCACCTAAATAACTGAATTTAATAATAAGTTAGGATGAAGAAAACTTAATTTCCAATGTCGAGTTCTTAGTGAAACATATGATGTTCCCAGATTCAAATCATATGGAGGCTTAGCTCTTTTCTATTAAACATATTCCTCTTTCTCTGTTTTTTAGAAACAATAGAAGAGATTAGCACATTTAAAATTATCTTTTGCGTGGGACTCTTTTCAGCCCTATGGACTGTAGCCCACCAGGTTCCTCTGTCCATGGGATTCTTCAGGCAAAAATACTATGTGTTGCCATCTTCCCAACCCAGGGAGGCAGCCTGTGTCTCTGTCTGTTACATTGCACCGGGGTATCGGGGGTTTCTTACCCACTGAGAAGCCCCAAATAATCCTTTAATGTGTATTAAAAGAAGTGACAAATACCCTAGGTATATTCTGCCTGGACAGTTTTTTTTCCTCCCATGTCAATATCATGCACACACACGTATACATATACACATATACAGTATCCTGTTATTTCATGATTATCTGTTGAATGTTTACAGTGTGCAAAGTTGAGGAGACAAGGATCTAAAAAGGTGGTACCCCTACAACCTTATTCTCAAACAAGGTAACATGGGGATGGAGAGGCAAGAGGGTTAAGACTGACTGCTCAGATATCCAATATCTGTGATTATTTGTTGGAGAAAATTCAAAGATATAAAAAAAACATATACCAATTCCTCAAGACTCCACTTTGGCCTCCAATCTGAATCATTGTTTCCTCGGTTTTTATTTTCCAAATAAAATGGGTTATAGTTTGTGAGCCATCTTTGAACCACATGTACCACATAAGCCATGTCTTATAAAATTCAAAATCAGATTTTACTGCAAAATTTGTACTTCATCGGTCTCAATCCTCATAAGTCTTTGGAAGATCTGCTGACCTATGACCTTGGAAGGATTTTCCAAGTTTCAAAACTCATAATCCCAGTCACTGTATTTGAACACATTAGAAAGACCTTATCACCTTAACCTCTTGCTTGGTTCCCATGAACCTTAGTAAGGAAAAGTTGGTTATATGATTTTTTTTTTTTTTTTTTAGCAAGCAATTTGTCTGGTCTCTACCTCGGTTTTCTCATCCATAAAACAGAGACAGGTGATGAGAGGGAGGATTTTCCAAAAGATCATCTTTATGGTCCCTTCAAATTTTGTTATTCCACACCATGTACTCAGCCCTTTGCTATAGTTATCCTGTAAGGTAAAAGAAAAGAGGGAACAGATGAGATTTTGTGGGATTATGTGCTAAAATTAACATATAAGTGGCAAAAGATGATCAAAGAAGGAAGGAAACAGAGCCTGAAACTCCTGGAAAAGATCTTTGACTAAATTCATTCATACAAAATACAAAAAGGAGAATGATGATTTCATTTGAGAATTCACGGAAAAGGTACATTTGATGTGCCTCTTGCAAAAAGATTTTGCCACCAAGGAGTAGAGACTACAGGCAGAAGTGACTGCATGAGCAAAAGCAGAGCATGTGAACAGTTTGTGCTCCTGAAAGCAGGGACCAGGGGTCAGGTAAAGTTAGAGTCTGAGGAAGAGACTGGGGGCCACCGCGGGGCGGGTAGGGAGTGAGGAGGTGTAAGGAGCGAGTGCCTTGGACCTGGAAACGTGCTGCCTGGGATTTAAATGGCAAATATATATACAAAAACTGCAGAGACAAGGAACCATGGCTGGAGAGCAGTTGGGAGCAGTGAATGAAGAGAATGGCCTGTGGTTCTCAACCCATCAGTCACCTGTGGTGCCTGCAACCACAGAGACGTCACCCTCGGCTTTACTGATTGAGCTGTGTGAAGGTGTGGCGGAAACGAGGACATTTTGAGAAAACTCCCTGGTAGTGTGTAATTTGCTTCACTGTTTGGAACGCAGGCAGGAAGAAGGCGGCCAGCGGGCTGGGCAGGGTGTTAACAGACAACGGAACTCCGAAGGCCCGGAATCGGTTTTTGACTCCGGTGGAGAAGCAGTAGAATCAGTGAGCACACCTGAGCCTGAGCAGAGGCAGCAGTTTCTTACCTCTCTCATCCACGCGACGGATTTCCTAATCTCTCTATAAAAGGGGTTAAAAACATGCGTTATTGATAGTGAAAGTTACACAGTTCGTCTGTAACGGAACACCAATCTATACCTTGTTCACAAGGCACTAAAACCTCACTCCCACACTGCAGCGGGAGAGGACAGGACGACGAGGATGGGATTCGAACCCACGCGTGCAGAGCACAATGGATTAGCAGTCCATCGCCTTAACCACTCGGCCACCTCGTCGTCTGCGTGGCTCGCCTCTGATAAAATTATATTTCTCTACACAACAGCGTTCTATTTGTGAAATTACATTATTTTTTCTTTAACTAATGAAGAAAATGCCTCTTCTCCCTATAAATGGCCCTCTTGCTTTGATAAAGGAAGAAAAAACAAAAGACCACACTCCAAGCACTAAAGAAAAGAGTGTGAAGGATCCTCAAAAGGCTTAAAACTAGGTCTATTTTATGATCCAACAATCCCAGTTTTATTTATCCAAAAGAAATGAAAACAGGATATCAAAAATATATCTGCACTCCTATGTTTATTACAACACTGATTACAGTCGTCAAGATATGGGATAAAATTGTCAGGAAATGAATAAAGAAAATTCGGTGTGTGTGTGTGTGTGTGTGTGTGTGTGTGTGTGATATGGAATGTTATTCAGCCACAAGAAAGAAGGAAACTCTGCCGTTCAAGACAACGTGGACCTGGAGGGTGTTATGCTAAGTGAGATAAGACATATAAAGAAAGACAAATACTGTATGATATCACTCATAATATCTAAGAATACGTTACCTTACATGGTAAAAGAGATTTTGCAGATATGATTAAATTGAGGATTTCAAGATGGAAGAGTATCCTGGATTATCCAAGTGGACCCAAAGGAGGATCAGATTCAATAGTAGGAAATGTGAATGCAGAATCAAGAAGCAGTGCATGGAATAGGCCATTAAAATCGAAAAGAGCAAGGAAGTATTCTTGAAGTCTCTTGAAATATTCTTCATTGAAGTCTCCAGAAGAAACATAGACGTTCAGAAACCTTGATTTTACAGTTCTGAACTCCAGAACTGTAAGAAAGTAAATTTGTGTTAAGTAACTAAATTTGTGGTCAATTACTACAGCAGCAATAGGAAATTAATGCAGACGTTCTTAAGCACTTCCATGACTGGGGCTTAATAAGCAGGAAGAACTTTGCAGAACTTTTTCTAGAATGCCAGAGGCACACATTTGTGGGGACTCTTATTTTGCTGTCATTGAGAGTATTGGAGGATACATGCTCAAACTGTGGTGAGAAAGTCAACAGAAGGAATTTAGAGTCCCACTGACAGCTGATATTGTTGTATTCAGAGACCAGAGAGTTAACCACTTCACCGTGAGACCTTGATATAAGTAACCTTCACAGGAAGATTTGTATCCTGTCAGCTGATCTTTCAAAGGCTTCAGCACAGATTCAGTGGGAACATTAAGAGACAGTGGAGACTACACTGTCCTGTAAAGAGACAGTGGAGACTCTCAGATGACCGATAGCTTAGAATCTTATTGTATATTTTGGACATTTTCTGGTCTGTGTGCACAGTTTTGCAGCCTACAGAGCATTTGCCTGAGCTCCGAAGGAGAAAAGGATCACAAGTGGGGCCTGTCTTCTGGGACTCCTATAACGGCCTCTGATATATGAACTTGTAATCACTCAAGTTCGTAGTTCACTTACAGATCTGACCCACTTCATAAGAGTCCCAGAATAAAGTAAGGGAGGATGCTTCTCCAGAGAAGGATACCTGAGTGGGAAGGTTATGCCCGGAAACCAATGTGTACATTATCAGTTTGAGGTAAACCAAGAGAAAATTGGCTGACCACCAAAACTAAGGAAGGTCCCACCGAGATTTGAACTCGGATCGCTGGATTCAAAGTCCAGAGTGCTAACCATTACACCATGGGGCCACTACAACCTAGTACCAGCTGAAAGGTTTCTGAATATTCATTGAAGAGCCTGTGGTTCTATTCAGGATTTTGTGAATTATAATTTTTATTTTAAATGTATATATATAAAGAGTCAGTTGTATCCCAGTCAGCAAAGGATCCAAGAGAAATGCAACCACCAAGGCTCACAGGCACTATGAATTTCTCAGGACCCAGTTCATATTAAAAACTGATGGAACTCGGACCCAGAACTGAGGTCAGGGGTATAAAACGCGAATAGTCAAGCAGACGGCAATCTAAATTTCTAGAATCTGAGGAGATTCTGTGGTCCAGAGAAGGAAATGGAGAAGAAAACAACAGATGGGAAATCTCAGATGAATGGATAAAGAAAGTTGTTCGGTACATTGCCTCCTAGCTGAGGGGATGGGGTGGATAGCCGCACAAGTGCTTAGGTGTCTGGCCTCCTCGAGGTACCACAGTGATTGAAGACACGGGGAGGGAAGGCACCAAAAGTTAGGTCCCACCGAGATTTGAACTCGGATCGCTGGATTCAAAGTCCAGAGTGCTAACCATTACACCATGGGGCCGCTACGTGCTCTTGGAGGCAAGCAGTTAGGAACATGACTGCAGTGTGTCGCATGCACTTTATTCTGATGATTTCTGTCTTGTATGAATGAAGGCCTCATTATCAGTGCTCCGCAATGCGAAAAGTGTAGAGCTCACTTTGCTTCCAGTTATTCTCAGAGTCCACGTAGAGTTTGAGTACCTGCCTTCCTTGCAAAATCAAAACTACACTTACTGAATTTCTGACCTGGGCCATGAATGTCTATATATGGTGTCTATACTTAAAAATTCCCTAGGACACGTGTGAAAATAGAAAAAGAAGAAAAACGTTCAAGATAAATTAGGAAATTATTGGTAATTTTGAGATTAAGGAAAAATTTTGGAGTATTTTTACAAACTTCTTTTTGCTTCTCAGCATTTCCAAATGGATCGATTGCAGGTTTAATACAAGTTGAATTTTTGTTATATTCATTCTTATTTCTGCAGCATATACCGTGTGCATATGTCTTAGAGTTTTAGCAAGCGAAACAGTTTTTGGTTTTTTTTTTTAATAAAATTTAGCCAAAATCTGAAAACAGTTTTGAATATTCTTCAACTGGTACTTCCTCCCTACAATCTGGCCTCCTAAATGGAATAATAAGAGGACTCCAGAAGGAAACGTTGGAAATTTCTGTTTGAAATACTGGTTCTGAAACGTCAAAATATTCACGAGTAGAATAGTGATGCCTTGATATAGCCAAATTCTTGGAAGTTCATTAAGGGGAAAACGAGGCAAGCGAGGATCGAAAGTCAGACCTGAACGGAATTTAAGTTCGGGAGATAGTAATTCAAAATGAATTAATGCCTAAGCTTAAACAACAACAACAGCAAAAATCTTTATAATGGTCTCAGAAATCCCTAGCGTTTACCAAAGTAAATTTCAAAGATTTTCTCTACAGACAGTTATACTAGGGGACTAAAATTTCCTCCATCCAATTTTATGGAGAAAGATAATAATAATCAGGGAAACAGTATATTTCGTGTTAAGTTTCCACAGTTGGTACTTGGACCTGGAGAGGAGGGGGGGAAAAAAACAGAAACGCTACGTAGCCGGCAGGATTCGAACCTGCGCGGGGAGACCCCAATGGATTTCAAGTCCATCGCCTTAACCACTCGGCCACGACTACATAACTGATTAGATTGTCTAGATATATTCCCATGAGGAATATCTTGCCTGTTACAAATGTCCTTTCATTTTAACAGCTGTTCTGGAATGCCTGTCATCATGACAAAAATATCAACAATTTGAAGATCGAAATGTTGGTTACAGACTTTATCACAAAATGTAACCTTTGTCTGACGTACAAGATAGCAGAGACTTTACGAAGGTCACATTCCAACCCCTACGAGGTGTAGTGGTCCCCAAATCTGAGATTAAATTCCAACAGATTTACCAGACATAAAGAATAAGCTTTACCTCCGTTAAAAATGGGAAAGAGGTATTTCTAACAAGCAACTTTAGCGATTCTTACACATCCAGAGCTAGTCCACAAGCTAGATGTGATAGTCTGTTGTAAAAGCATTCAGTCCCTTCTAAGATCAGGTTTCAATCAACAAAAGACACCACAAATAGCAGAGGATGGTTTCGATCCATCGACCTCTGGGTTATGGGCCCAGCACGCTTCCGCTGCGCCACTCTGCTAACACGAGTACCCTGTTTTTTAATTCATTTTCAAGGGGAAAAATTTTGGCACTTTCTTAGATCTAAGATATTATGAATATCTTTCTAAAGCTGCTTCGAAGAGTAGGAATACTGCATATGTGTCTGTACGTGGCCACATTCCACCTCCAAATACCACCTACTCAGAAATCACCTTCTAAAGACTGCTATCAATTAAGGTTTGCTTGGTTGTTGGAAAACCAAATGCATGCCAATAGGTATAATTTATAAAATTGTAATTGTAAATTTACAAAGGTGAAATTGTAAATTACCAGTAAATTACCAGAAGTGCACTTACCTTAAAAATACTTTTTGTTTGTGGCTTTTCGGGAAAAATAAACCTGATGCATTGGCCGGGAATCGAACCCGGGCCTCCCGCGTGGCAGGCGAGAATTCTACCACTGAACCACCAATGCTTCGACGGGCTCAGCTGTCTTTATTTCTGTTCATATAGTTATCTTATTCCTAAATTCTGGGGAAAATAATGAGAATGTGTATTTTCTTTCCCCAGAATGTTCCTAAATCCCATCAAATAACAGATTACATCTAAATATTCTGGGAAAACCTGTGAACTAGAAGGAAACTGACACTGCTGATATGTGACTTGGAGTCTTTTGAAAATGAAAAATACCTATAAACCCCCGACATAGAAAAATGTCTTTCTCCATCCCTTCCTCAATTTATATCTTTAAAGAAAACACTTTCTGAAAGTTTCTCATTAAGGCTGAAAGCCAGTTCATTTACGTACTAGGCCAACGTGCTCAATTCAAGTTTGAAGCACCAAGTTGCTTCATTTTGGAAAAAAGACCTTCTATTGTCGTTCTGTTTATGGAGACCCAAGTTTGGCAGGGAGGATATTGTCAACGGAAGCAGGATAAAAATGAAAATAATAAAGGAAAAAATAATTCTCCCACTTCCTTCTCCTTACTTGCTCCTGGAGACAGCTTGCCGAGGTCACTGTGGCACTTTGGAAGCAAAAGACAAATGGGGCCTAGAAACAAATCCTGTGTTTCAGACTTTTCAGCTGGTTTGGAGGAAAAAAACAACACAGAGAAAACCACTGATAATCAATGAAAATAATCTCTACTGAAATGACTCTTGAGTGTGCGCTTTAGGGAAGTAGCAGAATCTGACAGCCTGGATTATTAAAGCATGTGAAAACCCAGGAATTTTTTCCACTCTAGAAATCTCCACTTCTTCAGAATAGAGAAATTGCAATATTTAATAGGTGGCTATGATTAGCATACTTTGAAGGGGAAGAATGACAAAAAGCCTTTTAGTAAATTAAGAGGTTACTAATGTTGATCTTAAAGGAAGAATCCAGGCCATAAATTAGGTTCTTCCAAATCCTAGCAAAAGAATAATATATAACTGGACAGTATGAAAGATATAAATAAATTCAGCCAAGTTTCCTAATTTGTTTATTCATATGTAAATAGAGCCTAGCAGAGTTGAATGTAAGTCATTCAACTTACATTCCTCTAGGGGTTGTAAAAATAAAATGATGCCTATTGAACCCTTAAAAAATAGTATAAAGCTATCAGATAAGTATTAGCCACTGATTTTTATTTCATGGAACTATTTAATGAACCACTGGGAGTCAGAATTTGTATCTTCTATTATAAACAGAAATCTTTGGTGTAATGCACATAGTTGGTGCTCACATTAGTTGTACTGAATTGATTACATACTGTAGGTTATTTTAGAACAAACATTTAAAAGTATGTTCTTTGTTATAAAAGTAATCTTTACAATGTGCACTCTTTCCTCAGATTTCATTTGGTTTAGATGCTAAGTCATATCCAACTCTTGGGACCCCATGAACTGTATGGGGTATACTCTGTCCATGGGATTCTCCAGGCAGGAATACTGGAGTGGGTTGCCTGTTTCCTTCTCCAGAGAATCTTCACGACTCAGGGATCAAACCCAGGTCTCCTGCATTGGAGGCAGGTTCTTTACCAACTTAGCTACAAGGGAACCCCTCGCTATCTCCTCAGAACTTCATCAATAACCTCATTGAAAAACAAAGCTGAGGTTATTGGACTAGAGAGAACATTATGTCAGGAATCTCTATAGTGACTCAGAGTGAGAAGGTAAAATTGAGCTATTTAGTGAGATTTTCAAAATCCGGATTTTTGGTGAGTAAGAATTTGATAAGGATCGTAATATATATTAGTATTGATAGACACAGGAGATGATTTTGAGATAAAACGTACTCATTGTCTACTGCTGTGTAACGAATTACCCTAAAACTTAGTGGCTTAAAACAACAAACATTTACTATCTCATATTTTCTGTGGATCTGGAATGCAGGAGTGGCTTACCCACGTTGGAGTCTCTTCAGTTCAGTTCAGTTCAGTCACTCAGTCGTGCCCAACTCTCTGCAACCCCATGAATTGCAGCCCACCAGGCCTCCCTGTCCATCACCAACTCCCGGAGTTCACCCAAACTCATGTCCATCGAGTCGGTGATGCCATCCAGCCATCTCATCCTCTGTCGTCCCCTTCTCCTCCTGCCCCCAATCCCTCCCAGTATCTGAGTCTATTCCAATGAGTCAACTCTTCACACGAAGTGGCCAAAGTATTGGAGTTTCAGCTTTAGCATCATTCCTTCCAAAGAACACTCAGGGCTGATCTCCTTTAGAATAGACTGGTTGGATCTCCTTGCAGTCCAAGGGACTCTCAAGAGTCTTCTCCAACACCACAGTTCAAAAGCATCAATTCTTCGGTGCTCAGCTTTCTTCATAGTCCAACTCTCACATCCATACAAGACCACTGGAAAAACCATAGCCTTGACTAGACGGACCTTTGTTGGCAAAGTAATCTCTCTGCTTTTTAATATGCTATCTAGGTTGGTCTAGTCAAGGCTATGGTTTTTCCAGTGGTCATGTATGGATGTGAGAGTTGGACTGTGAAGAAAGCTGAGGGCTGAAGAATTGATGTTTTTGAACTGTGGTGTTGGAGAAGACTCTTGAGAGTCCCTTGGACTGCAAGGAGATCCAACCAGTCCATTCTAAAGGAGATCAGACCTGGGTGTTCTTTGGAAGGAATGATGCTAAAGCTGAAACTCCAATACTTTGGCCACCTCGTGTGAAGAGTTGACTCATTAGAAAAGACTTTGATGCTGGGAGGGATTGGGGGCAGGAGGAGAAGGGGACGACAGAGGATGAGATGGCTGGATGGCATCACCGACTCGATGGACATGAGTTTGGGTGAACTCCGGGAGTTGGTGATGGACAGGGAGGCCTAGCGTGCTGCGTTTCATGGGGTCGCAGAGAGTCGGACACGACTGAGTGACTGAACTGAACTGACTGAACTGAGGTTGGTCATAACTTTCCTTCCAAGGAGTAAGCATCTTTTAATTTCATGGCTGCAATCACCATCTGCAGTGATTTTGGAGCCCCCAAAAATAAAGTCTAACACTGTTTCCACTGTTTCCCCATCTATTTCCCATGAAATGATAGGACCAGATGCCATGATCTTAGTTTTCTGAATGTTGAGCTTTAAGCCAACTTTTTCACTCTCCTCTTTCACTTTCATCAAGAGGCTTTTTAGTCTCTTGCTGCTGCTGCTAAGTCACTTCAGTCGTCTTACAAGGTAGCAAACAGGATGTCGACAAGAGTTACAGACATCTACCTACTTGGGGCTGGAGTATATACCTCTTCCCCTCTTCCTCCCCCTCCTCTTCCTCTGCCATCTTCTTTCCCCTAACCCCCCTCTCCATCTCCTCCACCTCCTTCATCATTTCCATGCATTTACTTACTCTTCGTATTCCTGAAAAACAAAATAAAAATCATAAGCTTGATGCTTTAAGTTGATCTACATTCTCTTTACTTCTATTTGCCAGATGATCTTCAATAACTTCTGGGAAGAGGTTCCTCTTCAAGAGATTAGGTGAGTCAAACACAAACTGGCCAGCAACTTTGTGAAAGAAAGCTCCCTTTCCCCAAAAGTTGACCCCGACGTGATTTGAACACGCAACCTTCTGATCTGGAGTCAGACGCGCTACCGTTGCGCCACGAGGTCACGAGTGAAAGGTGGACTCTATTCTAAATTAGGATTTAAATAATGCCTTCTCCTCGCCCCCAGGTCCTAAAGATTTATCTTTTTATTGGTAAACTTGATTATTTTTCTCCCCACTATTCATAGTTTCACTTATGCTTGGTAGAGAAAGATAAGAAAGATTAAATATTAACTCAAAAGCCCCAGTGCTCCGCATAGGGGAAACTCATTGGTTTCTCACTTTCTATCTTTCCACCTCTCGAAACTTTCCTGTCTTGAGAATAACTGTGTACGTACTCAGCGTAGATCCACAATGAAACAGGATTAAGAACTGCCACTATTTTCGAACAACCGTTTTTCCTATAAATTCACTAGACCTCAGTTCAGTTCAGTACCTTAGCTCAGTCAGGTCCGACTCTTTGCGACCCCATGGACTGCAGCACGCCAGGCCTCCCCGTCCATCACCAACTCCCAGAATTTAATCAAACTCATGTTCATTAAGTCGGTGATGCCCTCCAACCATCTCATCCTCTGTCGTCCCCTTCTCCTCCTGCCTTCAATCTTTCCCAGCATCAGGGTCTTTCTTCTCAAAAAGATTCTCAGCCTTCCCTGCCCTGCGGTGTCCAGTCCTTGACCCTGCACCCGCCACCCCGTCCCACACACCTCTCCTACCTCAGCGCTCACCTGGTCCCATTATTCAACCTGGTAAAAAGCTGCTTTATCCTCAAAAGTGTAGCATAGATGGCTTGTCCTCCTGACACCCTCACTTCTCACTGGAATTCCGAGAGCCTTCTGCTCTATACTGTACACTTGCCATTCAGTTCACAACGAAAAGCACATCGCTAATATCTACTGAGTTCTTAGCATTTTCTACCAGTTCTGTGTAGAGCCTCTTCTAGCCAGTGATTCTTAAAAAGTGTTCGCGGACTAGGACCGCTTGCATCAGCTGTGAACCTGTTAGCGAAACAAGTCCTTGGCCACACCCCAGGCCTACAAAATCAGGTCTGGAGGCGGACCCCAGCAGCCTTTGTTTTAACAAAACCTCTCCCGGATCGTGATGAAGGGAAAAGCTTGAGAATCACTGCCTGAGTTTAGCAACTCTATACTTTACTCACTCAAAATAATAATAATTTTCCGTTTTCTTACAGGATGATGGAGAGGCAAGGTGATATTAGTTTGTTGCCATAGCAAAGTACCACTAACTGGATGGCTTAAGCAACAATTTATCTTCTCACAGTTCTGGAGGCTAGAAGTTCAAGAACAACCCTGTCAATGGGTTTATAGACGGCGGTTCTTCTCCTTGGGTCTTCACGTGGTCTTTCCTCTGTGTGTTTGTGTCCTGATATTTTTAAAATAAGGACACCAGTCATTGTATCAGGGCTTACCCATATGACCTTTTTTACTTTAGTTACTTTTTTAAAAGCCCTGTCTCCAAACAAAGTTATATCTGAGGTACTGAGGTGTTAGAGCTTCGACATATGAGGCGAGGGTGGGAGTAGGGGAAGCAGACAGGAGGACACAATTCAGCTCCTAATAGCCAGTTTCCAGGTGAAGCTGGAAACACACACCACAGAACCTCCATCGTCACGCCCCTTGCCAGGCTCAGGAATTGTCAGTAGTAGCTTCACCGGCCGGAGAAGGCAATGGCACCCCACTCCAGTACTCTTGCCTGGAAAATCCCATGGACGGAGGAGCCTGGTGGGCTGCAGTCCACTGGGTCACTGAGTCGGACACGACTGAGTGACTTCACTTTGACTTTTCACTTTCATGCACTGGAGAAGGAAATGGCAACCCACTCCAGTGTTCTTGCCTGGAGAATCCCAGGGACGGCGGAGCCTGGTGGGCTGCCGTCTATGGGGTCGCGCAGAGTCGGACACGACTGAAGCGACTTAGCAGCAGCAGCAGCAGCAGTTGGTGGCTCAACTGTAAAGAATCTGTCTGCCGATGCGAGAGAACTATAATAACATGCTACAAGGATAGTTGAGATTGTTTTCCTTCAATGAATTATCCAAACACATCAGTGTAGTCATGGCCGGACCACGTGGCCTAATGGATAAGGCGTCTGACTTCGGATCAGAAGATTGAGGGTTCGAATCCCTTCGTGGTTGCTATGGCGCTTAAACTATTACTACTCAGAAACTGTAAACTTTCATAATAATCGCTCTTAAAAATCCAATTTTCTTGGTTAAAGTCCGTAATCAGAAATCTCCTTTTCTCCTGAATAGTTTTATCCTCCATGCATTTCTGCTCAACACCCTTTCCTTTGGTTTATGTTTCTTTTTACTCCTCCAATGTCTGTTCCTCTATCCACAGTATCTATCATCTATCCCGGTCTGCTCTTCTCAAAATTTGGTCCTGGAACCAATGCCAACATCGAGGAGCTTCCTAGAAATGCAAACTTTCCCAGCTTGTCCTGGTTCCCTTCTCAGCGCTATACTTGAACTACAAAATTAGAATTTTGGGAGTTGGGCTCAGGAATCTGGTTAACAATTATTGAACCTGGGTGGTGGGTATATAGATAATCCCCGATTCTTTCAACTTTTTAAAATGTTTGAAATTTTTTACAGTAAAAGTTTAATTAAAGAAAAAAAAAGGGGGGTGGGGGTAGGCGGGACTGACAGAAGCTGTTCTGTTTAAACAAAAGCCCTGGGAGAAGAGCACAGGGCTCCTAGGATACAAGACAGAGGGTCTACATCAAGAAACCAGCATTGTGCGAGGTAGAGCAGATCCTTTCTTGCCTCGGGAATCCAGGCCCCCTTGACAGAGTGGTCAGAAAAAGAGCTGAGAAAATTAGACAGAGGCCGGTGCTGAGGGACTCCTACACCACTGTGATATTCCCTGAAGGCCACAAAGTAACTTTAAAGACTTTAAAGGAGGGGAGAGATCCACTCTAATTTGCATTCTCAGATTAACACATCAATTAATGCTGACATAGCCCTGCCTACATAATCTGCCCTAAACTTAAAGTTCAACATTCAGAAAACGAAGATCATGGCATCTGGTCCCATCACTTCATGGGAAATAGATGGGGAAACAGTAGAAACAGTGTCAGACTTTATTTTTGGGGGCTCCAAAATCACTGCAGATAATGACTGCAGCCATGAAATTAAAAGATGCTTACTCCTTGGAAGAAAAGTTATGACCAACCTAGTTAGTATATTCAAAAGCAGAGACATTACCGACTAAGGTCCGTCTAGTTAAGGCTATGGTTTTTCCTGTGGTCATGTATGGATGTGAGAGTTGGACTGTGAAGAAGGCTGAGCGCCGAAGAATTGATGCTTTTGAACTGTGGTGTTGGAGAAGACTATTGAGGGTCCCTTGGACTGCAAGGAGATCCAACCAGTCCATTCTGAAGGAGATCAACCCTGGGATTTCTTTGGAAGGAATGATGCTAAAGCTGAAGCTCCAGGACTTTGGCCACCTCATGCGAAGAATTGGCCCATTGGAAAAGACTCTGATGCTGGGAGAGATTGGGGGCAGGAGGAGAAGGGGACGACCGAGGATGAGATGGCTGGATGGCATCACGGACTCGATGGACGTGAGTCTGAGTGAACTCCGGGAGATGGTGATGGACAGGGAGGCCTGGCGTGCTGCGATTCATGGGGTCGCAAAGAATCGGACACGACTGAGCAACTGAACTGAGCTGAACTGAATTGAAACTACATCTCCAATGTGTTCTCTCTCACTGCTCTCCCTCCTCCCCATCCAAAAAAGCAACATTCTAGCCAGACAACACTTTTTTTATTTATCTCATATTCCACGAGTTTTAAGTCCAGAACACTGCTCCCATCTCCAATTTGGCTCACTTTCACACATCCTTCAGATCTAAGTTTAAACATGATTCAGAATATCCATTTGGCCAGAGATAAGGTATAATTGGAACATTTCTTCATGAAACTTAGTGTTTAATGAGTGACTCTCCAGGCAACCACCTAAGATATTCATCATTGGGATCTACATTCTTCCTGTGGGCTACTAAGTCACCGCGGACCTCTCACTTATCAAACTCAATGGTGAATACTCACTTCTGTAATTGTTCACTCTGAAAATTTCTCAGAACAGTAGCCATATTTTTGTGGCTCTCCACTGAACAAGCAGCACCTAGCAAAGTGTTTATCCTGTGATTGTGCCCAGAATACAAATTTTGAAACAATGAAGAAATGAATGAATCTCTTCAGGGACAAGGGACCAGAAAACTTTCAAGAAATTGTTGCAGTTGAGCCTATGAGAAACTGCTGGAACCTGATCTTTGAAAATGGATTTGACACTTCGGAGGAAAAGCCAGATTGAAAAACAGTTCCAAGGTTGAACCAAAGACCTGGAAACCTGTGGCCTCTGGAGAGGGAGTTAGAGAACATATATAAGCGGAGTTCTGAGTCTTTGGTTTTGGTACCTGGGTGCTCCTGTTAAACAAAAATCTAGGTTGTTGGAGAAGACTCAAGTTTAGAAGGAAAGAATGGAGCTTTCATTTGGGGATGTGTTGCTTTTGAGATGCACATGGACATGCAACAAGAAGTAACTAGGACAACTGTATTTTCTGGAGCCCAGACATGAGGTCTGAGCGGCAGGAGGTAATTTTCAACCTATCAGCACATAAGCAGTGGTTTATCAATCATGCCCTGTCCTCCCTCTGTTCATGAAATAGAGTTGATGAAATACAGAAATCTTCTCCTTGTACACTAACACACCCACATGCATGCACATACAGTTAAGATTGTGGTAATGGTTGTGTAGTTTCTGAAAAGTGAAGATCCTGGGGTTCTGGTCTTGTTTTGGAAGTGGTCTCTGCAAATACTTTTAAACATTATCCATAGAGTATTAGATACTCTGAGAAAAAAGTCCCATGCCATGAAGTGGATTTCATTCTCAGAAATATTTTCATATTATTATTTTATTCAAAAATATTCTACCTACTGCTTTAAAATATTTTGAGCTTTACAAAGAGATGGGAGATCAGGCTACATGGGGAATCTTTTGATAGATCCTTATTCTTGAATTTAAAAATAACAGTTACAAAAGCTGCTGACATTTGTTGAGCCCTTTCTATATTCCAGGCACTAGATTAAATGTCTGAAGACATAGAGTGTCTGTAAGGAACAGCTGTGCCAGATTATTTATTGAGCATTAATTTCCTACTCCAGCAGAAATAAGAGTTTGTTTGTTTGTTTGTTTTTTAACTGTTGCAATATATGGCGATTTGCTTTCTAGAAAAAGACCATTCTCAGTTTACTACATGCTGGAAATAAAGTTGGTTGACTCCTCTTCGATTTTATCAACTGTTAATGGAACTTATCATTTTTGTTTTGCCCTTTTTAATGACTAAATACTGAAGTTGCTTAAAATAAGTGTTACATAGTAACATGGAGAACATTGAAAGTGACCATGCACATATGTAGTCGTGGCCGAGTGGTTAAGGCGATGGACTAGAAATCCATTGGGGTCTCCCCGCGCAGGTTCGAATCCTGCCGACTACGAGTTAACTTTTCCTCCTTTATAGCATAATAAAATTTCCATCTAGTCTGATTTACCTTCAATTTCAAGACACTTTTTAAAATATTAAACACTCTCTCAGACCTTTTACAAATCACATCAAAACAGAGTTCTCATAGACCACGAAGGAGGCATATTTTATGAGTTAGAAAAAAGAACCAGTAAGACTTTCTTCTATTTCAGTTCTGAGCTTTCTCAGGTTCTCAAACAGAAAGGAAAGATTTCACACATTCATATTTAAAGCAACAGTGATGCCACAACTTCCCTTTTTCTAAAACTGTAAGTCTTCCTCTACTCGTGGGTGGGCCAGTGGCGCAATGGATAACGCGTCTGACTACGGATCAGAAGATTCCAGGTTCGACTCCTGGCTGGCTCGTTGCTTTTTATAATGTCCTTTCTGTAAATTCCACAAACTCCCATCTTCTCCAGGCCTCTGTGTTAAGCTTTTCTAATTTTCTATTTATTTTACAGTATCACTGCATTCAAAATGACAAAAGTGTTAATACACAGGCTTTAGCTATAGCTCGCTATTCTTCTTTTACATACATAAATTTTCTTTAAATCACATCACTAAATTGTTTTTGAAACTGACGAAAACTTACTTAGTTGTATGAGGGAAACATAAAAGAGGGAACACCTTTCAAATGCATCATTCTCAAAGAGGTAAGATTGAAAGTCTCACAAAGAGATTTCTTGATAGCAATTTTTTCTTCTCTCTTTTTTTTGTAAGATTTCGTTTTTTAGAGCAATTACTAGTTCACAGCAAAATTGAGAGAAAGGTGCACACACCTTCTCACACATGTATAGTCTTCCCCATCATCAACAGAGTGGGTACACTTGTTAGAAATGATGAGTCTACTGTGGACTGATGTCAATAGTTTTCATTACAATTGGCCCCTGATGTTGTGCCTTCTAAAGGTTTAAACAAATGTAAAATCATAAAGGAAATCAACCCTGAGTATTTATTGGAAGGACTGATGCTGAAGCTGAGCTCCAACACTTTGGCCACCTGATGCAAAGGGCTGACTCACTGGGAAAAACCCTAATGCTGGGAAAGATCGAGGGCAGGAGGAAAAGGGGATGACAGAGGATGAGATGGTTGAATGGCATCACTGACTCAATGGACATGAGTTTGAGCAAGTTCCGGGAGGTAGCAAAGGACAAGGAAGCAGGTGTACGAGCGTGCGTGCGTGCTTAGTCGCTTCAGTCGTGTTTGACTGCCTGCGACCCCATGGACCATGGCCTGCCAGGCTCCTCCCTCCAAGGTATTCTCCAGGCAAGAATACAGCAGTGGGTCGCCGTTTCCTTCTCCAGTTCTGACCATGGGGTTGCAAAAAGTCGGACATGACTGAGTGAACAACAGAAAGGCATGTATCTATCCATTGTTACAGCATCTCACAGAGGATTCTCACTGCCTGAAAAATCCTCTCTGCTTGGCCTATTCATCCTTCTTCCTCTCACCAACCCCTGGCAACCAATGATGATTTTACTGTTTCTGTAGTTTTGCCTTTTCTAGGATGTCATATGTTGGAATGATACGGTACGTACAGCCTTTCAGATTGGCGTATTTCACTTAGTAATATGCATTTAAGGTTTCTCCTAAGTCTTCTCACGGCTTAGTAGCTCATTTCTTCTTAAGGCTGAATAATATTTCATTGTCTGCTTGTACCACAGTTTATGCATTCACCTACTGAAAGGCATTTTGGTTGCTTCCAAGATTTGGCAATTAAGAATAAACTTGTTATAAACAAGTGCGCAGGCTTTTGTGTGGACAAAAGTTTCAACTCCACTCCTTTGGGCAATTTAATAAGGAAGGCTATTGCTGGATCATATGAACTGGCAAACTGTCTTCCACAGTGGTTGTACAATTTTGCATTCCAACTAGCACTGAATGACAGTCCTTGTTACTCCATCTCCTCACCAGCATTTGATGTTCAGTGTCCTGGATTACTCTGGCCACCTGATGCGAAGAGCTGACTCACTGGAAAAGACCCTGAAGCAGGGAAAGATTGAGGACAGGAGGAGAAGGGGACGACAGAGAATGAGATGGTTGGATGGCATCACCCACTCAATGGACATGAGTTTGAGCAAACTCCAGGAGATAGTGAAGGACAGGGAAGCCTGGCAAACTGCAATCCATGGGGTCTCGAAGAGTTGGATACGACTGACAGGCTGAAAAACAATAGTTGTGTAGTGGTATCTCACAGTTACTTTGTTCTCAAGACATATGCTTTTCATGTGCTTAAAAAGCGGGCCAAACACCTCACTAAAGGAGATATACAATGCCAAATTTTCTTAATAAACTCTCTTCTATACTCTCAAAATTGTCTTCAGGAGGGAAAAAAGCTTATCTTAGCAGAGGATGGTTTCGATCCATCGACCTCTGGGTTATGGGCCCAGCACGCTCCCGCTGCGCCACTCTGCTGCAATAAACTGTATACTCATACTTAGTATTCAGCTTTCTACAGACTTTTTTTTTTTCAACTCTACAGAGCTGAGTGTTTTGAACTGTTTTTCTTTGTTTCTGTCTGTCTCTCTCTTTCCCCCAGAGCAGTAATCTCTGTTATAATGTGATGCCCAAGGGCCTAAACTAACTGCTAAGAAAAGTGTTAATAAGAAATAGAGAACGACTCTTTTGGATACTCTTCCTCCATGCACAAAGGCATGCTTAGATGCAATGTCTGTTCCCACGTGCTATGTGAACATGTACATTACATCTATAACAAAATATCTGCTGATATTCCATATGTCATCTTTTAAAGCCATTCTAAGTTATACAAAGTAACAGGTTCTGATGAAATAAGTGTGCTTTCCTTTTCTTCTGCACTGTAATGTAATGGTTCATAATGTGTTGGAGGGTGCTTGAGTCTCAGGTAAGAAAAAATACACAGTCCTGCACATTTTTAAAAAAAGAGAGTTTTAAGGAGTTCTTAGAACTTCTAGCCCAGAGGACTACTTTTTCTGATGTAATGGTTCATTTCCTCTAGTCTCAATTTGGCAAACCAAACAAAAACTTATGTTCAGGTTTTCTGCATCTGAAAATGAACTGACTTCTTGGTTTGTTGGAGTAGGGGAATTGCAGAGAGCCAAGATTCTGCTTGCAGTGTAACCTTTTTGGCAAGGAAAAGCTGATCCAGGTGTGAAGCAGGAAATATCAGAAGATGTGGGAAGCTTCTGACCATTGGAGAAAGAGATGTGGATAAGGAAACTGGTCAGGGAGCACAGAAGTGACTGTGGAGAGACGGCTGCGAGTTGGCAAAGACTGAAATTCAGAACGTTTGCAATAAAAGAAAAAATGTCTTTTGCAGAAAAGAATAAAAATGTCTTTATGGACCCAGAAATAAACCCCCCAAGCACAGTTATAGTGTACACCTGCCTATTTACCTACTTTGTAAAGGGCAGCTAGCGTTGGAGAAAACATCTTTTTTCCCCTCCAAGTTTCAGACCAGTGCATCCCAGACAGTAAAACAACTGACCCCGACGTGATTTGAACACGCAACCTTCTGATCTGGAGTCAGACGCGCTACCGTTGCGCCACGAGGTCCTGCGGGGGCCCCAACCTCCTTTACTTTTCAACCTGATCTATGACATTAGTTATCGGTATTCAGTGAAGACCATGCAGCTGGATACAAAATAATGCCTGGTGGTCTCCTGGATTAAAACAGCATTCCATTCAATCACTTACTGGTTCTCTGCCTCCGAAAATGCTTCTATTTCCAATGCTTCCTATTCTATTTCCTTCCTTTTCTTACCTAATTTTCTCCATATACATCAAAAATAGACGTTCGGGGTTGTTTTGTTTTCGTTTCTGTCTTTTTAGAAATAATAGACATTCGGTTTAAAGTCGGGCTTTCTGAGTTTGAGTAAGAGTAACAAAGAGTGCCCTCCCTTCATCCCTTAGCCCTCCCCCTAATCAGGGACGCTGATCAGGGTTTTGAATTTGTTACCCAAGTTGATGGTAGTTGCTAACCACATACTAGTGTTTCGAGGAAACGAATTTCGGGGCCGGCCGGTTTAACTGTGCAGCTCCTATCTGCGAATTAATATCGTCTTCTTAAACCCATTCTTGTGCTTCGTTGAAATGATCAATTTCACATTGCAAGAGTTCTTCCGAATCTGAACACTGTATCTGAAACTGCCCCTAAGAAGGGCAAGAAACCTTGTGTTTTCTGTTTTTTGTTTTTGTTTTGTTTTGTTTTGTTTTTTGTCTGAGGAAACAAGTGGTTCTGGCACCGTGGTTAGGCTGGTTAAAGCACCTGTCTGAGAAACTGCAGTTGGGTGTCGAATCTCAATGAGATTATTTTCCAAGATCTAAATAGTAGAGAGGTCTCTTTGAACTCCTAGAAAAAGATATTCTGAAAAGTGAATCTTGAGCTCTGGACTCATTTTTCAAGATTAAGAAAAGGAAACTTTAATTTTCAGTGTCCTTTTTATAGTAGTGGGTCATTTTTCAGAATATCCTGTCCAGGAGTCCCAAAATTGCATACCTCTGATTGTCTCTCTTTTCCTTGTTTTTCCTAGGCTAGATGCTGCATACTATATATCAGTATCTAGTATACCATATATTTTACTTATATATGTATTTACTACCTATTAAAATTAACTAGACTAAAAGCTAAGGTACAGCCTCTTCCAGGATCCATCTGAGCGGTCAGCTTGCACTCCACTTAATATACCCCCTTTGGCTACCACATCCACCTCACCACCACCCCCTGGCTACTGCTACCCGCTAAGAACAAACACCAGGAAGTTTACCTGGGGGGTGGTAGTGGTCTAAGAACTCAGGCTCTCAGAGCTGATATATGTCCCTCCTTTTGGTTGTAGATCCTCTGTGATGCTGAATATACGATAAATTATTGTAGCAGAGGCTGCTAGAGTAGTTACCAGTCTGTTTCTTTTTCTTATTGGATATACAATTGTCTTTTTTCCTTTGGGATGCTATCACAAAAATATCATAGAGTAGGTTGCTTAAGCAAACAAAAAATTTATTTTTCACATTCTGGAGGGCTGCAAAGTCCAAGATCAAGGCATCAGCTGTTCAGTATGACTGTGTCTTCACATGGTGAAAGGGGCCAGGGAGTCTTCAGAGTTCTTTTTCATAAAGACACTAATCCCATTCACAAGGGCTCCAACTAATCACCTCCTAAGACCCCACCTCCAAATACCATCACATCGGGGATTAGGTTTCAACATATGAATTTTAGGAGGACAGAAACATTCAGTCTAAACTACATTTCCTAGCCTCCTTTGTGATTACTTTTGGCCCTGTGGCTGAGATCTGGACAATCAATGTAAACAAAATTGTAACCAGCCATTTTGCAACTTTGAAACTTAACCCAGGAAAACCTCTCATGGGGGGTTCCTCTTTTTTCCCTCTGCCTTTATATCTGTCAAATGCAGAGGACTCCATAGTCCTCGACTCCAGAGTCACTCAATAGTCTCTCAGCGACCATGTGAAGACCAACCAGAAAATCTGCATTAGACGTTGCCTGAGAGAAAAGCAAACATTTGTTGAGATGAAAAACTGAGATTTATGGGTTTTATTTTTTTGTTTATGGTTTTTTATGGATGTTATAAATCAATTAGTATCACTAATACAATAGAGTTTCACTGTCACTTGCTTATCAATGTCCCACATTTTAGTGCTTAGCTCTAGATAGCATAATTATATCTACATTATATAATACACGAAGTGATAATGTAATGGGGAAGTCATTAGCACACAAATGCTACACATATGACATAAAATTCACAAATTTTTCCAAAATTCTGAAAATTGTTACCTCACTAACAATGTATAATTATTTTGTAAACTAATTTATGATTCTTACTGCACTTCACTTCCTCACCTTGTATCCTGTAGCCAAGCTGGGCAGAAATAAAGAAACGTCAACTAGAGAGCACATGCAGTGATGCATATTGGCCACCAGGGGACGGAAAAGCCTAAAGATTATCAACAGAAAAGACCTAAGAAGGGACTAGAGCCCAGGAGAGAAAGGAGGGAGGAGAGGGAGAAAGAAAGGGTCCGGCGAGCAGGGAGGAAGGGATGGGAGGCTAAAGAGGCAGCAGAGGAAGGCTGGAAGGAGGAAAGAAAGCTTAAAAAAAGGTAGGAGAGACAAGTTATTGAAGGGAAGAAATTATTTTCTCAACAGCAGCTTTTGACATTTGTCAGGGACCTTTATATTTTATAAAGTGTTATAGATACTGTTACATTTTCTCCTCACACAACAATGCAGATAGATAATGAGTCCTACTTACATTTTTAAAGATTCTTTTCAAGTACAGTTAATTGATGATGTTATATTAGTATCAAGAGTATAGAAAACTAATTCATAAATATATATATACTTTTTCAGTTTCTTTTCTATTATATGTTATTACAAGATATCGAATATAGTTCCCTGAGCTACACAGTAACTTTTTGTTGTTTATCTGTTTTTTATGGAGTAGTATGTATATGTTAATACCCATGTATTATTTTATTTCAACCTGAAATATTGAGAATCAAGAAAATACAATGCGTTATACATGACGAAATGAAGAGAAACATGCAGGAGTGGGGAATCAAAGAGTATTGAACTTTTACTATATTTTAGTTTTATTCATCTATTTCTGTACAGGTAATTCTGCAAAACCTGTCTCAGAAGAGTCCTCATGTCAATCCTCAGACACAGACAACAGGGTAAGATAGCAGTACTCAAAACTCAACAAAAGTCTGCCCTCAGGGACTTGGCATGCTACAGAGAGGGAGAGAGAAAACAGGTAAGTAGCATGGAATATGTCAGATAGTGATCTAAATATTATGGAGAAAAATTAAGCACAGAAAAGAGAGAAAGAGAGACAGGGAGGAGGGAGTGGTCAGGTAAGGTTTTGAGCAGCCTCTTCATCTGTAAAATGGGGCCAGGAGCCCCCACCTCCCAAGTTTCAAGGAACAAATGTGTTATTATAGGCCTTAGCGAGTGCTGAGCAAATGTAAACAGCTTCCCTGCCCTCACTCTCTCTGTGCCTTGAATGACCTTGACGTTTACACCAGGCCCCCCTTCCATGTATAACCCATCTTTCTCATAAGCCCCAGGCCTGCCTCTCCATCTGAGGATGTTTCTGTCTAAAATGACGCACAGGCACGTCCGACACAAGAAATACTGGGCTGCCATCATCACCTGCTCAGCTTTTCCTTCTGGCTGTTTTGTCCCAGCAGGACTATTGCCCACTGCTGCTGCCGCTGCTAAGTCACTTCAGTCGTGTCCAACTCTGTGCAACCCCATAGATGGCAGCCCACCAGGCTCCCCTGTCCCTGGGATTCTCCAGGCAAGAACACTAGAGTGGGTTGCCATTTCCTTCTCCAATGCAGGAAAGTGAAAAGTGAAAGTGAAGTCTCTCAGTCGTGTCTGACTCTTAGCGACCCCATGGACTGCAGCCCACCAGGCTCCTCCATCCATGGGGTTTTCCAGGCAAGAGTACTGGAGTGGGGTGTCATTGCCTTCTCTGACTATTGCCCACCCCAGTCACCAAACCATGACCTTGGAATAAGCCCAAAATCTCTCTCTACCCTACTTCCAGCAGATGCCATTTCTATGCAGAGCTGAGCCTACAGACTTTGCAGGATATGATAAAAATGTGTGGTCCCTTTATTATTTATTAAAGTGGGGAAAGTGCTTTTAAAAATACTAAAATAGAAAGGTTTTCTCTTGAATCCTCCATAGCCTGTCTTTCCTTCAACTCATCATAGTGACTTTTATTTGCTGGTTGATACTTTGTAAGTAAAGAAAGATCAGACTTTTAATCTTAACATGGATTTTACTGGACTCGACAATGTGCAATTTCAGTTTTAAACAAATATCAGCGCATTTAACTCCCAAGTAAAATCACTAAAATTATGTTACAAGGAAGAACAAAATCTGACTACATGTTGGATTGGTTTCTTTTACTTTAACCTTTTCTTCTCATTGCTTTTGTTCACTAAAAGGATGATGTCTATACATCATCTGCCTGTCTCAGGGATCCCTGCCTCTATGCCTGGAAGTTAAAACAAAGTGCCTTTGTTCAGGAAAATATGCTGATCCTGTCCACCTGTAGATGGTTGCAAGAAAGAAAAAATGAAAACATCCCCTCCCTGAGGCTGGCCATTCATTCCAGGACATATTTGTGAGATTAATGGCCTTTTTCATTTACTTCCTCACCTCCTCAACCTCTCTATTCTATTACAGAAACAGGCATCCAGGTCCCAATAAGGTAGTTATTTTGAGATACTAGCCGGCTATCTGAGAAAATAGCCAGCTTTCCCAATACAGCTGCCGTTCCTTGTCTCAACGTCTCATCTTTATTGGTGTTGATTGGTTGATTGGTTTTGAGTGTTTATTGGTTTATTGGTGTTGCATGGTGAGCAGAGAAAGCTTGGCGTCAGTAACAATTACACCACTTAGACCCAGGAAGAGTTACGCTATTTGTATCTCATAGCATGTACATACATTTCACTCTTACCAGAACAGTGGAGACTATGCACAAAACTAACTCCATTGCCATTATTTCTCTTCTTCACTTATATACCTTCTAGGACACATTCTGTGACTTAGTGGTAAATAAGGAAGAATGAGAGGAAAAGGAAGGATGTGTTGCCCTATCTTTTCCTGACTTTCTATGTCATCATTTTCAGCATAAGTGGCACTCAGTCATGTCCGACTCTTTGTGACCCCACGGACTTCAGCCACCAGGCTCCTCTGTCCATGGAATTCTCCAGGCAAGAATAATGGAGTGGGTTGCAGTTTCCTTCTCCATTTTCAGCATAAGTGGTTGGCAAATACAAGGAAGTAACACATGAAGGGTACGATAGGACTGTGTTTCTTAGGACTTCATTAGCTTCTTTTCGCATGGGAAGCAAAGTTTGGTTCAAAAGGGAGGCATGGCCCCTAGGGCCTGTCAGCATCCCATTTTCTCAGTTGTATGTGCAACTTGCTGACCTCATACTCACTCTCAGTCTCGCTGAACTCCCCCACATTGTGGCCTCCCTGGAATTTTGTGCTCATAGGGCATCATAAATAACTCGAATGGAGCTGCCAAAACAGTGGTCACACTTACTATTCACATACCCCTCCTCATGACCTTGTTCAGGTGGCCCACTGGACTTCACTTAAACTATATAAAGATAAAATTATTAAAAACTTCAAGATGGCAACAGCAGAATCTTAAACCAAGAGTGGCGCCCTACTGAGTATGGATCCCGTGCCCCTACACAGGTGACTCACCTCTGAAGTCACCCTGTTGGGACCACTATGGGAAGGGCAAAAGGAACTCCATCTTGAGGCCTGTCAGCCATCTTAAGGCAGGATGTGAACTGGGCCTGAACTTTGCCCAAGAATGAGGAAACCACTGTTAAAGAAAAGCCAGGTCTCCTTGGAGACCTCCCTCCCCACAGATGGCAAGCATGTCAAAAAACAAGATTGGAGTTAAGGTCAGGCTGCCCCAGTTAGACTAACAATGAAGATATCCCCCTTGAGATTTTCCTCACCCATCTCCACCAGTGGAAGAGGCTCCCTCCCCTCCTACTGTGCCACTGAGTATGGTGGGAGCAACTGCGCCAGCATTATACCCACTCCTCGCCGGTGTAGAAGAGGGGGAAAGGGAGAGCCAACTGTTCAGAGGCAGCTGATGTCTACAAAGGAGCCATGAGAGAGACATTTTGCAGGTGCCTCTCAGGGAGGTCCAAGCGGCACCGTAGATGGGGCTGGTGGAGCACATCCAACCTGGCCCCACTACCGTTTACTACAGACTGTCTCCAGCGCAGATCTCTTGAACTGGCAAAGGCACACCCCTCCCTATTCTGAGAAGCCGCAAGGCACAATTCACCTAATAGAGACTATTTTAGGACCCACCATCTGGTGTGGGATGACAGAGCCCAGCTTCTCCTCACCCCCTTCAGTATTTACCTGCTTGGACTTGAAAGATGGTTTCTTTTGTATAAGAGTGGCTCCAATTAGCCCAAAGATTTCTGCTTTCGAATGGGAGAACCCTGGGATGGGTCAAAAGACCCAGATGACTTGGACTCAGCTGCCACAAGGATCCAAACATTCTCCTACAATATTTGGGGAAGTCCTGACAACAGAGCTCCTCTCCTTCCCATCAGATGCTAAGTGCCAGATCCTGCAATATGTGGGTGACCTACTTCTGATGGCAGAGACTCGTACTCAATGCTGGGAAGGAACTAAGACTTTCCTGGGCCTGCTAGAACAGGCCGGATATAAGGTATCATGGAAAAAGGCCTAAATCTGCCAGACTGAGGTAAAGTGCCTAGGATTTGTTATAAAGGAGGGGAGGCATGCCTTGAGCTTAGAACAGAAACAAGTGATCAATCAGATACGCCAGCCTACCTACTATCAAAAGGCAAGTGAGAGAATTTTGGGGAGCTGTGGGGTTCTGCTGGATTTGGATACCTGGCTTTTCACAGATAGCTAAACCCTGGTATGCCGCCACTAAAGACCCCAGGAATGCCTCTCTAATTTGGGGTCCAGAACAAAATCACGCTTTTGAACTATTAAAGAGAGCCGTAAAGGCCCCCACACTAGGCCTCCCTGATTTAACCAAACCTTCACTTTGTAAGTCCATGAGAAAGAGCAAGTAGCACGGGAGTGCTGACACAAGCGATAGGTAGCGACCTGTGGCTTATTTATGCAAAAGGTTGGATCCTGTAGCCTCTGGGTGGCCCCCATGTCTGAGAGCAGTGGCAGCCGCCACCATTTTAATGAGAGAGGCTGACAAACTATGGGACAGGCATTATAATAAGAGCGCCACACGCCATCGTCACTCTCCTGATGGGATCTGGGGCAAGGTGGCGTTCCACCTCTCAGATGCTGCATTCCCAAGGACTTTTATACGAAAATCCCCACCTTAAGGGTGGAACCCTGTCAGGCTTTAAACCCAGCAACTTAGTTACTCGTGAGCCAAGACACTCCCCGCCATAACTGTGAGGAGATGTTAGAGGAAGTCTCTTCTAGCCGACCAGACCTCAGAGACATCCCCTTAAGTCAACCAGACTTACTACACAGACAGGACCGCCTACTTGGAACAAGGACACAAGAAAACTGGATACGCGGTAACAACAGACGCAGTAGCCGAAGCAGGCCGACTCCCCCTCATACTGGTCGGCTCAACAAGCAGAGCTCCGGGCGCTCATAGGGGGCCCTGAAATTGGCTAAAGGTAAGAAGGTAAATATATACACTGACTCACGGTATGCCTTTGCTACCATACATGTACACGGGGCCATATATAAAGAAAGGGGGCTATTGACTGCAACTGGCAAAGAGATAAAAAATAAAGAGGAAATTTTGTTACTGGTGGAAGCAGTGTGGAAACCTGCTGAAGTGGCAGTAATGCACGGTAACGGCCACCAGAGGGCAGACACACCACAGGCGAAAGGGAACTCGCTGATCGAGGAGCAAAACAAGCAGCTGCCCAGGACAATATAGCAACCAAACTTACGGTGACGCCTGTGGTGTCTAGCCTACTAACTGCCCAAGCGGCCCCAGTCTATGACAAAGAAGAAACCACCTAGGTGCAAACTGAACAAGGAACAGTGCTGGAGGACGGATGATGGGAGCTCCCGGATGGGAGATTCTTCATCCCCTCTAGGCTGGCATTTCAACTAGTTACGGACTTCCATCAGTCCACCCATTTAGAAAAGCCAAAAACTTGTGAAATTTTAGCCCGCTTTGTTGTCATACCATGTCTAACAGCCTTGCCGATGCAAGCTGATGATGGATAACCTGTGCCAGGAATAACCCGGCTCCAAGGAGATAGCCCCTCCCGAAATACAATTAAAGGGGACCACACCATTTGAACACCTGGACTTCACTGAGGTAAAGCCATGCTGAGGATACAAATATTTGCTGGTGATGGTATCCCATCCGGGGATACCTTTATATCCCACCCGGACTGAGAAAGCAAAGGAAGTGGCCCGAGCCATGCTGAGAGACATTATTGCTAGGTTTGGGTTCCCTCTGAGTATAGGATCACATAATAGGCCCCCATTTGTGGCTGTTACTTCAATTGGTTTGCAAAGCAATGATTATCAAATGGAAACTACATGCAGCATATAGACCACAAAGTTCAGGAATGGTTGAGAAAATAAACCGGACCATCAAAGTAACTTTGGCAAAATGGATGCAAGAGACTGGGACCCCCTAGATGGATATGCTGCCACTAGGGTTAATGAAGATCAGAATGACACCCCCTCCCCCAACCTGGGGTATTCCCCCTATAAGACAATGTTCGAGAGGCCTCCCCCTCTTATTTGGGAAGTAAAAGGCAATCTATTACAGAAAGGAGGGATGGAGGTGTCGCAGCAACGGAACAATTGGGAAAGGTGATCCATGACCTCACCCCTTATGTTCAAAAAAGAATTCCATTTTCTCTAGACACTGCTGTACACCCACACTCACCAGGAGATTTAGTATGAGTAAAGGATTGGAAGCAACAGACTCTGTCCCCCACCTGGAAAGGGCCATACACAATTGTACTAACCACTTCCTCTGCAGTTAAAGTTTGCAGATATTACTCCCTAGATTCACCACACCCGGCTCAAGACAGCAGCAGAGGAAAAGGGACATTGGACCACCCATTCCAACCCAGAGGAGCCACTGAAGACCAGACCTGTCTTCCATTGGCGACCACAGATTCAGGATGGAGCTGCTGAGAATAATTCTGCTGTTCCTGACTGGCATGATGACCGCACCGGGATTGCAAACAGGATACTGTGTTCCTGTCCTGGGCCCACTCATATGCAAACTTCCATAATACTTCTAACTGCTAGGTTTGTGGAGCCATGCCTTTGTCAGAGATGGATGGACTTCCTTGCTGGGTGTCTCCCGCATGCAGAGGGGACTTTTTAGCTCCCTCTGCTCATATTTGAGACAGCATTGAGAGGCATTTGCTTCTTTGGTAACTCACAACCTGCCACTTCTTACTTGGCATAACCTGGACTTTAACCAAATTGATCACGGCCATGGAGTAACATTTGAGGTAAATGCAAGCCTTACAAAAGTGGCCAAAGCCTATACTTTTTACTTAAAAAATAAAAAGAATGAGAATTCTTTTTATTGGCCAGTAAGAAGGGCCAACCCATCAGGTAATTTGAACAATTTTACCAGATATGGGATGAATATTTTTGGGTGACCCCAGAAAAAAATCAACCAATTGTCCCTGCCCCTATCTGTTGGGAACAAAGGGAACAAAAAGCTGGATTTGCTGACCATTCCATGGATCAAAAAAAAATTGAAATATGTGGGATATTTGTCCTCTGAGAAATGTGAACAATATTAGAGGCCACTTATCACCCGGATTTACCAGCCCACTGGCCTGGCTCAGACTGGAAGTACAACCCTGGGATTAGATGGCACCCCTAACGGCACCCACAAAGGCATCCACCTTTGTGGATCAGACCTATGGCCATGGCTTCCAGTCAGTTGGGTAGGCCGCCTTACATTATGGTTTGCCTTTGCTCATGGACGTGTTAAGCCACACTTGCGACAAGCCCCAGTAAATTTGCCTTACTTACATGTGCGTTGGGTAAGGTCTGTGTTTCAATGCTATATCATCTATCAGTTCAATTCAGTTACTCATTCATGTCCATCTCTTTGTGACCCCATGGACTGCAGCACGCCAGGCCTCCCTGTCCATCACCAACTCTCAGAGCTTACTCAAACTCATGTCCATCAAGTAGGTGATGCCATCCAACCATCTCATCCTCTGTCGTCCCCTGCTCCCTCCTTCAATCTTTCCCAGCAACAAGGTATTTTCAAATGAGTCAGTTCTTTGTATCAGGTGGCCAAAGTATTGTAGTTTCAGCTTCAGCATTAGTCCTTCCAATTAATATTCAGGACTGATTTCCTTTAGGATGGACTGGTTGGATCTCCTTGCTGTCCAACAGACTCTCAAGAGTCTTCTCCAATACCACAGCTCAAAAGCATCAATTCTTCAGTGCTCAGCTTTCTTTATAGTCCAACTCTCACATCCATACATGACTACTGGAAAAAAACAAAGCTTTGACTAGATGGACCTTTCTTGGCAAAGTAGTTACTCTGCTTTTTAATATGCTGTTTAGGTTGGTCATATCTTTTCTTCCAAGGAGCAAGCATCTTTTATTTTCATGGCTGCAGTCACCATCTGCAGTGATTTTGGAGCCCCCCAAAATAAAAGTCTTTCACTGTTTTCATTGTTTCCCCATCTATTTGCCATGAAGTGATGGGACCAGATGTCATGATCTTAGTTTTCTGAATGTTGAGTTTTAAGCCAACTCTTTTCACTCTCCTCTTTCACTTTCATTAAGAGACTCTTAAGTTCTCTTTTGCTTTCTATCATGGGGGGGAGGGGTGTCATCTGCATATCTGAGGTTATTAATATTTCTCCCAGAAAACTTGACCCCAACTTGTGCTTCATTCAGTCCAGCATTTCTCATGATGTACTCTGCATATGTTAAATAAGCTGGGTGACAATATACAGCCTTGATGTACTCCTTTCCTGATTTGGAACCAGTCTATTGTTCATGTCCAATTCTAACTGTTGCTTCTTGATGTGGCAAACAGATTTCTCAGGAAGCAGGTCAGGTGGTCTCGTATTCCCATCTCTTTAGGAATTTTCCAGAGTTTGTTGTGATCCACACAATCAAAGGCTTTAGCATAATCAATAAAGCAGAAATAGATGTTTTTCTGGAACTCTCTTGCTTTTTCAATGATCCAGTGGATGTTGGCAATTTGATCTATGGTTCCTCTGCCTTTTCTAAATCCAGCTTGAACATCAGGAGGTACACTCTTCTCATACTGTTGAAGCCTGACTTGGAGAATTTTGAGCATTACTTTGTGTGAGATGAGTGCAATTGTGCACTAGTTTGAACATTCTTTGGCATTGCCTTTCTTTGGAATTGGAATGAAAACTGACCTTTTCCAGTCCTGTGGCCACTGCTGAGTTTTCCAAATTTGCTGGCATATTGAGTAGCACTTTAACAGCATCATCTGTTAGGATTTGAAATAGCTCAACTGTAATTCCATCACCTCCACTAGCTTTGTTCATAGTGATGCTTCCTGAGGCCCACTTGATTTCACACTTCAAGATATCTATCTCAGGTGAGTGATCACACCATCGTGATTATCTGGGTCGTGAAGATCTTTTTTGCGCAGTTCTGTGTATTCTTGCCACCTCTTCTTAATATCTTCTGTTTCTGTTAGATCCATACCATTTTTGTCCTTTACTGAGCCCATCTTTGCATGAAATGTTCCATTGGTATCTCTAGTTTTCTTGAAGAGATCTCTAGTCTTTCCCATTCTATTGTTTTCCTCTATTTCTTTGCATTGATCACTGAGGAAGGTTTTCTTATCTCTCCTTGCTACTCTTTGGAACTCTGCATTCAAATGAGCATATTTTTCCTTTTCTCCTTTGCCTTTCACTTCTCTTGGAGTAGAAAAAAAATTCCTTTCATGTTATTCTTTAATAAACTCTGTTTGGGCAAGGAAAGGACCCACTGGGCTTGAGCCAAGGAACTATGCATTTGTGTGACACTTCTCAGCTGGGTGGAGCTTACTTTCCTGCTCTCATTGCCCGACTCACCAGCCTGCACAAAAGCCAACTGGCCCCCTAATCAGTCAGCCTGAGCTGAGGTCAGGGTCAGGGTCAGCACGTGCAGCCTCTGCAACAGGGCAGGCCTGCTGCACAGCTAAACAAGTTCAGAAGTCAGGCTTTGCAGTAGACAGAGCAGGGTTCACTCTGGCTTTGCTGCTTCTGGCTGAGTGACTTTGCTCCATTATTCAACTTCTTTCATCCTCAATTGTTTCAGAAAATTGAGGTTTGGTGCAAGGACAGAGGAGCCTGACATGCTGCTGTCCATGGGGTCACAAAGAGTCGGACATGACTTAGCAACTGAACAACAAAGCAGAGATAGGAGGAAAGGATGGAGAAGAGAGAGACTTGAGATGGAAGCATTTTGAAAGGAGACTTTTAATGATGGGATGTAAAGGGTGCTGCCCGCAGCAAGAAGTCACATCAGAAATGAGCCAGCAACCCTGCCCTCCACCTTCTCCACCACTTCCTTTTCTCTCCAGGCCCTGCCTCTCCAGTCTGTTCCAGTACATTTCTTTCCTGTACCTCGGGGTCACCTGCCTTTGTACCACCAGGAGCTGCTTTCATTTTCTGTTTGTGTAATGATCCCTTCAGTAGAAGATCTTTTAGCCAGATGCAAAAGCAACATTACCAATTCCTGTCTCCAAATACCTGGGACCCAGTGTCTCTTCCCCGCTGGAAGTCCTCCAGATCAGATTCCCAGAATAAAACAGGAGTAGCATGGGGCCAGGGAAAGATCACTAGGCTAAAAATCTGAAACCCAGTTATGTTATGACTTTGGATACATCCATTAAAGCATCTTAGCCAAGACTGTCTGCTGCAAAAGGATAAGGAGAAAGGGAGGGGAACTAAATGAGATCTGTGATATTATGAATTCTGAGAAAGCCTAGGCTCTAAAACGGTTGCATTGATAAGGGTAATGAAGTGCCAGAACCTCTCTCCTGACTTATAAAATGTTTTGAAGGTTTTTAGGAAGGAGATTTAGGAGGGAGACGCTATAAGGATCAAAGACTTTCATGGGTGAGGTGACATTTGAAGACACAAACAAATGACCCTGGTGTGCTGCAGTCCGTGGGATCACAAAGAGTCAGACACGTCTTAGCGACTGAACAACAACAAAGTCCCAAACCAGTCACAGTCCTGGCACAGTCCAGAACGGCAATTGAAGAGAGCTTAATGGGACCATTTGCAAAGGTCAGGGAAGAGACAGCAGCAAGAAACGGTGACATACTCTGAGGCCAGTGCAGGAACATCACTAGTGGGTCTGAAGGAGCAAAGGGAGAGTATTTTCCAAGGAGTATCTGTAGCCACAGTAGTCTCCCAGCAGAGGTGTGACTCTAGAGCAGGCAGGCAGCCACTGTCACCTGCTGCCCAGTTGGGACTGAGACCCTGGAGTCTCTGTTATCCCCTTTGGATTTTGCTGTCGTCCCCTCTGGGCAGGTCCCCTCCAGAAACCAGACTGCAAAGACTGCTGAATCTGCCCTCAGAGCTCAGCAGACTGGGAAAAAGTAAGGAGTAGATTGGGGTTGGGGGAGAGTGAGAGAAGTTCAAATAAAGATTAACCGCCCAGACAACTCTTCAAGGATTTGCCATCTAGAAGGATAGCTCAATGTTAATCGATGACCACAGTGTTGAGTTGATTGGAGTGAGAGCTAATAGAGCCATAGCTAATATTTACCGAGCCTTCTGTGCCAGGCACTGCACCAAGGCTTCACACACACACCCGAGTTCCATCGTCACAGCCTTCCTGCAAAGCCATCACTACAGTTCAATGTGTTTTGTAGAGGAAGCTTAGAGAAATAAATAACACGCCCAGGTTCACACAGCCAGCAAAACAAGTGGATTCAAACATGAATTCAGATGGCATAACCCTAGAAATACTTGCCCTTTTAGCCAAAATGCTGTGCTCCTAGGTCAAGAACACATTTACTACCCACATCTGGGTATCATCTGGGTTTGTGGGCCTTAAAAGCTGACTCAGCCAGAGAGAGGCTCAGATTTGGAAAGGACTTTTGCAGAGCATTTATCCCACTGAAGTTTACTGAAGGTATTAATACTTGTTGACTCATGTGATCTGTGTCTTTCCCAGGTTCTAACTGCTCTAGAACATCATTTTTATAATTTTACCCACTTTGCCTGCATGCCGTGAAAGTTGTCTCCTGATTTTAATAAGAAAATCGCACATTCTCTGACTCCACCCCTACCTGACCTTTCTTCCTAGCACTAGCTCCTGTCCCTGTTGTCCTTTCATCATCTTACAAATCCCTATAGGACTAAAGAAGTGAAAAATGTTTATCAGATACATACTGCATTGAGCTTTCTTTTTCGTTCTGTTTTAACATAAAATTATTTGCCTCCAGCTTGTTCTTCATTCCCAGGTCCCCCAGCCATGTCACTGCCCTATATCCAGTGACCCATGAAATATGGTCAACAAGCCGGCTGAGCTCAAAGGCCTCATGGCAGGTGATATGCGTTCCCAGTAGGCAGTGCTGTGGCGAAACTGACCAACTCAGGTGTGTGCAGGCTGATCTCTAGACTTCGCTTCTCTCCCTGAAAACATCGATATCTTACATCATAAATGTAGAGGAAAGGGGTTCACAGTCCAGAGTTCATCTCCATCATAGACAGTGTCACCATCGGGGCAGGGGCACTGTGACCAGACACATCTACCTGGAGTACTTGGGGTGCCCTGCCAAGGGCAGATCCAGCCCGTGAGTACTCCCCAGCCTCTGCCTGAGCTCCCGCCTGAGAGACCAGGCAGTGGACAATCTTGCCTGGAGCCTGGGTCCAGCCTAGTGTCTGAATCGCAAAGTGATTCAAAGACTGAGTCACCCCGAGGAGCAGAGAAATGTGAGTGCATGAGAATTGGCGGTGGGGAGACAGCCAGCAGGTGTGAGCCGCAGGATTCTGGAAGGCCCAGGCCCTCTGACTCCTCTCTCTACTCCTCTGCTCCTGCCTCCATGCTCAGCACAGGTCTGGCCCACAGCAAAGAGTGCTCTCTGTTTAGAAACTCAAGCCAGCTTCCTTGCCTCCCAGGCCAGCTCCCTTCTGCCTGCTGCCTTGCTTGGATTCTCTGTTTCTCCCATTAAACCTCCAGGTAGAAAACTATATTCATTCATTCTGCAAAATGGTTGCTGAGAGTCTCCTGTGTTTAAAGTTCCCTGATTTAGCAAACTGTAATGCAAGGTATTTTACCTAGTGATCCTACCAATATAGAGAGATGAAAACATTTTAAGAGTTATGGACAAAAATAAAGCAGGGACTCAGATGTATCTGTTCTCCCAGACTCCTGAGGGAGAGGTGTGACCCATCTTAAGCCTGGTCCAGTGTCCTTCCTTCATTCCTACCTGTCTCTTCCTCTTCTCGCTCTTACTGGTAGGGAAGCAGCTCATTTGGCAGGGAGCAACCCTTGGGGTGACTGACTTTGCAGCTGAGGTATGAAGGACAGTGAACTTCCTGGTTCCCTCTCCCCGCAAGTGAGGCAGGAGCCCATGGACATCCAACAGCAACAGAAGCAGTCCTCTCAGGTCATGAGCTTGGACAAGGATGGGACCCATCTGCACTGCAAAGGGCAGGCCTGTAGCTCTCCCAGTGGGAGATGCCAAGTCAGAGTCCCTGAGCACTCACCATTTGCCCAAGGCTGGGACTTCCGTGAAGCCACCGCTGCTGGGCAGAAGGATGCAGGTGAGGATGGTTTTTAAAGGGACAGAGGGTGGTACACGTGTGTAGTTCTCTTTCTTTTAGCCCCTTTGCAAATGGTCTGAATTATTTCTGGAAGTCCTCTTGGTCTGTTTTTTTTTCCTTTTTTTTTGCTCTTGGTTTTTTTTAAAAGCACTACTTTGCATTATTTCTTAGGAAATTATTTGTTTAACAAATATTTGCTGCCTCTGTGTAAACCATCCCTGACTGCTTTGTGCTCAACACTAGGGGAAAGAAAGAATGGCCAAGAAAATTTGTGAAAGACTTTCACTGGTTAAAGAAGATGACTGGGTGTCTCTTCTAAGGAATACTAACCCTATCTGGTAGTTCTCACATTAGGGATCTCTGATTCCATAGGACTAAGCCATTGCTTATTTTTCTAGATCATTTACAACTTTGTAGAGACAGATCGTAATTTATAGAACACTGAGAGTAATACAAATTGTTCCTGTCCTTAGTGACGCAAATGACTTCTCTCTGATAGAGAATATAAGATTTTGCAAATCAAATCCTCATTTAAACCACTTTTAACATTTTTACTGGCTTTCTTATTAAATAATAAGTTAAATAAATTATTTGCACAGTCTTTTTTTATGTTTACCTTTAAAAAAATTATTCTTTATTAGGACATACAGAGTATTCATTGTAAAGCCATTACCAGTACAAAATAGCTAGGAAATGATACAAAACAGTCCACAATCTAGGGTTAAATTTTATGGAGAAAGGACAAATATATACAAATAAGGAAGTAGGTTTCTGTGAGAAGTAATGAGTAATCAGACAAAACACCATGATGCTTTAGTCTCAGGAAAAATTGCCAGAATCTATTTTGTCAATAAAAATTCTACTGTATCAGGAAGGGTAACAACAACTGATTGTTCATTGTTTCTTTAACCCTCACAACAATGACATTCATCAGATACTGGGAGGAAATTTGCTTATGGCATTGGCCTTAGGCTGTTATATTTATGTCCAGTTATGACTATGTTCTGGCTTGTATGGGTAGTTTTTATTTTATTAATTTAACTTTTCCTGCACATAAAACGTGTCACTGAATTTGCAAAACCTCTTTGGAAAGGCTCTCTAGTTACATGGACTCCTTTTGCTGATAGAGAAATAAAAGGTTTACACTCTCTTTTTTTTTTTTTTTTTTGACTCAGTGGTATTTATTGGGCTTCCTGGTGACTCAGTGGTAAAGAACCTACCTGCCAATGCAGGAGATGCAGGTGCCATCCATGGATGGGGAAGATCCCCTGGAGGAGGAAATGACAACCCACTCCAGTATTTTTGCCTAGGCAGTCCCATGGACAGAGGAGCCTGGTAGGCTACAGCCCATCAGGTCTCAAAAGAGTCAGACATGACTTAGCGACTAGACAACATCTAAATAAATAGCATGGCCTGGGTGCTAAGGGATATTTAAAAGAAACACATGCATAAAAGTTCACATAGATAGCCAAGTTCTCTTCTCGCAGCTTGCTTGTTCATCTGATGGTACTGATAGCACAGGTAATATTATTGAACTCTCCCCATTATAGTGGAGACATAGGGACACAGGATGCTTGGCTGAAATTACAAGTAGAGTCTGCAGTGGAGGTGGGACTAGTACTCAGGGCTTCTAATTCCCAGCATCATCCACTTCCCTACCAAAAATATACTTCTATTAACAATTGCAAGTAAAGTCAGGGGCTCCCACATTCCTCCCACATTCAGGGTGATTTTACTGGAAGGCATCTATTCTCACGATCTGAGGAAAAGGGGACAATTTCCACCCCTTCCTCCAGACCCCAGTTTTAGTTCCATATTTCAGGAGTGATTTGAACCTCCTTGATTTAACAGTTAAAGAATCTGCCTGAGGTGCAGGAGACCTGGGTTCAATCTCTGGGTTGGGAAGATCCCCTGGAAAAGGGAACTACCCACTCCAGTATTCTTGCCTGGAGAATTCCATGGTTAGAGGAGCCAGGCGAGCTATAGTCCTTGGAGTTGCAAAGACACAGACATGACTGAGCAACTAACACACACACACACACACACACACACACACACACACACACACCCAGAGCCTTTACACTTACTTGTTGTCATTCCATGCTGACTCTTAGAGTATCTGGGTTTCCCAGCCATCCTGTGGGAGAGAATGGGGCAGAGCTGGAGTCACTCATTCTCCCAGCCAGGCCCCTCTGCTGCTGGTCTGGCCCAGGCATCTCGGGGAGTCCTGCAGCATCCTCTGTGTGCCCCAGCACCCTCAGGCCTTGGCCCTTTCCTGCTTTTTGCTGCAGGAATAATGCTCAGCACCTCCAGTTCAGCCACTGTCTTCCTGAAGGACTTTCCTTGGGTAACAGCTCAGACCTCGCTCCTGCTTCTTCTGGGACTTCTTCTGCTGACTGCTCTTGGTTTCATCTGGAAACTTCGCCGAGAGAAAGATCGAGAATGCTGGATCAAAGGTAAAGGAATCAGAAGACTGAGGCAGTGAGGTCCAAAGAAGACTACGGAAAAGGGATTGGACAGAGGGGAAAGGGGAGGACCAGGACTAAGAGGGCGAAGGGGATTTGAAGTTGAGGTTTTTATATTCAGTCTTTCCTCCCTCAATACCAGCACTCCCACCTCTTTAATTCCCCGATCCTGGGACCCTGACTGTGCCTTGGCTTTTCTGGTTGGGGGACAGCTCACTGGACTCACTGCACACATGATGCAGCAAAGGGCCTCCCACAGACCCTTTCCATGTAAACCTGGCCCTTCTCCTATGAACGGTACTGATTCATTTCTTGTCCTTTTGCAGAGCAACTCCAAACAGAGCTCCGTAAGTTCCGTACTTCCTCCTCCTACGTGTATGATTTGAGACCCTCTCACGTATCATTGATCTCATGAAGTTTCTTTCTTCTACTTCAGGCTGGAGAAAAGCCCAGAAAGTGGATGGTGAGTAAATTGGAATTTTTGTTTTTCATCTAAGGCTCTATCTGTTTTATTTAATAAGTGCCTTTCTCCTTATTCTTTTCTCTGAAGCCTTGCTCATTCTTGCACCATCTGGACTTAAGCCTATAACCCCAATAGCTCTGTTGATATGTCATGGATGCCCCAAAGGTTTTTCAAACCTGTGGCCAACACTGAACTCCATTCTCTTTGCTGTCAATGTGCCCTTTCTCCTCCCCTCCCCTCACCATCCAATGCTACCACCACTCACCCAAGGGGGCTCCTTTCTCTCCTTCCCTCAGGGCAAGTCCTTTTACTGCTTAGCCCAGGACCCCTTCTCAGGCATAGAATACCTCCCCCAATCTTTCTTTCTTCTTTTGTCACAGATCCCTGGGAGTAGATTATCAAGACCCTTCTCTCAACAGCAAGCTGCTCTGTTCCCTCAAGAGCTACTGCTGCCCTTTTCCTTTTAAGACTTTTTGTTTAAATGAATATTAGGAAACAGACAAAAAATTTTAAAAAACAACCAGCATAAACAAGACCTTGCCTGTGAAAAGTTTTCCATAGTTTAGAGCTTCAAAGTAAACTTGCTAAGATAGAAATCTGATTACATTCCTCTTAAGCCCCAAACCATCTGTGGTTCCCCATTGCCTTCTGCCATCTTACTGGGGTGGATATTTGTAAATTCTAAAAGGATTTTCAAATTCCTAAGAAAAATTGTCTTAATGTCAATTTTTGTCAAAACTAACACAACCTGCTTAATATCCTTTTTTTTTTCTGTTAATCAATTATTGTGTGAATGGTTCTAGCTTCCAGGCTAACTGCTGTGTTCATAATTGCATTAGTGACAAAGGAACTGTCTAAAAGACAGATTTTAACTTTCATTGCTGCATTTTTTAATTGGCTCCCTCAGGACTTTGAAGATTTATTTTCAGAGGAAATTAATTTGTGTCTAATCAAGCTTTTTACATAACTCAATTGAAGAAACACTACATTAAAAGGTAAAGTCCAATCTGCAGTTTCTATCCCTGCAATGCAGTCAGCCTTAATGGTCCAGTCCAATTTCTGTTCCATCCCTGGACACTCCCTGACACGCGCCACCTCACACTGGACTGACCACACCACCAGCAGTGCCCCACATGTATCATTCATTTTCCCACTTCTGTGCCCATTTCCTCTGTCTGCTCATCACATCTGTTGACCCTGTTTGTTCTACTCATTCAGACAAACTGGGATAAGCTCCTTAACCTCTTTGAAGTTCTACTTTTCCCACCTAGAAATTGATTTAATTGCATCTACTACTTTGAGCAGATGTTAGGAAATGAGATAAAGGTGAGGACACCCAGTACATTGGTAGCATGTATCTAAGTTCAGTGAACATTAGCTTTGACCCTTCATCACCACATCCTTTTTCCACACCTCTAATGGTGATGCAACCCTGCACCTCAGAGAAAAAAGAGAAGGGAGGGGGGCAAACTTCCTGCCCCGCCATGTGCACCTGCCCTTTCTGATCTCTAGGCTCCGACTTCAACAGAGCAGGCATCTTTTTCCCTATCTGAGGCTACTCCTTCATTCTTGTCCTGGATCACTCACTCTCCAGGTTCCCTCATGGATTCTCTATTCATTTCATTCATTCATTCATCAGCTCAACAAAGATCCACAACTGTTAACTATGTTACTAGTAACTAATAACTAAGTTACTCTTCTAAGTGCCCTAGGTACAGAAATGAACAAAACAGAAATATCCCATTCACAAAGAATCTAACTTCTAGTGGAAGAAGACAGAAAAAAAAATGAAATAGTATAATATACAGTTTGGCATATGATAATTAGTGCTCAGGAGATAACAGAATATTGCATTGGAAGGTGCAGTTTAAAATAAGGTGGTGAATTGTACACCTGTAACAAAATATTGTACATCAACTATACTTCAATTTAAAAAATTATAAAATAGAGTGATGGTGAAGTAGAGGAGTAAGCCGCAGGAATAGCTGAGGGAAAAGCATTCTAAGTAGAGAGAACCACAGTGCCAAAGCCCAGAGTCAGAAACACACTAGTTTGCTTGAAGAGTAGCAAAGGGGCCAGTGTTGCTAGAAGGCAGGGAGTGATCAGGAGAATCAGAGCGGGTAGAATCAGAGGAGTTTGAAGGGCCAGATCACACAGCCTTGAAAGTTATCCATGCTGGCTTTGGCTTTGCTTCTGAGAAAGGAGCCACCGATGGGTTTTGAGCAGAAGGGGAGCTGAACCTGACTTATGTTTTGAGAAGTTACTTTAGATGCTACACTGAGACTGACTTGGTGGCACTAGAGGTAAAGAATGCACCTGCCAATACAGGAGACATAAGAGACGCAGGTTCAATCCCTGGGTCAGGAAGATCCCTGGAGGAGGACATAGCAACCCACACCAGAATTTTGGCTTGGAGAATCCCATGGACAGAGAAGCCTGTCAGGCTATGGTCCATAGGATTGCAGAGAGCTGGACACGACTGGACCAGCTGGGAGCTACCGTAGACATCAAGGGGAGAGATGAGGATGGTTTTTACTAAGGGGGAGTGCTAGAAGTGGTGAGAGGGGCCTCAGTGCTGGATTTATTTTTAAAACAGAGTAAAAATATCCTTGTTGATAGTGTACTGCAAAAGTAAAAGAGTGGATCAAGGATGACTCCACGGTTTTTAGGCCTCAGTTCAGTTCAATTCAGTCGCTCAGTCGTGTCTGACTCTTTGTGACCCCATGAATCGCAGCACGCCAGGCCTCCCTGTCCATCACTAACTCCCAGAGTTCACTCAGACTCGTGTCCATTGAGTCAGTGATGCCACCCAGCCATCTCATCCTCTGTCGTCCCCTTCTCCTCCTGCCCCCAATGCCTCCCAGCATCAGAGTCTTTTCCAATGAGTCAGCTCTTCGCATGAGGTGGCCAAAGTACTAGAGTTTCAGCTTCAGCATCAGTCCTCCAAAGAAATCCCAGGGCTGATCTCCTTCAAGAAACTATAAAAATGGAATTGCCATTTTTCTGCAATGGGGAAGCCAAAGAAAACCAGGTAGTCAGGGCAAGGGAGGGGGTAGCACAGAGTCAGAATGTTGAAGGGGGTGTTAGTGATCCAAGTGAAGATGCAGAGTATGCAATTGGATAATCAGGTGTGTAGTCCATACAGGAGGTCAGGGCTAGAAATATAAGCTATCCTTTCTTCTCCTCTGTATCTTTTTCTTTCTTCTTCTTCTTCTTTTTTTTTTTTTGTGACCTTTCATAACTTAAAATGCCTTTTTTAGATTAAAAATGTTATTAATTGGAGTGTAATATAGTTACAATTAGACTTCCCTGGTGGCTCAATGGTAAAGCGTCTGCTTACAATGCGGGAGACCTGGGTTCAATCCCTGGGTTGGGAAGATCTCCTGGAGAAGGAAATGGCAACCCATTCCAGTATTCTTGCCTGGAAAATCCCATGGATGGTGGAACCTGGTAGGCTATAGTCAGACACGACTGAGCAACTTCACTTCACTCAAACTATGGTGGAAGTAATGAAGTTAATTGTGACCTCACTCATAATATTGTGTTAGTTTCAGGTATTCAGCATGGTGATTCAGCATTTTTGCAGGTGTTAGTCTATGTCCTCCCCCAGATAAATTAAGCAGCAAGTGTTAGTCTGATGTCCATCCTACAGATGTAGAAATGGAGACTGAATAGTTAATTAAACTGGCTTTGGGTTTCATGGTTAATGAGTTGCGGCCGATAACACATTGGGATCAAGGCAAGAGCTGTGAGCTAATAGTGGATACAGCGCCCAGAGCACATGGGCAGCTCCCCCAGGTAAGGGTACAAAAATAGATAAATAAATAAGTGTGTGGGACTCCCTAATCACAGCAAAAGGTGGCATATTAACTATGAAAAAGACATGTTTCCTGTGGAGACTAGCTAAATAAGAGACAGATTTCCAGGCAGCAGCAGCCGCCACAGCCATCCTTACTCCATACAGGGCAGTGTATGGAGGTCATGGAAAAGATGCAGGAGATGGGGTCAGGTGCCTGACTGTGCAAATGACTAACACATGATCACAGTGAAGGAAGGAGTGAATCCCTCAGAGTTCTGTCCTTTGTCCAGGACCATGTCCCCTGTGATGGCAGCCTTCTCATGTTTGCATAAGCTGGTGCCTTTCAGCTACTGAAGCACAAAGCCGTCCAGTATGGGGAATGCGGAGACATGAGTAAAGAGCTCCCGGTGGAGTTGGAATCCATGCTTAGGAACCAAGAAGGGGAAACAGAAGAGTACATTTTGTCTGGCCTCTTTCCTCCTAGACATTTTCTCTTTTAGGAACATGAGAGAAGAAGCCTAGACAAGCTCTGGAGATGAGTGATGAGGGTGCCAAGGAGGGAAGGAAAGGCAACCAGAGCAGAGAAAGGGCCAAGAAATGTACGGCTCTTGCCAGGGAGCACTCACCTCTCTTTTTTCTATTGCAGATTGGAAAAAAGCTCGGTCCTATGCTGGTGAGTGACTGTCTAATTCTTACTGTCTCAGGCCCAGGACTCCATAAAAGAAGAACTTAGTGGTCTTTCTCCATCTTCCAGCTCCAAATAGTGGCCTGGCTGGGCAGGCAATGAATGGAGACTCAGGGAAGATACAAGTAACATCAAGATCAAATACTACCAAGTTTCATTTCAGCACCTGCACCTTTTTCCTTTCCAGAAGTTTATACCTTTTTTTTTCCTTCATAAAGGGCTCCTCATCTACTTTCTCTCTTGAGTTTCTCTACTACTCATGGTAACCCACTCCAGTAATCTTGCCTGGAGAAGTCCATGGACAGAGGAGTCTGGCAGGCTACAGTCCATGGAGTTGCAAAGAGTCAGGCATGACTGAACAACTATCACTCAATATCTTCAGCATCATGGACCTGAGGGTACAACTAGAAAGGTTTCATCCAAATGACATTCAGTCTCTAGTGGGTTCTGTGCATCTTAGAGGAGATGTGGCAACTCTGTCCACCTAGCTTCTCTCCCCTCGGGGCATCTCATTAGGTAAACACAACAACAGCGTATTACTCCATCTCTTCAGTGTTCAGGACAAATCAAATGGGGATGTGGGAGCTTTGCTAGATTTTGACCTAGGGCCTCACTCTACTCTACATTGAGCCAGCAAATGGCAGAAAAAGGAATGCAAATATTGTGTAAAGGTTCTCTTATTGGTGAGGCCTGGAAGCAGCCGACTCTTCTGCTGGATACCCAAGAGGGACTGGAAAATGTCATCTCGCTATGTACCCAGGAGGAAAAGGAACCAATGTTTGATGAACCCATAAAAGTTTCTTCCATATGACTCTTCTAACCTGTGAGATTCAGGGACAGTCTATTAAAGATGGGTATTCATTTGCTCAGATGTTTTACACAGTTGGCCAAAAATCTCTGGCCAGATAATTCTCCATGAAATGTCCTGGGGTTTCAGGTTGGTAGAGAGGTGTGGCTAGAGGCTATCCAAGGACCTTCCCCAGCCCTTTATTCTGCCAAGATTATTGAGCACCAATTGTGAGGCAGAGTCTGACAATGCTAGACAGTAAGAACACAAAGATGAAGAAATATAGTCTTTACTTTTGGGGGTTCTGGTCTTGTAGAGGAGAGAAATATGAAATAAACAGTAATAGTGCAGTGACATGAGAGGGGGTTGTACAAAATGCTGTGGGGGATGAGAGGATGGGGGGGTGGTGGTTGTGATTAGCCACCCCTGCTCCCAGGGACCCAGAACCTCTGGATTATCTCCTCCTTGTAAGTCTCTGAACTCTCCTAATAGCTCTTTGAAATATGATCTTAAGGACATCTGGGGGAGATGCTTATCACTCCAGCTCTTTTGTGGAGGAAGGAAGGCAACTTCACGGATTAGGAATGGCTTCTTTTCTCCCCACTTCCCAGTCACTGAGGGCCCTGGGATACTGGAGTTGACAGGACATCTGTTCTCTCTCACTCTTTCCACAGCTCATGTGACTCTGGATCCAAATACTGCCTTCTTTGAACTCTTTTTGTCTGAAGATCACCGAAGTGTGAAGCGGAGAAACCTGTGGCAGAATCTTCCTGAAAAACCTGAGAGGTTTTCTTTTGACCCTTGTGTGCTGGGCCGTGGGTCCTTCTCTTCGGGGAGACATTACTGGGAGGTGGAAGTGGGCGACAGGACTTACTGGGAGCTGGGGGTTTGCGAGGAAAACGTGGATAGGGCTTGGGGGATTGCAGAGTCACCTCAGAATGGATTCTGGGCTATGGAACTCTACGCTAATAAGTACCAGGCCCTCACCTCCCCTCGGACTGCTCTCCCACTGAGTGAGCCCCCCAGCCGGGTGGGGGTCTTCTTGGACTATGAAGCTGGGCATGTCTCCTTCTATAGTGTGGCTGATGGGTCCCACATCTACACTTTCCCCCAGGCCTCCTTCTCTGGGCCTCTTCGGCCTTTCTTCTGCCTCTGGTTCTACCATCCAACCCCTCTGACCATCTGCCACTGAACCCTTCTGTTCCCATCCTTTCTCTCAGTTGAACATACAAGGATGAACCCATCATTGGGACTGAGAAGTCACATTTATGGGGACAATGCCCCCAAGGCTCCAGCTGAGCCAGCAGTAAAGGCTGAGCCCCTCTGACCTTTTCTGCAGATAAAGACTGGCGACAGTTTATAATTCTCCAGAGCTGAGTGGTACAGAGGCCAAAAAGGACAATGTAACCCCAGAGAATGTTGTCAAGAAAGTCTGGTGTTGCCATCCTAGCTGGAAACTGAAAAAGGAACCCCTAGAGAAACCAGAGACCAGATACCGATGGAAAGACTACCTGAGTGGAGTGTGATCTCTGGTCTTGAACTCCTTGTCTTTAATGCCTGCCTAATAGAACAGCTGGAAGCTGAATCTGGATGGTGCTTGGCTGTTTTCACCCTCTTTTCATACAAAGACTTTATTTCATTTTGACCCATGTACAACCTGGGGAGAGACTAAATAAAGTTCACAGAGAAAAGTCACTTCTCCAGATCACTCTGTTGGTCTGGGACTTGATGGCACCTTCAACATTCTTACATCTAATGCCAATCATAGTGCCTCTAAGAGTCCAATCATTCCTTATAAAGCAATTGCAACGACCTGTTCAATGACACTTTTCACCCCAGATCCAAGATTTACTTTTCCAGTTTGTGAATTTGTTTACTGCTCCTTTCCCTAATTATCTTCCTACCTTTAGACTATTTTACATCATCAACAGTTAAGTACATATTAATTTTTCTTCTATGCTTATATAAACACACACACAGAGTTTTTCTAGGGAAAATTGGGCTTTGTTATATAATTGTCCCATGACATGCTTCTCTTACTTAATGCCAAGTCTTGGTGGCTCAGATGGTAAAGCATCTGCCTGCCGTGCAGGAGACCTGGGGTTCAATTTCCAGCTTGGGAAGATCCCTTGGAGAATGGAATAGCAATCCACTCCAGTATTCTTGCCTGGAGAATCCCCATGGACAGAGGAGCCTGGCGGGCTACAGTCCATGGGGTCACAAAGAGTCAGACAGGACTGAATGACTAACACAAATCTTAAATACTAATCTTTCATTATTTGCAATCAAGATAGTTTTGTTTTTTCCCTATTACAAATAATGCTACTATAAATATCTGTAAATCAATAAAAGTATGTTAAATCAATGAATCCTTTCTTGCTCCATTTCATATGTATTTCTCTCTCAAGACTTTATGTAAAGGTCTGGATAGCAAGTAGATCTGGAGCCTATTTCTCTGGAAACTGTAAAGTTAAGAGGACAAAATGCTGTGCTTAGAAACCCCTTCTCTGAAGTTCAGCATCTATGCTGAAACTCAAGGCTGCTTCTCTGTGTCAGAGTAGTTTGGACCCCCCAGATAAGAGGGCACTATTTCATTCTTACTGATACAATTTCCAGCAGGAAAGCTTTTTGATAGATGATGAATTTTAAAAATGAAATTTCCCAGTGAGTCAGGAAGCAGGAAGTACTCTGAGAAAGTGGTTGATATGCCCCTTTGCAGTTGTTTTATGACCTTGGGAGAAACACTACTTCTTATTAACTGTTTTCCCAGCCTGATGACTTGGAGGGCAGATTTTTAAGTCCCTTGGACTCTCTTATCTATAAGAATGGACTCATTGTACTACTCCCCCAAACTGAGTTTGAATACTAAGAAGCAGGGACCTTTTGCCTCATTGCAAATAAGATAGCAAGAAGGGTCACCACCAGATCTACTGGAACCATCTGAGAAAATTTGTCAAAAGCTGTCTTGTTGTATCTGCTCAAACCCACACAGCCTGATCCAGAAATATTGCCTCAGTATGTCCCTCTAGTGTTCTATCAGGATGCAAGGTACGTAGGCTTCATTAAGCTGGACTCTGTGAACTTCCTTGAATGGGTCATCTAAGACATCATACCTTGTTGTAGCCACGTGTTCTGGGAAACAAACTCACTCAGAAGGACAATGCAGATAGTGGAGTGCAGTTTATTACACTATTACACTGGCGGGCCCAAGGCAGAGTCTCCTCTTAGCCAAGGACCCTGACCAGTTTTTCTGAAAACCTTATATACCCTAAGTGTACATGCCAAACCCACCTCCCCAAATTCCCTGAAACTAGTCTAAACAAAGGAAAAGAAAGATACAATCAAAGTTAACCCGTGATTCATATGACTTAAGCCTAGGTAGTTAACAGGGGACAATTATCAATAGGCCTGTGGTCATACCCCAATAAGTATAATTGAATTTATGATTCTATTCAGTTACACAAATAATTAGGGTAGTCTTTTAGGCAGCAGAGAGTCTGGGTACAAACCCTGAGGCTCTTCTGTCCAGAGGGCCTGGTTTTCCAGTTGGTATGTCGTTTCCATAGATATTGGGCGTATAGCTCAAAGTCCACAGTCCGGCCCAAGATGGAGTACTGCTTTCAGTACTGTTCTGTCTGTTTCCTCCTTCATTCCCCACTCGTGATGCTCTTAACTCATAGTATGAGCATCATTCATAGGGATATATTGCACCCTGACTCTCCGACCTCTAATTTGGGAGAATGATATCAACCTTTGGGTTACAAAGTTCATAATACATTGTAAAATAAAGGGTCCACAAAGCAGAACTATCAAGGCAACTATAACAATGGTAAACATAGTTTTTCACCCATCACCCTTCACCCAAGATAAGACTGAAGTCCAAAAAGGAAGATTATCATCAGATATAACTTTTACCTAACCTTTCATGTCATCTAGGGTAGCTGATATATAGCCAGATAAATCAGGAATATATACACAACATTCAACTTTAATTACAGCACAAGTCCCTCTTTGTACTGAAACTATGGGTAGTCTCAAGATGATACCAGCAAGTCCTTGTAGCAGCAGTTGATTATAGAGCTTCATCTCTTTTTCTTCTTTAAGATGATCTCGGTTTCACAGGGATCAGTGGGGTCCTTTTGTATAGTGCACTCAGCGTCCTCCGGGTCTGCGTGGTATGCTCTCTTCACCCTCACGTGGTGGATCCAGGGAGTGACACCTGCAACTTTAACTGCAGTAGGGCTGGTTATAACAACAGTATATGGACCCTTCTAATGTGGGGCCAAGGAGTCGTGTTTGCAGTCTTTGACCGCACCTGATCCCTGGGTACAAATTCGTGAATCTGTTCCCCAAGGGGGAATGGCACCCTTTTTTGTACAAACTTAGTTACCTGATTTATTACCTTACCCAGCTGTTCCATCTGTTGTGAAATCTCATCTCCCCTTACCTGAGGCAAATTTGTTGACGCCTGTTTTACTATGGGAGGGGGCCTCCCATGCACAAATTTGTACGGAGAAGAGCCATGGGACTGTGGGGTCATCCTGAGTCTGAGCAGAGCCATCAGAAACAAGTCCACCCTGGAACAGTCAGTCTCTAAGATCCACTTGGAGAGTGTCTCTTTAAGTGTCCGGTTGGTTCCTTCCATGATCTCAGAACTCTTGGGCCTATACGTTGTAGGTAATTTCCACTTGATGTTTAAAATTTTGCTTACTTGTTATACTAAATCAGCTACGAAAGCCGGGCCATTGTCCGATCCAATGCTGGTCAGTTCAGTTTAGTTCAGACACTCAGTCATGTCCGACTCTTTGCAATCCCATGAATCATAGCACACCAGGCCTCCATGTCCATCACCAATTCCCAGAGTTCACTCAGACTCATGTCCATCGAGTCGATGATGCCATCCAGCCATCTCATCCTCTGTCATCCCCTTCTCCTCCTGCCCCCAGTCCCTCCCAGCATCAAGGTCTTTTCTTTTTTTTTTTTTTTCAAGGTCTTTTTCAATGAGTCAACACTTTGCATGAGTTGCCCAAAATATTGGAGTTTCAGCTTCAGCATCAGTCCTTCCAATGAACACCCAGTACTGATCTCCTTTAGGATGGATTGATTGGATGTCCCTGCAGTCCAAGGGACTCTCAAGAGTCTTCTCCAACACCACAGTTCAAAAGCATCAAGTCTTCAGTGCTCAGCTTTCTTCACAGTCCAACTCTCACATCCTTACAAAAATCATAGCCTTGACTAGACTGAACTTTGTTGGCAAAGTAATATCTCTGCTTTTCAATATGCTATCTAGGTTGGTCATAACTTTTCTTCCAAGGAGTAAGCATCTTTTAATTTCATGGCTGCAATCACCATCTGCCTGAGGTTAGAGGTGGTGGCCCAGACGAGCTACCGCACACTCGAGGTCAAGGCAGCGGCCGAGAGTGCCAGGTTATGATGGCACAGGAGCGGCTGAGAGGAGCTACCCCATGCCGGAGGTCAGGGCAGCAGCCGAGAGGACCTACCCCATGCCCGAGGTCAGGGCGGCAGCCGAGAGGAGCTACCTCACATCCAAGGAGTGGTGGCTGCATGGGCGCAGGAGGGCCGAGAGGAGCTACTCCACGTTAAAGGTCAGGAGGGGTGGCCGTGAGGAGATACCCCTCGTCCAAGGTAAGGAGCAGTGGCTGCACTTTGCTCGGGCAGCTGTGAAGAGATACCCCACGTCCAAGGTAAGAGAAACCCAAGTAAGATGGCAGGTGTTGTGAGAGGGCATCAGAGGGCAGACACACTGAAACCATAACTACAGAATATAGCCAATCTGATCAAATGGACCACAGCCTTGTCTAACTCAATGAAACTAAGCCATGCACTGTGGGGCCATCCAAGACGGACAGGACATGATGAAGAGGTCTGACAGAATGTGGTCGACTGGAGAAGGGAATGGCAAACCACTTCAGTAGTCTTGCCTTGAGAACCCCATGAACAATATGAAAAGGAAAAATGATAGGATAGTGAAAGGGGAACTCCCTGGGTCAGTAGGTGCCCAATATGCTACTGGAGATCAGTGGAGAATAACTCCAGAAGGAATGAAGGGATGGAGCCAAAGCAAAAACAATATCCAGTTGTGGATGCGACTGGTGATAGAAGCAAAGTCCGATGCTGTAAAGAGCAATATTGCATAGGTACCTGGAATGTTAGTTCCATGAATCAAAGCAGATTGGGAGTGGTCAAACAGGAGATGGCAAGAGTAAACGTCGACATTCTAGGAATCAGCAAACTAAAATGGACTGAAATGGATGAATTTAACTCAGATGACCATTATATCTACTACTGCGGGCAGGAATCCCTCAGAAGAAATGGAGTAGCCATCATGGTCAACAAAAGAGTCCGAAATGCAGTACTTGGATACAATCTCAAAAACAAAAGAATGAATGCTGTTCGTCTCCAAGGCAAACCATTCAATATCACGGTAATCCAAGTCTATGCCCCAACCAGTAGCGCTGAAGAAGCTGAAGTTGAACGGTTCTATGAAGACCTACAAGACCTTTTAGAACTAACACCTAAAAAAGATGTCTTTTTCATTGTAGGGTACTGGAATGCAAAAGTAGGAAGTTGAGAAGCACCTGGAGTAACAGGCAAATTTGGCCTTGGAATGCAGAATGAAGCAGGGCAAAGACTAATAGAGTTTTGCCAAGAAAATGCACTGGTCATAGCAAACACCCTCTTCCAACAACACAAGAGAAGACTCTACATATGGACATCACCAGATGGTCAACACCGAAATGAGATTGATTATATTCTTTGCAGCCAAAGATGGAGAAGCTCTACACAGTCAACAAAAACAAGACCAGGAGCTGACTGTGGCTCAGATCATGAACTCCTTATTGCCAAATTTAGACTTAAATTGAAGAAAGTAGGGAAAACTGCTAGACCATTCAGATATGACCTAAATCAAATCCCGTATGATTGTACAGTGGAAGTGAGAAATAGATTTAAGGGACTAGATCTGATAGATAGACTGCCTGATGAACTATGGAATGAGATTCGTGACATTGTACAGAAGACAGGGATCAAGACCATCCCCATGGAAAAGAAATGCAAAAAAGCAAAATGGCTGTCTGAGGAGGCCTTACAAATAGCTGTGAAAAGAAGTGAAGCGAAAAGCAAAGGAGAAAAGGAAAGATATAAGCATCTGAATGCAGACTTCCAAAGAATAGCAAGAAGAGATAAGAAAGCCTTCTTCAGTGATCAATGCAAAGAAACAGAGGAAAACAAGAGAATGGGAAAGACTAGAGATCTCTTCAAGAAAATTAGAGATACCAAGGGAACATTTCATGCAAAGATGGGCTCAGTAAAGGACAGAAATGGTATGGACCTAACAAAAGCAGAAGATATTAAGAAGAAGTGGCAAGAATACACAGAAGAACTGTACAAAAAAGATCTTCACCACCCAGATAATCACGATGGTGTGATCACTCATCTAGAGCCAGACAACCTGGAATGTGAAGTCAAGCGGGCCTTAGAAAGCATCACTACGAACAAAGCTAGTGGAGGTGATGGAATTCCAGTTGAGCTGTTTCAAATCCTGAAAGATGATGCTGTGAAAGTGCTGCACTCAATATGCTAGCAAATTTGGACAACTCAGCAGTGGCCACAGGACTGGAAAAGGTCAGTTTTCATTCCAATCCCAAAGAAAGGCAATGCCAAAGAATGCTCAAACTACTGCACAATTGCACTCATCTCACACACTACTAAAGTAATGCTCAAAATTCTCCAAGCCAGGCTTCAGCAATACGTGAACTGTGAACTTCCTGATGTTCAAACTGGTTTTAGAAAAGGCAGAGGAACCAGAGATCAAATTGCCAACATCTGCTGGATCATGGAAAAAGCAAGAGAGTTCCAGAAAAACATCTATTTCTGCTTTATTGACTATGCTAAAGCCTTTGACTGTGTGGATCACAATAAACTATGGAAAATTCTGAGAGAGGTGGGAATACCAGACCACCTGACCTGCCTCTTGAGAAATCTGTATGCAGGTCAGGAAGCAAGAGTCAGAACTGAACATGGAACAATAGACTGGTTCCAAATAGGAAAAGGAGTACGTCAAGGCTGTATATTGTCACCCTGCTTCTTTAACTTCTATGCAGAGTACATCATGAGAAACGCTGGACTGGAAGAAACACAAGCTGGAATCAAGATTGCCAGGAGAAATACCAATCACCTCAGATATGCAGATGACACCACCCTTATGGCAGGAAGTGAAGAGGAACGAAAAAGCCTCTTGATGAAAGTGAAAGAGGAGAGTGAAAAAGTTGGCTTAAAGCTCAATATTCAGAAAACGAAGATCATGGCATCCGGTCCCATCACTTCATGGCAAATAGATGGGGAAACAGTGGAAACAGTGTCAGACTTTATTTTTTGGGGGCTTAAAAATCACTGCAGATGGTGACTGCAGCCATGAAATTAAAAGACTCTTACTCCTTGGGAGAAAAGTTATGACCAACCTAGATAGCATATTCAAAAGCAGAGACATTGCTTTGCCGACTAAGATCCATCTAGTCAAGGCTATGGTTTTTCCAGTAGTCGTGTATGGATGTGAGAGTTGGAATGTGAAGAAGGCTGAGTACCGAAGAACTGATGCTTTTGAACTGTGGTGTTGGAGAAGACTCTTGAGAGTCCCTTGGACTGCAAGGAGATCCAACCAGTCCATTCTGAAGGAGATCATCCCTGGGTATTCTTTGGAAGGAATGATGCTAAAGCTGAAACTCCAGTACTTTGGCCACCTCATGTGAAGTGTTGACTCATTGGAAAACACTTTGATGCTGGGAGGGATTGGGGGCAGGAAGAGAAGGTTCCTGAGATGAGATGGCTAGATGGCATCACTGACTCGATGGACGTGACTCTGAGTGGACTCCGGGAATTGGTGATGAACAGGGAGGCCTGGTGTGCTGCGATTCATGGGATCGCAAAGAGTTGGACACGACTGAGCGACTGAACTGAACTGAATGGAAATATCAGAAGTGTATAGGGTACTGAGAACTTCGTAGACAAAACAAAAAGGAAAAGTAGAACAAGGTCCGAGAAGGTAAGCAAGATGTGAGGAAGTGAATCTGAGACAACTGTATTGGAGTGCATGATTAAAAATTTTAAGAAGGGATTAGGAGGAGACTATGGGGTGAAGATGAAGCCTAACCACCTCCACATACTCTCTGAGGTCGAATGGCCCCCTATGGGAGTAGGATGGCCACCAGAGAACACCATGAACTTAAAAATACTGGAAGCAGTCTATACAGTAGGAGAACTGAGACACCTGGATCAATATCCATATATTGACCTATGGCTAGGGTTAGCTCAAGACCCTGCTACTTGGACAAGGTTCTGTATCCGGAAAGGAAAGGGAAAAATATTAATGGCACAAAAATTGACTGATGATAAAAAAGGAAATTTTACAGGATTTGGACTGGTCGATGTGACCCCTCCCCCATACTGGATAACGACGCTTCTGCCTCATGCTCCACCAGGATCAGAGGCCACCTTAATGCCCAATCCAAGGCCAGGTGAAGTCCTGCAGCAGCCGCTGCTCCTCCACCAGCTCTTCCCAAGGTCGTAGAGCCGCCACCTCGGCAGGCTCCGATCCCAGTGACAGAAGCCTCTGGCCAGCACTTCCAGGATCCAACTCTCCAGCCAAACTGCCCAAGCTATACCCCCCACCTCTCCCGGTGAGTACTGACAAGAAGGGGAGGGAGACGATGGAATTAAGCAAAGACTGCGCTCTGCCAGAGAGCTGGAGGGAATGATGTGCAATGCTAGCTGCTGCTCTGGGAAAGTCTATCTTGGGCCCTCCGGAAAACCTCCTCTGCCCCAGGGACAGGACAGTCCTTCATCTGATCCCCGCAGAGGCCCTGGGCCCCGTTACAGCCAAACCAGTATGCCCAGTGCCGAGCTTTTGCACTGGAAGAATGAATGCCCTAAGGCAAGGAAGGAAGAGGAAGCTCTAGAAGTTGTGGGGCTTGCTGACTTGGAAATTAAATAGGGCTGCCGGGGCTCAGAGATATCAGGTCCCTGAGAGCCCGTGGTAACCTTAAAAGTGGGGGACCAAAACAGTGACTTCCTGGTAGATACAGGAGAAGAACTGTCAGTAGTAACAAAACCTGTGGCACCACTGTCCAAAAAGACTACCGCTGTACCTGGGGTATGGGGAGAAGACATGATTAAATCGTTTTGCCAACCCAGAAAATGTCCGATGAGGGGGCACCAAGTGATTCATGAATTCCTCTACATTCCTGAGTGCCCAGTACCCCTGTTGGGAAGAGACTTGCTCTCCAAACTAGGAGCACAAGTGACTTTCTCCCCTGAGGAGAGGCCCACCTTCCACATGGACACTATGACTTATTTGCTCTCTCTCTCAATACCACCCCAAGATGAGTGGAGGTTGCATGAGCCTCCGAAGGAAGAACCAGGTGGGCCGGAAGAGCATGAGAGAGAGCTAACTCAATTATTCCCTGAGGTCTGGGTGAAAGACAAACCCCCTTCCCTCCAAGCTGACTAGACATCAAGCCGCAGTGATAATAGAACTCAAACCAGGCACCATCCTGGTTAGAAAGCGCAAGTACCCGCTACCCATAGAGGCCTGGGCCGGCATACTGCCCCACATGAATAGATCGAAACAAGCGGGCATTCTAGTAGAGTGCCAGTCGGCTTGGAATACGCCGATCCTGCCAGTCAAAAAGGAAGGAGGACAGGACTATAGGCCTGTACAGGATCTCAGGCTAGTCAACCAGGCTACCGTGACTTTATACCCCACGGTTCCAAACCCCTATATCTTACTTAGCCTCCTCCCGCCGAGGACTAAAGTTTATACTCGCCTAGATCTCAAGGATGTCTTCTTCTGCATATGCCTCGTCCCAGCGTCACAGCCCATCTTTGTCTTTGAATGGGAAGATCCAGTCGGGGGCACCAAGCAACAGCTCATCTGGACTCCCCCACAGGGTTTAAGAACTCCCCAGCCATCTTTGGGGAAGCCTTGACTTCTGACCTGAACTCATTCCATCTGGAAGAGTATGGATGTTGACTCCTACAATATGGGAATGACCTGCTGCTGGCCACCGAGACCAAGGAAAAATGCTGGGAAGGGACAAAAGCACTGCTCCAGCTGCTGATGGAAGCAGGTTACTGGGTGTCGAAGAAAAAGGCACAGATCTGCAAGGAGGAGGTAAGGTCTCTGGGGTTTGTTTTAAAGAAGGACACAAGGTTCCAGACTCTAGTTGGGTCCATATACTGATGGCACTATCCTGATAAAACAAGGACAACGGCTGTCAGGCTAGCCAAAGCGGAAGGGGCCATCAAGACTGAAAAGGGATGGTGGGTATTGCCAAGGGGCAAATTATTGGTACCAGAAGAGCTGGCACACAATCTGGTAAACCAAACACACCAAGCGACCCACCTAGGCCATGCTGCCTGCTCGCAGGTTAATGCTCCTTCTCAGGTATTCAGACAAAAACCTCTGGGTATTTAGCGGAAAGGCATGCTGCCCTTTGAACACCTGGGAGTGGACTTCACTGAAATAAAACCTCACCGACACTACTGTTACCTGCTGATCCTGGTATGTACGTTCTCGGGATGGGTAGAAGCTTTTCCTACCTGGACTGAAAGAGCATCAGAAGTAGCCCAGAGCCTGCTTAGGGAAACAGTTCCCAGATTTGACTTCCTACCAGCATTGGTTCAGACAATGACCCGGCTTTTGTAGCTGATTTAGTACAACAAGTGAGCAAAACTTAAAACATCAAATGGAAACTGCACACTGCTTATAGGTCCAGAGTTCTAAGATGGTGGAATGAACCAATCGGACATTAAAGAGACTCTCCAAGTGGATCATAGAGACTGACTGCTCCTGAGTGGACTTGCTTCCGACGACTCTGCTCAGACTCAGGATGACCCCACAGTCCCAAGGCTATTCTCCATACAAAATTGTGAATGGGAGGCCCCCTCCCATTATAAAACAGGTGTCAACAAATTTGCCTCAGGTAAGAGGGAATAGGATTTCACAGCAGATAAAACTGAGTAAGGTAATAAATCAGGTAACTAAGTTTGTACAAGAAAAGTGTGCCATTTCCGCTTGGGGAACAGATTTATGAGTTTACGCTTGGTGACCAAGTATGGGTCAAAGATTGGACGCATGATTTGCTAGCCCCTTGGTGAAAGGGCCCTTATGTTATTCTAACTACCCATACTGCAGTTAAAGTTTCAGGTATTGTCCCTTGGATCCATCATTCAAGGGTGAAGAGAACATACCACGCAGACCCAAAAAACGCTGAGTGGACTGCGCAGAGGAACCCTGCTGACCCTCAAGAGACTAAGACCATCCTTAAGAAGAAGGAAAAGAAGATCTTGGACGAGCCCCTTCAGGATGAAGGGGCACAATCAACTCCTGCTGCTTGGTCTCATCAACGTGATTTTGAATTTAACTTCCGTTTCAACTCAGGACAATGTTTTCATCTCATGGGGACATTCCTATGCAGACTTCCACAACACTCCCAGCTGCTGGGTATGTAGGGCTATGCCTCTGTCAGTGATGGAGGGACTTCCTTGGTGCGTGTCACCGCTCTGCCAAGGAGATTTTAAACCACTCTGCTCTTTTCTGGGATGACAAAAAGAGACTTTCCTCTCTCTTGCCAATCATAACCTCTTCTTGCTCTCTTGGTGTAAGACCTACAGTCGATACACTCAGGTCATGGAGTTACATTTGATATAAATGCCAGTGTAACAAAAGCCTAACCTACTTGTTGTAAATCTACCCCAGTAGCCCTGGTAAATCTACCTTATTTACATGCTAGGTAGACAAGATCGTGTTTCAATGGTATGAGTATATTGCTGCCTTATTCATACCCTCTATAGGGACAACAGATATCATGATTAAAGTAGAGGCCTTGACTAATTTCACAAAACAGGCCCTCCTAGATCGAACAAAAGCCATCCAAGCCTTAAATGAAGAGCAAATCCAAATGAGAAAGTGGTAATTCATAATAGAATGGCTTGGGACATACTCACAGCTGCTCAAGGAGGGACCTGTGCTGTAATTACGGTTGAATGTTGTGCATACATTCCTGACTTATCTGGCAATGTATCGACTGCTTTAGCTGACATGAAAAACCAGGTAAAAGCAATGTCAAATGAAAACCTTCCTTTCTGGACTTCGGTTCTATCTTGGGTGAAGGGCGATTGGTGGAAAACTGTATGTACCACTGTTGTAGTTGTCTTGATAGTTCTGCTTTGTGGACGCTGAATTTTATAATGTATTATGAACTTTGTAACCCAAAGGTTGATGTCATTCTCCCAAACTGGTAGTCAGAGAGCCAGGGTGCAATATATCCCTATGAATGATGCTCATAATATGAGTTATGGGGGAATGAAGAAGAAATTCATAGGGCCTGGACTCCATCTTAGGCCTGTTCATGCTGATCATGCTCGGCCACCTTTCCAATGGACTCTGAACTCTGTGTTTAGTGCCTATGAAAACAACAACAGAAGGATAAGATCCCCTCCAGACAGGGGAACCTTGAAGATCGTATCTAGGTTACTCATCGCCTAAGAGAAAACATACACTAATCACCCCTTCCTCCAGACAGGCCATAAATTTTTCTGTATCAATCGGAGTGTAACCTCAGGTTTATTGATTATTGGCTAATTGTTTGACTGTCTGAGCACATGAGCACATAGCACGTGAATGATGGGGTTATTGGGACTGTATTTTCCTTGGTTTATGTAAATCTCAAGGAATTTGGAGTGGTGGGTTCAGACACATACACATGGGGTATCAAAGATGTTCACAAATGCTGGTCGGGGTCCTTGGCTAAGAGAAGACTCTGCCTTGGGCCTGCCGGTGTAATAAACTGCACTCCACTATCTGCATTGTCCTTCTGAGTGAGTTTGTTTCCCAGAACGCGTGGCTACAACATACAAATTTCCTTTCTAAGCCCTAACACACGTGTTAACCTGTGTACCAAGCAATCGTTGCCACCTGCCTATTCCAGACTCCTGTGGGTCTGTGCCCCTTCTAATGCCTGCCAGGGGGGTGATCAGACCCCCTCTTCCACCCTACCGGGTGTGTTCCTCCTCACCTGAGCGCTCAGTTCCCCTGCTGCCATCCACTGCCTGCTAACACGAAAGGTCCGGGCATTGAGAAGCAGAATCCTTCCAGAAGGGCGAGGTGCCTTCCCCCCAGAAGATTCAAGCCGCAAGGCATCGGAGTAGTCCCAAATGGGACTTGTCTCCTCAAAGTGAGGAGTTTCCCGGTCCATGCACCAAATGTTGCAGCCACGTGTTCTGGGAAACAAACTCACTCAGAAGGACAATGCAGATAGTGGAGTACAGTTTATTACACTATTACACCGGCGGGCCCAAGGCAGAGTCTCTTCTTAGCCAAGTACCCTGATCAGTTTTTCTGAAAACCTTACATACCCTAAGTGTACATGCCAAACCCACCTCCCCAAATTCCCTGAAACTAGTCTGAACAAAGGAAAAGAAAGATACAATCAAATTTGTATCTTTGATACAACAAAGGGGACAATAGGCCTGTGGTCATACCCCAATAAGCATAATAGCATTTATGATTCTATTCGGTTACACAGATAATTAGGGTATTCTTTTAGGCAGCAGAGAGTCTAGGTAAGAGCCCTGGGGCTCTTCCGTCCAGGGGGCCTGATTTTCCAGTTGGTATGTTGTTTCCATAGACATTGGGCACATAGCTCAAAGTCCACAGTCCGGCCCATAATGGAGTCCTGCTTTCAAGATGGAGCCTGTTCTGTCTGTTTCCTCCTTCAGCCTTACCACAGAAGGAATGCTAACTCTTTGTGAGTTTAAGAAAGAGAAAAAGGACAGAAAATGAAACTTGCACAAGCATCCAGCTATCTCTACCACAGAGCCTAAATTCAAACTTTTGTAATATTATTAAATTCCAAGAATTTCCTGGTGATCCAGTGATTGAGACTCATGCTTTCACTAATGTGGGCCCAGGTTAGATCCCTGCTTGGGGAAAGGAAAAAAAATAGATAGATAGATAGGCTTTCCTGTATAAAATATATTATATATATAGGCTTCCCTGGTTGCTTAGTGGTAAAGAGCCAATGCAGGAGATGCAGGAGATGAGGGTTCAATACCTGGGTTGGGAAGATCCCCTGGAGTAGGAAATAGCAACCCACTCCAGTATTCTAGCCTGGGAAATCCTGTGGACAGGAGAGACTGGTGGGCTACAGTCCATAATGTCACAAGGAGTCTGACAAGGCTGGACACACACACATGTATATATTGTTGTTGTTGGTTGTTTAGTAACCAAGTTCTATCTGACTCTTTGTGACCCCATGGACTGTAGCCCACCAGTATCCTCTGTCCAGAGGATTTCCCAGGCAATAATACTGGAATGGATTGTCATTTCCTTCTCCAGGGGATCCATCTTCCCAACCCAGGGACTGAACCGTGTCTCCTGCATTGACAGACAGATTCTTTACTGCTGAGCCACCAGGGAAGCCCATATATGTATATGTATGTATGTGTGTATATATATATATATACATAATTAAATTCCATCAGCAAAGCCATACTGAAGTCCCTTGAGCTTTAATCATTGTCCCAAGAGGCAAACAAATTGTCTTGGGAGGCTCTAGGCCACAGATAGGACCACTTTGTCCCAAAGACCGCTAACAGAAACAGTATCCACAGATCAGCCAGACTCTAACCTCGGGGAATAAGAATCCTGCTGGCAGAGGAGAAAGAAATACATATGAAATTAGCACAAATAAGGCTCAACGAGTTCATGAGCCTTCTCAGCAACACCCAAATCAGAATTTTTCTGAAAAATGTAAAATATGCCAATCAGTCACCAGAACACTGCTCTGGAAAATGTGAAAATTATATTATTTGATAATGAATCTGAGACTTGAATTTCAGAGGTGCTAAAAAAGGTGGAGAGGGTCTGGTTTTCTGTTCATTTGCCTCTGTTGTAAAATATATTCCCTGCCACGTGTGCTATACATGCAAACAGACGTTAGTCAAAAACCACAGAAATGTTTTAATTAATGCATGTCTTCCTCTCTTCACAAGTTCAAACCTTTTCTCTACTCAGTAAATCTTTTATGAGAAAAAAATAAGTCTATTATTATATATAAGACATAAAGCAGATATATATAATAAATACTGATTTATACATACATACATATGCATAAATGATTCAATTAGGGAAACACAGAGTGATACAAAGTGAGAATTAGGCTGGGATTTCTTTTTCACAATACAATATACTTTCAGTTTTCAAACCTCACTGGTTTCTGCCCAGCAACTGATGAGAACCTCCCCTCTGAGCCAATCCGAAACTAATTCTTCACAGACCTATTCTTACTCTTTCTCAGAGTGAGCATGCATCTCTCTTTTTCCTTTCTTCCAGAGAAAAGAGACTCTTATTTATAATGAGGAACTATTGATTATCTTTACTCTGTGGGCTGTAATTTTCAGATGGGATTGCCAAGAGGTAAGTGTGGGAAAATAGGTAAAATCCAGGGTGAGGAGCCTTGGAAGGAGGAAGGCTGAAGAGCTGAGAGAGGGCCTTGCCCAGAGAAAGTGATTGGGGCTCAGGTGTGCTGTAGTAAGGGGATGAGGGGGTGGAGACAGCAGGGCAATGCAAAGGCTAAAGACCTGAATTTGAGCATTTGTGGGAGAGTTACAATGTGAATGAAAAAAGCTTGCTGATTGCATGTTCTTAGGAGATTACTGTGATCAGAAAGGAGCAAAGGACTCTTATCTCTCCTAGTCATCTCTGGGAATGTGTTCTAAGAGATTCTGAAAAAAAGATATGCCTTAAAGATTTGCATGTAAAGATGTTCATTACAGAATTATTTGTAATTTAAAAAATCTGAATCAGCATATGCAACAGTTGGAGAATGGATACAAACACATTGTCCAATCATGAAAGGGATTTTGGAATCATGTTTTTAATAAAGAGTTTTTATTTCTAATTGTAACAAAGCTGGATTTAATTTGGAGATTTAAATTGTATCTACATTTTGCTATTGAATCTTATTTATGATGAACAGCTTTAAACTTGAATGTTTGTGTTAATACTTGACTTTTTTTTCTTTAAGAGTAGTTTCTACAAGTGGAATTTCTGGGTCAAATGATAATTTTGACAATTTTCAGGCATTTAGTATATATCTATGGTCAAAATACTTCCAGAAATCCTTATAGTCCCATGAAGCAAAGTATATGATTACTATCACAGATTATTTAAATTATATTCCTTTATATTTTTCTCTGTTTTGATGTCGTCTTATTGTAGCCACGCGTTCTGGGAAACAAACTCACTCAGAAGGACAATGCAGATAGTGGAGTGCAGTTTATTACACCGGCGGGCCCAAGGCAGAGTCTCCTCTTAGCCAAGGACCCCGACCAGCATTTGTGAAAATCTTTTATACCCCATGTGTATATGTCTGAACCCACCACTCCAAATTCCTTGAGACTTACATAAACCAAGGAAAATACAGTCCCAATAACCCCATCATTCACGTGCTACGCGCTCATGTGCTCAAACAGTCAAACAATTAGCCAATAATCAATAAACCCGAGGCTACACTCTGATAGACACAGAAAAATTTATGGCCTGTCTGGAGGAAGGGGTGATTAGTGTATGTTTTCTCTTAGGCGATGAGTAACCTAGATATGATCTTCAAGGTTCCCCTGTCTGGAGGGGATCTTATCCTTCTGTTGTTGTTTTCATAAGCACTGAGAAACAGTGGAAACAGTGTCAGACTTAACTTTGGGGGGCTCCAAAATCACTGCAGATGGTGATTGCAGCCATGAAATTAAAAGACGCTTACTCCTTGGAAGAAAAGTTATGACTAACCTAGATAGCATATTCAAAAGCAGAGACATTACTTTGCCAACTAAGGTCCGTCTAGTCAAGGCTATGGTTTTTCCTGTGGTCATGTATAGATGTGAGAGTTGGACTGTGAAGAAGGCTGAGCGCTGAAGAATTGATGCCTTTGAACTGTGGTGTTGGAGAAGACTCTTGAGTGTCCCTTGGACTGCAAGGAGATCCAACCAATCCATTCTGAAGGAGATCATCCCTGGGTATTCTTTGGAAGGAATGATGCTAAAGCTGAAACTCCAGTACTTTGGCCACCTCATGTGAAGAGTTGACTCATTGGAAAAGACTCTGATGCTGGGAGGGATTGGGAGCAGGAGGAGAAGGGGACGACAGAGGATGAGATGGCTGGATGGCATCACCGACTCGATGGACATGAGTCTGAGTGAACTCCGGGAGATGGTGATGCACAGGGAGGCCTGGCGTGCTGCGATTCATGCGGTCACAAAGAGTCGGACATGACTGAGCGACTGAACTGAACTGAACTGAAACACAGAGTTCAGAGTCCATTGGAAAGGTGGCCGAGCATGATCAGCATGAACAGGCCTAAGATGGAGTCCAGGCCCTATGAATTCCTTCTTCAGTCTATAATCAGGAATAAAAAATAATAATAATATCCCCCCCAAATTAGTGAAAATATATTCCTCACTCTGAGGACAGCATTGAAATTGTTACCTATATAATGATGATGATAATAATAATAATAATAATAATATCCTCTCTCTAGCATCTTAGGGAGCAGTTTTGAAGAGCAGAAGATATGGTGAAAGGCAATCTTTTGTCTGAGGGTATGTCTGAGTTTCATGCAGGCTCCCCAGAAATCCCAGCTAGACAAATTTCTGCTTCCAGCTCCTCCTCAACCCACTCACCTCCCTCTGCTGGCCTCTTCTCAAAGGCAGTTCTTGGAACAGTTTTAAGAGTAGCAGGTACTGTGAATGCAGGGCTTATACTGGTTTGTTTACGGCGAATTAGTGTGAGGAGACTTTATTTATTTATTGACATGCAGTTGATTTACAGGAGTTGGTATTTTCTGAACAAGTAATATGTTGCAGTCAGAGTAATTATTTGTAAAAAATTTTAATTGCTGAGTAAAACATGAAAACTTTTAAAACTGAAAACATCCAAATAATTTTCGAAGGTAGGAGGCAAAGCACAAAAGTGTCTCTCATTCAACCTTCAATTTTCAGTTTAGTATGATCTCTTTTAAGGTGATTTGGACAGTAGGCTCCTCCACCCATGCAGATTCTCCAGGTAAGATTACTGGAGTGGGTTGTCATGCCCTTATCCAGGGGATCTTACCAACCCAGGGATCAAACCCAGTCTCCTGCATTGCAGACAGATTTTTTACCATCTGAGCCACCAGAGAAGTCCAAGGTATAAACATGTACATACAAATTAATAACAGGTTTTTTTTTAATATAATCATTAATTTTCTCTGCAGTGTGCTTTTTGTTTATTTAATATATCTTGATTTTCTGGGTTAGTGACTATAAATTACTCTTAACTGCCACACTGAGTTCCCTCATACAGATCAGCCTTTATTTAACCAACCAGTCTTCTGTTAGTGGTTAGAGTGGCTGGTTAGCTTGTTTACCCTTTTTTTTTTTTTCACTTTTAAACATAATGTTTCAGTGTCAACCTTACACACAGTTCTCTCTGCACCCATGCAAGTGTTTTGCTAGACCAGATATCTGGAAGTGAAGTTGCTAAGTCAATTGTGTACATTCTAAACTTCCTGTTTCATAATGTGTCATGAGTAACTGAAGTTCAAACAGATTTTTGAAATCACAGAGCTGCTGAATCGTAGTGCCATGGCTTACCTCCCACACCCTTTTCATTTCCAACATCTAATATGTAGTGGGCCTGGCACACAGTGAGTGCTCGATAAACATTTGTTGAAGGAATGAAAATGCCTGGTTGAGACCTGGCCTTATTCTTAACTCTCCAATTCACTCGCCTTGGGGTTAAGAAGTGGTAGGTTCATGGGACTTCCCCGGAGGTCCAATGGTTAGGATTAGGCACTTTCACTGACAGTGGTCCAGATCCTGCAAGCCTCAAAGCTTGGCCAAAACTTAAAAAAAAAAAAAAAAAAAAGTGGTAGTTTCAGCCTCTGATTGACCCAGGGAATCTGCCGGGATCTTGGACCAAAGTCTGATGGGAAAGTGATGTGAACTCTGTAACGGCCATGGGTTGGGCCCAGAGGAGACAGATGGGCACACCCTGAGTCATTTGTCAGCACACCATTTCATGTGACATTTTCAGGAAACAAAGAATACATGATGGGAGAAGGGAGAGGGCTCCATCTGGAGTTCTTAGTCTTGTCTTGGAATAATCGACTCTCAGGCTGTCCACTATATAGGGAGGAAGACAACTCTGGTATGGTTGGAGTGGAAGCCAAGTTAGAACTCCAGCTATAATCAAGCCTAGCTAACTGGCAAGGGCCCCACACTTCTCTTATCACACAAGGTGCAGGTGCTTTAATGGACCAAGATACATTTGGAAACACTGGGCTGGAACTGGGGTGTTGCAGAGGCCCTGCCTCTGAGCTGGAAGAACCCCAGCACTTCATAGAGGTGTGAGCCGCCCTGGTCTGCTGTGCGTTTCGAAGTTGACTTGTTTGCCCTTCTGTGCAAGTGCCAACAATTACAGCTCCACCCCTAAAAGGCACTTCCCTAGCAATGCAAAGACCAAGATAGGTAAATTATCCATTGCTGGTGAGCCCAGAGGCAGGCCATCTGCCAAGGACCATTGATAAACACAGGAGGAAAGGGAAAAAAGAAAGTGAACCATTTCCTTTCCAGAGATGTTTCTCCCACTAAAGAACAAATGTTTCCCCCCAAAGAACTTTTTTTTTTTGGTCATGCATGAGATTAGTTCCTCAACCAGGGATCAAAGCTGGCAGTGAAAATGCAGAGTCCTAACCACTGGACCACCAGGGAATTCCCAGAACAGTTATGAAAAGGTTCGCTAAAGACTTACCAAGTTGCAACACTTGCATGTCCAGGATAGGCTTGCTCTTTGAAACCACTTTATTGAAAAATGAGAATAAATGCTTTAATACAACTAAGTCCCCACTGGAAGCACAGGAGGCCAGGCTCTGCTCTCTAAGCCAGGCCAAAAGAGCATTATCATTATGCAGAAAAATGCTTATCTCCATAAACTCTCCACCTCCCCTCCTCTCATTCGTTGGATGACACCCAACTATTCTCATCATCTAAACTGAACTAAAATGCTAGTGAGTATTGATGGTTTAATATGTAAGCCCTCATCCATTCACTAACTCAACAAATATTCACTGAGGGTTTCATGTGAACCACCACCGCAGGTGTCTTACACATCAGGAAACAAAATAGACCAATATCATTGTTTTGTGGAACTTACATTCTAGCAGCTGGAGACAGACGATAAATGTATGATATGTTCACTGGTGAAAATGCAATGGGAAAAAGAGACGTTGAGGGGGATGGGAACAGTTTGCCATAATTCTGTGATCAGAGAGGGTCTCATAGAGGAACTGACTTTAAAGGATAGACTTGAAGGAGGCGAGAGAGTGAGCTTGTGGATGTATGGGGAAGAGGGTTCCAGGCAGAGAGAAGAGTCAAGGTCAAGGTCTTCTGTTGTGTTCTGTCCAAGGAACAGTAGGAAGGACAGTGTGCCTGGAGAGGAAGTGAGGCATGCAGCTCCAGAAGGGCCAGGCCAGCCATTGGAAGGACTTCAGCATCTACTCAGAATGAAATGGGAGCCTGCAGAAGGTGCTGAGCAGAGGAGTGACAGGATGTGACTCAAGGAATGTTCTGGATGTTGTATTGAGACTGTAGGGAACACAAGCAGAATCGGAGGACCCAGAGAGGAGAGTCCTATATTAATCAGGGTGTGATGGTGGAGGCTTGGACCTGACATAGCTGAGGAAGTGTGGGTAAGTATAGAGATTCTGAACATACTCAGTAGAGCCAAGGATTTCTTGATGGGCTAGGGTTACTGTCTGTACACTTAACATGCATATTTTTACGGGAGATATTCCATGTAGGAACTCAAAGGTGAAGAGACTCCCAAGCAGACATTTTGGCAGAGGAAGATTATGGGTCCTCACACTACTGATCCTGTGTTTCTCCCTGAGTCGGCCCTGGGGAGGCCGAGGTTCTCACACAGAATTCTCCATCTTCTTCCAGGTGGTATTTCTGTCTGACTCTTTCTGGCATCTCTCTGATTGCAGCAGTGATGAAAATGGCTTTGTCCCTAGACTCTTCCATTTCACCTCCTTATCTGCTTCATCTCCGACCAGCTGCTCACTCCTTGCTCCGAATACACAACGTTAGAGCCTCTGACAGTGGAAACTACCTGTGTTATTTCCAAAATGGCAACTTCTATGAGAAAGCCTTATTGGAGCTGAAGGTTGCAGGTGAGCCTTCAGGTTCGGTTCTGAGTGTGTTCCTCTTGGGACCTAGGAGCAGATGCAGAGTTTCTGCTCCAAATCCACCTCTCAGAGCTCTTGGCTGATCATTGGGAACTGCCTCCTCTGTCTTCTGACTTCGTTTCTCTGAGAGCCTCAGGAAAGAAGCAGGTCTTCATCCAGGAAGACCCCTTCCTGTACGCTATCTTGCCAAGTAAAGAGCTCCCTCCTGCCAACTGCCAGGGTCTAAGCTGGGAATTGGAAGGTCAGGATGGGAAGGATAGGAAAACATCTCCTTGGAGATGGTGCATGATTGTCTGGGTTCAGGTGGCTTCTGGGGGCCCCTCCAGGTACTCACCTCCATGAGCCCTGGGAGGCTGACCTTTAAGGGCAGCATCTGTGCTGTCACTTCTCCAAACCACACCCCCTAAGAGCACACTTGCAATTGAACCAATTGACTTCAATCCTTGTTGCAGAAGAAGCAGTGCATGCCCTGTGGGAACATGGGGGTCTCAGGAAGAGGGTGATAGAGGAGACTAGGTATAGGCTCTGGGCTTCTGGTAGGAGATTTAGGGCAAGCTTTATGGAAATGGGCTTTGCTTTGGATGGGATGCTGTCAGAGGAGAGGAGGTATATTTCTGTGGGTGGATAACTTCATAAACTTCATAAGACTAGAGTGAGGCTAATCTGGGACTGGTAAAGGAGTGGCGTCACTCAGTCAGGACAGGGGAATGTTTGGTCAAGGTTATGTTTGGGACAGTGCTTGTATTTTTCTCTGTCTTCAAACATGATTGTTGTTGGTCTTTTGTCTTCACCTGTCGTAGTGACAAAGGGCCCTCTGATGCTGATATTCCATGAAATTGCTTGTGTTCCACAGGAGAACACCAAGACTGGACTCATAGTCCATGTCAAGCGCTGCATATCTCTTTCTCAGGGCATATCTCTTTATCTTGCCATGTAGCTTCTGGCTGGGTTTGGTCCATGGGGAGCCATAGCAGAAGGTAGAAGGAGGAAGAGAGAGGGGTCAGGGTACTTATGCCCCTGTCTTATTCACTGCAGGACCACCTCTAGCTGGCTCCATGCCCTTCCAGAAGATCACAGCTCCTCTTACGAAAGCTCTCTCTACATGACTCTCCCACTTTAGGTCTTCAAAACAGCTCCCTCTTCACTACCCTTTGGGTTTAGGGGTGGGTGGTAACACTCCATTGTTCCTGGCCCTGGAGTACTGCTCTGTTCCACATAGTTTTCTCCTCATTATGACCACCCTTTTGCAAACAGCTTCTTAGAAAACTCGAGTTTAATTATCTGAGTGTGCCATCCAATTCCTGTTGAGACCCTCACCGATACAGGATGCTCCCAAGAACTGAGGCTCATTCATCCCTTCTACAGCACTGGGCTCTGACCTTCACATTCAAGTGATGGGCCATGAGAATGGGGGGATCCACTGGGGATGCGAGTCCATCAGCTGGTATCCCCAGCCCCAGATTCAGTGGAGAGATGCTGAGGCCCAGAACATGCCAGCTGTGACAGCACCTCTGGCTGCAGATGGAGCGTGCCTGTATGCAGTCACATCATCTCTAATCATGAAAGGCGGCTCTGGAGAAGGGGTATCTTTTATCATCAGAAATCCCCTCCTCAACCAGGAAAAGACAGCCCGGATTTCCATCGCAGGTTAGTACCCTGCTTAGTTGCAGGTATACTGTGAGGAGCCATGGCTGTTGGAAGAAAAAGGATGTGAACACCTGGAACTATTATAATATAAGTAAGTCAATTATACCCCAGATTTTAAAAATTCCTTAAAAGAGACATATGTAAAATTTAATCTATAGAAAATTAGACAAAATGACAATTTAAACATTAACCAATTAAAATCTAGTATAGCCATATTAAAAAAAGAAAAGTAAAAAAAAAATTTAATAACTTAAAAAAAAAAAAGAAACGAAAGGGGGATGTGTGCTTCTCTGTGGTATACAGTGAAAGTGAGTCATTGAGCTGAGTTCCAGAGCCTTTAATGGAACTAGGGGTTTTTTTTTGTTTTTGTTTTCCCCTGTTTATGTCACAAGGATTTACTGAGCATTTCCTATGTGCCAAGAATGGTGACAGGCAATGGGAACTGGAGAGAAGTGACGAAGATCGGATCCTTAAGTAAAGACGAATGACAAAGTTGGGGGCGGGTGGGTCCATGTACAACTTATAATTTAGAGGAAATGCTAATCCCATTAAAATATAGTACAAAACAGTAGAAAAAAGAGCAAAGGATGAATTATTAGTTCACAGAAAAGGAATAACACATGAAAGAGTGTCCAACCTCACTCACTAGAAAAATGTGTATTAAAATTTGTGTGAGTGGACCGGAGACTTGGATAATGTTTTATGTGCTCTTATTTGATAGTGGAACCATGTGGATGTAACCTATTATAAATTCTAAGTAGAAAAAAAACTTGATTATGATGCTTAAGTAACAGATTTACATGTGAGAGACAGAAATTTCAAGACAAGTTCTGGTATTATGTTATTACTGTATCTATAAAAACCTTAGCAGGGCTTGCCGAAGTCTTACCTAAAGGTCTCTGAGAACCTAGGAAGAGAAAGATTTTACTATCAGGAGATGAACTCCATGAACCCTGTCCTGAGGGTGAGAAGCTAAGACTGGATCCCATTGCAGAACCCTTCTTCAGGAGGGCCCAGCGCTGGATCGCTGCCTTTGCAGGGACCCTGACGGTCTGTCTGCTGCTTCTCGCTGGAGCTGGTTACTTCCTGTGGCTACAGAGGAAGGAAAAAGAGGCTCTGTTCACGGAGAAAGAAAGAGCGAAAAAGGAAAAAGAAGCAACTTGGGCAGAAAACAAGCAAGAACAAAGAATAAAAGGTAGCTGACCTGGAGAGGGAGTCTAAGGCCCATGCTTTGCAGGAGGGAGCTGGATCACCTCACCCCATCCCCACCTCTCGCACCCAACTCAGCACTTGGTCATCTTTAAGATTTATTTTCTAGAGGTCCTCCTCCTTCCACCCCAGTAACAGTACTGTTTTTTTTGTTGTTGTTGTTGTTTTGTTTTTTTCTGCTTCTTTTCCAGAAATGCTTCAGTATGAGCTTGGTAAGTTCTGATTCCCCCAGGGACCTATGCTCATCTTCCTATGACTTACCACTTAATGACTCACCACTTTTCTTCCATTGCAGAGTGGAGAAAGGTCCAGTACATGACTCATAAGTGGCTCTGACATCTCTGAATTCACATAGAAGACTGTCTCTGCCCATATATTTTCCAGCTGGGTTCCTCAACCCCTAACTCTGCCCTGGGAAGAAGGAATGTTCTGGATCCTTTTTCCCAGGAGAAGAAATATGGGTGACTGGAGAAGGGGAAGTAGTTGGTAGGGAGAATAGAGAGTGTTTCCTTTTTTAATAGAGAAAGGGGCCTTCAGTCTCCTTCCCTAAAGAAGAGAGGGGAGATGAGAGTTGAACAGGCAGAGGCAGAAGGTAAGAAGGGTGGAGTGGTCAGAAAGAAGGCGAGATGAGGCAAAAGTAAAAAGAAAGGACTCAGAAATGACAAGAGTTCAGATGACGTCTGTACCTTTCTTCCATTGTAGGTGGGGAGAAGTCTCAAACCTATCCAGATGAGTGACCTGGATGTTCTCTGAGTTTTCTGGCACAGGTAGATAAACATTTAAACCTTTTCCCTGCTGCGTGACCCACTGGCATTTGCAGTAGGAATACTCAGATCTAACCCAGAGGCTCATTTTCTGTGGGGAGTACCACCCCTGCTTTTCTACAGCCTCAGAGAGGACCTTCAGATATAGTGTCTGGGCAGTTTAATCACTTCCTGCCCTGCCGACATACATACCCACACACACACACAGCCTAGTATAGCCTGGCCATGTCACCTGCAGCCCCAGCACAATAGAGTGAAGAAAATCCACCATTTTTGAGAGGTTTTATGCCTGATTTACCCAAGCTATAGATAAAGGAAGAGACTGAAAAAAGGGATACAGAAAAGGCTCAGTGAGGAGAATGGGTGAGGGAAAGATCAGAATTCATGAGCATTCCTTTTTGTGTCTCCTTTCTTTCAGAGTGGAAGAAGGTCCTCTTCCAAGCTGGTGAGTGAATCAGTGTACATCGCCTAGGACGAAAACCCGAGGGACCATATTCCCTTTTTCTTTTCCACGTCTTGAGATTCTGGGACAGCCAGCTCCTGTGACTGGGGGAGTTCTGATTGGAGATCTCAGTCTCCAGCAGCCTTCCACTGTATGCCCAGAGAACTGGTGAGAATTGCTCTCCTGGGCTTCCACAGATCTTTATGGGAAGGAAGAGGCATCAATGGTGGCGGTGAGGGGAAGGACAGGCAGGGTGAACTAATATTGCAGCGAGAGTGCAGAAGCCACGTGACCAAGGAAAGAAAGCAATGCTCAAAGGTCATGTCCTTTCCCAAGGTCTATATGCCAGCTCTTGCCACTGGGTGTCCTCAAGTTATTTGATGTTTTGAGCTTCAGTCTCCTCACTTGTAGACAATGATTGTAGTTCCTATTTATGTGAGAGTTGAGGTAAAGACTAAATGAGTTAATGAATGTGTACTTGGTCAAAAAGCCAGCAAAAAAGAGACACTTTATTCAAAATGGGTGGTTGAAGAGGGCATAAAGAATCAACTATTTACAAAGGGGAGAAAGAGAGCAAAGGGAAATTGACAAAGAACTATTCAGTCCCCAAGGGTTCACAACACTTGGGTGCTGTCACCATGCTGGGCCTGAAGAGATGGGGAGGAGAGTGTTTGGCCCACAGGAAGCTGTAGCTCACAGAGAGGGCATCCTGAGATGAGTCATCCCCTTGGTCAAGCATCACTCCCTGAAGCTGGCAGAGAAGAAGTGGAGGAGGAAATAAATGTCTTGCCTCTGTTCTCGCTCCTTCCAATCTTCAGCTAGTGCCTCCCACTGACCAAACCCAACAGGTGACCAGAGGCAAGGGAGCCCAGTGCCACTGTCCAAAGAGGACAGATTCCAGGGTCCAGAAAAGGGTAGAAGAACATGGAGAGTGTGTCTGGGAGCACATGAAGCCCTCAACATAATGCCCCTTAGCCCAGAAAAAGACTGACAGCTATTAAAACATCAGGGACTTCCTCCATGCCTGGCCCTAAACCAAATACCCAATGTGTGTTATCTTCTACCCTAAAGATTAGTATTTTTTAAGCCCCATTTTTCAGATAAGAAAATTGAGGCTTAAAATATTATACAGCTTGGGCCAATGGAAAAAAGAGAAAAGACATTCACTTCATGAGTGGTAGCACAAGGATTGAAATTTAAACCTGTATGCCTATGGAGCACGAGCTTCCCAGGTGGCACTAGTAGTAAAGAATCCACCTGCTAGTACAGGAGATGTAAGAGATGTGGGTTTGATCCCTGAGTCAGGAAGATTCCCAGCAAGAGGGTACGGCAAACCACTCCAGTATTCTTACCTGGAGAATCCCATGGACAGGGGAGCCTGGCAGGTACAGTCCACTGGGTCACAAAGAGTTGGACACTACTGAAGCGACTTAGCAAGCATCTATGCCTATGAAGTACAGGTGGGCAGAGTCACTTCAGGGAGAGAAACAGGAAAAACGTAGCTGGAAGGAGCCAGCTCTAGATGTTGGTTAAGCAGACTCTAACGCTCATTACTTTCCCCTTTCCTACTGAACACAAGCCCCTTAGGGCTTTCCTCTGGTGTTGCTGAGAGGGTCACATTCAGGGCAGGCTGTGGGCACCCAGCCCTGGACTTGGGCTCCCTCAATCAAACCCAGGGCTTGAGGGCTGAGGCTCTGAGATCTAGGAACAATGGTTCACCCACCATTCAGCCCCCCAAAATTTCTGCAGAGGATGTGCTTTCGGATTCCAACACAGTGAACCCCATCCTGCTCGTGTCTGATGACCAGAGGAGCCTGCAGCGGGCAGAGGAATGCTGAAATCTGCCAGACAGCCCCAAGTGATTTGGTTGGCACTACTGTGTGCTTGGCTGCAAGAGCTTCACGTCAGGGAGACATCACTGGGAGGAGGAGATCGGGGACAGGAAACAGTGGCATGTGGGGGTGTGCAAGGAGGACGTGGAGAGAAAATGCTGGATTAAAATGAGCCCGGAGAATGACTTCTGAACTATAGGGCTGTCTGATGAGAATGACTACCCGGCTCTCACTGAGCCCCGGACCAAACTGACAGTTGCCAGCCCTCCTGAAAAAGTGGGGGTTTTCCTGGACTATGAGACTGGTGAAGTCTCCTTCTACAACACTGTGGCTGGATCTCATATCTACACCTTCCCACACACCTCCTTCTCCAGGCCTCTGTGGCCTGTTTTCAGGATTTTGACCTTGGAGCCCACTACCTTGACCATTTGCCCAGTGTCAACAGGAGGAGGGAGTCCTGGTGTTCCTGACCTAGTGCCTGACCTTTCTCTGGAAACCCCAGTGGTCCTGACCTCAGCTGAAGAGAATGGAGAGCCTCAGGCTGAAGTCACATCCTTGCTTCTCCCTGCCCAGCCTGCAGCTGAGGGTCTCTTCCCTAACAGCAGCAACAAATCGCAACCATAAAATGCTAAAGGCACATACAGCGTGAAGCACTCTACTAATATTAATACAGTTATTTATTTCATATGGACATTTGAGTTTGATACTGCTTTATTGTCTCTCTTCCTAGAGGTCACTCAGCTAGTAAATGATGGCTGGGCATTGAATAATAAAACATTTACAGATGATTTACAATATACTGGGTGTTGTGCTAAAAGCTTTAAATGTTTCACTCCTCATAACAACCCTGTGTCACAGCCTCATTTCAGGAGTGTGGAAACTGAGGCAGGGCCAAGTTAAGCAAGTTATATAATTCATAATTCATCAAATAGTCAGTGCTGTTGGGGCTCCTCTCCCCCACCTACCCACCCTCTACCCCTAGCCTTTTTCCCAGCCCAATTGCCCCTGTGAGGGAGGGTCCATGTGCAGCCCTGAGCATTCCTTCCCAGGGCACCCCAGGTTAAAGATCACTGTAAGTGCCTATGGGAGCCCCACCCCACTTGGTTCCTTCAGGATCGATTGTCACAGCTATAGGTCCAGCACTTCATTGGGTTGGCTCGGCAGGGTGACTTGATCCAGAGAATGAATATACAGAAGTGCAAAAGGACTAAAGGCTAAAGTCTTAACTACTAACGGGCATGTGGGCCCCGCTTCTCTCCTCCCCCTACTGATGTGATGTGCAATCCTGGAGCCAGAACCAATCCTCCTATGCTCAAGATGTCTAGAAAGCCTAACTTAATACTTAAAGATTGTCTGTAGAACAAGAATTTGGGAGGAATGAAACCAGATGAACTGTAGTGGTATTTTTAATCACACAACAGAGTCCATTTCTAGCAAAGGGATATTTCCACACCTGATCAGTTATTGATGTTAATGGATGTTCCTTTCAGCTGACGGGTACCAGGCAGAAGGTATTCTTCATCATCATCACTATTTTGTTCACCAATGTATCCCCTCTATCTGACATGTGGTTGTCAAGTTACATTTGTTAAATAAACGTGTTAATAATCCTCACTCTTTAACTGAATCTTTTCTAGGTTTTAAGTCCCTACAGTTAACTTACCACAAGTTTTACAATTCATCTCATAATATTTTCACAAAATCCTCCTTGTATTAGTTTTCTATTGTTGCCGTAATAAATTGCCACAAGTTTTGTGACCTAAAACAAAAATAAATTTATTATCTCATATTTTTGTAGGCCAAAAGACCAGCATGGGTCTCACTGGGCTAAAATCAAGGTGGCTGCAGACTGTATGCCTTTCTGGAGGTGCTAGCAAAGAATCTGTTTCCTTGCTCATTCAAATTGTTGGCAGAATTTAGTTTCTTGCAGTTGTAGGACTGAGGTGGTCATTTCTTGCTGGCTGTCAGCCTAGGGCTCTTTCCTTCTTCTGGAGGATCTCACATTCGCTACCTCCTGGTCCTCTTCCTCCATCTTCAAAGTAGTAATGGCAGATTGAATCCCTCTCCATCTTGGAATCCATCCTGGATCTTCTTCCACTGAATCTCTTTGACTCTCCTGCTTCTTTCCATTTTTAAAGAATTTATGTAATTAGATTGTGTCCATCCAGATAATCCAAGATAATCTTCCTATGTATCCAGGATAATCTCTCTACTTTAAGAGGCATAACTGTAATTCCAACCTGTAAAGTCTCTTTTTGCCATGTAATGTGTCATAATCAGAGGCTATAAAGATTATGGTGTGAACTCTTCAGCCTAGCACACATAGCCATGGCCTTGCTCTCTCTTAAAGAGGCCTCTGTTCTGTGTATGCTAAGGGCCTCCATGATTGGAAATTCATTCCTGTGACTCTCAACAGGAGTGACTCTTTTTGGAAATTTAATCTGTAGTTCTTCATTCAGTTACTAGACTCAGGTATGTATGTAAGTATCCCTTTGCAGAAAAGGTGATTTTCCCTGTTGATGACGTCTGGTGAAATTTCTACCGATCTCATCTCTTAGATCAGGTTCCCCCAAAGCTGACTCTGAGCCCAGAACTTTGCGTCAGGTTGTCTGTTTGAGATGTAATCCCAGGAAATTGCAAGTTTGAAAATAAATAAGAGAAAGCCAACTAAAAGAAAAATGACATAAAGGGTACATTAATCAGTTGGTTGTCATGTGGCAACAGGGCTCCATCCCATCTATCCAGCACTAAGAAATATGTGAAATTGAGATGTGCTTTGCTGACATCATCACCTGCCCACACCCCAACCACTAAACACACACACACACATACACACACAAATGGGGAGGCCTCTTCTGGTGATTACAAGCAATGCCAAAATCCTTGGGGAAATCTCAAGGCTTCAAAAGAAAAAGAAAAGTGTCACGCTTCTGTACAAAAAGAAAAAAATTATTAAAAGGCTCTGCACAGCTGTAAGGTTTCAATTCCTGTACTGTTTCTGTGTGTTCTGCCCAGTATCTAGGGAGAAAGCAAGCTCAAGGATGCCATTGGCTGGCTGACCCACAGCCGGCTCTGAATAATTCATTGAAAATATTGTGACTTTGTGATCACCAGGTGGACCGGGACCGGGGCTCGCAAGCCCCACCCCGCCACTAACGGGAGGTGAAGAAATGTTTTTTTCTCCGCTTTCCGAAGGGTGGTGAATATGCCCCTGGGCCTGTTTAGAGGGAAGAGGGACAGCCAGAAAATCATTATTTGAGCGGAGGGAGGAGAAAAGAAAACGCAGAAGTTCATTCTAGAAGGTAAGAAGGAGAGGGGATGCGCGACCGCTCGGGGTGGGGCAGAGGGTGGGAGGAGGTAGATGGGAGGAACAAAACCCAATAAGGGGAAAGGGGGGACCCCGGGAAGGGAGGCTTCCGGGGGCGAGGGTGGACTTATTTTGGCCTCTAGCCTGAATCTCTGGAAGAAAACGGAGGGAGGGTTTGGAAGAGTATCAAGTGACATCTGAAGAAACTCAACTCTGGCTGGAAAAGTGAGCCGAGGAGAGGGGAAAACTGCCTTCCAGATCGCTGTATTGTTGACATTCCATGCAGTGTTTAAAGGATCAATCTATAGGGAAATACCTAAACCGGGAGTCGAAGGGGGCGGCCCAAGAGAGAAACTGGGGCGCTGATGATACCAACATGGGTTACAGGAAAGTATGACCTAGATCAGAACTACGGTGCCAAGTCTCCTTAGCTGATTCTCCACGTCTTTCTAGGTCTCCCGTCGCTGCCTCTTCGGGTGACTCTTCTTGGATGCTTATGGAGCCAGTTGCTTCTCTGTATTTTTCCCTGCCAGGCTTCCTTCTCTTCTTCCACCTGCTCAGCTCCTTTGCACCGGTCTCAGGTAGGGGTGTAGCCACTAACTCCTATCAACTCCTCAGAAAGGAAAATCAACACTTAAGTCTGCAAAGGGCTTAAAGAAGTCTGTAAAGAGGGGCTGCAGTTGTGCTTACTCACCCTTTCATTCTGCGCACAGTCATCAAATGGATCACAGTCATCAGATGGATCCCAGGCACACTCTAGTAGCAATCCAGTGAGAGCCAGAAAGCCAAGCTGTATATATAACTTAAAAATCCTTAGTAGCTACATGTTAAAAAGGAAAAGGAAACCAACCGATGAAACAAACTTTCATAAAACATTTTAACTCCAAATAACCAAAGTATTATTATTTAAATTTTTAATTAATGTAAAATATGAACAATGAGATGTTTAACTTTCTTATTCAAAATTTTCAAAATTGTGTGTCTTTTACATTACAGCACATGCCAATTGGGACTAGCTAGATCACACTGGATAGCTAGAGTTTATAACCTATACCGCAGGCACTGCACTGGTTTGGGAAACAGAAGAAAACCTCTGTGAGCTCAGGGTTCATGAGGGGTGATCATCGTAGGCTTCTCAATGTGTTGTTCATGAAGCATTAGTACCCCCTGCTAGACACTCCTACTAGGTGTTTTTTGTTTTGTTTTGTTTTGTTTATTACCGACCAGCCATATCCCTTGGCCCCCAAAATCCTCAGCCCAGGAAGTCCCTGTGGCCTTAGAGAGAACATGTCTGTCCCCTGGAACACCCAGTTCCTTTGCTGTCTCAGACAGTTGACGGCTGGTGCCCTTGTCTGATTCTACCGCTTTGTGTAACAGTCCAGTTTAATGTCCTGGGACCAGCTTATCCAGTCCTGGCTGTGGTGGGAGAAAACGTCATGTTACGCTGCCACCTGTCACCTGAGAAAAACGCTGAGGATATGGAGGTGCGGTGGTTCCGGGCGCAGTTTTCCCCTGCGGTGTTCGTGTACAAGGGCAGGCGGGAGAGAACAGACGAGCAGATGGAGCAATACCGGGGAAGAACAACTTTTGTGAGTGAAGCCATCAGCGAGGGGAGTGTGGGGCTGATCATACACAACGTCACCGCCCACGAAAACGGCTTCTACTGCTGTTATTTTCAAGAAGGCAGATCTTACGATGAGGCCATCGTGCACCTGATAGTGATAAGTGCGTGCTTTCATTTTGTGAGATTGCTTTTTCACAGCCTTGCTGGATCCTCACCTGGTCTTCTGTCTGGGTCCTAATGTGGCCTTTGCTCTATGGGTGTACATTTCTTGTATCTCTGAGTGTCCTAATCTTTTTATAAGGACTCTAGCAGATTGTATCAGGGCCCACCCTAACAGCCTCACATTGACTTAATTACCTCTTTAAAAGCCCTGTCTCCAAATACAGGCATGTTCTAAGGGACTGGAGATTAGGGATTCAGCATAAAAATTTTGCAGGGACACAGTTCAATCCATAACATGCCATTTCTCAAAATCCCCAGCTGAGACAGGTTCCTAGGAGTAAAAGTGCTGTATAATGAGAAATATTTATCTTCATCATTAATAGATACTACACATTTGTTTTGCAAAGTGTTTGTACCAATATACACTCTCACAATCATATAGGATGCTCCACACCTTTTTCATTAAGTCCAAAGAGAAGTTTTTTACATGTGACTTCAGTCTATTTTTTCCTTTCTAGTAAGTTATTTTCCATGACTGTGAGGATCAAACACCATTCTTGATGTTTTTCATTTCCTCTCCCTTCCCTGCTTTTTTCCTTGGGACATCTCACCATCTTACAGAATATGCATTTTACTTATTTATCCAAATTATTGTGTCTCTTCCACTAAAATGTAGTTTTCATAAAGGGTTGTTTTCTCTTTTGTTCTTGCTGTATCCACATCTTTAGAACTGAACCTGGAGCATAACAGATGCTCAGTAAATATTATTGATGGAATAAATGAATCTGCTCCATAAAGCTGTAAGTGGTCATCACATCATACCTGAGCTATCTCTATTCTAAGCCTGAGATCTATTTTATTTTTCACCTTTCCCCATGAGCCTCTTACCAGTCCATGCTTTTAATCATCTTTGACATATGCTTTAGTCAGGATTGTTGAGCTTATGCTCCTGTCTAAGCAGCCCTCAAATCTTAGTAGGTTAAATCAACAAAAAAATCTATTTCTGACACATGAAGTATATCCTTCATGAGTCTGGGGGGCTCTACTTCATACAGACCTGCTTGGAACTTTATGGTTCACCTTGGCAGAGGGAAAGAGAGCTAGGCAAATTATGGTAAACATGACTCTGGCCTGGGCTATCCCACTCTGAATTGAGTCACTGTACAATTTTTTGTTGGCTTTACTGTTTTTTGGTTTGGTTAATTGACTGGCTGGTTTTGTCCTTAGATCTGTTGTCTCATACTTGCCTTTACTGAACCCCCCTGAAACGTTTTGTAGGATTTCTTCCCAAGTTGTTGAGTTCTTTTAAATCTTATCCTGCTTCAGAGTTTCTGTGCCAGGCTTTCAATCCGCAACTAGTTGTTTTTATTTTCCATCTTGAAAAGATCAAATTGAGGAAGAATCAGTAAGACTTAAGTGAGGTTTAATTTTGTCTTTGGTATAATTTGTGGAAGGTAAATATCTCTGAATTGGGGCGTAAGGCCTGGCTTTGCATGCTAGCTCTGTCAATTCTCCTAAAAACCAACACCTCTTTTAGATTATCACATAGCTGTGGCGATGTGAAGCCCTAAACCAGGAGAAGGGAGACAGTGCCTTGAAGTCAAAAAGTTTCTTAAAATTCTGCCAGCCTGGCAGTTTTCTGTCCTTATTATATTGAGCTTAAAACTTCAAGAAGCCAAAGCTGCTGAGAAGTCCTCTCAAGGCAGAAAGTGAAAGCCCAGACCTATTTGTTTCTGATCAGAGTGGACACACCCACCCAGAAGTGAGAAAATTAAAATCTCTAGCTGAATGAGTCAGTCAACAAACATTTATTAGGAGGCAGATAGATGCTTGCTCCTGTGATGGAGTCCATAGGGAGAGCCCGAAGAAGAGTGCAATGTAAGCATTTCCCCTCAGAGATCTCACATTTTTTTTTGCACATGTTGGCCTCCTGGTATTCTCCAAAACTGAGGTTTTCTTCCTTCCTTTTCTCCTTACTGTCTTCTTCCTTCCTTCTTCCATCCCTCCCTGTTTCTCCCTTCACAGAATAGAGTGTGTGGAATGTGCCTAATCGTATTTTCTGGACACCAGCCTCTTGCTCCCTTGCCTCTTCATCACTAAGCTGCTTTCCTAAGACACTTTGGCTAAGACACCATTCATTACCTCTGTCGCTAAGTGCTGGTCTCTCTCCCCAGGCCTGGGCTCTAAACCCGTTATTGAAATGAAGGGCCTCGAGGATGGAGGCATCCGGCTGGAGTGTGTATCTGCAGGGTGGTACCCAAAGCCCCAAGCTGTGTGGAGGGACCCTCATGGTAAGACCATGCCCCCCCTGGAAGAGTCTTACACTGTGAGTGCAGACGGGCTCTTTCTGGTCACCACGGCTGTGATCATCAGGGACCATTCGATGAGGAGCATGTCCTGCTCTGTCAGCAACACCCTGCTCAACCAGGAGAAGGAAACTGTGATTTTCATTCCAGGTTAGTTCCCTGCTCTCTGGAGGCTCATTTCTTTCTTTCTTTCTTTCTTTCTTTCTTTCTTTCTTTTTCCAGAGGCTCAGTTCATGGAGGCAGGATGCTCAGCAGACAGATTGGGGCCCAGCAGGGGGATGAGGAGGTAGGGCCATGGGGTAGAAGGATCCTCAGCCCTGAAGATCTGGAAGCTACAGCTGAGCTGAGGCCTCTCCTTGTCATAAGAGGAAAATCAAATTGTCTCAGAACACAGGGGTAGGAAGCCTCTTTAAGGGTAAATCTGGTAGTTGTTTGATCATGGTCCTTATCCTGCAGCAATTTTCAAACATTTAGAACAGTCCTAAAACAATAGACGGTGGTGTGGGTGGGTGGTGTCGGCTGAAGCCCTCCCTTCCTCCCCATGAGATTTCCCAAGGGACAGTGCTGAAGAAAGTCTGTCTATAGACATTCATGAATGCATTAAAGAAGTACTAAACAAGTATCTCTTATGTTCAAGGTACTGTTCTCGAAATCGAAGATAAATCAGTGAACAAAATACAAGAAGATGCCTGCCCTTGTGGGTCTCACATTCTAGAACAGCAGAGGACAATAAGTGAAATCATTAATTAAAACAAGGAGTGAAGTAATTAAACTGCGGACTGTATGAGACAGTGATAAGTATTGTAGAAAAATATTATATTTAAACTCCTGAGGCAGGAGTTTATCTGGCAGTTTTCAAAGACCCCCTAAGACACAGATGAGATTGGAATGAATTGAGGCCAGGAAGAGTTGGAGGAGACAAATCCAGAGAGGCCATGGGTCTGGATCGTATGGGCCAGTGTAGGCCATAAATGAACTTTGGCTTTTAGTCTCAATAAGATAGGAAACATTGCAAGGTTTTGAACAAAGAAATAACATGATCTCACTTAGGCTGCTGTGCTGAGGACAGACAGCAGAAGGGCAGAAGGTATGGACAGAAGCACGGAGGAGGGTATTGTAATGTTCCAGGCAAGAAGGGATGGTGGCTTATATCACACAGTGGCTATGCTGATTCTATAGGGCTGGTTAGCTTTTAGTCAGCCTTGTCCCACTCATGGTGACTCAAGGTGTTACTAGCTTTTTTGTCTGCTGAGCCCCCAATCCTGGCAATCACTGTGGGGTGAGCCCGTGCAAAGTCGAAGTTTCTTTCCCTAGCTAGGGTTTCTCAGAGAGAAGCTGGTGGAGCAGGGACCTGAGAGAGCTCTTTAGATCTGTGCCCTGAGGGGCTCTGATTCTGGAGCTTCTTTTTCTCACTAAATAGGATTTTGGGGCTCCCTTTTCAGAATCCTTTATTCCCAGAACATCTCCCTGGATGGTGGCCCTGGCGGTCATCCTGCCCACTCTGCCTCTCCTCATTGCTGGGAGCATCTATCTCATCAAGAAACTCCAGCTGGGAAAAAAGATTCTGTCCATGCAAAAAGAAGCTGATAATGAAGAGAAAGAAATTACACGTAAGGAACTGGGGAAAGAACGTGTGGAAAAAGAGAAAGAATGCCAAACAAAAGGTAAAAGAGTAGGAGGACAGTTCACTGTCACACAACTCGGCCAGCTAAAAGCCTGGGAAACAGAGTGGGCATAAATAAGAGCAGCAACAAGGGCTTGGAACTCTCACATCCTATTAATGAATCCCTCAGACCTGACTTTCTTCCACTCTGCAAATGCTGCATCCATTCACCTGGCTACGTGTAACCCTATGTTGTTGGACAAAAGCAAATCTAAATAAGTACTGATAGTATCTAGCCACCTGATCATATATCATTTCTGGTATCTTGTCAGTTCCCTAGGCAGTGAGGGAGGAGGGTGGTGGTATTCACAGAAAAGATCAACTTTTCATTATTTAAGACAAACTCAGAGTTTCTTAGTTCTTCTCTTAAAGACATTCATTTGTTTCTTTTTCCTTTTCAGAGCAACTTCAAGAAGAATTGCGTAAGTTTAGCATTTCCTGAACTACTCCCTGCATGATTTGTATTCTTCTCTGTTAGCCATTATTTCATGAAGCTCATCTCTCTGCCTGTCCCATTGCAGGATGGAGAAGAAGCCTCTTACATGCGGGTGAGCGCCTCTAACATTCCCTGAGATCCTGAGCTTTCTCCCCACCAGGCAGCCAACACGACACATTAGAGGAGCAAGGGGGCCCAAAGCTGGCTGGGGAAGCAGGAGCCTGGGTTAGTGCACTAGCAGGATCCCACCCAGTGCTGGATTCTACCTCTGCTGTCAGAGACACTCCACAGGGCTTAACCAATTCTATAGTTTACTCCTGACCATACTTTCTTTTTTAGAATAATTTAATCCATGATCCGGAGAAGGCAGTGGCACTCCACTCCAGTACCCTTGCCTGGAAAATCCCATGGACAGAGGAGTCTGGTGGCCTAGAGTCCATGGGGTCGCTACAAGTCGGACACGACAGAGTGACTTCACTTTCACTTTTCACTTTCATGCACTGGAGAAGGAAATGGCAACCCACTCCAGTATTCTTGCTTGGAGAATTCCAGGGACAGGGGAGCCTAGTGGGCTGCCGTCTATGGGGTTGCACAGAGTCGAACACGACTGAAGCGACTTAGCAGCAGCAGCAGCAGCATCCATGATCACCAAAGGTCTACCATACATAGTGAGTGAGGGAAGTCACTCACTGGTATATAGACTACACAGTGGAAGAGCTATGTGTGGGAAAGGCAATGAAGTTCCCAGGCCTGGCTCAGGGGTGTGTAGAGGCCAGAAATACCTTCCTGCTCCAAGAGAGCACTGATATTCTGTGTATAGGGGAGGGGATGTGGGCAAGAGGGAAAGTACAGGGTCCAGTGACCTGGTCCTAGTAAGCACTTTTGAGTTTTATAATTTGTCACCTTCTGCTCAAGAGCATCAAAGAATTCAGCCTTTGCTGGATCCCACAGCACTCAGACGTTTCCTCTTTCAAATTTCAAAATCATCACCATCAGACATATCAATTTGGAGAAAGAAGAAAATCATTTTAACACAGTTGTTTTGTATTAGATGTAGACTGACTAATAGTAACTGCCAAAAAGTAACTGCAGAGACAGCTGCAGAATGTTAGGGGTCTGAAACATTTCTTATATCCAGACAGGTCGTAACTGTAGTCAACACACCCATGTTATTAAAGCAAAATGGATGGATATAGTTTCCCCTACCTTTTGCCATACTTACTTCTCAGGCAGCAGGATGACTTTGGGGGACATTATCTTCCTTTTTTAGCTTCTGAAGGGGGCTCTTGTTAGTCATTTAAATCAGTTGTCAGTGGGTTAAACCAGTAGGACACAGAGGACCGTGTAGGGACCCTTTATCACCCTTATCTGTATAGGGAAAAATCGGCCTTACTTGCTTAATTGGGGGAGGGGAAGAGGATGGACTCTCTTTGCTAGTTTAAGCCAACTGGGGAACTTTATTCTAACTTGAGCCCCAGAGATCATATATCTTGAATAGAAAAAGCTGACAGATCTGAGAACTTTGAGAGAAAGTGGGAGCCATTCATTTCAGCTCATTGGCTGAACTTTCTGTATTTCTTAGAGCCCCAGTCCTCCTCTACCTGAGGCAGCACTCCTGCCACTCAAGAGAGAGAAGTGCAGACTCAGTAATTTAATTCTATCTGTGAGCTACCTGGGATCTGGGGTCAAGGGGCTTTCATGGGAAAGGCTGTTACCCAAGGGATCCTCCTCATGCTTTCTGAGATCTCTCAGGGGACCCAGAGTCAGGTCCTGGTCTCAGGATATCACAGTCTTGTGAGACCCCAGGCCTAAACCTGAGATTTCCCCTGCAGCTGATGTGGTCCTGGACCCAGACACTGCTCATCCTGAGCTCTTCCTGTCAGAGGACCAGAGAAGTGTGAGAAGGGGCCCTTCCAGGCAGAGCGTGCCTGACAACCCAGAGAGATTCGACTGTCGGCCTTGTGTCCTGGGCCTGGAGAGCTACTCCTTAGGGAGACATTTCTGGGAGGTGGATGTCGAAAACGTGATGGTGTGGGCTGTGGGGGTTTGTAGAGACAATGTTGAGAGAAAGGGGGAGGCCCTCCTGGTTCCTCAGAGTGGCTTCTGGACCCTGGAGATGTTTGAGAACCAATACCTTGCCCTCTCCTCCCCAGAGAAGATTCTCCCCCTGAAAGAGCGTATTCACCGGGTGGGCGTCTTCCTGGACTGTGAAGCTGGAGATGTGTCCTTCTATAACATGAAGGACAGGTCACACATCTACACATGTCCCCGTTCACCCTTCTCTGGGCCCCTGAGGCCCTTCTTCAGGCTGGGATCCGATGACAGCCCCCTCCATATCTGTCCATCGTTTAGAGGGGCCCAGGGGGTCACAGTGCCTGAGGGGGGCCTGGTCCTTTACAGGGCAGAGACCCACCACAACCACCAGTTCCCTGGTCTCAGAACCAGGTAGGGAAACCCAGGCCCAGGCCACCTCTACTACAGCACCACCTGGAGGAATACTATCCTCCTTCCTTCTGGTCACAGGAGAGTCTCCCCTGGGGTTCCCCTGGACATGTCTTCACCCCCCGGAGCATGTGTCTCCCTCATTCGACTATTGCTTCAGTAACTTGCTGCATGTAACCATGGGGCAGGGGCCAGTCTCAGGAGCACTAAGTGCTGCCACATGGCTCCCAACCAACAAGTAAGTGTGAGAAAGTGACAGGCAGAGAACCAGCTGCTTTAACATCGGATGACACATTCAGCCCAAGACTGGAATTGACATCAGATACTGTGGATCTGGGGATTCCCTAATAGCTCAGTTGGTAAAGAATCCACCTGCAATCCGCTGGAGAAGGGATAGGCTACCCACTCCAGTATTCTTGGGCTTCCCTTGTAGCTCAGCTGGTAAAGAATCCACCCACAATGTGGGAGACCTGGGTTTGATCCTGGGGTTGGGAAAATCCCCTGGAGAAGGGAAAGGCTCCCCACTCCAGTATTCTGGCCTGGAGAATTCTGTGGACTGTAAAGTCCATGGGGTCACAAAGAATCGGACACGACTGAGTGACTTGGACTTGCACTTTCACTGTGGATCTGGGGCAAGGACAACGGGACATACTGGGAGGTAAGAGGGGCAGGGAGCCAGAAATGGAGGTCAGAGATGGAGGAAGTAAGACAGAAGATCCGTTTCTAACCCACCCCCAGGATTTCCAGAGCATGCAGTAAAGCTCCACAGGCCTACATTCAGGATGATCTAGGATGAAGGAGGATGAAGGACAAGGATGTATCTGGGCCTGGCCTGGTTCAAGTGTCCCTACAATAAACAAGGCGTCAGTACTTTGTTATTGGGTGTGGCCTAAGGTTTAAGGTCCCAGATGAGCAGGTAAGCATTGGACCAAGTGGATCTCAAAGTTCAGGTTCAGTGAGGAGAGCAGTGCTTTCCAGCTTTTTGGACTCAGGATGCATTTAGACACACAAAAATTATTGAGGACAGAAAAGTGCTTTTGCTCATCTGGGTTATATCTATCAATATGTGTGGCATTAGAGATTAAACTGAGATTTTTTTAAATGTATTTATTAACATATTAAAAAAGGAACAAGTCAATTATAGGTTAATATGAAAAACATGTTTCAGGAATGATCACTATCTGTTGTTTCCAATGTAAAATAAAGTTTATTGAGAAGTGTGGTATTTTTTAATGTTTTTGCAAATCTAATGTCTGGCTCCTAGAAGGTAGCTAGATCTTCACCATCTGCCTCTGTATTCAATGCTGGAATCACAGATCATGGAGGCTCTAGAAAGCATTATCTACACTACTGAGAGAACGAGAGGGAAAATGACAAATAATATCTTATTATGAAACAATATTAATTTTGTAGACTCAAAATGTAACAGAGATTGCCCCCCAAAATCTGTAAAACATCCTTTGAGAACCAGGATAAAGGATCCTGGAATTGAGTCAGGCATTTAAAATTATGACATAAATGGCAGTATTTTGGACTTTATGTAATTCGGCCATCCAATTGTAAAACTTGGCTGAAAAATTTAAAAGATACTTTAAAAGTTCAAAATTCTATTACTGCAGTTCCTACAGTAAACAAGGTGTCATGATGGACACGTTCTAGAAAAAATCTGAAACATTGAACTTGGTGATTTGCTGAGTTGGAAAACTGGTTTATTAATGTGCATGTGTTTTATTTTTGGTGCTGTTGACATGATAACATTTGAGCAGTTTTAACTAAAAGCACCAGACTGCGAGTCAGGAAACAAGTGCTACTAATACCTGCCTGTATTAATCTTAGAAAAATTACAGCTTTTCAGTGTTTTGGTATTCCAAAAACTAAGACTTTGAGTGGGTTTGCATATCTTTTATTATAGTTTGTAAAACACTTTTATTTATTCAGTATCCTTGCTTTCTCATAAGAAATATACTAATCCCCATTTCACAGTGAAATAGTGTGGTCTAGCAAGTTAAAGTGATTTTTGTTGTTGTTTAAGGAAAATAGAGTTTTCATTCATACTTTTTTTTAAAATTGTCTCATCTTTAACGCAGCTTCTAAACATAAAATTTAGATGTTTTAAGTATTTATTGAAACTAAGTATGAACCCAATGCTCTGTTAATCACTGTATAAAATAGCATAGAACTCAGCTCCCAGCTTCCTTTACTCAATCTTTCATTCATATATTTACTTATTCATTCATTCTCAAGAAATTTATCACCTTTAATGTGTTGATATGTGCAGTCTGTTGTGCCATGAAGGAAATAAACAGGATGATATTATAGAGAGGAATGGGTGGGAGCTGAGGTGGGCTACTTTAGATAGAAAATTAGATGGTAAAGTTAAGGAAGGCTTCCTGAAGGAAGTGATGGGTCTTCTGAGACTCGAGGACTAAGAAAGATTCCCAAGCGGCAGGAATCTTGTGCCTACAAGCCCCAAAGCAGAAATAAACTAACTAGTTAAAGGACATAACCCTCTACTGTCAGAGCAAAGACTGAGAATGGGACAAACAAGTAGAAAGAAGACAGACTATCTGGGGCCTCCATAGCAAAGTGCGGAGAATCAAACTGAAGCAGAATCTTACGGAAAACCAAAGCTCAAGTGAACAGAAAATGTCTGGAGTCACCCGAGTGTTATTATTTCCTCTTCCTAAAAGGATTACTTTTTTTTTTTTTGGCCTCACTGCACAGGTTGCAAAGCACAGAATCCTAACCACTGGACCACCAGGGAGGCCCCAGATTACTCATTCTTAACAGCATGGGGAATTAAATTTTCCAGAATTTCCTTCTTCTTGGATTTGGGGCCTGGGAGGGAGGTGGAGTAGAGTATGGAGAAAAGGGGAATGGCCCCCAGGGACTTTCCCCCTTCGTTGAGTCGGGCCCAGTATAATGATTCCAGCACCCTCAGTGGCTGAGAGCCACAGTGTCTGTGACTCCCATCTGCCCTCTGGGTTCTGATTGTGACTTGGATTCAACCCAAAAATGTTGGGTGACTCCAGACATTTTCTGTTCAACTTCAAAGAATTCTTAATCAAGACCTTCTAGTGGAAGTTTTTCAGATTTTTGGCATCTTAGTTTAATTAAAGAGAGACTTTGAAAAAAATTAATATTGGAGTAATAGTTAATTAACATGTGATAGTTTCAGGTGTACAGCAAAGTGACTCAGTTATACATATCAAAGAGGGACTTTAATCTTTTACCTCAGATGGACTGGGAGTTATCATCAGTGACTATTGGGTAATAGTTTCTTCAGTGGTTAATCTTGTCCCCTTTGATCCCCATGTGGGGGAGAGTGGGCTAGGCCAAGGAGGGAGGTGAGGTGGGGACATTGGAAGTTAGGTCTTCTTGGCACATCCTACCATTATTAGAAGTCTTCTCAGCTTAAGGGAAAGTGAAACTTACATATCTCTAGACTCATGGAGAGCTTTCCTTGATCACATAACTGTTTACACAAGCTTGACGGGAAACAGCCAGGCACATTACTGCCACGCTGGTTCACAGGATCATTCATTTTTCTCCCCAGTCTCCCTGATGCTTGGCTCTAAATCAACCCTTTCATACTATAAAACACAAGGTTCTTATATAATTATCCCAGACCTTTTAATTACAATTACTATTAATGATCAGGCTTAGAGGACTTTGATATTAGAGACATAAGTAATCTGACACAGATAAGGTATATGTACAATTATCAGTAAATAAACTAACATTTATAATCCAAGCAGTCTCGGGATTATGAATCAGCACACATGCAGCTTATTCTTACATCCATCTAACAACCATTAACTGTTGGCCATGAGCCAACCACTGTCTAGGCTTTGATGAAAAATAACAGTCATTAAGACAGGTGTCATGCATGGAGTATTGTCAACCAGGGAGCACACCCAAGTTGCAATGGCCATACTTTCTACTGAGCTTTCATTATGTAGCCTTGACTGATTGTGGACCACATAGTGATTGAACTCCTTCTCCAGCCCCTCTCTCTTCCTGAGTCAAGCTGACCACAAAAAGCTCAAATCCTCAATCCCCTTGGCACATGATTGGACTTTCTGTTTTGCTGACTCACCATCTCGTTAGAATAAACTATCAGGTTCAGTCCAGTGAGCTCACCAGGAATAATACAACACTCTTAATACTCAGGAAATTTCGAGGGTTTAGGTTATTTCCCAGGAGACTAGACAAAGGCCAGACATCTCACTACACAGTTTGAAAAACAATATCAAGGGGAAAGGACTAGGGTGCAGTTGGATTTGGGCTACTACCAGAATAGAAAGATCAGAGCAGCCAAAGGATGGTAGGGAAAAGTGTGGACAGGCCAGAGAAAGGGATCGCAAATGCAGTGTGGACTCTTGAGGTAGCAAAAGGAGTTTATGTTTTCTTCTAACTATAATTGGAAACTATTATTGTAAACAAGGAAGTAACAGAATAATTTCTGGTAATTCCCTGGTGATCCAGTGGTTAGGTTTCTGCATTTTCACTGCTGAGGATGAGTTCAATTCGAGGTGGGCAAAATAAGATCACTGCAGGGTGAGCCAAAAAGAAAGAAAGAAAGAAGTTCCTTTTAAAAGAGAAAAATAGAAAACTTTGAAGATGTTATACTAGTGAACTTGATGTTAGAGAAATGGGTAGCCTCCAGAAGCTAGTACTGGGCACACTATTCCAAAACATAGCACCTTGGCATATAGAATATCTTAAGATGAAGGAGTCTAAGAAAATTGCAGGAGAAAGGCACCTGCCTGTCACTGTTTTTCCCCTGAAAGCAGAACTATAAATTCCATATATGAAAGGTAACTTCCCTGTACCAGGTAGCAAGAAGATGTCTTTATCACCAAGGGGAAGGCTATATAAACAAATCTGTTATTTCTTCACAATTTACTCTTACCCTGAGCCCCTTTGTCTCATCAATTCCTCACAAATTTGTCTCTTTGCCTAAAGTGGATTGAAACTTCCTGCTCTGACCACTTCTTCAGGTCTTCAATCTCTTGTGAGGTCTCTCAAGTAACACATGTAAAAAATCAATAAATTTGTATGCTTTTCTCCTGTTAGTTTGTCTTTGTCAGTTTAATTTGCACAGCCAGGGATCCTCAGAGAGTTGATTTTTATTAAAAATTTTTTTAAATTGATGTGTATTTGCTGTACAATATTATATAAGTTATAGGTGTACAATATAGTAAGCCATAATTTGTAAAGGTTATAGTCTATTTAGTTATTGTAAACTATTGTACACTACCATATCCTTGTAGTTTATGTTACACCTAATAGTATTCCCCTACCCCTGTATTGCCCCTCCTTGAAGGCTGTTTTTTAATATTGCACTTCTAAGAACGAGTTTCTACATTGGGTACTTATTGCTAAGTAATGAATCACCCTAAAAGTTACTGGCTTAAAATAACACTCAGTTGTTATTATTCATATGTCGAGGCATCAGCTGAGTGTGGCTAATCTAGTCCTCAACTCAGCTGGGCTTTTCTGCTTCAAGCTGCAGTGGCTAAGCAGCTCAGCTTCTCATGACAAGTCGGCTGGGGCAACTATTCCACTTGTCTCCTATCCTAAGACTAAATGGCTGATCAAAGCAGTTTCTTCTTATGACAGTCAGTTCCTTATGGTATTCAGGAGTGAATGGTGGGGACTTCCCTGGAGGTCCAGTGGTTAAGACTCTGCACGGTCAATGCAGTTCAATCCTTGGTTGGGGAACTAAGATTACACATGCCGTGGCCAAAAAATAAAAGGAAAAGAAAAGGTGAATGGAAACAGGTAAGGCATCTCAAGAGGTCTTGGAATAGAAATATTGTCAGTTTCTACATGCTACTGGTTAAAGCAAATCATGTGGCCAAATGCAAAGTTAAGAGGTGGGCAAATATACTTTGCCATGATGAGACCATACCAAAGATGAGGATTTGGGGAGGGTTGAAGGACTGGGGTTAGTAATTCAATGTTTCACACCGTTGTTCAAGATCCACCAAATTTCTATGTCTTCCTCAAAACCTTCTAGTAGTATTTCCATCCCTAGCACTCCTCCTATCTCTAGACATGTGCTGAGATTTCATACCCTTTTTGATAACTTCCACTCAAAAGTCATCCTAGTCTAGAAATTTAGGAATATAATTCTAGATTTTTCAAAGTTGGAAGGGACTCTAAAGGTTATAATGCCCCAAATATGTTTGGATCTAAAGGAAAATGCAGACTCCAATTGAGGAAGAAAGAAAGAAACAAGCCTAGCAGCGGCTTTAGTGTTCTTCACTTAAACATCTCACAGACGCAAACATCAGACAAGACTATTCTGTGCTTGTGATGGAGAGAGACAAAAACAAATCCACTCTATGATCTTGTCAGCACAGGCAAAAACAAAATAAGAACACAAAGCCAGCCACAAAATTGACCGTACACCTCCCTCTCTTGGCTAACTGCAGTAATTGCTACATCTTTACCAATTGCAATTTATTTATTTAATTTTGGCCCCACTGCCAGGCTTGTGGGATCCTGGTTCACTAACCAGGGATGAAACCTGGGTGCCTGCGATGGCAGCTCAGAGTCCTAATCACTAGACCACCAGGAAATTCCCACCAAGTGCAATTTTAGCCCACTCTGTTCCTTTACTTTCTAATAAAAATTATTGGAATATTCACTCCTACAACAGCCCACTGCTTTCTGACAGTATTCATCCAGAACAAGCCCTTCTATCTTTGAACCTCCCCCAAATCACTCAACACAGTCCTACATCCTGTAATATCCAGCGCACCTGCTGTCACTGATGCACTCCTCACCTCCCAGCCCCACGTGGTGTGTGGAATCCACAATACTGTAACAAGTACCAACAAATCCAATTTCATTCAACTACAGGTGGACTTTGGCTGGTGGCCTTCAACATGGTCACAGGCAAGCCAGACCCCACTATCAGCCTCCAGCGCTCACTCCCATCTGCATCAAATTTGGCCCCAGACTTTCAGTTCCTCAGATACAGCAAAATCTCTCAGTATCTAAAGCCAAGAGGAACTTCCCACAGATTTCTCAGAACAAAAATTGAAACAAAAAGTATTCTTTGTTCATGATGTATCTATAATTTTTCAGTAATCAAGTATTCACAGAAGGGAACAGTCACTCCATTGTGCATTTCATGCTCACATTCCGTCCTCCTTCCTACATCTTTAACTCAAATCTTAATGAGTAATTTTCCAAAGAAACTCATATAAGAACTTGGAGAATTCTAGTGTTCCCTCCATTGTTCTATAAACAAGGTTTTGTATTTCTCCCCCTCCCTCCACCACCTCTCTTTTCATAAGAGAGTAGCATGGAAGGCCTTGTATTTCTTATAAAACCTCTCTGTGAAAACCTCAAAGTAAAATCAGACCAATAATGAATTCATGATTGTTGGTTGCTTGCTTAGTCACTAAGTTGTGTCCAACTCTTTACAACTCTATGGACTGTAACCCACCAGGCTTCTCTGTCCATGGGATTTCCCAAGCAAGAATACTGGAGTGAGTTGCCATTTCCTTCTCCACGGGATGTTCCCAAACCAGCGATTGAACCCATGTCTCCTGTATCGGCAGGTGGATTCTTTGCTGCTGAGCCACCAGGAAAGCCCTGATGAATTCGTAGCCTGCTTCTAACATTCTTTCATGTTTTCTATAGCCTGTCCTCCAGAGGGTGAATGGAGCCCTTCTTTGGAGGACTTTATCCCACCAAGTAACAGAAAGAGAGGGTCAGTAGGGGGGATTCTGGGAACTACTCAGAGTGGCTCATGTAACCCCAACTCCTTCCTTATATCCTCTTATTTATCCCTTGCACAATCCAACCTCACTTTATTGGCTCCCATACATTTGCTTCCTGAGTCTCTTTGTTCTAGGAACTTTCTGATTCAAAAGTATTTCCAGGAATATGATTCAGAGATGTCACCCCTCAACCAGTCCTCAGACTCTTGCTGCAGGGGGACACATTTAACCTTACTCCACCCCCAGGAATGCTGCCCTTCTACACAAAAATACATCACATCTTCCTTGGGCTTCTTCAGTTCCTTTCTACTCACCCTTTACGTACGCAAATCTGTTGTGCTATAATGCACATAATTTTTTTCTTCTAGTTTTATTGAGATCTAATTCACATAGAGTACTGTATATATTTTAGGTGTACAGCATAATGATTTGACTTAAATACATCAGGAAATGATCACCAAGATAAATTTAGTGAACATCCATCCTCTCATACAAATACAAAATAAAAGAAAAAGGGAAAAATGTTTCTTTCCTTGTGATGAAAACTGTTAAGACTGACTTTATTTACAACTTTCATATGCAGCATACAGCAGTATTAATTATATTTATCATGTTGTGCATTATATCCCTAGTGCTTATTTATCTTAAAACTGGAAGTTTGTACCTTTTGATCACCTTCATTCAATCCCCCCTTCGCCCTACCCCTTCACTTCTGGTTAACCACAAATCTATCTCTTTCTATGAGTTGGTTCATTTGCTTGTTTTGAAGCATAACTGACCTACAACCTAACAAGCATGTTAGTCCATGCTGCATAGCATAGTGATTCGCTATTCCTGTACATTACAAAGTGATCACTGCACAATGCATGTGAACTTAACACAGGCTTAATAAATGAGGGAAATGTGTCAGTATTATAATGTCAACGTATCATTAGATCACATCTAATTATTACCAGCATGCCAATAGTGTGTGCCCTGAGAAAAAGCAGCTGGCCACAAAGTTCATGACAAGCCACAGGATATGGTGCTATGCATCATGTGCCTGTGTCCCCCAGCCCTTTGCCTTAGCTCAGTTTAGCCACATGCAAAAGACATAAGCCCAAGACCCTGAGCCAGAACCATCACCCAGGGCATCTCCACAATTTGTGCAGAGCCAGCAGCTGCCTCTTTACCTGTAGCGTCCATGTAAAGAACAGGATACAGCGCCTGTGGACCAGCAGCAGCCAGCATGGAGAAACCTGGTCCCAGTCCAGATCTAAAACAGAATCTGTTTTTAATAAGACCCTCCAGTGAAGCATATGCTCACTTAAGTTAGAGAAGCGCTGCTTTGGGAGGGATGGGAATGGGGAGGGGTTGTAATAGCATTAATAAATCATCTGAGATGTTTGACTATGAAAACTGTACTTAGAGGCTATTAAAGGAGTGGGGAGAATCTGTGATGGGAACACAGAAAATCAAAGAAAAGAAATAAGATCAATCACTTAACTCCTTCCCTTCTCCATCTCCCCCCAAACACACACAAAAAAGTTGTACAGGAAAATAAAAGTAATTACATACAAAACTTGGTTTCATAAAAATATAGTCACATAACCCTGATATAGGAAACATTGAACAAAAATGGCATACTTCTATTGGTGATATAAAAGAATGGTGTTAGTCAGGGTTTTCCAGAGAAACAGGACCAATAGGATATATATATTTAAGAAGGTTTATTAAGAAGGATAGGCTCATGTAATTATAAAGGCAAAGAAGTCCCACAATCTGCCCTTAGTAACCTGGAGGTCCAGAAAAACTGGTGGTGTAGTTCTGGTCCAAACATGCAGACCTGAGTGTAGTTTGGACCTGGTGTAGTTCTGGTCCAAACATGCAGGGGAGACAGTACTGTAAGGCCAGGCAGAGTCTATATGGCAGAGAACCAGAAGTGCCAACATCTGAGGGCAGGACTTGGAAGTTCCAGATCAGACAAAGAGCAAATTCGCCCTTTCTGCATCTTTCTGTTCTATTCAGGCCCTCAAAGGACTGGATGATACCCACCTGCATTAGTGAGAGCAATTTCCTTACTTACTAATGCAAAGGCTTATCTCTTCTGGCAACATCCTCACAAACACAGCCAGAAATAACACTTTACCAGTTACCTGGTAGTCCTTAGTCCAATCAAGCTGACACATGAAATCAACCATCATAAGAACTAAATCATCACTGACCATACTAGAGCATCAAAAAGTAATATCTAAAAATTAATTCATCAAGAAACAGCAACATAAATTGTTCCTGTTGAGAATACTTAGATAAATACCAGATAAAGCAACAAAGCATTTGAAGAGGCTATTTCTAGGGAATGAGGACACATAGGGTGAGACTGGTGCTATTCTTATAAGCTCTTTATACTATATATATATTTTTTAAAGCTTTGTATGGATGACCTTGACAGAATAGAAACTGACTGGGTGTTTGTTTTTTTTTTTAATGCTAGTTAAAAAAATTAACTAGCATTACCTCAGTAAAATGCAGTAAAATGCAGTTGGAGGTCAAGTAAGACAAGGGTGAGAGTAATCATTGGCTCTGACTAGTTTATAATATCGGGAAATTTGAATGGCATGTGACAAAAGTGGAGTGGGGTGGGGAGAAGCCCTTCTATTTTTGCATTCAATTTGCTCTTATACAGAGCACATCACATTCTTCAGCCCAAATGGTTTCATGTCTAAGAGAAAGAGTTTATGCGTCTAGTCTCCAGAACAGCAGGAAATTGCTCATAGCTGCCCCACATCACAAAAGCACCCACAATGGAAGTCATGACAGGTGGGGGCATCTAGAATCTTTGTTCAATGATGGAGCCTGGAAAATTCAGAGATCCTGTCCAGTGCTGTTGGTTTCTGTCGAAATGACTCAGATATTATCCAACCAGAACCTTGGCTGCCACATAATAGCTTGAGTTCTATGTACCATTTGCTGCCTATTTCCTGGCTCCTTTCCTTCAGTCTAGTTCTCTTAGGTGAAAATAAAAGTTCTTCCCCCTCCCCTTTTCCCAAATTATCATTAGATATTTTGACAATGCAGAGCAAGGGAGAGAAGTCTAATCAGGATGAATTAAGGAGAGGAAACATTATCAGTGATATTTGTGACAGGTAAACACAAACGAAAGCTGAAAATGAGGCAGGTACATCTCAAACTAGGAAAGCCAAGAACTGGTTGGTGTGATTTAAGCTGCAAATTCTACTTCTGTCTATGTGCTGATAAGAGGTCAGAGAGTATGAACTCAAAGAGCTCAGTTTAGGAGGGGAATAGAGACTTTGAAACAAAAGACAAAAATAAATTCATGTGCGTCTCAGAGTAGGCTTCAGGTCACGTTCCTGACAGCAAAGAGGGACCAGGAAGTTGGCCATGTCATAGCATAAATCTGGCTCATCTTCCTGGAGAGTCTATTTCAGTTGGAAGGGGTAAAATCTAGTCAGAGTCACATTTCTTTTGAAATTTCACAGTTAATGCAGTAAAATGTTTTAATTTGCCTGAAATATTATAGATAAGACGGAAGACTTCAGAAGTGTTTCTCATGTGAGCTAGCCAGTGCTGGGAGACTAGGGAGAAAAGGCAAAGAGAAAGGAAGCAGGAAGGCCACTAGATCTTATAGCATTTTCTTGACCAGATTAAGGTGCTTGAACTGGATGCTGGGGTCACTAAGCAGTCATGTAGACATTTTTAAGCAAAAAGTGACAAGATCGGATTTGTATTTGAGAAAATTCATTCTCCTGGCACTCGGGCATATCCACTGAAGCAAATACCTTTTTTTTTTCTTTTCTCTGTTTTGAGCAGTTCTCTTTTGCTGGGCTTGATCACAGTCTCAATTAAAAGGCAAAGAACAAATGAGTGGTGAAGGGTTTTTGCCACAAATATAATACAGAGCTGATGTTTTCAACTTTTAAAAAAATTCACACATATTGATTAAAAAAAAAAAAGCACCAGACTCTGTCAAAAAAGGCAACTACTTGAAAAGTTTACTTCCAGAATATATTAAAATATATAAATATGAAAAATGACCAACATAACTATCATATAAATGCATAATAAAGTAATAATTTGGTCAGTGTCATCTAGCCCATTAGTGATGATGAGGAAGAATAGACCTCAGTGCTGCTGAGAAGGACATTTCCACTGATGGTGTGATTGGACTGACATTTCAGGAAGAAGCTTTGACAATATGTTCATACCCTTTGGCCTAAAGACGGTATTTCTGGGAATTCAGCAGAAAGTGTATCAGTAAGTTAACAAAGATGTGGGCAAAGACTTGTGTATAAACTGCACTATTTATAAGAGGCAAAAAACCCAAGATGTGCTATGATCTCAGGAACCTTCAATATGATATAATATAGCTATTAACAATGTTTCAAATTACATAAAAGCCTTAGTCGCTCAGTCATGTCTGACTCTTTGTGACCCAATGGACTGTAGCCTGCTAGGCTCCCCTGTCCATATGATTCTCCAGGCAAGAATACTGGAGTGGGTAGCTATTCCCTTTTCCAAGGGATCTTCCCAACCCAGGGAATGAACCCTGATCTCTTGCATTGCAAGCAAATTCTTTATGGTCTGTGCCATCAGGAAGCCCAAATTATATACAAATTATATAAATCATCAGTTCTATTACTGGAGACTATCATTACTTGCTGACTACCTTAAAAAATACATATCTTTAAAATGTTTTCTGTAACAATAAGGGGTTTAACCCAAAACAGGGAGTTGTAGGCCTCATAAATTGCTTTTAGGGAGGTAGCTTTGCAAAGAGGCAACTCTGGGCCCTGAAAACTGAATCATACCCATGCATTCTTAGCCTATCTTTAGTTTTTAGCTCATATAAATAATAATAGAATAATAACTTCCTCTCTTCTAAATTCCTATTATATGCTAAGCACTGCTGCTGCTACTGCTGCTAAGTCGCTTCAGTCGTGTCTGACTCTGTGCGACCCCATAGACGGCAGCCCACCAGGCTCCTCCATCCCTGGAACTCTCCAGGCAAGAACACTGGAGTGGGTTGCCATTTCCTTCTCCATTGCATGAAAGTGAAGAGTGAAAGTGAAGTTGCTCAGTTGTGTCCGACTCTTAGCGACCCCATGGACTACAGCCTATCAGGCTCCTCCACCCATGGGATTTTCCAGGCAAGAATACTGGAGTGGGTCGCCATTGCCTTCTTAATCTCATTTAATCCTTGCACCACTACTCCAAAGAAGGTATTATTAACAATATTTCCATTTTAGAGATTAAAAAAGTGAGGCTTGGAGATGGCCCAAGGCTTTGCATCTTATTTTAGTGTTTTCTTTAATCCTCTTTCTTTTTCCCTCTGTCCCCTTCTGTAAACAGGTTATCAATGCATAGCCTAATTTCTAAGCTGAAGACCACAAATCCACAGACCCTTCTCCTCTCTGGAACTTTTTTTCCCCCAAAGTAAATACATCAGGGATGAGGAGGGAGTGTGTTGGAGTGGAAGGGTGGGAGGAGGCAGGCTTTCCTGAGAGTACTTCCCCCTTCCTTCTCCTTTAACTTTTGCCAATGGGGCCACAACCAGCTTTCTCATTTGGTAGCAGAAGCTTGTTGGTGCCTTTTCTTCCAACATCAGAGGTCAGTATCTGGGACTGTTCTCACCCCTGAGAGAGCCAGCAGCCAGAGTCATTTTCTCTTTCCCGGGCTCCTTCCTCCCTAGTCCCAGGCCCTCTACTCTTCAAGCTTTAGCTCCCTTCAGCTCCCCTTTCTTGTTCTGTCTCCTCCAGCCTTTCTTCTTTCCTGTTCCTGCTTATTTCCCTGATCTCCATCTCTTCCTCCATCACTGTGTCTTTATTATCATTGCTAAAAGCAGATGTCAAATTATTGTATTTGAAAGAAGAGATTTTTTTGACACAGTAGTTCCAAGACTTGTCTATTTATAATACATGAAACCCATTAATGGGTACTATGCATCACAATTGCCTTCTCTTAAGACTCTCTTAGGGGTTTAGGGCCCAATTTGCTGTTTTGTACAGACAAGATTGACTAACCTTAGGGTGTTAGGTGGATGTGTACTGACTTGGCAGCCGGGACTGAAAGTCTACCCTTGGCAGAAGGCAAGGAGGAAGCTTAAGGTGCAAATGATGCTTTCCAAGCTGAAAAGAACTGCTGGGAGGGCACAGGAGCACGGTGTCTCAACAACTCTTAGTTATTGCCTATTCTTTCATCTCTCCTAGGCTGAAGATCCTGACAAACTCGAGCCCACCAGCATCTTGCTGCCCAGAAAGGTTGGAGATGGCAGTCTTTCCAAATTCCTGCCTCCTGGGGTGTCTGCTCATTTTCATTGCCCTCCAGCTGCCCAAGCTGGATTCTGGTAGGTCCAGAAACCATCAGACTTGTTCCCCAAAACCCTTTTAGGCTGGCAGGGGTTGGCAGGCCTAGACTAGGAAATAAGTAGGAAGAGGGTTTCAGCTGAGTAGAGAAGGAACCACGAATTATCTTTCCGGGTGGAACTTTGTTTCAATGATGTCCTGCCTTTTTCTTAGGATAATTTCTAGCCTACAAGCTTGAAATTTCTCAGTAATTTTAAGCAATCCCATTTGGTTGTCCTTAGCGACTTTCCCAAGGGCCCAGATGGATTCCCTGGAGCTGTAGTGGGAGAGTGCCCTTCAGTGGGATCCTCGTCTGTATCAGTTCTCAATTCCCACCTCCACATTCCGTCCGACCCTCTTGGTGTTTTGATAGCTCCCTTTGACGTGATCGGACCCCCAGAGCCCATCCTGGCGATGTTGGGTGAAGATGCAGAGCTGCCCTGTCGCCTCTCCCCCAACATGAGCGCCGAGGGCATGGAGCTGCGCTGGTTCCGGGAGAAGGTCTCGCCTGCAGTGTTCGTGAGCCGCGAAGGCCGAGAGCAGGAGGGAGAGGAGATGGCTGAATACCGGGGAAGAGTGTCGCTGGTGGAGGACCACATCGCCGAGGGCAGCGTCGCTGTGAGGATACAGGAGGTCAAAGCCTCTGATGATGGGGAGTACCGATGCTTTTTCAGGCAGGACGAAAACTACGAAGAGGCCATCGTGCATCTGAAGGTGGCTGGTGAGTAGACGGGTTTTGACTTTCTCTGGTGACTCCATGCGAGATAATATTTTCCTAGGGCTCTGTTTGAAAACCCTCACACTTGTTTCCCAAATCCCTTTTAGGCTGGAAGGGATTGGCAGGCCTAGAGTTAGGAGATAAGTAGGAAGAGGGTTTGAACTGAGTAGACAGGGAGCAGCAAATAATCTTTCTCCTTAGAACTTTGTTTCCACGATGTCCTGCTTTTTTCTCTCAATTATAGGATAATCATTTCCCCATGTTAATAATTTAATAAGTGTAAGAGGTAATGACTGTATAACACTCTCTTCTATTAGTGCATCATCATTTGCTTGGTCAAAGCCCAGAACTGAGCATTTAAGTTGTGTCTGTTTTGCACCATTTATGGTGAGGCTGTAGGGAGCAGTCCCGGTGCTTACTTGATGGATTAGTACCCAAAGACTGATTTTGTGAGATTGTAGAGCATGGTGTCTTATTAAGGGTCTTGACCTATCTAGAAAATTTTTGGTTTTGTTCCTGTTTTTGCTTCCAGCCAGAATTCAGAGTGAACTATAAGGAAATGGTACACACTGAGAAACAAAGTATACTTTGATGTCTGCCTTTCCACCTAGCACCAAGCAAATTTCTTTTTGAGCTACATTTCCTACTGTAAAACCTGCCAAACAAGATTTTGCAAGGATAAGATTAAAAAAAAAATCAATATAGGAATTCCCTGGTGGTTTGGCTCTTCCAATGCAGGGGGCATTGATCAAGGAACTAAGATCCCTCATGCTTGGAATATGAGAAACTGCTTTGTCAATTCTAAAAGCATTATATACTTGTAAAATAATGCTGTGCAATATATATTGCTTTTTATGCATATATTCAAGTAAAGATGAAGTTTGAAAAATACATGGGTGAAATGTGGGTCCCTGTTTCATAACAGGGTGTCCCACATGGTAGTATCATATATAACTCATCTTTCCTTTTTAAGGAAGTGTCTTAAAGATTGGTTATAAAGCCCTAGAGATTTGAGAGCATAAAGCTGTCATTGTTACCTTTTATGAATGATAGACACCTTTGAGAATCTGCTGAAAATGGTGGCCCTTTTCGTGAAAAGAATACACATTCTCATATATATACACAACTTGGAATATGACTTTAAGTCAATAGTTGTTTCATCTCTGATAAGATGTCTTCTTTTATGGATATCTCAGTTCCTTTGTGTAGTGAAACATGGAGATGGGTCCCTCTCATTCCCAGTTCTTCTGGGCTTCTCTTTCTCAAACTATATAGCCCTATGATTATAAGGCTCCCAGAAGAGTGTCCACTAAAGGAGTAAGGCGCCTTCTTTCTCCATAGCTCTGGGCTCTGAGCCTCACATCAGTATAAAAGTTCAAGAGAGTGGAGAGATCCTGCTGGAGTGTACCTCAAGGGGATGGCACCCAGAGCCCCAAGTACAGTGGCGAACTCACAAGGGAGAAGAGTTTCCATCCATGTCAGAGTCCAGGACTCCTGATGAAGAAGGTTTGTTTACTGTGAGAGCTTCAGTGATCATCAGGGACACCTCTATGAAGAATGTGTCCTGCTGTATCCGGAACCTCCTTCTTGGCCAGGAGAAAGAAGTAGAGATTTCCATACCAGGTCAGTAAAACAGGTACTAGGTTCCTTTTTGACACAGTTTCAGGGCAACATCACATGAGACATCTGCCCAGGTACAACCTCCTGGCAGACTTGTCTATTTTTCTCACCTTAAACTTTCCCCGCCTAAACAAACTCCTGCCCGCTGAGCCCCATCAACTTCACTAGAGATTCTGAAGACAAATTTTATACCTAGATCTCACAGACATTCCAGATTTTCCATCTTAGATACGGAAGTCTTCCAGATTTTATTAGGAGATATATCTTGGAAAAGCTTTGTCTCTGAAGGGTGTGGTCTTCCTGATTCAGAGCCTTCTGGATCTAGCTAAATCAGTTTTCCTCTTTCCACCCTTACCTCCCCCTCTCCTCCCTATCCCATGCTAGAGTTCCAAGTTTCCAGAGTCTTCACACTCTACCTCTGGTTCAGCAAGGAACTTTTCCTTATTCTTGGGTCATTGAGTCCCCATCTGTTGCACACAGAAGTGATATTTCCCCTTCCTTATTTACTTCCCTCATCCCCTTGGCTCCCATCCTGCATTGATGGCTACGGAGAAATTTCCATGATAACATGAATCGATCCATTATATTCTTTATTCCACAGGTCCTGTCCCCAAATGACTCTTCTTCATCTTCATTCCTCTCTTTCTCTGCCCTCTCTTACCTAAGACCAAAATTTATCTGAAAACCTCAGAGTGGTATTGGAGGGACTCTTTTGCCATGGGAGGAATGTGAGAGGTCCAGGTCATCCTCTCTTCCAGCCCCCTTTGGAATCAGGAGAGGAGATAGATTTGCTCTGAGTTTCTCAACAAATATCCTTCTTGGGGATTTTGTTCTAGCATCCTTCTTCCCAAGGCTGACTCCCTGGATAGTGGCTGTGGCTGTCATCTTGGTGGTCCTAGGACTCCTCACAATTGGGTCCATATTTTTCACTTGGAGACTATACAAGGAAAGATCCAGACAGAGGAGGAATGAATTCATTTCTAAAGGTAAGTCATAGAATCCCAGTCTACTTGTCAAGAGTGCTTCCATGTGAGGCTGAACCCAAGTCCTTTAGGATGACTGCCAATGGGAAGATAATTGATTCCAGAATTCTAAAAATCAGAGGGAATTATAAAGCTCCTGAATTCAGTGGCACCCAATATGAAGAATAACAGAGGTTTGGGTATAAGATGAGTCAAAAGCAATTCTAACAGAGATAATAGACCTGATGTTTATTCATTATTAACCTTCAGACTCTATCCTTACTTTTAACTCAGTAATGATTAAAGATCTGATACCAAGTGAGTAGGAACTTCCTGCATATTTCTTAGAAAACAAAACAAAATTCTTGTTTTTCATTTGTTGATAATGCCTCAATAATTAGGTAGTCATGAATTAAATAGTTTCTCCTTTATATGTTTCTTACACCTGTTTTGTTCCCTCCCTCACACCCAGGCTAGGTCATTAAGGTATTTCTGTTTGTTTTCCAGAGAAACTCCTGGAAGAGCTCAGTAAGTTCTATGTTCTTTGTCTTTTTACATCCACAAAGTTGTCTCTCTCTTATTATAAAACATGTCAATAACACTCTTTCTCCCTCCCCCACCCTCTCTCACTACAGAATGGAAAAAGGCTACATTGCATGCAGGTCAGTGACTCTGAATATCTTAAGGGCTCTGAGGTGCTACCCTGGAGGTATTCAAAGTCCTCCAATACTTGGAAATAAAAACCACTAATATATAGAGGGGAAGTGAAGGTGAAGTTGCTCAGTTGTGTCTGACTCTTTGTGACCCCATGAACCGTAGGCCTACTAGGCTTCCCCGTCCATAGGATTTTCCAGGCAAGGGTACTGGAGTGGGTTGCCATTTCCTTCTCCAGGGGATTTTCCCAACCCAGGGATCGAACCCAGGTCTACCCACATTGTGGGCAGATGCTTTACCGTCTGAGCCATTAGGGAAACCTATATAGAGGGGAAAGATGATGGCAAATGCCTCAACATTATCCTTGAGGCACATAAAAGGCCCTTGGAAGATGGCTAGAAAGCAAGTCCCCTCTGACAGGGTCCCATGGGGTACTGGGGACAGTCAGTTGATACATCACCCTATGGCTGTGGATGGAAGAGGGGGAAAAGAGACAGCTGAGCAGGCCAAGCAGTTCCCCTCCTGAGGAGACCTGTCAACTGCTAGAGCAGGTCTCCACTTCTTCAGAGAAGAAAGGATGGGTCTTTCAATCTGTGACATTCACTGATAATCAGACTCACTTTCTCTCTGTCTCTAGTGGATGTGACTCTGGATCCAGATACCGCCCACCCCCACCTCTTTCTGTATGAAGATTCAAAATCTGTCCGACTGGAAGATTCACGTCAGAAACTTCCTGAGAAACCAGAACGATTTGACTCCTGGCCCTGTGTGATGGGTCGTGAGGCCTTCACCTCGGGGAGACATTACTGGGAGGTGGAGGTGGGAGACAGGACGGACTGGGCAATTGGGGTGTGTAGGGAGAATGTGATGAAGAAAGGATTTGACCCTATGACTCCCGAGAATGGGTTCTGGGCTGTGGAGCTGTATGGAAATGGGTACTGGGCTCTCACCCCACTGCGGACCCCTCTCCCACTGGCTGGACCCCCCCGCCGGGTTGGGGTCTTCCTTGACTATGAATCAGGAGACATCTTCTTCTACAACATGACTGATGGATCCCACATCTATACTTTCTCCAAGGCCTCTTTTTCTGGCCCCCTCCGGCCCTTCTTCTGCTTGTGGTCCTGTGGTAAAAAGCCCCTGACTATCTGCCCAATCACTGATGGGCTTGAGGGAGTCATGGTAGTTGCTGATGCCAAGGACATTTCAAAGGAGATCCCACTGTCCCCCATGGGGGAGGACTCTGCCTCCGGGGATATAGAAACCCTCCATTCTAAACTAATCCCTCTCCAGCCCAGCCAAGGGGTACCTTAAGAAATACTCCAGCTCAGCTCTTTCCCTCTACTCTAACCCTCTCTTCCACCACTCCCAGGGCTTCATCTGCCAGATTTACTCAGCCCCTGTTTCTTCCTGTTGGCTAGGGATTAATTAATCTTGAGAAGGTTGTGTTGCTGCTGATAGAGTGTGAGGAATAGGCCCTTCCTAATCTGTTTCTGTAACAATAGTCAAGGGGCAGGGAAGTGACTCAGATTGCTTCTTGTGGTCTCCCATCCCAGAGGCCAAATTCTCTAGGGAGGGAATTGCAGTTTGGGGATCAAGATGGAGTTAGGTCGGCATAGGGTTATGACAGAAACATCTTGGTGTCCAGGATAGGGGAATATAGAGGAACAGGTTTTAAGTAAGTAGAAAACCCAAAGGGTTCTGGGAAGGGAAAGCCGGTGGCTGAGATCCCATAAAGGAACTTGGAGGGCACATCATGATAGAGGAAAATGAGGTGAACTCAGGCAGTGATAAACATCTGACTTGTCCCTAGAGCTTTAGGACCCGTATCTCAGATTTTCTAAGTCATTTCTACTGGGTGGATCTGAGCAGTTGGCAAGGGGAGTAAAGAAGGTGAGGAGGTCAGATAGAATGAAAGAGGAGAGAATTTTAAACAAAATGCAAAGGACTCTTTCCAACCTCACTTTGTTGATTCCACAAGTTGCTGGTTCTCTTCTTCCTTTTGATCTAGAATCTCTCCACTTTAGAGGCATTTTCAGGCATCATCTTTCAGTGATATCACCACTTTATTGGCTGTTGTCTCACCGGCCAATGGCCACGTCTCACCAACATATTGTTTAAAACTGCTCAACCACACCTTTAATTAGCTTTAACCACCATCCACTTCCATACTGAGCCACAGATCACTCTCTCCCCACCCAGCTTTCCTACGTGCTGCTTCTCCTCAGGGTCCCCTGAAAGCTGTGTCATTGTACTCAGCACAGCTAGATTGATTGCACTTATTTGTATTTGCATTTTCCTGTATATGTTTGTCTTGTCCAGGCTCCCACCTTCCATTTCCATTGGGTTTTCCAGGATCAATGTCGTCCATGGTCTTAACCTAATAAATAAGTCTGTCTGATTGTTGAAAACAGCATCTGCACCTCCCTTTCTTTATCCAACAAATGGAACTGACACAAAACAGAGAGAAGAAACCTGCATGGAAATGCAGTGGGTCAAAGCACTGTTTATCCAAGACTCATCCCCAGACTTGCTGGCAGTAGGCTCACCAGGGCAAGCAGCACAGGGCTTCCTGTCCCAGGAAGGGCCAGCTACTTACAAAAAGGCCACAGTGCCAGTAGCTACCCACCCTTAGCCTCTGGAGGAAATATTTGGTGATGCCTCATAACTGGAAAAACAAACAAACTTGGGTGATCCTCCTTTCCTTGCGCCTTCCTCAAGCTGTATTCACCCTACCCTACATTGGACTCCTGAGAGAAGACTACCATGTACCTCTGCTTTCAAAGTGTTCATTTATGTTCAAACTGTACTTTTAGAAAGTAAAAGATTTTTTTAAAAGTCCAAACTTCTTTAAAAAATACTTGAGAATCTTAAGTAGTTGTTTTGCCAGTTTAACGTACTATGCGCATCCTGAAATGTATATATAAAGTCTTACCCTAAATAAATGGGGCTGCCACAGGAACCCCTCTCTGAGAGTAGAAAGATAAATAGTCAGAGGTTTCAATTAGCTCTGTGACTGCCCTCACCTTCCTATTTCTTCATGATCTTCAAGGAAAATGGTTACCAAACACAGCATTGAGCTGGCAGTAGATTCTGAACTTATGTGATAAGCCTTGCAGCTCCCTTTTCATCGTAGCTCCCTTTCCATCTGGCACCAGATACCAGTGCCTGAAGGAGGAAATTAACAGTCTTGGTAGCTCTGGCTTTATTTTCAAATCTTCCAAAAGAGAAGAAACGTGGCCTTGCTGATGCTTCGTCAAAGCCTGTCTTAATGACCTGAAGCAGAATCAGTGATACTATGGTTTCAGAAGGTCCAGAAAGGCCTCTTCCACCAGTGCAAATAATTAACTGCAGTATTTCCAAGGCCTGACTTCCTTTTTAAACCAGAAACTAAAACCTTTCACCCCACAGCTAAAGACCAGCCTTAAAAATGCAAATGTTCCTGAAATAAAGAACTTCATTTCACACACCAAAAGCCAGCTCTGGTCATCACATGTTTGAAAGGGTCTGCTCGGACAAGACTGAGCAACTTCACTTTCACTTTTCACTTTCATGCATTGGAGAAGGAAATGGCAACCCACTCCAGTGTTCTTGCCTGGAGAATTCCAGGGACGGGGGAGCCTGGTGGGCTTCCGTCTATGGGGTCACACAGAGCCGGACACTACTGAAGTGACTTAGTAGCAGCAGCAGCCTCTCTTTAAAAGAGACCCAGACATTCACATTAAGAGAAAAATAACTGTGCAACTCCTATCATCACTAATCAACAACAGCTCTTCCACGCCATCTCTCTGCTTATCCCTATTCATCTGCTCCTTCTGCCTCCAAACAACACTCAGGTCTCCTCAAATCGCCCTCTGGAAAACTCTGAGTCGACTCTCAACTATACGAGCCTTTATTCTTGCCGCTCACTTTAAAATTTAAAATGGAAATAGTCTTCTTCCTTGAATACATATGAAAGTTAATTTTAAAAAGTAACAATGATCCCAAGTCTCACTCAAATATAACCAATATTTGGGTTCATCCTCTTCTTTAAAAAATAAAAAAGAATCTGTATTGTTTAGTTCAAAGGACTTAAACTAAATACTTTTTGAGGAGTATTTTCCAAACTAGTTGGAAAGTCTTTGAGGTACAGCTTTGCTGGACATAAACACAGATGTACGAAAACCTTACGAATTAAGGTAAGATAGAGTGACACATTTGTAGAAAGAGAAAGGCAGAACTGGTTTTTAGTTTGATGCCTCCTTTTTGAGAGCAGCATAACATCCATTCAGAAAAGTCCACCCATCCTCAGGGTACAGCTAGAAAATTCAGATCAAGAAGCAAAACACTGGGACCCCCTTACATAGGTCTCGAGGGTCCAGCGGACAGAAAGAAGAGGAGGGAGGAGTTAATGAGCACCCGAGGGCTGGGCCCCAGCAAGCACCAAACTGAATAGCGTAAGACTTCCCAGGAGCAGGTGTCAGTTTAAGTAAGGCGATTTCAGCAATATGGGTGCCATTATATAAACAATTCTGTCGAGAGTGGAAAGAAATTTCCCTTAGTCTTGGCTACCCAGCCGAGCGGCCCCCCGCCGGCTGCAGCCTGGAATCGAATCCGCGTTGATTCAGAAGACACCGCCCGGCGGCCCCCGCAACCCGGCGCTTGACTCCGCGTTTCCACTCGGGGTCGGCGTCCGGGGCCGTACGTAAACTGGTGGTTGCTTTTTTTAATTGAAAAATTTCCGCATCCTCAGAAAAAGAGAAAAAGAAAAAAAAAAAAAGGCGGGGCGGGGGCGGGAAACCATCATTCACGTAGACATTGAAATGAAATTTGAGAGCAACAACAGCTCAGCGGGTTAGGATGGCCGAGCGGTCTAAGGCGCTGCGTTCAGGTCGCAGTCTCCCCTGGAGGCGTGGGTTCGAATCCCACTCCTGACATTGCTTACGTTTTTGAATCAGTCGAACGATGGTGTATATCACCAGCTTTTCCCCACGTTTCCCCTGTGGATTAATCTGTTTTTCCTTTTTTCCTAAATAAATTATCCAAAATTTAAGAAAATGTTAAATATTAAAGAAAAGAAATTAGCCAAGTTCTAAAATGAAAGCACTCTGTGCCCAGAACACAAGTTAAGATCTAGTCATTTTAATCTCCTTTCCCTGTCTCTAGCTGTCTGTCCCTCTCTTTCCTTTACATTCAAGGAGTTGAATAAAAGTTACTCCTTTTACTGATGTCTACAGGACCATTCTTTTGTTTTATTTATTTATAGATTCCCTTTTAATAGCCTTTCTTCAATTTTATTTCTCATCTCCCACTCCCCCTTAAGAAATCATTGGAAAGATCATCTTTTTTTTGTTTGCTGTGTGTTTTTGTAGAACACATTTTTGGTTTCGCTATATACATTTTTAATTTACATAAATGCTGCTGTGTCATATATCTCATTCTATTTTTACTTTGTCCCTTTTGGCTACAGCTTTTTAGCCGATGTTGTGCATACACCTAGACCTTATCTAGAACAATTACTTTCAATTACTGTGGGAGACCAGGGTTTGATCCTTGAGTCGGAAGGATCCGACCCCATAGAGAACCTCAGCAGCCCAGCTAGAGGCCCTACTCAATCCATAACTTTTAAATTCAGGTTCCACCCATACTGCTTTGGTAACTTATGATCTTTTAAAAAGAAAGCATGAAACATTTGAGCTGCATCAGCTATCAAATCAAGTCCACCTGTGGTTTTCATGATGCCATAAATACTGAGGATGCCTCCATGCCTACCTGCCTATGGTCATCTCTAGACAAAGAAGAATTTCAAGATCTGCACACTCTATTCTCTTACTGCTTCCACTTACCCAAGCTGAGCATCCTCGTCCTCACCACACACTGTCCCGTTTGCCTGGAGCACCTCTTCTACTTCTCTGTTTGAGAAGGTAACAGGCAGGAAGGCCGGGGTCTCCAAAAGGAGGAAATAGGCTGCGTCAATTTTTTTTTCTCTTAAAATTCTGTGCTGCCATGATGACACTGGTTCCATCTCAACTTAACTTTTCTCAAACCTTGAGTTAACCAATGCGTTTTTCTTATGGAAATATTTTCTTAAGCTATGTTAATGAAACTATGTATTTGCTTTGGAATTTACCTTTCTTTAAAGTGGTTCCACCTGAGACTAACTGTTTTTTCTTTTCCTAAATCTTGGGCTGATAATAGTTCAACAAACCAGTATTCATATCAATTGTTTTATGGCTGGGGGATGACACACCTGTGCCATCCTATCTCAAAAATGCATGTTGTGGGAGAGGGGCCTAGTGAAACTCAGTCAGCCCTGAGGTGCTCTCTTATCTGATTAATAGCTTTCTAACAGACCTAAAACATGCGGCTATAGACTAGCAGGGCACTCTTTCTGCCCCTTCTGATGTCTGTGTCAGAAGCTTTCTCTATCTTTTTTCTATTTAAATAAAACTTTATTACATAAAAGCTCTGAGCAATCAAGCCTCGTCACTGGCCCCAGATTGAATTCCTCTCCTCTGGAGGCCAAGAATCCCAGCGTCTTTCATGGCTCAACAACAACCTCTCACCTCCAGCCCACTTTCTTGTCTGGATCTCGCCTACATTTCCTCCATGCTTGGTTTGGCTATCACTCCTTCCAGGAAGTCTTCCCCCACCTCCTATCTCCACTCAGTCTGAGCTGAGTATCACAGTGTGGTCTGCTGTACCCTCCACTCCAATGGGGTTATATCTCACGATACTGTAATTGCCATTGAACTGTTTGATTCACCCTTCCATCAGCAGGTTTTGTCCATCAGCGGACAAAACTCATGACCGAAGTGAGATTAGCATGGTGCCTGCCACATGATAAGCACTGGGTAGATAAACAAGTATTTAACTGTAAACCATTTTCACTTGTATATGTAAATCACTTTCACGATGGATACATGGAGAGTTAGGAAGATTTTTAGACTTTAGGAGAGATGGCTAAATTCTTCACCTGGAATATTCCATAGCTTCCATAGCCAGTAACACTATCTCAATGGTACAGATCAGGCAATCTTTTGAGGGCCACTTGGCTGGAAGCATCCTCGTAAAGGTATTCCTGGAGCCTGATGGAGCAGAAGGGTGAAGGTTAAGGTAGATTTGATAACAGAATTAAGGAGTGATCTAGTGTTGACATCTCTACCATGACCCAGCTGGCCTTACCATTTGAGATCTGTAACCTGGGCCTGGGAAAAAGGCTTTGTTGTGCAGAATATAGAAGCATATGAAAAAGACGGTCTGTCTCCTGAAATAAAATTTGTATATCAAAGTGGGGCAGAAAATTAAACATAAAATTCTCTTTGTGTGTTTGTTTGAACCTCCTCCCTCCTTAATGTGCAGTGTGCACATTAACCAGAGCACCTCAAAGATGGAAGTGACTGCTCCACCATAAAGATCATTTTTTCCCTCTTTCCTTTTCTTAGAAGAATAGCATTCTTTACCAATTTTGTAGGGGGTATGATAACTGTACGCTTGCTTTGTATGTGCTTCTATGGACTAGGTATAACCTTGGTGAACTTCACATAAAATGTCAGCATGTCATGTTGATGTACTATCCTTTGTCTCGAAAATGCATATGACTGTTCGTTCCTTCAACTTCTAACAAGTAGAACAGTTGTCAGAGTTTTCTGAGGATCTGTCTCCTGGTTATAATCCTCAGTTTAGCTCAAATAAAATTCCCTTTTTTTCCTTCTTAAGTTGATTATTTATTGAATTTTCATTGACACTTCCATTGCTCTGCGATGTCTATAAGGAAAAGTGGGGAATTAAGCTGAAGAGTGAGTGGAGAAAGCCTCCATAAAAGTAGAATTGTTTTCTGAACTATTCTTCAAAGTGTTGGGACATTTTGTTTCTGCAGATAGAAGAGAAGATCATATTTCAACTGTTGACCATCTACACAAAATCATGTTCTCTGAAGGTAAAAGTCAGGTTGGTGAGACTTTCTGGGCCAGGTGGTAGAGGGGTTGGTCTTGGGAGATGAGCAAATGGGTAACAGTTACAATGAACTTCATTTCCCTGATCTTGAGTTTCTATATAAAGGGGCCAAATTATGATCCACTTCTCATATTTCCTTCCTTTCTCTTAAGGCACCCTAGACTCTCCTGGACTGCTTCTTCAAGTCAGCCTGGGTGCTGACTGAACAGCTTCAGGTCAGTCAGTTCTAGTGGGATATCCACCCTGTGGGTATACAATGAAAAGGATGCTTCCTGTGATAACTTCTTTCTGAAATCACTGTGACGAGTATTTTCCTCTTTGATTTTCCTTTCCAAGAAAACTCTGAGCACAAGACCACCTTTTAAAATAGCCATTTACAACTCATGTTATATGGTTGGATTTTAGTGGTTGGTACGAACTGAGATGCTGAAGCATTCTCTAAGGTTAAGGAAAAATAAGATCATGGCATCTGGTCTCATCACTTCATGGCAAATAGAAGGGAGGGAAAGTGGAAGCAGTGACAGATTTTCTTTTCTTGGGCTCCAAAATCACTGCAGATGGTGACTGCAGTCATGAAATTAAAAGACACTTGCTCCTTGGAAGGAAGGCTACGACAAACCTGCTGCTGCTACTGGTGCTAAGTTGCTTCAGTAGTGTCCGACTCTGTGTGACCCCATAGACGGCAGCCCACTAGGCTCCCCCGTCCCTGGGATTCTCCAGGCAAGAACACTGGAGTGGGTTGCCGTTTCCTTCTCTAATGCATGAAAGTGAAAAGCGAAAGTGAAGTTGCTCAGTCGTGCCCGACTCTTAGCGACCCCATGGACTGCAGCCTACCAGGCTCCTCCGTCCCTGGGATTTTTCAGGCAAGAGTACTGGAGTGGGGTGCCATTGCCTTCTCCATGACAAACCTAGACAATGTATTAAAAAGCAGAGACATCACTTCACTGACAATGGTTCATATAGTCAAAGCTATAATTTTTCCAGTAACAAGTATAGACTTGAGAGTTGGACCATGAAGAAGGCTGACCGCAAAAGAATTGATTCTTTTGAAAGGTGGTGTTGGAGAAGGCTCTTGAGAGTCCCTTGGACAGCAAAGAGATCAAACCAGTCAGTCCTAAAGGAAATCAACCATGAATATTCATTGGAAGTACTGCTGCTGAAGCTAAAGCTTCAATACTTTGGCAACCTGATGCTAAGAGCCAACTTACTGGAAAAGACCCTGATGCTGGGAAAGATTGAAGGCAAAAGGAGGGGGCCGCAGAGGATGAGATGGTTACATAGCATCACTAACCCAATGGACATGAATTTGAGCAAATTTGAGATAGTGAAAGACAGAAAAGCCTGGTGGGCGACAGCCCATGGACTCGAGTCCAGTCAGACACGACTTAAAGACTGAACAACAACAAGCCTTTTCAGCAACACGTTTATCAATCATTCCAGAGACTGATCTTGATTAAAAATATTGCCTGTAGATTATGAAAATAGATTATGAAAACCCAATTGTTTGGGATTTCACCAGGGGAAAGAATAGAATGACTAGAGATTATTATGCCGCTTGTAGTTTTAATCTGGTTCCTTTGCCTTGTGCTTTCCCTGGATCCTTTGGTACTTGCTGAAAAAATATTACATGAAACCTTAAGAAAGGTAGAAATTCTTCTGAAAGAAAAACAAATTTATCTTGGTCTCTTCTTTTTCTTTTTGTATAAACAATAAAACCATCCCCACTCTCAGAGCCACATAAAGCACTTTCGTGAAACACCATAGGGAAAATTTACACTTTAAGTTGATGAGGGTTTTGATCTCTTCGTATTCTTTTTGAGGGCAGGAAAACCACAAAAGGCCCCGCTGGGATTCGAACCCAGGATCTCCTGTTTACTAGACAGGCGCTTTAACCAGCTAAGCCACGGAGCCAACACGCTTGCCAGCTTCCAAATCAACATAGAAAAGGAATGATCTTAGCTTTCCCCCGTTCTCGCCCCCTGCATGCATTTCCTTGTATTGACGCTCGGGCGAGCTCTCCAGATGATCTCCCAAATCCTAAAGATGAACCCCTGCCTCTCCCCCAAAGACCTAAAAGACCGCGCGGCCATAGGAAAACTGAGACCCTGCGTGCAGGAGTGAGGTAAGGAAAACTTGGGAGCGAGCCTGAATCCCTGGGCGGCGCCAGAGGAGTCTCCGGAAACTGCCAGGAAGGGCAAGAGTTCAGCAGCTCAGGCTTCCTTGGGTGAAGTATGACCTGGGACCCCTGGAGGAAAGGAAATTAGCCACATTTACACGAGAACACCCCTCCGAGTCGTGTAACGCATTTGCACCAGAACACTTTCTGCACCAGGAACTAGTCCCTGAAGAAAGAACGCCCTGTGTTCTTTATTTCATGGATTTTAATTAAAATTCGAGCTCTTCCTTACCCCATTTCTTTCCGTAAAATAGACTCCCACCTGCCTGCTTCTTGCTTGACTAAGTCGTATCTTTAAAAAATTCAAGATTTCATTATTAAAACCTAGTCTTGGAAAGAGGTAAAGGAGCAATCTCCTCTCTTCTGCAGCTAGAGGAAGAGAAGCTTTCTTGTTCGATAACTTATCCAAAGGATCTACTTGATAAAACTGTTAAATTTAGAGCATCCACAAGAAGTACTATATTTTCATAGGTGCTTGTGTATTTGTAACTGTTCCAGATTCATTCTATTCTATGAAATAGATATGTCCTTAGACGAAGGACTTTAATGGAACTAGCAAAGCGTTTTACAAACTGTTGCCATAGCTGTGAAAGTAACTTCCCAATTGAAACTTGTAATTATAATAGGCTGCTTACTTGAAATCTGTGACTATTCTGAAAATGCTGAAATTAACATGCCAGTATTTTTAAACTGTATCAATATTAAAGGATATCTCTGTCTCACTCTAAACCAGCCATTCTGACGCACAGTCTGATTGACTCCATGAAATAAGTCAGCACCGATTTAATAATATAAGATTAACCATCGTTTTATTAATGTGCTTGGAGCCAGAAAGAAAGTGAAGTTGCTCAGTCGTGTCCGACTCTTTGCGACCCCATGCGCTGTAGCCTACCAGGCTCCTCAGTCCGTGGAATTTCCCAAGATAATCATAAACAGCATAGTCACACCTAACATGACTTTGTCCAAGCTGGAGTGGACATTTAGAAAGACAGCAGAGCCAGTAATATTTGGTTTGGGTTTTTCCTTTGACTGGCATGTGTTCAAAATTTGCACAGAAATTCTGAGACATCAAAGGAGTTTTTAACAAGCTAGAGACAAGTCTTGGGAGAAAAAGTGAGACCAAGAGCAATCATTTTCAGAAATCTGGATGTGATCTGCAAAGACCATGGACAGGCCCCTGACATTGGCTCTGTTCCACACAACTGAAATTGGAGAAGGTGTAGATCTCTGTGTCATAAACTGCTGAGAGTGGAAATAACTGGCAGTGCTACTATTTCCCAAATACTTGCGAGAGAACTGGAAGAAGAGAACTGTAACCCAGGGAGGAGGAGACTCCACCACAGGGATGATTGATTTTTACATGTCAACTTGGCTAGTCTACAGAGCCCAGTTATTCAATTAAACAGTAATATACATGTTGCAGTTATTTAATTAAACAGTAATGTACATCATGTATGGATGTGAGCATTGGGAAGGGAAGCCTGGCATGCTGCAATCCATGGGATTGCAAAGAGTTGGACATGACTGAGCAAATGAACTGTACTGTACATGTTGCTGTGAAGGTATTTTATACATGTGGTTAACATCTACAATTAGTTGACTATAATAAGTAAAAGAGATTATCCTTAGTAATGTGCATGGCCCTTATCTAACAAGTTGAAAGACTTAAGAGCAAAATGAAGGTTTTCCTAAGGAAGAAGAAACTATCTCAAGACTATAGCATCAGCTCCTGGCTGAGATTTTTCTAGACTGCCATCCAGCAATACAGATTTCAGACTTGTCAGTCACCGCAGTCACATAAACCAGTTTCTAGAAATGCATGTATATTTTCCTACTGGTTATTTTTCTGGACTCTGTTTCTCTTTTTCTAGCTGGGACAAACCCTGAAGAAAAGACTGGAAACTGGAACCCTCAGAAAAGACCCAGGAGAAGATCTCTAAAATCAAAATGAAAGCAAGCCTCAGCTCATGTCAGAACACCAGAGAAATCTGAGAAAGCCAAAAAAAAAAAAAAAAAAAAGGAGAGAAAAAAAAAATAAAAAAACTTACAAAACCTTCAAAATGAAGGGAGATCTTTGCAGATATTATGTGGAGCAGAGGGATCCTGGGCATGGAGGGGAGGCCTTTTTGTCCTCCATTTCTTGTAGGTAAGACTCCAGCCTCCATGACCCTCTCTGAGTTCCAAAGAGCAGATTCAAACAGTGTTAATCAAAGGAGGGGCAGCCGGGAGACCACCTGAAGCAATATTAAAGGGACCAGAGAGGCTCATCAGAATTAAGGAACCGGATCACCTGAGACTGGCACACACCCTAATCTTGTCAGCAACCCCACCCTTTTGAAACTTGGCAGAAGAAGAATGCTAGACTGTTACTGCCTTGATCTTATCATATACCTCTGCCTGACTGTATAACTTCTCCCTATTCACCACGGAAGGAGGGGTGGGGCACAGTTCTTGAGGCCCCTAGCCTATTGTGTTCCCCCTTTGCCTGGCAAAGAAGTGAAGCCACTCTTTCCTTCTCCATGACTCCCTCCGTATTTCTGTTCAGCATGGGTGCACAGAGAGCCAAGATTTTGGCATCACAAAGGCTTCCAGTTTCCTAGGGACTAACAGCCAAAGTCCAGACAAGGGCGTACAAGGCCCGAGGTTATCTCCCCGAGGTCTCCTACCCATCTCTGCCCAGCACTGGCCTCCTAGACATTGCTGAAACGTCTCAAGTACGCTCCCACCTCCAGGATTTTGCCCTGGAGATTTCCACAGTTCCAGATGGCTCTTTTCCTAGATACCCATATTTATCGTTCACCCCTTTCCCTGATGGACTTTTAAATTCTCTTTCCGTTTCTCTTTTTACCTCTAAGTGCTTATCACGGTTATTTCATTTATTGAGTGTTTTAATACCGTCTTAGCTACGTCCATGCAGTCTTCTTGAAGTCAAAGATCACAACTTGTTTTCTTAAGTCGTCTTTCCAGTGCCTTGAATGGTAATATTGGTTGAATGAATGAATGAATGGATGGAGAGGTGATTTGGGGACAGAGAGGGTGCAAGGTTCGGTACAGACATCCTGAGAAAGGAGCACAGACTCTGGGGCACCTGCAGACGAAGTGGCCGCCAGAGAGTTCACGCTCTGCAGTCTGAACTAGTCAAGAAAACGCGGCTTTCAGGCCCAGGAGCAGACTCCAAAAAGTGGAAATGTGCCGCCGCCTAGTTTCTGATGAAGACAGGTCCGCCTCCTTATCACCCACGTGCGGGGGCCAGTGGCGCAATGGATAACGCGTCTGACTACGGATCAGAAGATTCCAGGTTCGACTCCTGGCTGGCTCGTAGTGCGCATCCTCACTTTTCCTTCTTTACCTCTGCTGACCATTGAGGAACTGAGTGGAGTTAGAAAATCCACTGCAAAAAAAAAAAAAAGAAAGAAAATCCACTGCAAGGTGAAGTTTCAAGTTCCACTACCTGTAAGTCTCAGGAACGAGAAGGACCCGCTTTTGACCACAACTGGGGTCAAAACTCCTTTGCAGAGCAAATTCCGCATCCGACCATGCGGTGGCGATGGCCAAAGCCGAACAGAGAACTGTGCCTGGGCTCGGTGACACGCCCAGCCCCGCCAGTCCATTTTGACTGAAAGATGGGTTTGAGGTAACCTAGTAAGGCAAGAGGAAGAAATTAAAATCCAGAAGTTCAGATTGAAAAGTAATAGTGAGGGCTGGGGGAAGAGAAATAAGAGTGAAGGGGTTGAAGTCTCTTTTTCTCCCCCATCCGGTCATTTCCAGAATAAGAATGTATTAAGAATTTGGGTTCAGATCTGTATGCTGCAGGGGCTTGGTTTGCGCATCTAATTGGCCTCTCTAATTTGGGAGAGTAGTAGAAGAACCACTCGCGTATTAACAATGCACAATTGCAAGGATAACGATGAAAAATCGGAAGAAGAGGAGGAAATAGGAGGAGTCTGTTTTTAGCAGAAAGGATCTGCTGAGGAAGTTGTTCTTCCAAGATGTTTCCGTAGTGTAGTGGTTATCACGTTCGCCTCACACGCGAAAGGTCCCCGGTTCGAAACCGGGCGGAAACAACCGTTTTAGCGACCCTGGCTCGCCTTCATAATTTAAGATAGTTGAAAATCTTCACACCTCCTTTTCTTATTTCTCTCGCCCCAGGCCGTGGTGCCGAGGCCACGCTGCTCAGGGTGGGTCGGGAGCCCGCGGCGCCGGAAGCGGACACTCGCTCCCAGCGGGGGAGAGCCGGCGGGTCCCCGGCTCTGCGAGGCTACCCGAAGCCCGCAGCCCCGGAAGCGCATCCTTGCCTTGACTTGCCTTCCTGTTCCCGGCAGCGCCCAGCTCCGGGTGTCTGTTCGCCAGCCTGCGGTCCGCGACGGCCTTGCCTCAGCCCCGGGCACCGGCTCTGCAGGCCGGCAGCTGGGAGTCCCGCGCCCCTTGGACGGCCGCGAGACTCGGGTGAGTACCCGGGGAGCCTGAGCCTGCGTCTCCGGAAAACCGGGGTAATCCCGCTGCCCTCCGTAGATTGGCGACCTTTCTGCAATCTGGCCCTTGTGATAGGGTGACCTCGGGCCCCCGACAGCCCCACCTTGCCTTCCACTCTCCAGAACAGCTGCCGTGGCTCTCCTGGGCTTCGAGTGTTAATTTTTGGGAAAAGCGGAATCCGGGAGGTGAAGGTTAGAGAGATCTCAGGTCCTTCAGGGATGAGAGGTCCCCTCACGGAGACACTAGGGCAGAAAAAAAGGGAGGCGAGGAGGGGATTTGAAAACCTTGGGCCAGCAGGGCTGTGGGCTAGGCTGCCCTGGCCTGGACTCTTTCTCAGCGCCCTTCCCCAGCTTACGAGGCCTCACCACTGAGAACCCCCTCCTAAAGGAGACGCCGAAGGACTGAGTCTGCCTCCACTTTGTCCTTTCCCTGTCAACAAGAAAAAAGACCCCAAAGTTAAGAAATGGGCCCGCTGTGGATACTCCGTATTGCTTTGAAGCTTGAGAAGTCACTGGCAGCACTTGTTTAAAACCAGGATTTGTGCCCTGGGGTCTGGCTGCTTAACTTTGTTTGTGACATGACCTGCTTCCATGTTAAGTGAATCAATCAAACGCTTTTCTGGGAAAGAAGTCTTGCTATAATACCTAACAGCCTTGGGTATACCCTCAGGGTCTTCTTCTTAGATGAATTAATATCATTATTGTTACTATTTCTAACAGCCAAGCCTAGTCTCTCAGATCACATTGTTCCAGGTTCCCTCAAATGACTAATATGAATGTGATGTTTTTATGGCCTTGAGACAAGAAAGGACAATCCTTACCTAATGAACTGTTGTGAACTGTTTTTTTTTTTTTCTTCCTTACGTTTTTTAACAGGCAATGTGTATAGGCATCCCTTTCCCAGCCCTATTACTCCTCCATTTTCATACCTTCTCTGGAAGACCCATGCTTTTATCATCTTGTAATAGTCTCTCTTGTTAGCAAGACAGTAAGTTTGGCAGGTGCTCAGTGCAAACTTATCTAAGACATTTTCACTTAAAATCCCCTCTACACTACTCAGAAATACAGGTGAGTTAATGTGGTGCCTTGTGAGGAACAAGGGCTTCAGGGGCCCAGAAGGTGATGAGGATTCATCCTCTCCATCTTTCCCTGATGCTGAGGAGCAGGAGTCCTTTAGCAGGGAAGCTGAGTGTACCCGAAGCCAGCGTGCTGCGGATGGGTCACAGTTTGTCTGGAAGCTTATGGCTCTCGCCTTCTCTTCAAATCAGGTGTGTTCTGACAAGATCCAGCCGTAGGCCTACCCTTTTAAACACTCTGCCCTTTCTTACCTTCACCTACTAACCCTCCCTTCCTCCCCCAGTCTCTCTCACTTAACCTTATATGTAAGTTCAGTCTGCCCACCTTGGAATGTGGAGAACAAATAGGCTTTGGAGAGTGACACTGTGTGACCTCTTGCTCCTGTAGTGTACCGCACCTTGAATAGGATCGTTTATTTATTTATACTATATTCTTTATTGTCTCCTTCCTAAGCTTGGTGTTGTAACCATTTTCCAGGTCTTCCCTCCAACCCCAAGGCACTATCTTGCCATAAGTAAGAGGCGGAGAGAAGAGAGTGGCCTTCTGACTTTGGATTGAAACCAGAACCCAAGTTAGAACAAACTTCCTAGAACCCAGGTCAGGAACAATCAAAGAAGCAAAAGGCTGCTGCTAAAATGTGCCTTTGCTGGGGATGGTGTGGGGTGCATATGGGATGAGGTGGGATTTGGTCCTCAGATAGTAGAGACAGGCTCATGATGAAAGAGAAAAAAAAAAGCATGGAAAAAAGATTTTGAGAGCTGGGCAAAACATCAGAATTAATCTAATACAAGATATGTCATGAGTCACTGAGGCCTTTACACTCTTTTCCTCCTGTACTTGTTTGTTAGGACTGCCATAACAAAACATCACAGACTGAATATCTTGAACCACAGACATTTATTTTCCCACAGTCCTGGAAGCTGGGAGTCCAAGATCAAGGTGGCAGCAGGTTCAGCTTCTTCTGAGACCTCTCTCTTTGACTTGCAGATGGCATCTTCTTGCTATATCCTCACGTGGTCCTCTCTGTTTGTATTATCTGTGTCCAGATATCCAATATGATAGTCATTGGATTAAGACCCACCCATATAAATTCATTTTACTTATTCATCTCTTTAAAGGCCCCATCTCCCAATACAGTCACAGTCTGAGGTACTAAGGGTTAAGACTTCAACCTATGAATTTGGTTGGAGGGGTGGACAAATTCAGCCCATTTCTGGGGACAGAGATTGATGTATTTTATATGTTATTGACACAGTTTGGGGAATTCCCAGAAGTTAACTATGCGGAAGATTTTAATACACCTGCATCTCATCTTACTAACCATTTGTATATTTTTATTGCAGAAGAAAAACATCATTTGCTTTTTATTTTTCTATTAGTCTTTTTTTAAAAGCTGTTTCTGTCAGTATATTTAAACATCATAGGTCTTTTTCTAATATAAAAAAAAAAAAAACACAAATCTTCATAGCTAAGAAAAGGATTTAAAAAAAAGGATATTCCCTACCCCCCGCCTTAAGGTTACTGAGATACCTTTCCACATCATAAAACAAGCAGTTTGGTTAAATGAAGGGTTAAATTGAGATTTTCTCAAGAATTTCAGTCCAGTTCTTTACAATATGAATTCCAATGATTCAGAACTTTCACAAACTTGTTCTGTTGTCTGTTAATAAAATTTTGCCATGAGAAGTGTTATTTTAACAAAAGGGAATTGTTAGATTCCTAAAACTTTTTAAATTGTTGCCATGTCTTGGGAAAACAACCTCAGAATCTGTCTTGATAATTTCTTGCCTCGTTAATACCATTGAAAGTCCTATCTCTGTATTCCCAAAAGTTATATTACTTTAAAAATTTATCTGCCACACTTGAAGCTAAAATCATTTTGTACATCAACTATATTTCAGTTAAAAATTTTTTAAGTAAAAACAAAAACTTAGAAAAGATTTATCTGCCAATTTTTCTTTTTATTCACATGCATGATGGAATATTTATAGTCCTGTGACTTGTATATTTTATCACCTAGCAAATTCTTTCTTTCTTTTTTAATTCTTAAAATGTTTTTGTTTAACTTTAACTTGTAGACTTGATTTCTTTAGAAAAGTTTTAGGTTTAGCAGAAAGAGAGTTTCCATATATTTTCTCTCTCTCTACCTCCATTATTAACAGCTTGCGTTGGTGTGGTATGTTTGTTACAATGGATGAGCCAATATTTATACATTATATTAACTATTATAATTATTGTTTATATTAAGGTTCATGCTTTGTATGTAGTTCTGTGGGTTTTCTCTGATGTGTAATGTCATTATCCAACATTACAGTTAGTAGCATGCAGAATAGTTTCATTGCCCTAAAAAATTCCCTGTACTCTACCTCAAGTAATTTATTTTAAATTAATACGTGCAGTGAGAGCCTTTGCCTCCTGACCTCCTTGGACTTCATGAAAGTGACATAACGTTTATCCTGCCAGCTTTTTCATTATTTGTGCATTTATCTCCTATATTTGTAAGGTCAGTCACTGGTTCTCCTGATAAACTTCCTAAGTGTGAGTTTCAATGATGTAATCCATATTCATATACTCAGATCCAGAATCCAGCTTGTGGCCTGTTTTTCTTGAATTTATCTTTGTCGTCACTTGCTGTGTTTGGGCCTTTGACATGTGGTGATCCTGGTTCCTCTGCTTGGGATGGATTTCAAGGGATCTAACATGAAGACTGAGCCTAGGAAACAGACTGTGAGCATTCCCAGGACAGGACATGGGCTAAGAAACAAACTGGAGTGAGATGGAAGGAGAATGACTTGCCATACCTCATGGACCATATCCTGCCAGGCTCCTCTGTCCTGGGACTTCCCAGGCAACGATACTGGAGTGGGTTGCCATTTCCTTCTCCAGGGGATCTTCCCGACCCAGGGATCAAACTGGCGTCTCCTTCATTGTAAGCAGATCTTTACCACTAAGCCTCTTTATTTTAACTCATTTCTCTCTCTGTTCCACAAGAAGGAAGGAAAAGGACAAAATTTCCAGAAATTCTAGTCATAGTGAAAAAATAGTAATTTGAAGTTTTAGCACCATTTACAGGTGGTCACTTGCCTTTGTTAGCCAGGAAATATAAAAATCAAATCTAAGTTTGCTAAAAAAAATCTAAGTTTACTCAAGGACCATGTTTGCCCACTCTACCTAGATGGTGAGATCCAGCAAAAGTACCATACAAAACTCTGGAGCAATTTACATAAAACATAATTTTTTTCTTAAAATATTAAGGAGTAAGGCAGGGCATAGGGTTACAGAATTCCCCAGGTAACATATTCAAGGATGGGACACAAGGATGAGTAGATAATCTTGGCCTAAAGCTTAAAAAAATTTCCAAAGTGTTTGAATACCAGCCATGGGCCCAAGTCCTAATTATTGAGACTCAAAATAAATCATTTCTATTCTGTGTGACCTTGAATCTGTGCTCTGGGCTACCCACCTTTTTTAAGTGGCTTTTATTCTTGAGCAAACACATAAAATTACTCTGTAAAATATAGAGAATAATGGTGTATTACTCATGTTTCATTCCCCACCCTCTTCTAGTTTAAGGGAAAGAACTCCCCCCGCCTCCCCCTGCCACCACCACCCCCCCCCCCCCGCCCACCTGCCGCCCTTATTTCTGGATGAACACCATCCTTTTCTCAGCTGCCTTTGAGGTGACTACTGTTTTTATTTTTATATTTATCCCTTGCTCTTTTTAGTTTTATGGCATAGAAAAAGTCATTTAGTTTTACACTTAGAAATGGATCTATACTGTAGATCCATTTTGCAACTCTGTTTTTTTGCCCAACATTGTGTTCTTGAGATTCATCTGTGTTTTTGCATGTAGCGAGAGTCTATTCATTTCTACTGCTGAATAATATTCCCTTGTGCAGATATTACCAAAATGTATTTATTCTATTGAAGGACACTGGGTGCTTTTAGGTTCTTTAAATTACAGTGTTGCTATGAACATTCTTGTAGGGGTCTTGTATGCACACCTTCAAGAATTCCTCCAAGTAAACACCTAGAGGTGAAATTGCTTTAAATAATGCCACACACTAATTTACACACATATGAACACACACCCTAGAAGTGTATGCATTTTAATTGTTCTACATCTGCTGAGCCCTTAATATTGTCAGACAGTTTACCAATTTAATGGATATGAAATGTTATATCCTTTGATTTTTGTATTCATTCCCATATTACTAATGAAGTTGACGTTTTTATTTGCTTATTCACCATTCATGCTTTTTCTAAGAAGTACTTATTAATACTTTTGCCCATTGTTTTTAAATTTTCCTTTCATCCTTTTCTCGTGGATCTGTAGGAATTCTTTACATAGTCTAGACTCTAATCCTTTGTCAGTTATATGTATTATGAAGATCTTTCCCCAGCTTGTAACTTAACTTTTTTACACATCTTTTTGCTATATAAATTACAAATTTTAATATAGTTAAAATGTGAATTTTAATGTAGTTAAATTTGTCAGTCTTTTTCTTTATGACTTACACTTTTTGTGTCTTGTCAAAGAAATCTTTCTAGGAACAGTGAGAAAGACAGAAGAACCCCTTGGGCTGCCAAGCGCTGCTGCCACCATGCCCAAGAGAAAGGCAAAAGGAGATGCTAAAGGTGACAAAGGGAAGGTGAAGGATGAGCCACAGAGGAGATCAGCACGGTTGTCTGCTAAACCTGCCCTTCCAAAACCAGAGCCCAGGCCAAAAAAGGCCCCTGCAAAGAAGGGAGAGAAGCTGGCCAAAGGGAGAAAGGGAAAAGCAGAAGTCGGCAAGGATGGGAACAACCCTGCGAAAAACCGAGATGCCTCTACAGTCCGGTCACAGAAAGCAGAAGGCACTGGGGATGCTAAATGAAGTGTACCTTTTTGATAGCTCTGTACTTCTAGTGACTCTACTGTTTGAAATACTATTTTTAAATCAAATTTTATAAAAAATGTAGATTTTTTTTTTTTTAAGTTATGTTCTTAGCACACGAGATACTGCATTGTTGTCTTTTTGTGGAAAGGGCAAATAACCACTAGTAGAATGTTTCAGAAGCTGAATTGAAATGGGGGGAAATAGAAGTATCTGTCCTCGTATTTGAAGATTATTCTTGGTTCCTGGGAGAGGTTCTCTGACATTCACGCATGTCAGCCACTATGGCTCAGAAGCCTTACTGTGTGGAGAAAAAGTACTTCATGTCCCCTTTTCTTGATGTCATCAGCACATTCTTGACTTCCTGAAACCAGGAGTCATGATACGGCCTTGATACTCCTAGAATCAGCTGCATCAGGTAACAATTCTCAGGCTTGCTGGTGATGACATCAAGATTGTGTTGCTCAGAAGAACCAGGATTCCTGTTTGTAGTTTGTGGATCATCTCATTAATAATCCTGGAATTTTTAGTTCCTTTCCTCCATGTCAGAGTTGACCTGTGAAAATTTCTTAAATGCCTCATGTGAATAATCACCCTTTTTGAAAATTTTTCCTGTTTATTGTAGCAACAGACTTTGTTGACTTCGGAGAGGTGAGTTTGAAAGTTGTAAGATGTTATGGAATGTCACCCATGTCCTGCTGGAAATAACTATTTTTGAAAAGTCTCTTATAAAGCTGGATACAAGTTAGCTCCGTGGTAAGGGAGTGATCATTTCCTACTCAAAAGTCATAAAGCTACTCTTTACTGCCTTTAAAAAGTTTTGTAGTTTGCCTTTTACATTTGTATTTAGTCCTCTCTGAACTGATTTTTACAAAAACATGAGATAGTAATTCAGTATGTTTTTTTCCATATGGTAAGTGGTTGTTCCAACACCATTTTCTGAAAAGTTCATCCTTTCCTCAATGGTCTATAACACTGACTCTTTTCATAAATCAAGTTTCTTTGTGTGGAGGGGTGGGGGAGTCTGTTGATGGTTTCTGTTCTGACTCACTGGTCAATTTGTCTAACCTTGCGGCAGTACTATACAATCCTGAGTATTACCACTTTAGAAAAAGGTCTTGATCTCTCAGGACAATTCCACCTCCACCTTCAACATCAACAAACTTTTCTTCCTTGGAGTATCTTGGCTATTCTAAGCCAATTACTTTTCTATACAACTTCTAGAATTAGATTGACAATTTCCAAATCAAACAGATGAAAAGTTGAAATTTTTATTGGATTTGTATTGAATGTATAGATTAATTATAATATTGAGTCTTCCAATTCATGAACATGATATAATTCTCCATTTATTTTGACTTTTAAAATATCTTTCAATAAAGTTTTATAATTTTCTCCATTAAATGTTTTATTTTGTTAATATTTCTTAGGGACAGTACCCTGTTGGATGCTACCTTTATATAGTATATTTTTAGTTACTACATTTTCTGCTTTCAGCTGAAGTTGATTTATCAGCCTTTCTAAACTCATATCTGTATATTCTTTTGGGCTTTCTACACAGATAACCATACATTCTTTTTGTTTTGTTTTGTTTCTTTACAGTTGTTAAGTCTTTCCTTTTTCTAGTTTTAGGCACTGTTCAAGTGCTGGGAGTACAGCAGTGAACAAAACAAAGTCTGCTTTCACCAAGCTGATATTCTAGTGGGGGAAGGTGTAGAAAATACACAAATTTATGTGATGGAGTGCTTTAAATAAACAAGTATAAGTGGGTTCTATTTAGATAGGGTGGTTGGAGAAGTCCTCTCTGATGAGATGACATTTGAGCAGAGCTTCTAATGAAGTAAAGGAATAAGAGATGTGTCTCTGAGGGGAAAGCATTCCAGCAGAGGGAAAATCAAATGCAGAGATGAGATGAAAATGTGTTTGGTGTGCCGAGGAAGAACAAAGAGGCAGAAGTGACCGAACTGGAGTGAGGGTGGGTAAAAGTGATAGTTGATAGGATTGTAGAGATAGTGAGAGGCCAGAAAATGGAAGACTCTACACATTGTCATTTTTCTCTGAAAATGATGGAATGCGATTACATTTCTGAATAGGGAATCTACACAATCTAAGTTATGTGTGTGTGTGTGTGTGTGTGACTGATGCATGGGCAGTAGGGTGTAAGGAGTTGAAGGAGGAAAACCAGTTAGATTGCTGTCCCAACTGAATTGCTGGAAATTCTACTCTATCATGCTGTATTACTATCCTGTCTCTGTTCAACTATTCCCACCCCGTTTTATTTGGTATATGACAAATATGTGTAATATACCATATTGGTATATGTGATTTTCTCTTTGCCAAACCATAGAACAGTATCAAAAATCAATATTCCTTGTTGTCAAGAATCCAAAATCAAATTCAAGAAAGTCATCACTGTGTGTTTATTGTGATAATCCCACAGAAGGAAGGCCCTGACCCTTGTTGCCAGAGGGTACACTTTGAGGCATTTTGACACCTAAGCAGCGAAATGAAAACAGAAGTTAGTCAACAGTAATAAGATATTTCTCATTAAGTGCTTATTGTTTTCCAGACACTGTTCTGCTCAGTGATTTACATGTATAATTTTATTTCCATGACTGTATGACTTGAATCATATTACTATCCCCATTTTAGCATTTAGTGAGACTGAGGCAAACAAATTAAATAATTTGCCCTGAGGTCATACAGTGAGTAAAATCCAGATTAAGACCCAGGTGTATAACTCCAGGATCTAGAAGGCTCCTCGTTAAAAAGATCACTGGTAACCCAACCTCAAAGGTAATCCATCCAAAAGAATAATTTGGTGTTTCTGATTAAGGAACTTCCCCAGATACCATTAGGAAAAAAATCAAATGTAAGTAACAATATTCTACAAGCTAAACAGCTGTAATTTCCAATGAAGACTAGTAATGCAAGGACAATTTCAAAGGGGGAAAGTAGCCATAGGAATTCAGAATTTTAGTGTATCTCTAGCAACATAAAGCTAGAAAGGATACTATTTCTGTACAAGGAGAATTTTTTAGACAAATATTTCTGAAGTGGAGAAGAACAAATTAGGAATTACAAAGTAGCCTTTAAACCTCTCTTGCCCATGCTCCTGATCCACTTAGCATTCTTATCTGTAAATTCATAAATTAACATCCTGGTTTATTAATACTTCGAGAATTTGGGTGTCTGACGGGAAACAGACTGAGGAATCCAGCGTTTTCAATAATAAAATTTCTGACCATCAAAAATGAGGCATTAGTCCTGGAAGAGTTGCAAAGAAGAGGGAGGGAAACTTACTTTCCGGGTCTGCTCTTGTTCTCTCAACACAGTCGTAGTGCTCCTTGGAAAATGTAGGTCATTCCTCTCCAGGCCCCGCCGCGCCTTCCACCCAGGGTCATACAAACATGGTACTTTAACTGCCCCAAGACGAGGACTTGAACCCTGACGTCCTCGCCTCTTCACCTCTTCTTGAGGCCGCAAAGCCGGGACACACCTCTGAGCAAACCCAGGCCGCACGGAGGACCCCGCTGCTCGGTCGCTTCGCTCAGACCCCGCTGGAGTGCATCCTCAAACCGGGAAGTTTTTTTCCCTGGATTGCTCCTCACACTCTTTCGCAGACCTTCGGCCTTCCGGTCCCGAGCTCCAACCTCGAGTTCCCTCCAGTGAAGTCTGGGCCAAAGGCATTGCCAGCACTAGGAGGTCGCCGCTGGTGCGGGGCTTCAAAGGTGCCTGGGAGCCCTCAGGCCTCCTGCTAAAACCAACGAAGGCCTTCTCAAATTACATTTTAAAAAGCATTAAAATAGGATAACAAAGAAAAGCAGTTATACTACAGAAAAAGCTATCAAACAAAATAATTTGCGGTATATCAATGTGCACTTTTTCAGTTCAGTTCAGTTCAGTTCAGTCACTCAATCGTGTCCAACTCTTTGTGACCCCATGGACTGCAGGAAGCCGAAGACACCAGGCTTCCCTGTCCATCACCAACTCCCAGAGCTTGCTCAGACTCATGTCCATCAAGTCGGTGATGCCATCCAACCATCTCATCCTCTGTCATGCCGTTCTCCTCCCGCCTTCAATCATTCCCAGCATCAGGGTCTTTTCTAAATAGTCAGTTCTTCGCATCAGGTGGCCAAAGTATTGGAGCTTCAGCTTCAGTCCTTCCAATGAATATTCAGACTGATTTCCTTTAGGATGGACTTGCAGTTGAAGGGACTCTCAAGAGTCTTCTCCAACACCACAGTTCAAAAGCATCAGTTCTTCGGCCCTCAGCTTTCTTTATAGTCCAACTCTCACATCCATACAAGACTACTGGAAAAACCATAGATTTGACTAGACAGATCTTTGTTGGCAAAATAATGTTTCTGCTGTTTAATATGCTGTCAGGTTGGTCATAGCTTTTCTTCCAAGGAGAAGAAATTAATTTCATGGCTGCGGTCATCATCTGGAGTGATTTTGGAGCCCAAAAAGCCTGTCACTGTTTCCACTCTTTCCCCATCTGTTTGCCATGAATTGATGGGACCAGATGCCATGATCTTTGTTTTTTGAATGTTGAGTTTTAAGCAGCTTTTTCACTCTCCTTTTTCACTTTCATTAAGAGGCTTTTCAATTGCTCTTTGCTTTCTGCCATATCTGCATATCTGAGGTTGCTGATATTTCTCCCAGCAATCTGGATTCCACCCATTAAATATTAATCGCCAAGACCCATCTTATGACTACTGTAACTTTGAAAGAGTTAAGTATGAGATATCTGTAACATACTTTGTATCTCAAGTGTGGGATATGGAAATGTAACAGTTCTCCTGCTCTATAGTTCTTCTGACTGTAATTTGTTGCCTACATTCATCCATGAATGATATGCAAGATTTCAGTTAGAGGTTATGGGTTTAAAAGTTGTAATTTTTCTTTCCTATCCAAGTTCACCAGTCCCCAAGTTAAGAAACCCAGCAAAAATGCTTAACACAGTAACTGGCACATTGAAAGTCCCATCACACATGTAGATATTAGTACTTTTATTATTACTTTGTCACATCGGTTCAAATTTCTTTTAGGTGACCATGATGAAGTTAACCACATGAAATCTTGAAAGAACACAAAGATAAATGTTCAAGCCACTAATTTAGTCATTAAAAAAATTATTGAGGTATAACAGACATACAGTATTGTATTTGTTTCAGATGTACAACATAATGATTCACTATTTGTATACATTGTGAAATGATCACTACAATAAGCCTAGTTAGCATCCACTACCTAACAGTTACAATTTTTTTTCCTTATGACACTTTTGAGATTTACTTTCTCAGCAACTTTCAAATATATACGGAAGTCTTATTAACTAAATTGATTTTATTTAATAACATATTCCCTTTTCCAGGAGATCTTCCCAACCCAGGCATGGAACCCATGTCTTCCACATTGCAGGTGGATTCTTTACTGCTGAGCAACTGGGAAAACCAATAACTAAATATATATAACATATTTAGCTATATATTCATTTAGATATGAGTGCTAAAAAGTGCTGTCTGCACACTCTAACCGAGTGTGGTATAAAGGAAAGGAAAACTTGAATTTGGTGCTTATAGGAAGTGTAGGGTTGGCAAAGTGAAAAAGAGAGAAGACGATATGCTTTTAAAGATTAAATTTCTTGATTTATCCAGCAATATTTTTAGAGCTTTGATTATGTGCCAAGGCTAAAAGACAGGCCCAAGGGCCTTGCCTTCACCAGAGAATGATGGTATTCAGTTTCCAGAGACATAGAAAAAGCTCGCCCATCTGAAAAGAAGAGTAGAAAAAAGCAAAAGTGAAAAGTTCCAAAGTTTGACTCCTTAGTTTCTAAACCATTCATCCTTGCAAGGAAAAACTCAAAGGCTGCTTTGCACAAAGGATTTAGCTCTAAGCATGACCTTTGATGAAAAGATCTAGAGAGTGCCCATGTCTTTCCACAACCCTGTAGCCACAAGTTGAGATTAGATGAAGCATAAGAGTAAAGAAACAGGTTGGAGAGAAATTCAGTCAGTCTCCTACACATGAACAAGTTTGGTTCTGAGAGCGTATTTGTTAAGTCTAGTTTGTTAAGTCCAAAAAAGTTAGCCTAGGTACCCAGCTACTACAATCGGCTACATAGTACTATACTGTAATAGGTTTCTAATACCTTTCACACAAAAAATAAAACATTTTTAATCTTATAGTACAGTACCTTAACCAGTGGAACTACCTCAAGGTACCTAGGCTTTCTGAGTGAAGGATGCAGGTTTTGACTGGTAAAGCAAATGATTAGAATTACTTTTTTTTAAATATATTTTTAAATTGAAGTCTCCATGGCTGAGCGATAAAGAATCTGCCCGCAGTGTGGGAAATGCTGGTCTGATCCCTGGGCTGGGAAGATCCCCTGGAGAAGGGAATGTCAACTCACCTCAATATTCTTGCCTGGAAAACACCATGGACAGAGGAGCCTGATGGGTTACAGTCTACAGGATCACAAAGAGTCAGATGTGACTGAACACACACACACACATAGTTAATTTACAATAGCATATAAGTTTCAGGTATACAATATAGTGACTCAAAAATTTTAAAGATAATACTCTATAGTTATCATAAAACATTGACTATATCTTCTGTGCTGTACAGTATATCCTTGTAGCTTATTTATCTTATACATAATAGTTTGCACCTCTTAATCCTCTACCTAGAAGTCATTTGATTTTAAATGCTTGAAGATATACCGGCTAATGGGGACAGGTTTAGAGATCAAGAGAATAGTACAGAATGGAGATATAGTTTGTCTGTATATAATTTAATACAGTGTCATTTTATAACTAACATATAAACTGCTCACTTCCTGGAACTGGAGTAACATTCTTGGCAAGTCTGTCAATTAGCCACGTAGCCCTTTGTTGTAGCATCTGGATGAGCATCCAGGTAGACCTTTGTTGTTGGCACACACCTCAGCAGGGTTGGTGTTTTAGCCCAAGATCCAAGCTGCAAAATGGAAAAGTTCAAGTGGCTGACTTCTCTTTCTATCTCAAACTTCCCCCAAAGGCTGCACATAGAATCCTTGGACTCTCATCTAACTATACACACTGATATATTGGTAAGTCCTTCATCTTCTCAAGAAGTGTAGCAGCTCAACACTTGAAAATATTCAATTTTGTGACCACCTCCCTCACCGCTTATCATGTTTAATTAAAGTTAGATGAAGTTTCTTTTCTTTTGAAAAAACTGTAAGCATTATTAAAAAACAAACAAAAATCTATGGGGTCACAGCCCAAATGCACTTTCTGCTGCTGCTGCTGCTGCTGCTAAGTCGCTTCAGTGGTGTCCAACTCTGTGTGACCCCAGAGACGGCAGCCCACCAGGCTCTCCCGTCCCTGGGATTCTCCAGGCAAGAACACTGGAGTGGGTTGCCATTTCCTTCTCCAAATGCATTTTCTTAGAGACAGAAAAAGCTTTCATTTACAGTTGAGTGGCCTTATCAAAGTTTTAAGGTGGTAAGTGCTTAAAGGAGAAAGTTTTTTCTGTAACTCATCACAATAATAATGATAATCAGATTGGGTTACTTCTGCGGTATTTTTCTTGCTGCAAATGCTACACTCTGAGGACGGCCTCAAGGTTCTCACATTATGAGGCTGATATGCTGCCTACCATGCCAACAAGTCAACTGCAAGGAGTGATCTGTTTTTCTTTTCTAGACGTTTTATAAAATGTTTGATAATTGCAGTAGAAGCCTGGATTCTTAACCTCTGGACTGCCAGGGAAGTCTTTTATAATTTTTAATAGCAAGGTAAAATCTTATTTGTCTGTAATTTGCTGGATGCATTAGGATGAAATTTCCACTTTGGGGAATTACCAAATGCCAAGTTATGCTTCTTCAGTAGCTCCTAACAGGGCAGAGATGGTGCCCCTGTGCTGAGGTGACCTGAGGCTTTGGGGTCTCTAGAAGAGAGAACTTGGATTTAGAGGAAAAGTCAGTGCAAGCAGATTACTCAGAGTGTAATAGGAAAGATTAAGTTACTTTCACCTTGGTATTCTGTTGCTTTTGCTACAAGTTAGTCACTAAAGGGATGTTGGCTATTAGCTTAAATTATAGGCAAGAGCTCATTTCTGGGAACCCTGCCTCCCATGTAATGAATGTTAAACTAAAATACCTTTGTTTAGCTCACAGGACACCTGACTAGGCCCTCCCGTGAATGGTTGCAGGAAGGAAGAAATTAATATACCCCAGAACCAGGACTTTGCTACCTCCCCTTTTACTATAAAACAAACCTGATTTCTAACTCAGAGAAGATGGTTCTTTGGGACACTAGTCCACCATCTTCTGTCTGCTGACACTGAATAATGTTGCTATTTCTTGCCCCAGAAACTAGTTTTTCAACTTATTGGTCTGTCATTCTGCAAGCCAGAGAAGGCAATGGCACCCCACTCCAGTACACTTGCCTGGAAAATCCCATGGACGGAGGAGTCTGGTAGGCTGCAGTCCACGGGGTCGCGAAGAGTCGGACACGACTGAGGGACTTCCCTTTCACTTTTCACTTTCATGCATTGGAGAAGGAAATGGCAACCCACTCCAGTGTTCTTGCCTGGAGAATCCCAGGGACGGGGGAGCCTAGTGGGCTGCCGTCTATGGGGTCGCACAGAGTCCGACACAACTGAAGCGACTTAGCAGCAGCAGCAGCCTGGTCTCGGTAACAAGCGCAGTACCTATTGTTCTGTACTGTATGTTACATTTCATTTTTTTTTTTTAATCACCCTACAGCCCAGTGATTCCAAATGAGGGTGATACAAAATGAATTTAAGGATGGGTATCACTCAGCATTTTTGAGACTAACGTAGAATCCAAAATAGAATGCAATACATGTGGTAAGTGGTAATTCAGGCAAATTTTTGTTCCTGTTACACGTGTGTGTAGGGGTCCAGATGTAAACTAAAGTACAAATTGATCATGGCCAAAGAAGTTTGGAAAGCTCTGTCCCTGGGCCATGAGTTCTGAGTATGGTACCACTTCCTCTGTACAGTTTACCTGGGCATCCTCAAGGTGAGCGCTGAACAGAGCTCGTCAGAGTGGGAAAGAGAGAGCAGTTCCGCACATTGGTTGCTTTTCAAGAAAGAGTTTCGCCTTTGATAAATTGTGACCAGTGAAATTTTTAATTGTGTTCCAGAATCTAGGTGAAATGTTCTGTGCTCTGACTTCTGGCTAAAAGGCCCTTCTACAGTCTGAAAATATCCTGGGTTATGATAACTATGCCATGCTCATAATCCCTTCCTGGTTTTTTTTTTAGGGAAATCAGTCTATGATTTGAGCTTACTTTTCTTTCCGTTAGTGTTTTGGCGGATAAACGTGTAAGAGGGAAGAAAAAAGCCAAAGCCGCCCGAACAGGGACTTGAACCCTGGACCCTCAGATTAAAAGTCTGATGCTCTACCGACTGAGCTATCCGGGCTCACGCAGGCAAAAACTAATACATTAACTATAGTCAATTTACGTATGCATTCAGATAACCCATTTAAGACATTTCGACTGTGATTCCGGTTCAGAGATGGCTCTTCGGAAACTGCTTGACATAGAAACTCAGCCGCAGTCTTCTTTTAGGCCGAGATATAACCATATTACATTAATTATAATGTCTCCCCAGTTCTTTCTCACTCTCTAGTATAGATAAACGCTGTATGTATAAATAAGCACTATATCTCTATGTTGCATATAGAGATATATACGATAGTAACATACAGAATTCAGCGCAGTCAAAAACTGCAGAATGTTGGCCTTTAGTTCCTAAGTTTCCCAGAGAAATAAGTCAAATAGTCTATATCTGGGCCCAAAGTGCTTTCAAAAGGAAGTCAATCCAAAGCTGATAATTTTAAGGGGTAATTAAATCATCTTTCGGTCGCACTTTGGACACCTGAATGTCGGTCGAGGGACTGAGGGAGCGATATGATTTCGTAATGGGTCTCAGCGATCTTTGAAGAAGAAGAAGAAGGAAAAAAAAAAAAAAAAAAAAGCAGCAGCAGCAGCAGCAGCAGCAGCAGCAGCAGCAGCAGCTTTAAAAGGACAGTCCCACTCTTTCTTCCTCGTCAGATCTCTACGGTCTCTACGTTAAGTGCTTGACAGGGGTGCAGTCACTGTAAAGCTTTCTCCACTCGGGATGCAGATGAATGTTGCACCATTAACCATTTCAAGATTCCACTGAAAACGCAAAGAAGAATTTAACTTAAGCATTCAGAAAATCTACAGAGGAGGAAAAATCCAATTCAAAGTATTGGGAAGAACTGCAAACAGCTACTTTAGGGGTCGGGGATGTAGCTCAGTGGTAGAGCGCATGCTTCGCATGTATGAGGCCCCGGGTTCGATCCCCGGCATCTCCAGGTCCTTTTACGTAAGTGATCAGAAATCATACCTTAAGAACATCTGTGAATACGTTGTATCTAAGCCTAATTTTCTATGATTCCCTTTTAGCCACGAAGTATAGAACTGTATGTGTAGAGAGGGAAGCAGGATAACCTTGACGTATTTTAGGATATTTTTATCTGAAATTGAAAACGCAGCAAAACACACCCAGTGTACATATGGCCGAAGAGGAACAACCTGGAAACTTGGAACGGTTGCTGGTCCGGAAACACTGAAAGGGGAGGAGAGGCTATTGTTGCTGAGTTATGGTACTGAAAAAGTAGGACAAATGGGAAAATAACGAAGTCTTCTTTGGTGTAGGTAAATCCAGTGGCTCAGATACATCATTCTATTCATAATAGCAAAACAAACAAAAATAGCAAGAATCGAAACAGTTTCTTATTAAGGCTTGGAAGAACCTTCTGGCATCAGGTGGCCGGTTAGCTCAGTTGGTTAGAGCGTGGTGCTAATAACGCCAAGGTCGCGGGTTCGATCCCCGTACGGGCCACAGTTAACTTTTAACTCTGTAGTGTAGTCTTTATTACTTTCCAATTCAGGGACTGACCCACGAGACAACCTGCTGCATGATTTTGCCACAAGACCAAACCATCCGAGGGAGTCCGGGCCACCTGTCTTTTCGGTAAGTCAGAGTGCTCGAAGTTTTGCCCTAGAGAAACAGAAAAGCAGCAGGACACCGTGTGTGTGTGTGTGTGTGTGTGTGTGTGTGTGTGTGTGTGTGTGTGTGTAAAATTCCATGGACAGAAGAGCAGGCACTTTAGGAATTATTAAATTCATTAGAAGGAAAAACTGTCACCAGAAAACACTGTCCTCAAAATAGTCTGAAAACATACTGAGATGCAGGGCAAGTGTGAATGATCTCTGATTGCTCAGTTGAGGATTCCTACTTGACTAGATCATCCCTCATCTGAAGGGAGGATTCTCACCTTGAGAACAGTTTTCTTCCTACTTTGAATTTTGTCGCTTTTGTTTGTTTCTTTTTTAAGTAAGAAACGACTAAGCCCTTTTCCAGAATCTGCCTTGCCATCTGTCACCAACCATTCAGTCCAGGTTGATCGACATCAGTTGCCCTTCTGTTCGATCCACTCCTTGATGTTAACACCTCCTCAATCAGTCTCGTTTTCCAATAAAATCGACTTTCAGGACCCTAATTACGTGTCCTCTCGTTCCTTGAACAACGAATTTTCTTTCTTTATTCACCACCTCAGAGCTTTATATCCCGGGGAGTGAATTTCCACTATTTTCGTCGAAAATACTAAGATATGTCAATCTCGTCCAAAATGCAGCTTATTGGGCCTCACCCAGCAGGGACTTTGACTCAGCAGATTTGAAGAAGACTACAAGTTTCTGCATTTTAAGTAAACGTCGCGATTGTTTCTTACAAAGGATGGATCAGCGACTTTTGAGAAATAGGCTTTATACAAACCAAGCTTCGAAGAACTGGGCTGCGAAATCCAGGGAAGTTCTGAGCTAAGTCGATTTGTTTTTGAAACTAGGAAGAGAGGGTAGAAGGCAAAGAGAAACAGTGGGGTAAATGTAGTTTACAGTTATATACATCTACAAATGAAACAACACATGAAAAGCGAGAAGCTAAATATTTAATCCGTTTAAAAAAGGGTGCCTTGGCGGGTGGCTCGTTGGTCTAGGGGTATGATTCTCGCTTAGGGTGCGAGAGGTCCCGGGTTCAAATCCCGGACGAGCCCAGGTTTTGTCTACCCACGCTGTCGAATTTTTGTTAAGTCAAACTCACCCACAAGAAATGGGTACATTTGCTGTTAAGTTAAACTGTTGTATTTTCATGTAGAAGTATGTAGGCTGTGTACGCACCTGATTCCAATAAATAACTTGATAATTAAGAGAGGCAAGTACTTTTAAGTTTTTGGTCTTATTCACTTTTCCAACAGCTATAAACTAACTCTTGCAAAGCCAAATATTTCTGGTTATTCTAGAAGTTTCAACTCCACGGTTGTGGCCATATGAAATGTATAGGAAGACGATAGTCACACCTAAATTCAATGTCATCCATCATTCATTCATCACATCAAAGAAATGGGTTCAAATGGAATAATCAAATATTTACCTATAGAGTTGTGAGGCTGGAAAATTTTGTACAAGTTTTTTTTCGGCTTTCCTTGTTGCGTTTTCCTGCATTATTTAGGAATAGGGGCTCTGCTTGTTTATGGAGAAGGGGCACTTTTTCCGTACTGCTGGAACGTACTGTTGGTATACTCTTTAAACAGATATTTGTTTAGCATATTACAGTCAATGAACTTTTGCAGTCTGTGCTAAACAAAATACACAAAAATCATTGGATTCTATATTACAGTGGTTGTCAAACATTTTATGTCAAAATACAGTTGCAACACCCCTTCCCACCTCCCTTTTCTATGGGTATAAACTTTGATTATGGAGAAGGACAACAAATGAACGCGCATAAAGGGCCTGAAAAGGAAGTAGAAAACCGCAGGGAATTCCTTCAGGACCGCAGCTACACAGCGTGGCAAGAGGGGCCAGGGTTGACAGGTGACAGAAACAGGAGAGGAACCTCTTAGCGGGTTACGGAGAAGGCCTTGTGCAGTTCTGGGTTCGACGACCTGAGCCCTTTGGGCTTGTAACCAACCACTTTGTCAACCAGGCCTGAAGCTCTAGGAGAACCAGAGTTGGGGATCACTCTTAGGACGTTCAGATTACTACTCTTGGATTCCAGAAACAGTTTGTGGTCTATCAGTACAGGTTGGTAAGGATGAAAGGAAGACGGAAGAAGTGATTGGAGTGCGAGCCAATAATATCTAATAATCCTTACATTCTGAGCCGTTTCATATCATCTAGCTTACATAACAAAAGCAGTCAAATAAAATCTAGAATCCTATAATCACCGTCGGTCCAGGAAGTCTGTTCGACCTAGTCTCTTAATTCATTAAAGCAAGTTTTGTAACTAACCGCCCGGCTAGCTCAGTCGGTAGAGCATGAGACTCTTAATCTCAGGGTCGTGGGTTCGAGCCCCACGTTGGGCGAGTGGTATCTTTTTCTCAATCTTTTCTCTCCGCTAGATTTCCGCACCTTCCCAATCTCGGAAACGAAGTTCCCCACCGTTGCCACACATGAGAAACTAGATTCCAAAACTGTCCAATACTGAATTATGGAATCCTGGTGACCTGCTACGGTTTACTGGCTGTTGAACTTTTCTGGCCAGCTTTCTGACTCCGCGAAGTTAAGCCTCATCGCCCCCTGGCGGCAACACTTTTTTTCCTGGCCTTATTAGAGCTTTTATTTTGATAAGAGATACGAAGTCTCTGGTAGGGCATTGGCTTTGTAGATATAAATTTCTGGGATGGTTCCCCATCAAAAACTATTTAGGATGCAAGGATGTTGGGAAAGATCAAGTGTGAGGGTGGAGAAGACAATCCAAACAACAGAAACCGTTTTGGGGGCAGAGGCAGTGATGTTAATGGAATTTTGAGAATGGTGATTCTAACTTTCTGGCTCAAGCAAGTGCCATTATCTAGCAAAGAGAGAGTTTCTATTACCACTACCGCATATACCCTTTCAGCTCCTGATCAACCACACATAACAGCACAATGGATCTCCTTATAAATGATAGTGGGGGCTTCCCTGGTGGCTCATGGTAAAGAAACCTCCTGCCAATGCCGATGTGGAGTTGATCGCTGGGTTGGTCAACCCCTGGAGAAGGAACTGGCGGGATCCAGTCCATGGGGTCAAAAGAGTCGGACACGACTTAGCCACTAAACAACAACAACACAACATAGATGAAAATCCAACCCACAACAGGTTGAAACTGCCTAGAAAGTAAAATCTAAAGATTTAAGCCTGGCTTTTAAAGTCCAAATTGCATTTCTGCCATTCTCTCTTGAATGAAAGTGTGGATAGTCGAGTTGGCTACCCTGGGTCTTGGCTACTGTTCCCGGGCTTTCTCTTTGTGGAGAGCAGGGGCTGCTCTCTCGATGCCGTGCGCGGGCTCCTCTCTTTGCGGAGCACAGTTTCCAGGGCTCGTGGGCTTCGTAATTGCAACCCTTGGGCTTTAGAGTGCAGGCTAGGTAGCTGTGGCGCTGGGCTCTGCGGAAAGTGGAATCTTCCCAGATCAGGGATCGAAACCCTGTTCCTGCTTTGAAAGGCAGATTCTTATCCATTTCAGTTCAGTTCAGTTCAGTTCAGTCGCTCAGTCGTGTCCGACTCTTTGCGACCCCATGAATCGCAGCACGCCAGGCCTCCCTGTCCATCACCATCTCCCGGAGTTCACTCAGACTCACGTCCATCGAGTCCGTGATGCCATCCAGCCATCTCATCCTCAGTCGTCCCCTTCTCCTCCTGCCCCCAACCCCTCCCAGCATCAAAGTCTTTTCCAATGAGTCAACTCTTCTCATGAGGTGGCCAAAGTACTGGAGTTTCAGCTTTAGTATCATTCCTTCCAAAGAGATCCCAGGGTTGATCTCCTTCAGAATGGACGGGTTGAATCTCCTTGCAGTCCAAGGGACTCGCAAGAGTCTTCTCCAACACCACAGTTCAAAAGCATCAATTCTTCAGCACTCAGCCTTCTTCACAGTCCAACTCTCACATCCATACATGACTACTGGAAAAACCATAGCCTTGACTAGACGGACCTTAGTCGGCAAAGTAATGTCTGCTTTTGAATATGCTATCTAAGTTGGTCATAACTTTCTTCCAAGGAGTAAGCGTCTTTTAATTTCATGGCTGCAGTCACCATCTGCAGTGATTTTGGAGCCCAAAAAAATGAAGTCTAATACTGTTTCCACTGTTTCCCCATCTATTTCCCATGAAGTGATGGGACCAGATGCCATGATCTTCGTTTTCTGAATGTTGAGCTTTAGGCCAACTTTTTCACTCTCCTCTTTCACTTTCATCAAGAAGCTTTTTAGCTCCTCTTCACTCTCTGCCATAAGGGTGGTGTCATCTGCATATCTGAGGTGACTGGTATTTCTCCTGGCAATCTTGATTCCAGCTTGTGTTTCTTCCAGTCCAGCGTTTCTCATGATGTACTCTGCATAGAAGTTAAAGAAGCAGGGTGACAATATACAGCCTTAACGTCCTCCTTTTCCTATTTGGAACCAGTCTGTTGTTCCATGTCCAGTTCTAACTGTTGCTTCCTGACCTGCATACAGATTTCTCAAGAGGCAGGTCAGGTGGTCTGGTATTCCCATCTCTTTCAGAATTTTCCACAGTTTATTGTGATCCACACAGTCAAAGGCTTTGGCATAGTCAATAAAGCAGAAATAGTTGTTTTTCTGGAACTCTCTTGCTTTTTCCATGATCCAGCAGATGTTGGCAATTTGATCTCTGGTTCCTCTGCCTTTTCTAAAACCAGCTTGAACATCAGGGAGTTCACGGTTCACGAATTGCTGAAGCCTGGCTTGGAGAATTTTGAGCATTACTTTACTAGCATGTGAGATGAGTGCAATTGTGCAGTAGTTTGATCATTCTTTGGCATTGCCTTTCTTTGGGATTGGAATGAAAACTGACCTTTTCCAGTCCTGTGGCCACTGCTGAGTTGTCCAAATTTGCTAGCATATTGAGTGCAGCACTTTCACAGCATCATCTTTCAGGATTTGAAATAGCTCAACTGGAATTCCATCACCTCCACTAGCTTTGTTCGTAGTGATGCTTTCTAGGGCCCACTTGACTTCACATTCCAAGATGTCTGGCTCTAGATTAGTGATCACATCATCATGACTATCTGGGTGGTGAAGATCTTTTTTGTACAGTTCTTCCGTGTATTCTTGCCACCTCTTCTTAATATCTTCTGCTTCTCTTAGGTCCATACCATTTCTGTCCTTTATTGACCCCATCTTTGCATGAAATGTTCCCTTGGTATCTCTAATTTTCTTGAAGAGATCTCTAGTCTTTCCCATTCTGTTGTTTTCCTCTATTTCTTTGCATTGATTGCTGAAGAAGGCTTTCTTATCTCTTCTTGCTATTCTTTGGAACTCTGCATTCAGATGCTTATATCTTTCCTTTTCTCCTTTGCTTTTTGCCTCTCTTCTCTTCACAGCTATTTGTAAGGCCTCCTCAGACAGCCATTTTGCTTTTTTGCATTTCTTTTCCATGGGGATGGTCTTGATCCCTGTCTCCTGCACAATGTCACGAACTTCATTCCATAGTTCGTCAGGCACTCTTATCTATCAGATCTAGGCCCTTAAATCTATTTCTTACTTCCACTGTATAATCATAAGGGATTTGATTTAGGTCATACCTGAATGGTCTAGCGGTTTTCCCTACTTTCTTCAATTTAAGTCTAAATTTGGCAATAAGGAGTTCATGATCTGAGCCACACTCAGCTCCTGGTCTTGTTTTTGTTGACTGTATAGAGCTTCTCCATCTTTGGCTGCAAAGAATATAATCAATCTGATTTCGGTGTTGACCATCTGGTGATGACCATGTGTAGAGTCTTCTCTTGTGTTGTTGGAAGAGGGTGTTTGCTATGACCATTTCACCACCCGGGAAACTTCCCTAGTGTGTTTTTAATTGCTTTCAAATTTCGGAAGGCAAAATTCATGCAAAGTTTGCCTAGTGTATATTAGAGCAAAAGGAGTTAGATGTTAACATTATATATGTCGCTTTGAAAACCTGGTAATTTTAACTGTACCTACCTATTGAGATCAATGGAGAAGGAAACAGCAACCCACTCCAGTGTTCTTGCCTGGAGAATCCTAGGGACAGGGGAGCCTGGTGGGCTGCCATCTATGGGGTCGCACAGAGTCGGACACGATTGAAGTGACTTAGCAGTAGCATTGAGATCAAAAGGCCCAGAACTTTTGATTATTATATTGAAAGAGTGCCCACTTCTGAGCACACTGGAGACATGACTGTTTACCACTCTCCAACCTTCCCCATCCAAATCTTGCTTTTCTCTTTACTCAGGAAACTGAATATTGTTATTAAGATATCCAATGTTTAAAGTTTGTATTTCACCTATTTAAATCAATAGCACCTATGGTTAGGCATATGGAATCACGTTTTAAAATAAGTTGACACCCTACAATTTGAAAGTATTGTCGATATAAACACAGTGAAACTGAGAATCATTGAAAATGGATGGACAAGCAGCAGCTTTCCTAGAAAGCAACTGTTTTCCAGTCTCCTTTAAAGACAGGAAGTCTTTCAAATCAACTGATGAACATATTTTTATTAAGCATCTTTTCCAAGTTGGATACCTATTACAAAATTAAGGTGGTTGGAGTGACTTTTAAAAAATAGGCGACAGTGACAGAAATAGAGTTAAAAAATTACCAGTATTTATCTGCTAAAATCAAGGGAACTGAGATCCTTCCTGTTTCTGATTCATATGAACATTTTATTTACTAGAGAGAACACTCATTGAACATCTAGAGACCACATGTTGTGGATATCAAACCCTAAGTCTTATTGTAAAGCCTGATTTCCCTTTGTTCACTCAGCAGCCTCTGCTTAATGTTTTGGTTTCCTGGTACGATAAAAACTATAAAGGGATGTCCTACACAGAGGAAAAAATATTACTGGTGTTAATAAGTCATATGTCCTGTTGTCAATTACCTTAATGGATTTCTGGTATATAAACAATTTTTTGTGTTTCTTAGAACAGATTGCCTTTTCCCAGTCTTATGGCCATTGGGCTATCTTGTTAAAATTGAGTTAACCTGCTTAAAAAGTGAATTTCTGAATCCAAGTACCATGCAAACATCTCCAAGGCCAAGACTATCCCTGAGCTTGGTCCAGAACATAAGCTAACCTAACTCCTTACACCTAACAATTCAACTGCAAAGGAAGGTGGTTAAAAACAGCATAGGTTCCTGCTGGTTTCTTACTCTACTTGGGCTGCCAAAACAAAATACCACAGACTGGGTAGCTTAAATTAAAAACATTTAATTTTCTTGAGGTTCTGGGGGCTGAGAAGCATAAGATTAAGGCACTAGCTGATTCAATTACTGGTGGGCACTCTCTTGTGGGCTTATAAAGGGCTGTCTTCTTGCTGTGTCGTCAAAGGCAGAAACAGGGAATGAGCTTCCTGGATGTCTCTTCTTTCAAGAACACCAATCCGACTTTAATTACTTCTTTATTCCAAATACAGCCACACTGTATTTCTCAAAAGAGAAAAAACACATTATGACATCTTGGAATTCAGGAATTTGATACATAGTAAGCTCTCACATATTTGTTGAAGAATAATTTAGTTGCATCGCCTTTAGAATACTTAACACAATCTTTTATACATATAACATTGTTTAATAAACCTCACCTATCAAAATAACTAAAAAAAAAAGAAAAACTTAAGTGGCTTTTTCTTAGGACAGGTAATCTGAAAGCAGAGTCCAGACTTTCTGTTCATGACTACAGTTTAACTGATCCTGGATTGAGCCATATATCAAAGAACAGCCAGAGGTCAGTAATTTAAGAAGCTGCCTACAAGAACATGTTAGCCTACAGTTAGATCTGACCTTGGGAGGACAGTCTCTGGAAGAAAAGTAAAGTCAGACACAATCACAATTTTGTGAATAATACATAGGTCTACAATTTTGTTCTTCTCCAGAGACTCCCATGAGCAGGATGAATCAAGATGTTTTTTGGTGCCACCTTGGTGTTTTCTACAGAGTATGTTGCACCTGCATGTATCAAAAGTCTATCAACTCATTCACTAGTCAATTTTGCTCAGGGTTCTTGTGGGGAAATTAGAAGTGGGCCTCAAGTCCAATGGAGCCCCTGGTCCTCTTCATTCATTAATATTCCTCTCTTTCAACCATCTGAGTGGCTCCTATCTTTTATTGTTTTCCTTCTTATTTTTTAGCCTAGAGCAATCTTTTTTCCAATTCCTTTTCTCCTTATAGTAAGAGCATCATTCCTCTCTCATTTGTGGCTTACCTCTCTTCTAGTTACTTTCCTTCCAGGAATCCAGGGCCCCTGCCAGCTGTTTTGCATCTGTTTTTCTCTGTCATTGTTCCCTGTTATTGAAAACTTTAAAAGCCACATCTGCTAACTGAGAAGGGTAAATTCCAAATGCAGCATCTAACTTTTGTAACATTCTTCTTATATCTGATGCACTTTGCCCAATGAAGGTCTTGTTTACCATCATATTCTCAGGGGCCTTAGGGTCTCTATCAGTGTAGTGCCCATAAGCTTGATAAATTCTTTCTAGAAACTCTAATGGGATCCTCACTGAGCTTTTTGGTATCTCCAGAATTTTGTTTAAGCTCTTTTGCTTAGCTACCTGCTAAGATGCACTTTCTGTAATGCTCTAGATGTGGCATGTCTCTGTTTTTAGGATCCCAGTGAGGCTCACTGGTAGGAACTGCCTGATTTGCTTCTGGAGTTCCATCTAGGTCCACTAGATGAAGCTGGCACGCTTCCTCTCTAGCTATGTCAATGACCATCCTCCTTTTAATCTCAGTCACCATTAAATTCATAAGGGTGTGAATGTCCACCTGAGAGTGACGGTGAATGGCAAAGACAGAAGTGAAAAGTTGTCAGGTGGTGTGGGTCCTCTCAGGAAAGGGGGTTACAGTTTTTCCCGTTAAATCTGAAGTTGAGAATGGATTGTGCATCCATAGACATCCGGTTGGCCTTTTGCCTTAAAGCCTCCTATGGAATATCCGCTCAAGAGACTTTGCCCCATTTTGAAAGTGGCTCTCGGTTAAAACTGAGTGCCCTGTAGGGCCTTAGGTGGTTAAATCTGAAGTTGAGAATGGATTGTGTATCTATAGACATCTGGTTGGCCTTTTGCTTTAAAGCCTCCTATGGAATATCCGCTCAAAAGACATTGCCCTGTTTTAAAAGTGGCTCCCAGTTCAAACTGAGTGCCCTCTAGGGCCTTAGATGGTGATACGAAACTAAGTGCCTTTGCCTCAGGGATTAACATAGAAACTTCTAATCATTCCCCATAAGTAGGGAAAAGATGAAGATGTGAAAGGAGTGAGTAGGTCCGCGGCATGGGAGCAATCTGAACAGTTACCTGGTCAGGAAGGGGAGCCATATTGGCCAGAGTGGGATTTAAGGTGTGACATAACATGCCCTCACTCTCATTTTCTCCTGCTCCCTTTCATACAACAGATTTTCTCTTGGGTTTACTTTCAGACTGCTGCACTGTAGGCGGGCAGTCATCTGACTTCTTTTCCTCTTGATGTAATAGCATAAATGCTGTGCATAGGGAATCTCACCCTTTTCCCTTGCACTTGCACAAAACAATTCCAATTGCAAGACTGTATAGTAACTGAGTGAGCCTTTCAGGTGTCATCGCTTTTCTGATCCTAATATATGTTGGAGCCATACATTGTCGTAATAGAATATCATCTCTTTCTTAGTCATAGGCTCACAGCTATATTTTGCCCACTTATTTAAGATAACCCCCCAAAAGGCTTTCCTTAGGGATAGATGGAGTATTTCCCATATTTAAAAGTTCAAGAACAACAAAGCACCAAAAGCACAAACAAATCCCAACACTAAAAACACACATTCCAACAAGAATGAACAGAGTAGAAGGAAACAAACCGGTTTCAAGTCGGGTAGAGTCCAACAAGTGGCCTCTCCAACAGGGTATCTCAAAGGCAAAACAAACTGGCTGGCCTGGTGGAGGAAAACCCCAACTGTGTGGGGGAGGGTGTTCCCTGTTGTCCACTGAGGGCGACTCACGCTACTGGATGGTCAAGTTCTTCAGTTCCTAGAAGTCTGTGGATTTCTTGCTGCAAGCGTTTGGTGCCGCTTCAGGGGATTTTGAAGGGGAAGATTCTCAGAACAAGTGGCGCCTGTAGCTGCGAGGGCCTTACCCTAAAATTGTGCAACCTGCCTGCTGGCCTCTAGCAGCAAGGCCCTGACCGGCATCGCTAAAGTTTGTGATCAAGTCCGAACTCCTACTTCCCGTCCCACACAGGTCAATCCACACAGAGATGAGGTGTTGGGGAAAGGAATAGCGACTTTATCCACAAAGCCAAACAACTGCAGAAGACGGAGGTCAAATGGCCTCAAGAACCCTGTAGTCTGGCTTGGATGCTAGTGTCTTTTATGGAACAAAGAGGGGAAGGTGAAGCAATAAAGTTAAAACAAACAAACAAAACCAGTAAGTTGTTGCAAATATTTTCTTGTTCTCACCAGACTCGGGAGGGGATATGATAATCTCTTCTTTCCAGCATCCATTCACAGGGGGGCTGGAACAGGGTGTTTCTCTGGAAGCTAAACAAAGGTATTTTTTCACCTTAAGCCCCCAGGCCTGGGAGGCACGGTTCCTGGAGAAAGGCTTTTATGTATATTTTAATCCTTAGACAACATCCCTTTAGTGATAAATTTACAATGAAGCTGAGTGAGTGAAGTCCAACTCTCTGCGACCCCGTGGACTGTAGCCTACCAGGCTCCTCTGTCCATGGGATTCTAATAGAATGCAAAGGTTAAAGTGTTTAGTCACTAAGTCTTGTCTGAGTCTTTTGTGATCTCTTGGAATGTAATGCTCCAGGCTTTTCTGTCCTTGGGATTTCCTAGGTAAGAATACTGTAATGGGTTACCATTTTCTTCTCCAGGGCATCCTCGCTATCCAGGGATTTAACCCGCGGTCTCCTGGTTTGGCTGGTGGATTCTTTACCATTGAGGAATGTGGGTTCAAAGGTTAAAGTAAAGGAAATATGTTTAAAATGGTGTCAGATTTCTTCTTTCCTGTTATGGTAAGATTCAAAATTTGTCTCCCACCTGCATCTAAGAATACTTATGAAGGTGAAAAAGAAAGGAACTCCAAAACTTTCCTGCTTCTTAACACTTTCACATTGTTATACTTTATTGTGTAAATATATGGAAAAGAAGGCTAGGTTTGTTGCAGGGAAGAGCCAGTTCTGACTCTTTTTGGAACTGTTTCTTTGACTTGATTTGTGTTGCTTTTGTTATTATAATCATATATAATGGTCTGCCTCAGAGAACCCTGCCCCTGTGCCTGACTGTCAAACTCAGGTGCCTTTGGTCAGCTCACAGAGAAATAATCTGATGCTGCCTACTTGTGAATGGCTGCAAGAAAGAAGAAATGAACACATCCCTTCCACAAGGTGGCCATTCCTAGAGATGTTTTGTAAGACTGATGGCCCTTATTACTTTACTTCCTCAACACCCCCCATCTCTGTTCTAGAAAAGAATGTGGCATCCAGACCCAGATAAGATGGTTCTTTTGAAGTATTAATCTGCCACCTTCTCCGTCAGCTAACTTTCAGAATAAAATCCTATTCTTTGCCTCAACACATTGTCTCTCGGTTAATTGGTCTGCTGTGCAGGGAGTAGAGCGAGTTCGAACTCAGTAACGTATGTCTCAATTACAAATTGGCACTTGCCATGGGTGCTTGCCATCTAACTCTACAAGGATTAAATCATGTGCTGCTGCAGCTGCTGACCTTCAACACCCCCTGAAAGGAGTTCAGGGTGGAGTGCAGAAATGAGGCAGTCTGTGCTCCAGGAAAACTGGTAGGACAGGTCTTCCAACAGTTAGATATTATTAGGAGGTGATTTTATGAACCCAATTCTAGTATCTCCTCAAATCTAGAACCGCACTAAAATCCTTCACGGTGATGACTGCTCTTCATGACTAACAGAAGCTTCACGAGACTGAGAAACTTTCTGTAAAAAAAGAATCTGAACTTGATTGCATGTACTTCCCCATTACCAAAATCATATATATACTGACCGTCTCCCCTAACTCTTTGGAGCAGTTTCTCAGAGCTATCTCAGGCTGCAGTCCTCATTTTGTGCCAAATAAAACAACTTGCAACTCTCATGTGCATTTTTTCTAAGTCGACATATGGAAGAACCAGATGTGATTCTTGACCTACAAAAATTCAAGTTATTCACATATGTACACACACTCCTCAGAATCTCTCAAATCTACTACTTGTTGTTTCCTGAAAGCTCCTTAAGGCCTGTCTTAACTGCCTGGATCTTCTGTATTGTAATGTGGAGTGGTAGAAAAGGAAGGAAGGAATGGATACTTTTTGCATTTACTTTTACAAAATAGATAGTATTAAGTATATCTATAAAATAGGATAGCTTATTCAGTCAGTTGGGGCTGGTGAGGAGATAAAATTTCATATTTAAACCATTCAGACTACCCCTCTCAAAACAGATGTTTCAGTTTTATGAAGACTTGAGGGAGTAAATGACCAGATTAAGTGATTCAGTTCAGTTTAGTTTAGTTCAGTTGCTCAGTCGTGTCCGACTCTTTGCGACCCCATGAATCGCAGCACGCCAGGCCTCCCTGTTCATCACCATCTCCCGGAGTTCACTCAGACTCACGTCCATCGAGTCCGTGATGCCATCCAGCCATCTCATCCTCGGTCGTCCCCTTCTCCTCCTGCCCCCAATCTCTCAGCATCAGAGTCTTTTCCAATGAGTCAACTCTTCGCATGAGGTGGCCAAAGTACTGGAGTTTCAGCTTTAGCATCATTCCTTCCAAAGAAATCCCAGGGTTGATCTCCTTCAGAATGGACTGGTTGGATCTCCTTGCAGTCCAAGGGACTCGCAAGAGTCTTCTCCAACACCACAGTTCAAAAGCATCAATTCTTCGGCGCTCAGCCTTCTTCACAGTCCAACTCTCACATCCATACATGACCACAGGAAAAACCATAGCCTTGACTAGACGGACCTTAGTCGGCAAAGTAATGTCTCTGCTTTTGAATATACTATCTAGGTTGGTCATAACTTTTCTTCCAAGGAGTAAGAGTCTTTTAATTTCATGGCTGCAGTCACCATCTGCAGTGATTTTGGAGCCCCAAAAAACAAAGTCTGACACTGTTTCCACTGTTTCCCCATCTATTTCCCATGAAGTTGTTATGCCCAGAGTCCGAGTCCCCAAAACTGAGACAATAAGACGTCCACAGCAATGCAAAAGCATAAAGGGGTTTATTGCTAGCTCAAGTTAGGGCCCAGGTCTCATCCAGCACAGTGGAATCCGACAAGAGTCCCGAGATCTGAATCACATCTACTTTTATACAGATGGTTCTTTGTTCCTGTGACAGCATAACTGATTGGCTAAACCATACGCGCGTGCACACGTGCAAGCGCAAGGGACTTTTAACCTCACATCCCTATCCGGATTGGCTCAGGTCTGGCGCCGGTGGCGGACTATGGGAATTTTTTTCTGATTGGTCCAGCTACACTGCCTGTGGGAGTTCCCAGTGCCTCAGCTTTCCTAGAGACTGAACCTCAGGCCTAGCCTGCCCCTTAGAGCCTGTCCTGGCTCCAGTTTGGTCCTAACAGAAGTGATGGGACCAGATGCCATGATATTCGTTTTCTGAATGTTGAGCTTTAGGCCAACTTTTTTGCTCTCCTCTTTCACTTTCATCAAGAGGCTTTTTAGCTCCTCTTCACTTTCTGCCATAAGGGAGGTATCATCTGCATATCTGAGGTTATTGATATTTCTCCCGGCAATCTTGATTCCAGCTTGTGTTTCTTCCAGTCCAGCGTTAGCAACTTGCTTTTAAATGTTTTGTGGAAAGTTTTACTTTCGCTTTAGGTTAGAAGGATTCGTTAACAAAACAAACCATTTGTTACACACAAATAAACAATTTGAATTTATAACAGAGATCATTTGACTTAATTCTTAAAAGAAATAGAAACAAGAGAGAGAAGTAACAGCATATATATCATCAAAAGGAGACGACCTACAGCCACACTTGGACAGCACCGGGAAGTCCCAAATGACAGCAATCTGGAGTTTAGTTGGGAAAAGGTCCCAGGCGATGCGTCTCACCCGTGAGACTTCAAATAGCAGCTTTGGAGGCTCCCACTTGCCAACAAAGGTCCATGGTTTTTCCAGTAGTCATGTATGGATGTGAGAGCTGGACTATAAAGAAATCTGAGCACAGAAGAATTGATGCTTTTGAACTATGATGTTGGAGAAGACTCTTGAGAGTCCTTTGGACTGCAAGGAGATACAACCAGTCCATCCTAAAGGAAATCAATCCTGAATATTCATTGGAAGGACTGATGCTGAAGTTGAAGCTCCAATACTTTGGCCACCTGATGCGAAGAACTGACTCATGTGTCAGGGTAGTGTGTGATTTCCTTGGTTCTGTCTCAAAGGCAACAAAGATTTGACAGGGTGGACCAGTGTTTCAGCTCAGTTACAACTAAGTTTTATTTGGGGAGCAAATTACAATACACTCTTGAGGCGTGACAGTGGGCCTACCCCAAAGGAGAGACCTCAATGCGTCTTGGCTTCCTCTTTTTATAAGTTTTGTCTCCTTCCCCCTGAGCCTGCCCTGTGTAAATTGGGCTAGCCAAGAGGGCTGTTTGTTTCACCAGAGGTTCTCACTTCAGTCCACAGATTTTGTTTCATTTTTGCAGGCTTTTTCCTTTGTCTTCTGGCCACCACCATTTTGGACTCCTTTTTCCTATTCTAACTACTTAACATTTGGAGAAAACTTTGATGCTGGGAAAGATAGAAGGCGGGAGGAGAAGGGAGATGAGATGGTTGGATGGCATCACCTATTCGATGGACATGAGTTTGAGCAAGCTCTGGGAGTTGGTGATGGACAGGGAAGCCTGGTGTCTTCGGCTTCCTGGGTCTTCCAGTGTCTCCTGGGCTGCAGTCCATGGGGTCGTAAAGAGTCGGACACGACTGAGCGACGGAACTAAACTGAACTTGTAATCCCAGGATGCAAAAAAGCAGCTCTGGTTTTACTTTTACATTATTACAATGCTTTTTGTTTTATCTTGCCAGTCATAGGTTAAACCCCAGGCACGGTTGACCAGACCTCCAGGGGCTCGAGGATTTCAAGACCTGCTCCCTTTCTTATCTACAGTCTTCCCTGACTTGCTGTGCTTGCAGGCAGGCTCAGAATCCTGGCAAAGTCCAGGCAGATTAGAAACTATTCAGAGGCCTGCTATCCTGCTTCTGAAGCTTGAGTAAGACTGCCTCTATTTAAATTTCCCAAACACCTATTCAGACAAAACTTATAAAAAGAGGAAGCCAAGACGCATTGAGGTCTCTCCTTTGGGGTAGGCCCGCTGTCACGCCTCAAGAGTGTATTGTAATTTGCTCCCCAAATAAAACTTAGTTGTAACTGAGCTGAAGGAAATGGCAACGCACTCCAGTATTCTTGCCTGGAAAATTCCATGGACAGAGAAGCCTGGTAGTCTACAGTCCATGGGGTCGCAAAGAGTCGGACACGACTGAGCAACTCACTTCACTTCAACACCTGTTCAGAAACAGACAAACAAAAAGCAAATATTTGTGCCATGGAAGAGTGAACGCTAGTCTCAGTGTTCTACTTGCACAAGGGGTTCGTTTGTCCAATGTGTATGGCTCCACGTATTGTTGCAGGAAGGGGGATCCCTTCCAGGGCCCAAAATTGGGCTGTTAGTTTGTTGCAGGAAGGGGGACTCCTTCCAGGGCCCGAAATTGAGCTCTTGTCTGACACTGGGAAGTGAATTGTCCGAGGAGACATGTGCTGACAAAGCAAGAGATTTTATTGGGAAAGGGCGCCTGGGCGCAGAGCAGGAGGTTAAGGGAACCCAGGAGAACTGCTCTGTCACATGGCTCGCAGTGTCGGATTTTATGGTGATGGGATTAGTTTCCGGGTTGTCTCAGAGTCCTTCCGAGTGGTGCACGCATTGTTCAGCATGCCAGAGAGGTGGGTTCCAGGAGGTGGTCGGATATGTGGTGTTTCCTTTTGACCTTTCCCAAACTCTCCGGTTGGTGGAGGCTTATTAGTTATGTTCTTTATCAGAACTTCCTGTCATAAAACAACTCATGCAAATGGTTACTATGGTGCCTGGCCAGGGTGGGCGGTTTTAATTACTGCGCTTTCCCTAACAGTATGACAATGTAAAGATCTTTAGAGGAAGTAGAGATCAAAGCAGATTCCTCATGTCGGTTGCCACCTCAAGTGGATTTCATTTAGGAGAGAGTAATAGCCATTTTGAGGTTCAGACTGCCACAGAAAATTAGACTAGACTCATACTTTGCAAAATTAACTAGTATTTGAATGACAGTACTTTCTACTTTGTTAGCTTTAAAATATTATTTTAGCTCCGCATGGACAGATTGTTTTTTGAGTTTAGAATTAGTATGATAGTCTGGTTTATCTACAGGGACTAATGTCAATTAAAGTCTTAGTGTGGTTTGAAGAGTTTAACCCGGTACTTGTTTTCTTCCTCCTCCTCCTTCTATTAATTATCTGTTAAAATTGCAGATTAAAGTACTTCAAATTCTAAGACTGATTATTTAAATTCATTCATCACAGTAAAAGACAATCGTTGCTAAATTTTTGTTAGCTCCTCATGCATCGTTGTTTTATTTTCTTTTTGCAAACCAGTGGATGCTACCGTTTTCACCTTGGCCCAGGGTAGTCGCCCTGTGAAGGAGTGCTAGGTTATTTTTAAAAAGAAAGAAAACGTAGAGGCGACCAGAGCGTATTTATCAACGGCATGGGTGAACAAAACAACAAGCGCCAATGGTCTCCTAACCTTACACAGCGATGGCATCCTCTGCGGGTTAGCAATGGAACGCAATTCCTTCGATAGCTCAGTTGGTAGAGCGGAGGACTGTAGTGTTAAAAGACCATAGGCATCCTTAGGTCGCTGGTTCGAATCCGGCTCGAAGGAGTTCACATTTTGTATGGTTTTAAATTAAATCCCCCACCTTAAGGCCTTTGTCAGTTATATAAACACTTGCTGTGCATGTGTTGAAGACTCAACTGTGCCCAGGGAATATGTTTCTTTAAACTATTGTTCTCCGTAACAATTTCTAACACGCACGATCACACTTCAGCACCATAGTTCATTAAGGGCCGGTGCCGCAGAGAAGTCCGGAACTCCGACCAGGGGATCAGAGTTGGGCCCGTTTTCAGCAAAGGTGGTGGTGGTCTAGTGGCTAAGTCACGTCCTACTCTTTTGCGACCCCAGGGACTGTGGACCGCCAGGCTCCTCTGTCCACGGGATTTCCTAGACAAGAATGCTGGAGTGGGTTGCCATTTCCTTCTCCAGGGGGTCTTCCCGACCCAGGAATCAAGGAATCCGGGGACAAGTCTTCGCCACATTCCTGGGGATCCGAAGACCTGGGCGGGAAGGATCCGGGGGGAAGGGCGGCCTGCTGGAACAACGCTCACCAATGGTTAGTAACTGATGGAGCACGAGCGCCCCCTGGTGTTACTAGAGTCCTCGGTTCAATCGCTCTGCGACCCCTTGGACTGCGGCAAGCCAGGCTTCCCTGTCCATCACCAACTTCCGGGACTTGCTCTTTTCTTCCCCGGTCGATGCTCTACTACTGGCAGCCACCTACAAACTCTGGAGGCGGAGGGATGAAATTCTACCTCCCCTTCTAGGTTTAGTTATGCAAAGAAAGGTGATTCTCATTACTGGCTGGGAAACATGGGTGGATGACGGAATCACCTGGGAATATTTTACAAAGTGCCCATACTTGTGCCACTTTGGCGGTGGGACCTAGACATTGGTAGTTTTAAAAGCTCCCAGATAATTTGAACATGTCGCAAGATTTGAGAACCACTGCAGAATAGAAGTTTTTAGGAAAGTAATAGACAAGGGGAAAATTGATAGAATTTTTACTCAATTTGAGCATGAGCTCGAGGTTGAGCTCTCTTAACAATAGAAAACAATTGTTAATTGTATGCCAATTTCATTAAAATAAGTTAACCACACTTCTACCCCGTGTGAAAAATGTGATTCCGAATACATACGGAAGAGTTCCCAACTATAAAAAATATTAAGTAAGGAAGAGTTGTCTGAGAATATATGCCTGACACTTTTGCATGTTCCTTCCCATGCTTCAGAACTTTTATTCTGTAAGTAAGCAATTCGCAAACTTTGGTGAGTGAACCACCTAGAGAATTAATGTAGGACACAGAAGTCCAGGCTTAATGAACTAGATTTGAGAGACATTGCCTATAACACATTGGCAACTACCAATATTAACGGCTAGAACTGGTAGTATCCTTGCTCTTTGAAAGCGAATTGAGGGCAAAAGAGTAGACAAGAAAAATGGTCCAATTTTCTTTTCAAAAATAACATGGGCCTTGGATACACAGTTTATTAGATTGTCCTGGATTTTCTCACCAAGGCACCAGAGCTTCCAATTCAAACAAGTTCTCCACTGCGATTTCTCTCCCGTGCTGTGCTGGCCTCCTTACTCGCTTCAATCGTGTCCGACTCTTTGCAACGCTATGGACTGTAGCTCTCTAGGATCTTCTGTCCAGGGGATTCTCCAGGCAAGAATAAGGGAGTGGGTTGCGCGCTCTCCTCAAGGGGATCTTCCCAACCCAGGGATCAAACAGGCGTCTCTTAGTCTCCTGCACTGGCAGGTAGGTTTTTTACCACTACCGCCACCTGGAAGTCCTTCCCTCCCATAATTAGGCCATATTCTGCAAGATTCCAGTATTAGTGCCAGCAGCAGCCCCACCAACTCCGTAGAAACAGCCAGATGACTTCAGAAGAGGAAGAGTGAATGTAAAAAACAAAAAGCCCAAACCTCAAACATACCTACATATTCTTTAGCTCGTCACAATCGTGTTAAAAAGTACATAAAGCTATTACCTCCCAAGTTTTCAAAAAAGGTTCTGGAAATCATTTGTTTCAGTTGTAAGAATCTGAGGTTACCTTCAAAATGTCAGATATGTGGGAAATTGATTCTGAGAATAAAAATGTAACATTAACGTATAAATAACTGGAATGTAGATGTGTAAATTCACCTGGTAGAGACAATCTTCAAAAACGGAGAGAAAACCCAAAGAATCCCACCTTGCCTACCCTATCACTGAAGACAAAGGTGAGATCATCAATATTACTGAATTGTGTCTTTAAGTGGTAATGCTTAAGCAAGGTGTACATTATTTACTGAAGCATGGGAATAAAGCCCAAAGCATAGGTGGAACATAAAGCTGGAGAATGCGGGCATCGATCCCGCTACCTCTCGCATGCTAAGCGAGCGCTCTACCATTTGAGCTAATTCCCCATCCAGATGGATAAACTTGTCTTCCTTTCTCGCTTTAATATCTGAAAGTAATTCAGAACTCGTGGCCACTGCCATTTGTACCTGTGTTCGATATTGCACAAGAGTTTCACACTGGAATTATATCTACGGAAACCGGGGACAGGGAGGAAATTGCAGGTGCATCCAGAAGGGCAATTCAAGTTTCTCAACCAATGAGACTCGGCTTTTGGCCATCCCAACAGTTCCTTCCAATTCCCTCACTCCTAAGTTTTCCACCGGTTGACTCTGCTAGCTCCAGAAACAGATTCTCCAGAGTTCGTACAAATGTCCCCAAAGATCTGCTTTCCATCTGGCTTTTAAAAAAAAATCTCCATAGGTGGACACAAAGTCACGAGGGGATGTGCGTCCCAGTAAATTCCTCCCTTCATTCTGACTTCGTAGTCCCAATTTGGATCAAGCGTGTACAAGTTATTTTTCTAAGGTAAATATTAATAAGAGAAGAGAATATAATCATGGTTACATGCTTAGATCTGGATTCTCTGCAAAACAAAAACAAAAGTAGTAGATGCCACTTTTTATTCTGGGCCTGTGGAGTACCAGGTACCAAGTACTGTATTAGGTGCTAGGTACTGCACAGAGTTAGTTCTGAAGAGAGAACTCTTGGGCATTTCAAGGACCATCACTTGCAGTAAAGTCATTTGAAGGTCCTCCTCCAACATCTAAACATCAACTACTTCTTTGTCTGAAATTCCATCATTAGAAACTTTTTGTTCTTGTTGCTTAATATTATTTTCTAGTCTCAATGAAATTGGGTCAAGGTGATAAAATTGAAATGGAGAAGATGGAGCATTTTACTCAAGAAAGTGACTCTATGTTCCTATGTTGTGTAGGCATGCTGTGCAGGCCTTTCCAGAACCCTCTTAATCCTTTTAAATGCTTGTGCTTCTCTTTTCGTTTTTACTGCAATCAGGGCTGACAAAAAAAAAAAGTGAATAACTTTCTGTGGGAAAAAAGTCCTCCACCTTCCTGTACCCACTCCATTTGAGACAAAAGAGTTCAAAACTCAGATATTCCAAGTTTATGTAGAAAGCCACCGTTTATCTCAAAACTCGGCTCAAGGTCAGCCTTGCCTTGTCTCCATCTACTTGTTCTCACTTTACTCTTCCTTGGATAGAATTTACCCAGGTACAAAAGTCAGTTTGGCCTCCACTCATTTTTTTTTTTTTAACATTTATTTTCCATGATTATATTAGGGGTGCAAATGTGGAACTGGTGTGAAAAAAAGAAAAAAGTGGCCTAATTCCACAATTCAGATCCATGGATTGAGCTTTGGGATGACTGATTATGAACTGGGACCAACTTGGGGATTTCAACCATGAGCTAGGAGTTCTAGTTTCCAATATCATTGGATCAGGTATTAAAATTTGAGCCTCTTAGCTTCCGTTAGAAGTAAAATGAAGATCAAGAATACTGTCTTAAAATTCACAATGACATTTTACCAGTTGTTGAACTATTGACTGAACTCTAAGCTCACTGCTCTGGACTGAACTGTGTTCTTCCCACATCCAAGTGTGACTGTATTTGGAATTAGAAAGTGATTATGGTTAATGTAGTAGTTAGGATGGGGCCCTGATCCTGTGGGATTACTATCCTCATAATGGGAGACATCAGAGTTCTCTCTGTCAAATCAGGAAAAGAGCTCTCACCTGGAACTGAATGGTTGTCATCTTGATTTCAGACATCCCAGCCTCCAGAACTGTGAGAAAATTAATTTCTGTTATTTAAACCACCCAGTCTATGGTATTTTGTCATAGCAACTGGTGCAGACTAAGACACTCATCCTTTAATCTGCCTTGTGATAAAGGACTTAGGACTCTATAAACTATACTGCTGACTTACTACTAGGCTCTATATTCAGTTCAGTCACTCAGTCATGTCTGACTCTGCGACCCCAAGGACTGCAGCACACCAAGGTTCCCTGTCCATCACCTGAGCTTACTCAAACTCATGTCCATCCAGCTGGTGATGCCATCCAACCATCTCATCCTCTGTAGTCCCCTTCCTTTGTCAAAAAGGAAACTAGAGGGAGAATGCCAGGCTGGAGGAGAAAGAGGCAAGGTGGACTTGTCTTCTCAGTTTTCTTCCTGGGAGCTTCCTGTGCCTCTAAGTATCACCCCAGTAAGACTTCTGGATCCCAAGACACAACAGTTCTGAAGCAGCAATTGAATCCAGCACCATGCTGAATTTTTCACACTTGGCATATTTGCTATTTTCCACCTTGTATCTGAAGCATGGATAGGACACTGGACAATGAATGAGAAACTTCACTTTCTAGGATCTTGCCTCTCCAGCTGGTAATTCTCTGTTAGGTCAGGAACACTGAAAGTTGCTAGATATTTTCTTAATTTTTCATGGAAAGGGATTTAATTACTGAGTTCAATATTGACTACATCTCTCAATATTTCTAAATAGAGGGCATTGGTAATTGCCATTTACAGAAAATTTGGGAATATTTTTCAATAATATCATTTTGTAGAAATAATATAGTTTTGCATAAATTTGTATAAAAGCACAGACATTTATAAAATATATTTTCCTTAAGTATATTTCCAAAGAAAGCCTTTTCTCTCCAGATAATTTAGTGTATTTCCCATTTATGTCTATTTCTGCTTTAGGCACAAGTCTAAGGCAATCTCTGTTGAACCTCAATGTCTGACCATTTTCTCTGGAAAAAACATTTATTTATATTTGCATTTAAATTTTATAGGTGTTTTGGTTTCAATTTAATTGCACCACAGTAATCATTCAATATAATATGAACCACCCAAATTATTTATCCAACTAAAAAAATTGACACTCCTTATATTTCATGATTAGAGCTATGAACACACACAATTTCCCATTAGATTTTCAGAAAGAGAATCACAATGATATGAAAATGCACCAGATATTTCTTTGCTCACAACTTAAGGATCCTCTTCAACCTAATTGTTTGTGTTTTCAGTAATTATATCATTTATTGAGCAAAGCTAGACACTTTTTTCTAGGGAAAAAGGAAATGGTAATTAGAGGGGGACAGCAGGAAATCGGACGTAATGCAAGAAACTCACCCTAGGTATATAATACTTAGGGAGGAGGACATGGGATGCCGGTAGAATTTTTGTTTAAGATATACATAGAACAATATCCTAACGTCCTAGATGTACAACCCAATGGATTTTAAATATTTATTAAATCCGTGAAAGCAACTACCCAGATCATGACATAGGACCTATTCAGCCTTTAAAAAGACTGCTTTAAATTAATTATACTTTTAAAAAGGAATGCATATTATCATAGCAGAAATCATCTAAATAGACATTAGAAAAGGGAGTCTAAAAGAGGCCTTAGACGTGATCCTTCGATAGCTCAGTTGGTAGAGCGGAGGACTGTAGGTACTTGATTCATGGTCATCCTTAGGTCGCTGGTTCGAATCCGGCTCGAAGGAGGAGAGTTTTTGAAAATTACAGGCCGAACCAGGTCAATAGACAAAGATCTTTACCTTCTCAAATGAATGAATTGGATAGTAACTCCGCTTCAAGAAAACAAGTCCCTCTTCTACCCATTTAGGAAAACCTTATCACTCATGGCTCACTTTTGATTGAGAGAGAAGGAGCTAAAGCAGATAGAACAGGAGTAACAAAGCACAACTCTCTAATGTTCAAGGGAATTAATTTTTAAAATACACTTCTATAATTACTACCCATATTAATTTTAGAATATTTCTAGCACCTTTCATGTTTACCTCTATTTTTGAAATAAACAGTCAAAATTACAATACTCAGATAAAAGAATATTTAAAGTATTCTAACAGAGCTCCTCACAGCTCCTTCGATAGCTCAGTTGGTAGAGCGGAGGACTGTAGGAACTTAATTCGTGGTCATCCTTAGGTCGCTGGTTCGAGTCCGGCTCGGAGGAGATCTCATTTTAGCAAAAAACCACTGCAAGCCTAAGGGAGAAAGCAATGGTGCCCCACTCCAGTAACCTTGCCTGGAAAATCCCATGGACGGAGGAGCCTGGTAGGCTGCAGTCCATGGGGTCGCTGAGTGTCGGACACGACTGAGCGACTTCACTTTTACTTTTCACTTTCATGCATTGGAGAAGGAAATGGCAGCCCACTCCAGTGTTCTTGCCTGGAGAATCCCAGGGCTGGGGGAGCCTGGTGGGCCGCCGTCTATGGGGTCGCACAGAGTCGGACACGACTGAAGTGACTTAGTAGCACTGCAACCCTAAACACGATGACCTTGTAGGAATATATAGATAAATAAACAAGTGAACCTGAGGTAGGCACAGGAAGCTGTCAAAAAAGTTTTTTTTTTCATCTGGGTCGCTAAAGAATCTCCAGTAACTGATTTTTCAAGGAACTGAGAAGGGGTTATGGCAAAGGGGTAGGTCACCCTATCACAATGTTTTCATTTTTCCTAAAGGTTCAAAGGCCCTTTAGAGCTCTCTGTTGAGACTTATGTGAATAAACATTCTATCAATGACAATTTCAAATATACCCAAGGTAAAGAACACAGCATAATTTACCATTGTGGCCATCACAGTAGCAACTGACATCATCTACTCCTGCACAAGACCCACCTCCCTGATTCTTTTAGTCAATCCCCAAAAGTTTTCTCATTTCACTCTTTGTGGCTCAGTATTTTGAAGACTTCGGTGTTAAGAGCTAAAAGTGAAACCTACTTTGTTTCTCTCCCCATTCCAAAACAGTAGGAAGCAACTGGCAGAAAGTTCTCGTCCATAAATGAATGAAACAGGCATATGAGAACTAGAGAAATAGAGTTTGTTAGTCTTTAGAACCACTCCATCAAAGAGCACGTGGCGAGTTAACTTTAGAAAATATACTTGGAGTTCTGTTCAGCAACGACTGTCATCTCGGATTATGACTGTAGGTAGATTTACTACTGCTTCCATCCTCTGGCTTTCTTGGCTCCCTGGTTCCACCGGGATGGGAAATCTTGAGCCACAAATTCGTCCACAGCCCCTTCCAGGAAGCCGGCCCGAGTATTTGTACGCATTCCAGAGCTCGGCGCCTTGCAGTCGACCCCAAGGCGGATGTGGGTCGGAGGAATCTTGGCTCCTTAAGGACACGGGTAGCGCGCACAAACGGACAAGTCCTCCGGCCTCAAGATGAGGAGAGCGAGCCCGGAAAGCGGCCTCGAGTTTGATGAAGGGACCGCTTTCAAGGCCTCGCCATAGTTGGGAACTGCCAGGGCCGAGTCCGTTCTAGCGGGTTGTTCAGCTGATGGAGGTGAAAAAGGAAAGAAGCAGGTTGCTCTGACTGGACTGACTCCATTTTTAAAAGAAAAGGAACTCCATCTTACACCCTCGGCGAACTTTTGGACTGTATATCTGGGAGGCCATGGAGATAAAATACCAGCACACGAACAGGCCTCCCGGGCGGACAAAAACCCAGACCAGGCAGACCCCGTACCTAGACCTCCCCGAGCCAGAAGGAATGCAATGTCCACTATCTAATCAATCACTATCTGTAATCTTAATAATATTTATTGATGTGGGCTTTAGAATGTGAATTTATGGCTAAAACCTGATTGTATCTCTTACTAAGGTTGTCCAGAGCCAGTTTGGGTATGTGAGCTTGGGCCCATACACTTTGGGCACAATAGATTGTCACAAAACTCGGTCGGGGTCCCTGGCTAAAGAGGAAACTCTGCCTCTGACCGCGAGTGTAATAAACTGCAATCCACTATTCACGCTATCCTTCTGAGTGAGTTTGTTTCCCGGAGCTTTTGGCTACATTTCATGCGTTGGCCGGGAAACTCCTCACTGTGAGAGACAAGTCCCATTTGGGGCTACTCCGACGCTTCGCGGCTCTGATCTTCTAGACGGGGTTAAGGCGCCTCGTCCTTCTGTAAAGATTCCACTTCCCCACGCCGGGATCTTTCACGTTAGTGGGTAGTGGACTGGGGCAGGGGAGTTAAGCGCTCACGTAAGGAGATTCCCACCCTGCGGGGTGGAAGAGGGGGCCTGATCAACCCCCTGGGAGGGAATAGGGGACACATTGCTTCTGCTGCTGCTGCTAAGTCGCGTCAGTCGTGTCCGACTCTGTGCGACCCCGTAGACGGAAGCCCACCAGGCTCCTCTGTCCCTGGGATTCTTCAGGCAAGAACACTGGAGTAGATTGCCATTTTCTTCTCCAATGCATGAAAGTGAAAAGTGAAAGTGAAGTCGCTTAGTCGTGTCCGACTCTTAGCGACCCCATGGAGGGGACACACTGACCGTCAAAGTCATAAAGGAGGTGGTGTCCGCATCGTCTTGGGGTAAATTATTACCAGGCGATTGCGAGAGGGCTTTGGGAAGAAGAAACTTGGTCTTTGTGTGCTTATATTCTGCCCTCCCCGAGGAGGTGTCCCATCTGCTGTGGAATTCATCCCCTCAGGGTTGTCAGGCTTAAAGAAGGAAGATACGCGAGTGAAAACAATTTGACCTTTCCCGAGACCGTCTGGGACGTGGGATATTTAATCCATCTATGTTTTCATCCGCACCCAATCAAGCCCACCAAGGCAGAACGGACTTTCAAAGTGAGAGGAGAAAATAATCTTGGACCACTTGGTGTTCTGGTTCGGCACTGCGGACCTGCAGATGAAGACTCGCCAATTCCCCTTCTAGCAGGAAGGCTCTCCTCACCCCAATTAAGAAGGAGGCAGAATGGCAATATGTGTTTCATTGAGTAGAAATATCAAGAAGTACTTAGGATACCGAGAACTTCGTGGACAGAACGAAAAGGGAAGGAAGAAGAAGGTCCGAGAATGTAAGCTAGATGGGAGGAAGTGAATCTAAGGCAACTGTATTGGAGTGCATGATTAAGAATTTTAAGAAGGAATTTGAAGAAGATTATGGGGTGAACATGACGCCTAACCGATTCCGCATATTCTGTGAGGTTGAACGGCCCTCTATGGGAGTAGGATGGCCACCAGAGGGCACCATGGACTTAAAAACAATAAAAGCGGTCTGCGGTAGTCACCGGAACGCCGGGGCAGCCGGATCAATACCCATATACTGATTCTTGGCTGTGGTTGGCTCGAGATCCTCCCCCTTGGGCAAGACTCTGCATTCAAAAAGAGAGAGGGAAAACATTAATGGCACAAAAATCGATTGATGACAAAAAAGAAATTCTGCAGGATCCGGACGGGAGCGATTTGCCCTCTCTCCCATACTGGATGACGCGCCGGCCACCTAATGCTCACCAGGACCGGAGGCCGCCTTAATGACCACCGATCCAGGGCCTGCTGGGGCTCCACCAGCTGCTCCTGGGCCAACTCCCCCGGAGATCGTAGAACCGCCATTTCGGCAGGCTCCGATCCCGGCGGTAGGAACCTCTAGTCAACGTCCACAGGACTCAGCCTCAGCCGAACCTCCTAAAAAGTATCAGCCTCTCCCGGTGAGTACTGACGGAAAGGGGGAAGGAGACACAGGAATTCGACAGAGGCTGCGCTCCGCCAAAGAGCCGGGGTAAACAAATGCCTCACAGAGAGCTACAACAGGGTGCAACAGCTCCGGTTCAGGGAGCAGACACACACTACCACCAGCCTCCCCGAGCCTACTATTACCAACCATTTTCCTCTGTGGACCTACTAAACTGGCAGAAACCCAAGGCATGATCAGGCTGATGGAGACTATTTTTCGAACCTACCATCTTACGTGGGAGGACATAATCCAGCTGCTAGTTTCCCTCTTCAGCACTGAAAAAAGACACAGGATCCATACTGAGGCTAGAAAATGGCTACAAGAAGTGGCCCCCGAGTGTACCGTAAACCCACAGCGGTGGGCAGAACTAGCCAACCCTGATGAAAGGCCCGATTGGGACTATAACACAGAGGCAGGAAGGGGCCACCTTGAGAGATATAGGACGGCTATTTTTACAAGGTCTCAAGAGGGCTGCCGTAAGTCTATAAATATGGCAAAACCAACCGAAGTAGTCCAAAAGGAAACTGAAACACCTACTGAGTTATATGAAAGACTATGCAAGACCTATAGACTTTATACACCAATAGATCCAGAGGCAGCTTGGTCTCAAATTGTGATAAATACAGCCTTCGTATCTCAAGCCTACCCTGATATCAGACGCAAGCTCCAAAAGGTAGGCAGAGTATTAGCCATGACCAGCACACAAATAATTGAGATTGCTAATAAAGTGTTCAAAAACAGAGACGTGGAGGCAAAAAAGAAGGCTGAGAAAAAACGGAGAGAAGAAAACAAGAGAGCAGATCAGAGGATGGTGTTACTGGCTGAGGCCTTGGGAAGGCCCCTCCTTGGGCCTTCCTCAATACCTCCACCCCCTCTAAATCAGCCTTGGTCTCCTGGCAAGCCTCCTACAAGGAAGCCCAGGATCGCCCTGCAACCAAATCAATGTGCCCATGCCGGGGCTTCAGCCACTGGAAAAATGAATGCCTTCAGAACAGCTGGGAAAAATAACTGGCATTGATTGTTTTAGGGCTGGCTGAACTGGAGGCTGAATAGGGGTGCCGGGGCTCAAAGACACAAGGTCCCCAAGAGCCCATGGTAAAACTAAAAGTGGAGAACCAAATTATTGACTTTATGGTGAATACTGGAGCAGAAATGTTAGTGGTGACCGAACCGGTGACCCCCCCAGAGAAGGCCATTGCTGCAGGAGTAACCAGGGAAAAGCTGATTAGACTATTCTGTCTACCCCCAAAATGCCAGATTGGGGTGGGGGGGGCATCAAGTGACTTATGAATTCCTGTATATTCCTTAATGCCCAGTACCTCTTTGTGGAGACTTGTCATCTAAATTGGGTGCACAAGTGACCTTTCTCTCCAAGAAAGACCCGCTCTCGACCAGCTGTTTACTCTCCCTTTTGGTAACCCCTCAAGATGAATGAAGATTGCATGATCCTTTGGAAGGGAAGCCAGATGGGTTAAACAATCCAAAGAGAGAGCTGATCCAACAATTCCCTGAGGTTTGGGCGAAAGATACACCCCCACCCCGCCCCTGCCTGGGCTTGCCAAACATCAAGCTCCCGTGGTAAGAGAACTCAAACCTGGTGCCATACCAGTCAGGAAATGTCAGTACCCGCTAGCACTGGAGGCCTGAGTTGGTATCCTGCCACATATAAATAGGTTACAGCAGGCGGGCATCATGATTGAATGCCAGTCAGCCTGGAACACACCAATCCTGCCAGTTAAGAAGGAAAGGGGACAGGACTACAGGCCTGTACAGTACCTCAGACTGGTCAATCAAGCAGCGGTAACTCTACACTCCACTGCTGCTAACCTATATACCTTACTCAGCCTCCTCCCACCGAGTGCTAAGATCTATACTTGCCTGTATCTAAAAGACACATTCTTTTATATCCATATTGCTCCGGTATCTGAACCCATTTTTGTCTTTGAATGGGAAGATCCCACAGGGAGCACCAAACAACAGCTCACTTGGACTTGCCTCCCGCAAGGATTTAAGAATTCCCTGATCATTCTCGGGGAAGCCTTGGCTTCCGATCTGGACTCATTCCAGCCAGGAAGGTTTAGATACTGGCTGCTACAATACGTGGATGACCTGCTGTTGGCTGCAGAGAATAAAGAACACTGCTGGGAAGGAACTAAGGCTTTGCTAGAACTGTTGATGGAGGCGGGCTACCGAGTTTTGAGGAAAAAGGCACAGATCTACAAGATGGAGGTAAGATATTTGGGGTTTGTCCTGAGAGGGGGCAAAAGACTGTTGGACCAATCCAGGAATGCAGTAATCCTGAGAATCCCACGACCAAAAACCTGCATAGGTCCCAGAATTTTGGGGAGCCACTGGGTTTTGTAGAATTTTGATCCCAGGATACTCTCAGATGGCCTAGCCCTTGTATGAACTCCTAACAGGGCCAGAAGGGGATTTACTAAATTGGGCTGAGAGGCAGCAACAGGCCTTTGAAAAGTTAAAATTGGCAATTACATTGGCACCTGCATTGGGTCTACAAGAACTTACTAAACCATTCACTCTTTATGTGACTGAAAAAGACAAAGTGGCTATGGGGGTATTAGCCCAGGCCATGGGGACACGGGATAGACCAATAGCCTATCTCTCAAAACAGCTGGACAACATTGCCATTAGATGGCCCGGGTGCTTTCGGGCGATTGCCATGGTTGCCTTACTGGTCCGAGAAGCAAACAAGCTAACTGGGCCAAAACTTAATTGTAAAGGTTCTCCTTAATTGTAAAGGAGGTCAGTGTTCTCCTATGAGGGGATCCCCACAAATGGTTGTCAATGTAGCAGATTACCCAATGTCAGCGACTTTTATGTGAGAACCCTCATGTTACTATTGAGCTCTGTCAGGCCTTAAATGCAGCTACACTCCGTCCTATGGGGGAAGGCGGACCCTCACATAATTGTGAATAAATCCTGGAAGTTTATGCTAGCAGATCTGACCTGAGAGACTAGCCAATCCCGGACCCACATTGGGTCCTATACACTGATGGCACCAGCCTAGTGAAACAAGGACAATGGGAGTCGGGGTATGCAGTAGTCACAGAAAAGAGCATCGTCGAGGCTGGTTCTCTGCCATCTCACTGGTCTTCTCAACGGACTGAATTATGGGCTCTCATTCGGGCCTTCCAGTTTTCAAAAGGTAAGATGACCAACGTTTACACTGACTCCAGGTATGCTTTTGCTACTTTGCAATGTATGTGGGGCCCTATACGAGGAGAGAGGGCTCTTAACAGCTAACGGAAAAGACTTTAAAAACAAGGAAGAAATCTTGACCCTACTAGATGCTGTATGGGAACCTGAAAAAGTAGCAGTAATATATTGCTGGGCTCACCAAAAAGAGGGCACCCTGCAGGCACGGGGAAACCAACAGGCAGATGGAGCCACAAAATAAGCCGCTGAAGAATTTGGAGGCACTGGGGTGGGATTGTTAAGGCTTTTGTGCTCTTGAGAATGCCCGAGTTAACTTCAACTCTTCCACAGTATACCCCGGCCCAAGACCAGCTGGCTGAAACAGAAAGGGCCACCAAGAATGAAAAGGGCTGGTGGGGACTGCTGGATGGCAGGTTGCTAGTTCCTGAGATATTGGCCTCTTCATCAGGGTCTTAGGTAGCCCAGGCTACCCACTTGGGATGTGACAAATGGAAGAATTAATTCGGAAATATTTTTTAATACCACGGCTTTCTTCCTTGTGTGAAATGGAATCCAAGAACTGTTCTGCTTGCTCACAGGTCAATGCTGCCCCCAGACATAAGCAGAAATCTCTGGGAATACAATTAAAGGGTACTCTGCCCTTTGAACATTTAGAAGTGGACTTTACTGAAATGAAACCCTACTGGTATTATCATTATTTACGAGTCATGGTATGTATCTTTTCAGGTTAGGTGGAGGCATTCCCCACCTGAACTGAAAAAGCAAATGAAGTGCCTCATTGTCTGAGTCGAGAAATAATCCCCAGATTCTGGTTCCCAACCAGTACAGGATCAGACAATGGCCCTGCTTTTGTAGCCGATTTAATTCAACAACTATGTAAACCTCTTTTTTTATTTTTTTTATGTAAACCTCTAAATGTCAAATGGAAATTACATACAGCATATAGGCCCCAGAGTTCCAGAATGGTGGAAAGAACCAACCAAACCCTAAAAGATACACTTTCAAAATGGATCATAAAGACTGACTGTTCATGGACTTACTTCCGGTGGCCTTGCTCAAATAAAGAATGACCCTGTGTTTCCATGGTTATTCTCCTTATGAAATTGTCTATGGAAGACCCCCTCCCATAGTAAGACAGGTGTTGGCAAATTTGCCAGGTAAGAGGGGAATGGGATTTCACAGAGGATGGAAAAATTAGGTAAAGTGATAAACCAGGTAACTAAGTTTGTCCAAGAATGGGTGTCATTCCCCCTTGGGGAGCAGATTCATGAATTTGTGCCCAGTGATGAAGTGTGGGTCAAGGATTGGAAGCATGACTCCTTGGCCCCACACTGGAACGGTCCATATACTGCTGTACTAACTATACCCACGGCAGTTAAAGTTGCAGGTGTTACTCCCTGGATCCATCACACGAGGGTGAAGAGGACATACCACACAGACCTGGAGGACGCCGGGTGGACTATACAAAAGGACCTCGCTGATCTCCGTGAAACCAACATCATCTTAAAAAGAAAATATGAAGCTCCACAATCGACTCCTACTACGTAGACTTTCTGGTATCCTGGGACTAACCCTAATTTCAGCACAAGACAACATTTCCATCTCATGGGCACATTCCTACGCGGACTTCCATAATAGATCTAACTGCTGGGTAGGCGGAGCTATGCCCATGTCTGTCATGGATGGACTCCCATGGTGGGTGTCACCTCTATGAAGGGGTGACATGCCTAGTTTATGTGACTATTTTCTTCAGATGAAACAACAAAAGTTGAGTGTGGAAACTGTCATTACAGCAGCCACTACCCATTGGTTCGATAAAAAGTCTGATGATCTGACAAAAGGCCGTGGGATACATTTTAATTGTATTCTTAGCTCAGAAAATGCTTATCAATATTATGTGACAGCTAATAAGTCCAAACAGTCCAAAAAAAAAAAAAAAACAGGTATTTTGACCAATTGTACCAGATATGAAATGAATGTATGCGGATTACTCCAGAAAAGGGACAACTTGTTGTGATAGCTGACATTTGCTGGGAACAGGATGTACACACTACTGGATATAATAACCAGATAATAGACAAAAAAGGACTTGAAGCCAATGGGTTTTCTACAGACAGAACAGTGCTATAAGACCTATAAAGGTACTTATGATCCCAATCAATCCACCCAATGGCCTGGGACAGACTAGGGAGTCAACCCTGGAATCAGGTGGATTGCCCCAAACAGTACTCATTGGTTATGCAGGACCAATCTGTGGCCATGGCTAGCCCCAGGGTGGGTAGGAAGATGTACTTTAGGTCTGGCCTTTGCCCATGGGAACATTAGGCCAACAATACAGGAGCCCTAAAATGTACCCTCCCTACGGGCCAGATGGTCACGATCAGCTTTCCATTGGTATGATTATTTGACTGCTACATTTGTTCCTTCGTTGGGCACTACAGATATAATGATTAGTTAACACTCAAACTTAACTAATGAAAAAACTGAAATTTCAGTAAACTTCAAAAGTTGAGCCATCCCCCAACTGGAGTCTCACGCGAGTCCTTCGGGTAAATGTTACTCTGACCGCTAGAATACACAGAAACCTCCCCTCACTTCCAAAACAGTTCTCCAAAATTTCCGGAAGAGCATGCCTCATCCCCCTCCTTTTGCATTTCACCACGGAATTCTCTAGGGTAAATTATACCTGATGGTCTACCTCGCCTTTGTCTCTTCAGCTCGGAAGTCAAAGGCTCTCAAGCTTTGTATCTCGGGGCTGACCCAGGGCCAACTTCCGCCCTCTCCGCTAGTTCCTGCACTTTCGGGCACAATCCTTTCTTTTCGTTTGACGTCACTCGAGCCGGCCCCGCCCACCCAAAGCAGGCTGTCGCACACGAGTGCGTCAGAGGCGCGGCGCTTTACGGCTGCACTGTCTTACGTATCGGCGAGCATGGAAGTAGAGGGTTTGGAGCCGGGCGCCGCGGAGCCGGGGCCTCTGGAAGGGAGTGACCAGAAACGGGAGGCAGAGGAGGAACAGGAGGAATCTGAAGAGGCGGCTGGTGGCAGCAAGAAACGGGTAGTGCCGGGCATTGTGTACCTGGGCCACATCCCGCCCCGCTTTAGGCCTTTACACGTACGGAACCTTCTCAGCGCCTACGGGGAGGTCGGGCGTGTTTTTTTCCAGGCTGAGGGTAAGTGCTCAGGCCTTGATGGTGAGGGAAGAGGGGTGGTACTCGTTGGCACTGAATACACAGTGCGTGTTTTGTTGCCTCAGCTGAGCTTGGAGGCGCTGACGGAGCCGGGGACCTGTGTCTGTTTTCTTTGGTAAGTAGGTGACGCGCACGTTTCTTAGAAGGCTGAAACGGAGTGTGGGTAGCTTTGTATACCTAGCTGAGCCTAAATTCTTCGCTAATTTTTGGATTCTAATCTCGGCTCCTCCCACCCTACTTTCTTGAGGCGAATTTACAAGTTTGTTAAATGAGTACTGCCTGAATTAAAATCTCAGTGACTTTTCCACAAAACTGAACGTATCTCTGTCATGTCGAGGTCCAGAGACAGTATATAATAGGCCCCGCCCAACTCCCATTCAGTCAGTCACTAATTGGGGTTGGGGGCCTGTGCAGGTTTTGAATAGAACGATTAGGGCAGATGTAATGATAAAAGAATTAACATTTGAGGAAAAGGTTGAGTTTAGTTGAGGGGTAAAGTGTGGACTATGCAGTTAGCCACCTCTGGGTAAAGACAAGGTGGGATCCTGGCCTGCAGGGAGGTCTGGAGAATTGGTGAGTGGGAGGTGCTGTTGAGTGGATGCTGTATGGACCTCTTTGACCACTACTTTGTCTTGAACTCCAGACGGGTTCGTGAGGCGCAAGAAGAAGGCAGCAGCTGCCTCCACCGCCGGAGGGAAAAAGCGGTCCAAGTACAGCAAGGACTACACGGAGGGCTGGGTGGAGTTCCGGGACAAGCGAGTAGCCAAGCGTGTGGCGGCCAGTCTTCACAACACACCCATGGGCTCTCGCAGGCGCAGCCCCTTCCGTTATGACCTGTGGAACCTCAAGGTGAGGAGATTGGCTTGTCTGCCGCACCATTCACCCTCTCGCCTTCGTGGCCACAGCCCAGGCACCCCTGTCATCTTTTTGGCGCCCATCCCTTCCATCAACTCCCCATCTCTGATCTGCCCTACTCAGATCTTTTCTTGTTTTCCTGTCCACAGTACCTGCACCGTTTTACCTGGTCTCACCTCAGCGAGCATCTTGCTTTTGAGCGCCAGGTGCGCAGGCAGCGTCTGAGGGCTGAGGTTGCCCAGGCCAAGCGTGAGACTGACTTCTATCTTCGAAGTGTGGAGCGCGGACAGCGTTTTCTTGCGGCTGATGGGGACTCTACCCGCCCGAATGGTTCCTGGGCCTTTGCCCAGCGTCCTACTGAGCAGGAGCTAAGGGCCCGGAAGGCAGCTCGGCCAGGGGGACGTGAACGAGCTCGCCTGGCTAACGCTCAGGACCAGGCCCGCTCCAACCGAGGGCTTCTTGCCAAGATCTTTGGAGCCCCTACACCCTCAGAGAACAGGGGGGACTCCTCATCGGTCAGGAACTCTTGAGGGTCAGAGAGGCCCCTTCCACCTCCTAGCCCAGCCCAGCGTCCCTTCTACCTTATAATGACTACCCAGGCGGACATTCTATTGTGTTTCTCAAACCAGGAGTCTGGTGAGTTCCTCAAAAGTTTTGTAACAAGGCCTCTCGTCTTCCTCCTCCCAGCTCCTGTACATGCCTGGCTGAGGCACTTAGTTCTTACTAGCATAATTATGCTAGTCTGCTCATGTCTGTTTTACCTTGTTCAGTTCTTGGCTTCCTGCCTTCTGCCCCCTGGGACCCTTTAAAAGTCCTTCTTTCTGGCCCTAGGAACGGCCTTTACCTTGAATTAGAGTGATAATGGCTAGTCCAGACAGCTGTTTACCAACCACATTATTGGGCAGCAGCAACATCCTTTTTATTTAGAAAAGATTAATAGGGACAGGGGTTAATGGGCTAGAGTGGCTTGGGAGTCACCTTCAAAATATATTTATAGAATAGAAAAAGATATATGTAAATATATATTTTTAAACATGCCTTTGTAGTTTATGGCGTGGGGGGGTGGAGATGGTCATTGGATAAGTTCCAACTTCTGTGTGTTGGACAGAATTCACCCACCTTTGATCCGTCTCCTGGACACAGGATACCTCCCTCTGTTTTAACCTGGATAGTTTTCCATCTAATCAGTTTCTTAGGCCATGCTGTTAACACTTACCGAATTCAACATTTACCTATCTAATCAGTTTCTTAGGCCTTGTTGTTAACACTTATTTAATTCAACATTTACTAAGTCACTATATGAGGACACATGGCCCTTGGTGTAAGTCTTATAGACTGCTAAAAAAGACAGATGTTTAAGAAATAAATGTATAGAAGTACTATGGGCATCATGCCAGATGTATATAAGAGGTAGAGTGAAGCCATGGGAAGGCCTGATTGATTCTATCTGGGAAAGTAAGTAACATCCTAAGAAGTGAACCAAAGTCTGAAAGAGCCTGATATACTCCTGTAATTGCAAACAAAACTCCATAGATGACGTGTTGGGTTCAGACCGTTGTAAAGGTGGGCAAAGCTTAGGAGGTAGTTGTGCACACATGATGTCCTTCTGGTGCATTTATACATTTTATCTACGCTTAGACAAGGGAATGTTCACAACATACAAAGCAGCTCTGAAGGTGATAGAATGCGTGTAAGCCACTGAGGGGAACTGAAAACTGAGACGTCAACAAAAAACTGAAAAAATCTACACACAGCCTCATAATAGAGTAAAACTCTGGCTTTTAAACTTACAGGAAGTGTTAGAGCAATAATAGTAAGTCATTTGAGTTTCGCTTGCGCCCTTTATTGTCTTAAGTTCTTTTTGTTCTTTCTGCTTAACTGTCATCAATATAATTATCATTGTGTTCTTTGGGTCAAGTGGATTCACCTACTTTGGCTCTAAATAACCAAGTTTTGTTAAGATCTCAATTTGATAAGTGAAGTTTATTTGGGAGGAGAGAAATGAATTATGATCTGTTGGGTGTAACATTTTTCACAATCCTCAAAACTCAGCACACAGAAACATCTGTGTTCATTTCATGTGGGCCTATTCCATGTGGACTCTTCATGATGTCTTCCACGTGAATCATGAAGATCCAGTTTCAGACTCTGACAAGCTGTCATATTCATTTATTCAAAGTTCTGAGTATCTGTTGTCGTTTCTCATACATAGAGAATACCAAGATGAAGAAACTAAAGTTACTAACAGTAAAACACATGTAGGGCTTAATTTTTTGAATGAATGAACTTGTGTTTCCAGATTGATGTTATATGTAGGATATTCAAAGTCAGCGTTTCAGTCTCAAGTTTAAACAGTTCTGCATGTAGAGCTCACACCTATGGGTGGGTAAGTCACAAGTGGAGTGAAAAAATGAAAATAATGAGTGGAAGGAAATGAATTTCCCAGTAACTATAATTGTGATTCCCTCACTTCTAAGCCCTTTGAAAGGAAAATACCTTTTTTATACTTCCAGTTCTGTCTCCATTTGACCAATGCTTAAGTTTTTTATATGAGTTAACTTGTTTAATACACAAGCATACAAAATCATATCATCTCCACATTTCCATCATTAAAATTAGGCTCATATATGACACAAGTTGCTCCTTAATGTTTTTTATTACCAGCATCTTCCCCAGTTGCTTTGCCTAGGTGTATGTGGTAAATGTTTATTGCATGTACATCATGTGACATATAGTGAAGAGTTACTGCAAATATGAATGGATTAATCTAATGCCAAGTGTTGCAAACTGGGTGATTTAGTGCTCAACCATCCCCTATATGATTAGACTATTAGACTAAGTTATGAACCTATTGTTGCAATGAATTCTTTGAATCAACTTAGTTACACACCATCCAAGAAGCTAGGACCCTGCATTTGCAGAAAATGATAAATTGGTAAAATGAGGAATGGGATCCTGCTTAAGAGAGTAGGAGGGCTCTAGATAGGTGTGTCCAGGCATGTGAAATTTCTGAAAATGTCCAAAAGTCACAAAGCACTCTTCCTCAGTTTACTTTTCCATTGTTCTTCATATCTCTGGAAGTAGTCTTGTAACATAATACTGTAGAGTTGAAGGGGGGAAAACCCTTTGTCTAAGCCTCAGGAATGTGCTGTTTCCCTAAGAGAGTTAATGTTTCAGTGCATTGCTTGTGGTCCCCGACTTAAAATGGTTCAGTGGTTAATTTTTCAATATCAGTGCAAAGGTGGTGCGCATTCAGTAGAAACTACTTCCAGTTTTGAATTTTGATCTTTTCCATGGCTAGTGCTAGTGATAAGTGGTGTGATACTTTCCTGGAGCTGGGCAGCCATTCAATCATAAGGGTAAATGATTACTTTTCACTCTCAGTATACTATTCAATAAATAATATGAGATAATCAACACAGTTATGAAATAGGGTTTAGGTTAGATTTTGCTCAACTAATGAAAGTGTTGTGAGCACATTTAGGGTAGAATTGGTAAATCATCTGCCTGCAATGCAGGAGACCCCAGTTCGATTCCTGGGTCAGGAAGATCCCCTTGGAAAAGGAAATGGCAACTCACTCCAGTATTCTTGGCTGAAGAATCCCATGGACCGAGGAGCCTAGTCTGATAGACTTGGCAACTACACCACCACCACCAGGCTACATTATGCTGTTCAGTAGGTTAGGTATATTAAATGCATTTTCGAATTCCAGATGCTTTCAACTTAGATGGGTTTATTTGATGTGACCCTATCCTCAGCAGAGGGAGATCTGTGTTACTTAGATTTCCCAGCCTTTAAGAGGGAGTCCCACCTCCAATTCCCAGCAGAAGCGGTAATTTTCTTTCTTTTTGGTAAATGTGTCCACCATTCCCACACCCATACAAAGCTGCTGCTGCTGCTGCTGCTGCTAAGTCCAACTCTGCGATCCCATAGACAGCAGCCCACCAGGCTCCTCTGTCCTGGGATTCTCCAGGTGAGAATACTGGAGTGGGTTGCCATTTCTTTCTTCACACACAAAGTGATCTGAGTAATAAACTCAGCCAGGGAGAATGAAATGGAAAGAAACCGGTTAAAGTGTTTGCTTTTCTAGGCTCTATTTTTTTTAATATGTTAAAATGCGGAATACCCCTGAGACTTGAACTAAGCTTCCGTGAACAGCAATGTAAAGTGTTTTGGCTTTCCCTTTCCTCAGCTTCCCCTCTCAGGCGTGAAATCAACTCAGGAGGATGCAGAAGAACTTACAAAGGAGCCTGGCGCAGGCACAAACACCAGTTGTGTCCCAGAATACTGCAGGATAGGGGAGGGCGTGGTTGGAATTACCCTGGAAACCACAGGGGAAGGATAAAAGGGGAGGGAAGGAATAGAAAATGTGTTTGAGAAGCACATCTGGTATAGAAGGGCTTCAGTGGGTGAGGGCTTCAATGGGTGGTGGCTTCCAGGGCAAAGACCAGGCAGTGACCCAGAACGTCTCAAGGGACCTGAGGATAACTGGGACTCTTGTCAGTTCCTGCCCACTCATCCCACCCATGAGCAAGTGTGTGTGATTGAGTTAAGGGTCTATATTTAAAATATACTTTTATATATTTATATACTATATAGTGTGTGTGTGTATATATATATATATATATATAGAGAGAGAGAGAGAGAGAGAATGACAACCTAATGAAAAATGCTGTTCACTTTTAGGTCCATTTTATTGATACTGTGGCACCCATTTGAACATTCAGGACAGAAATTCATAATGAAGCGCTAGTTAATATGAAATAATAAGACAATGGAGACCAGAGTTATGGCTTTCACTTAACTAAATGTGAAAGTGCCCAAACTACTCACCTAAAGGAAGCCCTCGCCTGAGTTCTTTTCAAGGAACAACTTGCTAGGGTTGGCTTTCGTGATGGTCATTTGTTTCCCCTCAACTTTTCCAACTTTCTATTGGAAAACTTAACAGATTTTCTTCTAAATTATTTACCCATCTTCATTGCTCTTACTGGTGTCTTTCCCATTTAATGTATCTTCGTGTCTATGGAATCCTTTGAGGGGCTTCCATCAATTGAATTATTAGCGAAAACTCTCTCACTGAAATAAGAATAAGTTCTGTCTGGATGTCTTTCCTTAGATTAAGCTTATGTTTAGGTAAACAACAGTTCTGCCTCCCAGTGCCCACTTAATTGACACTCCGCTTTTTCTCTACTAAGAATGATATCTATATTACCCAGCAAAAGATACATTTCTAAAATGTTATATACAGTTTAAACTGAAAAAATAACATCCTTGGAAAAGAAACTCCACAGTGTCTGGCTCTGTGGTGCAATCAGTTAGCGCCTTTGGCCCTTAACTGAAAGGTTGGGGGTTCAAGCCCACCCGGGGCTGGCTTTGATGGATGTGATGAGATCTGTTAGGAACCTTGTCTGTGGGTTTATTTACTTTCTTGATTCTGATTCCCTATCAGATTCTGAAAATCTTTACTTATTAAGTGAAATCTTACCAAATGTTTCCTAGAGTTGTCTTTGGGAAAGGTTCACTGAATATTACAAGGCTTTTGGTGATAACTGAGGGATAGAGTGAAGGTGTCTCAGGAAATCAGTAAGTTAAAGGTGTCTGCTGGTGCATGAGAGACCAATCTGGAGAGACACAAATATTTTCATGCCCCTCTGCTCTATACAGGGACCAGTGTATGACTTATGGGGACTTCAGTGAGGGAATCTAGAGATACAGAGAGAGACGAAAGGGCACAGTACAAATCAGTACAAATGACAGACATGGAGAGAGAGGGAGGCAGAGAAACAGATGAAAACTATATTGAAATCAAGATCACATGTGACTTTAGAAGAGGATCCACAGGCGCCTTTTCTAAAGGAGGCACTTCAGAAAGGCCTGCTGTGACAGAGATCTGAAATATGAGATCATCAAGGAAGGATGAAGTTTAACTTGGATTGGCCGAGGAATCCAGAGCCCAAACCTGCCCTGTGAGAACCTGAAGAATCCTAGGATCAGAAGCAAATGATCCTCAGAGGATGATTCCTGATCCAGATCTTTGAAAAAGGTTCCTGACTGGCAGACTTTCTGAATCTTCAGGAAGCTTCAGGAGTTTTTAATACAGCTTAAATTGATAAAGTACATTGTCCATCATCTTTAGAAATAGAGCCCAGTAGAAATGGCATGAAGATGTTCTCAATTTAGGAGCATCTCTCCCACCTGAAAGCAGAGCTGGCTTGAACATAGTTCTACTATTTCACAACCAGAGTGCTAAACATTCTCAAGAATCACAGGGACATTTCATGGTCCAAAGACTTCCATTTGCTACCCCTTCTTTGGAAAACATACACTGATATTCTCCAAAAGTTTGTTCCCTCAGGTGATTTCCTGGACCCAACGCATTCTCTGTTTATGATTACGAATTATTGTCCCTTGACCAGTGGATTTCTGCATGTATTTGAAAACTTTGAAAATAAAAGTGATCCATCCTTAGGGTTAGTTGAACCTTAAAATAAAAAATTCATTCCAAAGGTCTGGAAACAGCCAGGAGTCTTTGTTCCCTTACATAAAGTAATTCTCAATTACTTCCCTTAGTTAAGTGTTTAAAATACTGTTTAGTTAAGTGGTTATAAAATTAGATCAAATGGAAGCTTGATTGAATTTTAAATCTTAGTGTTTTGGCATGTCTAAATATTAATCCCATGTTATATTATGTCCATTACATCCCCATAGAGATAGTATAAATGTAGAATTTATTGTTAACTAGTCTTCTATAAAGCAACTTTAAGTGGGAGTCTGATATGAACAGTCCAGTTCATTGGAGAAATTTAGAAGTGCAAGGGTCATGTTTCTAGGTCATAAATATTATTTACTATAATTCATCGACAGATGTGAGAGTAGCTTGATGTTCACCTAATATATTTTAGTTGGTTTTAAAAGTCATAAAAAATGGTATGATAAATTAGGGTGTAGAAGAAACCCTGAGAATCATGGTGTAAAGGGATAAGCAGAAAATCCCTAAGTTCTCAGTAATTGAGACAGGTCTAGATGCTCAGATCTGAAGCCCAAGGGAGTAAAAGAATAGTTAGAAGACATATGAAATAATTCTATTCAATTTACTTCACAGAAAATATATAAAGACATAATGTTACCCATGTAATAAAGTTTGGAAATAACAGTTTTAAAAATCTTTTCAGTAGGGTAACCTAGAATAGGAAAACTCATACAATAGGAAAACTCATACAATCGGAAAACTCATATGTGAGTTTAGCATAAAAATATATGATACGAATCTCATAGGTCCCACTTGTGTGTTGCACTTTGGGGATGCTTGGGCTGTGATTCTGCAAAACACATTTCCCCTTTGCTGGCTGGTTTTCTGTTAGATTCTGTCACTAGAGGGACTGTTCTCTGGTACGTTCTGTATTCCAGGGCAACAGCTCTCCACTCTGCATTGACAAAACATTTGTTCCATTTTCCAGATTTTATGAAACGCCTGTAGATCCAGGTTTATTGTATCGTCAGAGATCAGACATCACCTGGAGGATGATGGAGGATGAGGAAATGGATCAGAAATTGAGGACAGTCACAGGACATGGTGGTGGATTTTTGGTCGAATTGGCACATTCTCAAGCGAGTGCACAGATGGGCCTAAGAGAAGGTTCAGGAGGGTGACCAAAGTCATCAAGCAGAGAAAATTTGACACGTGAGGACTCATAGGGCATCCAGCTACTTTCCCAACAGCTTGCTAGAGATTTGTCAAGTTTACTAGTATTTCTAGAGGAACATTTTTTATTTTGTTCATTTTCCCTATTTTGCTATTATATTTTTATTATTTTTCACTCTCTTAGTGTTACTCTTTCCTTTCTTCTACTGTTTTGGTTTGAATTTTTTCTTTTTTCTATCTGATTAATGTGGAAACAGATCCCTGACTTTTAAATTTCTCATTTCAGGACATCCCTGATGGTCCAGTGGCTAAGACTCCACTGGACTCCAGTGGTCCAGTCTCTCACTGCAGCGGACCTGGGTTTGATCTCTGGTCAGGGAACTAGAACCCACATGCCACAAGTAAGAGTTTGCATGCTGTGACTAAGAACTGGCACAGCCAAATAAATTTAAAAAACAAATAAATAAATTTGTCTCAGAGCTCTGTGTTTTCCTTCATACAATTTTATATGTGTATTTTCTTTTGTGGATTTTATTATGTTATCCTTCTATTATCTTTTAGTTTAAATATTTTCATTCTCACTTGACTTATTCCTTGACTCATGGGTTATTTTTTATTTCCAAATATCTGTAAATTTTTGTTATGTTTGTTGTTGATTTCTAATTTGATATTTTGTGAAATTTCAATTTTAAATTTACAGATACTCATTTGATGACTCAGCACGTGGTCTATTTTGGTGACTATTTTATTTGCGTTTGACAAGAATGTATTTCAAAGAGCCATTCTTGTGCTTTGTTAATTATCTCCCACTGTATGTTTGTTTTCTCTGTGCATCCCTTTTTGTTTTGCTTGTGTTTCCTTTGAGTTTGAGTTCCTCTTCTTTTGCTCAGTTTTTTTTGAGATGGAAGATTAGTCTACATATTTTCAGGCATTCTTATGTTCTGAAGTGCATTCACATCTATAAAATTTCCTTTTCCTTTTGCAGCATCCACAAATTTTAATATGTACCTATATAATTGAGTAAAAATATTTATTTTTTAATTGTGGTTTCTATCTTGACACATGTTATTTAGAAGTATGTTCCATAATTTCCAAGCAGGTATAGATGATCTGATTACCTTTTTATTATTGATTTCTAGTATAATGCACTGTAACCAATAGCAAAGTGAATGATTCTGGTCCTTTGAAGCGAGGCTTCAATTATGACCCAACATACTGTCCATTTTAGTATATTTTCAGTGTAACCTCTTTAAAAAAAAAAAATCAACATGTTGTACATTACCTCCTCAGGACTTTATTTTTGACCATCTTTACCTATGTCAGCAAATTTGGAAAACTTAGCAGTGGCCACAGGACTGGAAAAGGTCAGTTTTCATTCCAGTCCCAAAGAAGGGCAAAGCCAAAGACTACTGCACAACTGTGCTCATTTCATGTGCTAGTAAAGTTATGCTCAAAATACTTCAAGCTAGGTTTCAGCAGTACGTGAACTGAGAACATCCAGATGTATAAGCTGGATTTAGCAAAGGTAGAGTAACCAGAGCTCAAATTGCCAACATTCACTGGCTCATAGAGAAAGCAAAGGAATTCCAGGAAAACATTTGCTTCATTGATCATGCTAAAATAAAGCCCTTCTCTGTGTGGATCACAACAAACAGTGAAAAATTCTTCAAGAGACGGGAATACCAGACCACCTTCCCTGCCTCCTGAGAAACCTGTGTGCAGGTCAAGAAGCATAGAAACAGACATGGAACAATGGACTGGTTCAAAATTAGGCAAGGGGTAAATCAATGCTCTGTATTGTCACCCTGCTTATTTAACTTATATCCAGAGTACATTGTGCAAAATGCTGGGCTGGATGAATCACAGGCTGGAAGATTGCTGGGAGATTGCCTGGAGAAATCAATAATCTCGGATATGCAGATGACACCACCCTAATGGTAGAAAGTGAAGAGGAACTAAAGAGCATCTTGATGAAGGTGAAAGAGGAGAATGAAAAAGTTGGCTTGAAACTCAACATTCAGGAAACTCAGATCATGGCATCTGGTCCTATCACTTCATGGCAAGTAGATGGGGAAACAATGGAAACAGTTAGAGATTTTATTTTTTGGTACTCCAAAATCATTGAGGACAGTGACTTCAGTCATGAAATTAAAAGATGCTTGCTCCTTGAAAGAAAAGCTATGACAAACCTAGACAGAGTATTAAAAAGCAGAGACATCACTTTGCCAAAAAAACTCTGTATAGTCAAAGCTATGGTTTTACCAGTACTCATGTATGGTTATGAGTGTTGGAGCGTGAAGAAGGCTGAGTGCTGAAGAACTGATGCTTTCAAACTGTGGTGCTAGAGAAGACTCTTGAGAGTTCCTTGAACAGAAAGGAGATCAAACAAGTCAATCCTGAAGGAAGTCAATCCTGAATATTCATTGAAAGGATTGAAGCTGAAGCTCTAATACTTTGGCCATCTGATGTGAAGAACTGACTCATTTGAAAAGACCCTGATGCTGGGCAAGATTGAAGGCAGGAGGAGAAGAGGACAACAGAGGATGAGATGGCTGGATGGCATCACCGACTCAATGGACATGAGTTTGAGCAAACTCCAGGAGATAGTGAAGGATTGGAAAGCCTATTGTGCTATACTCCATGGGATTGCAAAGAGTCAGACATGAATCAATGAATGAACAACTCTTTGAAAAGTCCTTAAAAGATTAAGTGAGAGGCCACCTTCCTAGTAGGTGGGAAAATATGAGGCTTATATTTGAAAAATTGAGTGACCCCCAAATTTTAAATATTCTCAAAATCACACTTGTAATGTCTTAGTAGGTTACTACCAATGCTACTAACCTGCTGCTACCTAGTAGGTTACTACCTAGCAGGTTAGTACTAATTCTCCTCTTAAAACTATTTTTTATATTTATGTTTTAAATTTAGTTTTACATATTTCTCAATGGAAAACCGGTACAGGCTTGTTCTTAAATTAGGCCTTGGACCACCAGTTTGAAATACCTAAGTTGCTGCCTTGACTTTCACATTTTTACAAATGGTTCATTTAAAATGAAAATTGTTTTAACCGCATGTAGCCCATTCACAAGGTTCTTTTTTGCAGTTTTCAAATAACCCTAAAGCAACAACAAAATTAGCAATGTTTAATTATTTAGAAATGCTGAATTCTCATGGAATGTAGAACAATATATTCCAAACAGTGTTATTTTAACCAATGGATTAGAACATTAGGAAAGCTCACTGGACTATATCAGTTCAGTTCAGTTGCTCAGTCGTGTCCGACTCTGTGACCCCATGAATCGGAGCATGCCAGGCCTCCCTGTCCATCACCAACTCCCAGAGTTCACTCAGACTCATGTCCATCGAGTCCGTGATGCCATCCAGCCATCTCATTCTCTGTCGTCCCCTTCTCCTCCTGCCCCTAATTCCTCCCAGCATCAGAGTCTTTTCCAATGAGTCAACTCTTCGCATGAGGTGGCCAAAGTATTGGAGTTTCAGCTTTAGCATCATTCCTTCCAAGGAAATCCCAGGGCTGATCTCCTTCAGAATGGACTGGTTGGATCTGCTTGCAGTCCAAGGGACTCTTAAGAGTTTTCTCCAACACCACAGTTCAAAAGCATCAATTCTTCGGGACTCAGCTTTCTTTATAGTCCAACTCTCACATCCATACAAGACTACTGGAAAAACTATAGCCTTGACTAGACGGACCTTTGTTGGCAAAGTAATGTCTCTGCTTTTTAATATGCTACCTAGGTTGGTCATAACTTTTCTTCCAAGGAGTAAGCATCTTTAAATTTCATGGCTACAGTCACCATCTGCAGTGATTTTGGAGCCCCCCCAAAATAAAGTCTGACTCTGTTTTTCACTGTTACCCCATCTATTGCCCACAAAGTGATGGGACCAGATGCCATGATCTTCGTTTTCTGAATGTTGAGCTTTAAGCCAACTTTTTCACTCTCCTCTTTCACTTTCATCAAGAGGCTCTTTAGTTCTTCTTCACTTTCTGCCATAAGGGTGGTGTCATCTGCATATCTGAGGTGATTGATATTTCTCTCAGAAATCCTGATTCCAGCTTCTGCTTCATCCAATCCAGCATTTCTCATGATGTACTCTGCATGTAAATTGAATAAACAGGGTGACAATATACAGCCTTGACGTACTCCTTTTCCTATTTGGAACCAGTCTGTTATTCCATGTCCAGTTCTAACTGTTGCTTCTTGACCTGCATACAGATTTCTCAGGAGGCAGGTTAGCTGGTCTGGTATTCCCATCTCTTTCAAAATTTTCCACAGTTTATTGTGATCCACACAGTCAAAGGCTTTGGCATAGTCAATAAAGCAGAAATAGATGGTTTTCTGGAACTCTCTTGCTTTTCCGATGATCCAGCGGATGTTGGCAATTTGATCTCTGGTTCCTCTGCCTTTTCTAAAACCAGCTTGAACATCTGGAAGTTCACGGTTCACGTATTGCTGAAGCCTGGCTTGGAGAATTTTGAGCGTTACTTTACTAGCATGTGAGATGAGTGCAATTGTGCGGTAGTTTGAGCATTCTTTGGCATTGCCTTTCTTTGGGATTGGAATGAAAACTGACCTTTTCCAGTCCTGTGGCCACTGCCGAGTTTTCCAAATTTGCTGGCATATTGCATGTAGCACTTTCACAACATCAACTTTTAGGATTTGAAATAGCTCAATTGGAATTTCATCACCTCCACTAGCTTTGTTTGTAGTGATGCTTTCTAAGGCCCACTTGACTTCACATTCCAGGATGTCTGGCTCTAGATTAGTGATCACATCATCATGATTATCTGGGTCATGAAGATCTTTTTTGTACAGTTCTTCTGTGTATTCTTGCCACCTCTTCATAATATCTTCTGCTTCTGTTAGGTCCATACCATTTCTGTCCTTTATTGAGCCCATCTTTTCATGAAATGTTCCCTTGGTATCTCTAATTTTCTTGAAGAGATTTCTAGTCTTTCCCATTCTATTGTTTTCCTCTATTTCTTTGCACTGATCACTGAGGAAGGCTTTCTTATCTCTTCTTGCTATTCTTTGGAACTCTGCTTTCAAATGGGTATATCTTTGCTTTTCTCCTTTGCCTTTGTAATGTCTCTGCTTTTTAATATGCTGTCTAGGTTGGTCATAGCTTTTCTTCCAAGGAGCAAGTGTTTTTTAATTTCATGGCTGCAGTCATCATCTGCAGTAATTTTGGAGCCCAAGAAAATATAGTCTGTCACTGTTTCCATTGTTTACCCATCTATATGCTACTGTTCTCTATTTCATGTCAAAACTTGTTCAATAAGCTTTTTTTAGTTACTCATACTTTTTTTGTTAGTTGACACTTTGAGGTTAAGATACTAATAAGCCCAAAATATGCTTGTTCTTCATTAAATAGCTTTCACATGATGCATAGGCTTGCTGCCAGAGATATTTTGCTTTACTATGGCTAAGAAAAGGAGCAGAATTATTTGCTAACTCATAAGCATAGAACCTGAGAAAATTAATAAGATAATGAAGGGTTTTCCTGTTTGTACCACTTTATTACTATTAATTTTGGGGAAGTATTTCAAACATTCAAGTGAAAGAATTAGTCGCTCAGTCATGTCCAACTCTTTGTGTCCACATGGACTGTAGCCTGCAGGCTCCTCTGTCCATGGAATTGTCCAGGCAAGAATACTAGGGTGGGTAGCCATTCCCTTTTCCAGAGTATCTTCCTGACCCAGGGATCAAACCTACATTTCCTGCATTACAGGCAGATTCTTTACCATTTGAGCCACCAGGGAAACCCCCAAATGGCCACACATTGTCTTAAAATAGACATCACTAGTCACTATTGATTTATCTTTCCTTATGCAGTAGTGATTCAAACATTCAGTTTCACTCTACAATCATTAAGTTCTTATTTGTCTCTCTGGTCCACTTCCCCTAAAATTTCCTGCCTGACCCTAGTCTTTGAAACTCAGATTCAAATGCCTGATACCATCAATTGAACAGTTTGGGGAGATGTGTTAATTCCTCCAATCACCAGGAAATGTGAAATCATATATTATTTCCTTGAGAAGGATCCATGGGAGGAGTCGTCCAGTAAATACTCAGAAGCTCCAATAACACTATAAATAAGAATAGTTGGACAGTTCCTCCCTATAAGTGATAAATGAGAGGTAGGTGGAGGCTTACTAAAATTCTTCCTATTCATTTCATCTCAGTCCCTAAGTACATTAAGCTCCTTTGTAGCTGATTCAGAATATTGAACAAGTTGCTTTGTAACTGGGCTTTGTGATACCAGATCCAATGGTGCATAAAGGATCTATGTTGATGCTCTGTGGATCCTCTGTCAATTCTATGGAAAGAATACTTGAGAAGCTCCTCATGCTTTGCTAGGCTTTGTAGAGATTTAATGCTACACAGTGGAACACAAAAAATGGTCATGTGATCTAAGCTTCTCTTATTGGGTATTATCTGACCCACTATCCATAAAATCGTCTGCTCAGTAGAGTCCTTTGTCCATGGAAATATCTCCCACTGTTATTTCTAATCTTCAGAGAATAGATACCAGAGAGCCTTTGAATTCATTGCAATTGTTATTTGTAATGATGTAGAATGTATATCAACCCAAATATTCATCAATAGGAGCATGAAGAAATAAGTTGATGTTATATTTATCCAGTGGGATATTGTACAAGTGTTTAAAAATTCACACAAATGAACTTGATTCAACATGCAAGTTGAAGAATTATGTGTGTAGTATAACAACTAATGTATAAAGTATAAATATCTTCTGAATCACACTGTGTAATTTTTATGAATGCATTCAGCAAAATATAATATCATTGTTGGAAATATTTAACCACAAATTCAAGTCTGTGATTATGGCAGGGAAGGTAAGAAGTGAATGGTAAGATTGTGGGGAATTACACACAGGGCATCGACTCTAGCTGAAATCTAGTGTCATTAAAAATAGGAAAAGAAATAGTCATCAGGTTAATATAAAATATCTTCTGTGTGGGATATTTGCATATTTATTTTATCATTCCCTTTTTTTACCATGTATCATTAAAATATTTTAAAATGTAAAACATTTTTCAAAATAATAAATTAATGCTAGGAGTACTCAGTGAACCCATGGACTGCAGCCTACCAGGCTCCTCTGTCCATGGTATTTTCCAGGCAAGAGTACTGGAGTGGGTTATCATTGCCTTCTCCAATATTTCAGTATTTCTACTTGCTAATTTATTTAGTGCCTTTGAAGCTTGATTAGATGTTTCATGAGAATTATATAGCGTTGCTTTCTCATCTTTTTCTTTTAAACATTATTATTTATTTATTTTGGCTGTGCTGGGTCTTCATTGTTTTGCACAGGCTCAGTCGTTGTGGCACAAGGGCTTAGTAGCTCCACAGTATGTGGGATACCAGTTCCCAGACCAGGGATCTAACCCATGTCTTCTGCATTAACAGGCAGGTTCTTAACCACTGGATGACCAGGGAAGTCCCTATTGATTGGTTTTTTAAAAGAGAAACATCCTAGTCTGACTCAACATATTCAATGATGTCTAATGTAAAATCAGTTGATGGAATAAATGATCTCTTATGGTCTAACTGTGCAGATGATTATTAGATTATTTTTTATGTGAAATCTAGATTCATCAGAAAAAATATTTTTAATTCCAAATGCACATATATTTGTAGTGATATGATTTTAAATCTACACAGTTAGATTAGGCTCATATGAGGCAACATTTGTGTCACAACAGCCCTAGCACATGCCCTGCTATTGTATTAATTAGCATGAAATGCTTACGTGTTAACTGGTTTTCCAAGCATATTTATTATCCCTAGACTTATTTCTCTGTCAGAAGTCACCAAAGTAATCAAACAACTTTGTCCTTTTAAGTTTGCTAATCATGATAATTTCTACCTTTCACCAGTTGGTACTTTGCCCCTTGGTCCCAAGAAACCATGTAAAGTTTTATATCTTGCCAATTAGGTAGTTACTTAACTAGACTGCCTGGCTCTTCAACTTTGCCACGCTCATTAAAACTTTTCAGTCCCCGCAAGACACTACATTTAATGAGTCTCTGAACACTTTTTTTCTCTAAAGTAATATTACCTCTCTCCTGAGCTTGAAGCAGAGACCAAAGTTGCCTGTGATCACCTGTCTGAAATAGTGGTTGCCCCATATGTTGTCAGAGAACATCAGAGAACTCAGAATTAATTTTGGATTATAACCAGGCATCATGAAACTTACAAGACTTATAATATATACAAAGTATAGATTGATGATACTGTATTAGCTGCCAAAACTCTGGAATATAAGTGGTTCCACTATAAGAATTATTCAGATGTACAAATGCTCAGTGTATCAGGGAAGTGAAACACAAGAAAAAAACCTTATCTGTCAAAATAAGTAATATTTATTATAGGACAACGGGTTTTTTTTTTGGGGGGGGGGGTAAATGAACAAATATCTGTGCCTCTCTGGTTAGCCTATATTTTGAAAGAGCTAATAACAAAATGAAATAGGCAAGTGTGGTAGCTAACTCAGTGCATAAGTCATTATAGAAGCATTTCAATAAGGTTTTGGATTTTGAAAATAAGGAAAATCATTTAGGACAATTTTGTTTATTATTTATAAACAGTATAATAGAGGAGCTATACCACGTTCTAGAGGAGCTATCCCACGTTGAAGGTCAGGAACGGTGGTGGTAAGGAGATACCCCTCGTCCAAGGTAAGGAGCAGCGGCTGTGCTTTGCTGGAGCAGCTGTAAAGAGATACCCCATGCCCAAGGTAAGAGAAACCCAAGTAAGATGGTAGGTGTTGCAAGAGGGGATCAGAGGGCAGACACACTGAAACCATACTCACAGAAATCTAGTCAATCTAATCACACTAGGACCACAGCCTTGTCTAACTCAATGAAACTAAGCCATGCCTGTGGGGCAACCCAAGATGGGCGGGTCATGGTGGAGAGGTCTGACAGTATGTGGTCCACTGGAGAAGGGAATGGCAAACCACTTCAGTATTCTTGCCTTGAGAACCCCATGAACAGTATGAAAAGGCAAAATGATAGCATACCAAAAGAGGAGCTCCTCAGGTCATTAGGTGCCCAATATGCTACTGGAGGTCAGTGAAGGGATGGAGCCAAAGCAAAAACAATACCCAGTTGTGGATGTGACTGGTGATAGAAGCAATATCCGGTGCTGTAAAGAGCAATCTTGCATAGGAACCTGGAATGTCAGGTCCATGAATCAAGACAAATTGGAAGTGGTCAAACAAGAGATGGCAAGGGTGAACATTGACATTCTAGGAATCAGCAAACTAAAATGGACTGGAATGCGTGAATTTAACTCAGATGACCATTATATCTACTACTGCGGGCAGGAATCCCTCAGAAGAAATGGAGTAGCCGTCATGGTCAACAAAAGAGTCCGAGATGCAGCACTTGGATGCAATCTCAAAAACAACAGAATGATCTCTGTTCTTCTCCAAGGCAAACCATTCAATATAACCGTAATCCAAGTCTATGCCCCAACCAGTAACGCTGAAGAAACTGAAGTTGAACGGTTTTATGAAGACCTACAAGACCTTTTAGAACTACCACCCAAAAAAGATGTCCTTTTCATTATAGGAGACTGGAATGCAAAAATAGGAAGTCAAGAAACACCTGGAGTAACAGGCAAATTTGGCCTTGGAATGCGGAATGAAGCAGGGCAAAGACTAATAGAGTTTTGCCAAGAAAATGCACTGGTCATAGCAAACACCCTCTTCCAACAACACAAGAGAAGACTCGACAGACACATGGACATCACTAGATGGTCAACACCGAAATGAGATTGATTATATTCTTTGCAGCCAAGGATGGAGAAGCTCTATACAGTCAACAAAAACAAGACCAGGAGCTGAGTGTGGCTCAGATCATGAACTCCTTATTACCAAATTCAGACTGAAATTGAAGAAAGTAGGGAAAACCGCTAGACCATTCAGGTATGACCTAAATCAAATCCCTTATGATTATACAGTGGAAGTGAGAAATAGATTTAAGGGCCTAGATCTGATAGATAGAGTGCCTGATGAACTATGGAATGAGGTTTGTGACATAGTACAGGAGACAGGGATCAAGACCATCCCCATGGAAAAGAAATGCAAAAAAGAAAAATGGCTGTCTGGCGAGGCCTTACAAATAGCTGTGAAAAGAAGACAAGTGAAAAGCCAAGGAGAAAAGGAAAGATATAAGCATCTGAATGCAGAGTTCCAAAGAATAGCAAGAAGAGATAAGAAAGCCTTCTTCAGCAATCAATGCAAAGAAATAGAGGAAAATAAGAGAATGGGAAAGACTAGAGATCTCTTCAAGAAAATTAGAGATACCAAGGGAACATTTCATGAAAAGATGGGCTCAATAAAGGACAGAAATGGTATGACCTAACAGAAAGTAGATATTAAGAAAAGGTGGCAAGAATACACAGAAGAACTGTACAAAAAAGATCTTCATGACCCAGATAATCACGATGGTGTGATCACTAATCTAGAGCCAGACATCTTGGAATGTGAAGTCAAGTGAGCCTTAGAAAGCATCACTACGAACAAAGCTAGTGGAGGTGATGAAATTCCAGTTGAGCTGTTTCAAATCCTGAAAGATGATGCTGTGAAAGTGCTGCACTCAATATGCCAGCAAATTTGGAAAACTCAGCAGTGGCCACAGGACTGGAAAAGGTCAGTTTTCATTCCAATCCCAAAGAAAGGCAATGCCAAAGAATGCTCAAACTACCGCACAATTGCACTCATCTCACATGCTAGTAGAGTAATGCTCAAAATTCTCCAAGCCAGGCTTCAGCAATACATGAACTGTGAACTTCCAGATGTTCAAGCTGATTTTAGAAAAGGCAGAGGAACCAGAGATCAAATTGCCAACATCTGCTGGATCATGGAAAAAGCAAGAGAGTTCCAGAAAACCATCTATTTCTGCTTTATTGACTATGCCAAAGCCTTTGACTGTGTGGATCACAATAAACTGTGGAAAGTTCTGAAAGAGATGGGAATGAATACCAGGCCACCTAACCTGCCTCTTGGGAAATCTGTATGCAGGTCAGGAAGCAACAGTTAGCACTAGACATGGAACAACAGACTGGTTCCAAATAGGAAAAGGAGTACGTCAAGGCTGTATATTCTCACCCTGCTTCTTTAACTTCTATGCAGAGTACATCATGAGAAACGCTGGACTGGAAGAAACAAGCTGGAATTAAGATTGCCGGGAGAAATATCAATCACCTCAGATATGCAGATGACACCACCCTTATGGCAGAAAGTGAAGAGGAATGAAAAAGCCTCTTGATGAAAGTGAAAGAGGAGAGTGAAAAAGTTGACTTAAAGCTCAACATTCAGAAAACGAAGATCATGGCATCTGGTCCCATCACTTTGTGGGCAATAGATGGGGAAACAGTGGAAACAGTGTCAGACTTTATTTTTCTGGGCTCCAAAATCAGTGCAGATGGTGACTGCAGCCATGAAATTAAAAGACGCTTACTCCTTGGAAGAAAAGTTATGACCAACCTAGATAGCATATTCAAAAGCAGAGACATTACTTTGCTGACTAAGGTCTGTCTAGTCAAGACTATGGTTTTTCCTGTTGTCATGTATGGATGTGAGAGTTGGACTGTGAGGAAGGCTGAGAGCCGAAGAACTGATGCTTTTGAACTGTGGTGTTGGAGAAGACTCTTGCTAGTCCCTTGGACTGCAAGGAGATCCAACCAGTCCATTCTGAAGGAGATCAACCCTGGGATCTCTTTGGAAGGAATGATGCTAAAGCTGAAACTCCAGTACTTTGGCCACCTCTTGCGAAGAGTTGACTCATTGGAAAAGACTCTGATGCTGGGAGGGATTGGGGGCAGGAGGAGAAGGGGATGACCGAGGATGAGATGGCTGGATGGCATCACGGACTGGATGGACTTGAGTCTGAATGAATCCCAGGAGATGGTGATGGACAGGGAGGCCTGGCAGGCTGGGATTCATGGGTCGGAAAGAGCCGGACACGACTGAGTGACTGAACTGTTTATTATTTAGTTTTAGAAAGGGGAGTGAAACTTTATTAACTTAATTACTCACTTCTCAAGAGTTTCATTGAGTACCATTAAAACCAAAATGAATATACAATGAATGCAAAATATATCAATTAACTGAATGTATACCCAGAGTCTATCAAGTCTGATGCCTAATTAAGGAAAATAGTTTATACACTTTTTGCTGAATTTTCTTTTTAATAAATGAATTTAAAGAGAGAAGAGTTAAGACAGAAAAAAATTTCCGTAAACCACTAATCCATTTTATTCTCTAGATTACCTCTTCCCTAGTACCTTACTGAATGCTTTGGCCACATCTTTGTTCCGGAGGCTGTATATAAGGGGATTCAGCGTGGGAGTGAGAATGGTGTAGAAGGCTGACACCGTCTTGTCCTGAGTGGCGGATCTATTAGAAGTGGGTCTCATATATATGAACATAGCTGCTCCATAATACATCCCCACAACAATAAGATGTGAAGTACAGGTGGTGAAAGCCTTGTGCCTACCCTCCCCAGAACTCATGCGAATAACAGTTATAATTACACGTGTGTAGGAGATGATGATGAGTGACAGAGGGAGGAGGAGCATTACTACACAACAGATGAAAATAAGTGTTTCAAATGTGGAAGTATCCGTGCAGGAGAGATGTAGGAGTGCTGGGACATCACAGAAGAACTGAGCTATTTTTCGGGATCCACAATAGGAGAAAGACATAGTAGCAGCTACATCAACAATCCCATCAAAGGCACCAAGAATCCATGTAGAGGCAGCCATGAGTCCACAAAGTTTCCAGTTCATGAGACTGGGGTACTGAAGAGGATAGCAAATGGCAACATAGCGGTCATAGGCCATGACAGCCAACAAGAAGCACTCAGCACCAAGGAGAGACACATAGAAAAAGATCTGGGCTTCACATCCTGCTACAGAAATGGACTTCCTGCCAGACAGGTAGCTGTGGGCCATCTTGGGTACAGTGGTGCAGATGAGCATGAGGTCCATGAGGGAGAGCTGGCTGAGGAGGAATTACATGGGGGTGTGGAGCCGCGGGTCCAGGTAGATGAGGAGAACCATGAGAGTGTTTGCCAAGAGCGCCATTGTGAAGATGCCCAGGACCAGAGAGAAGAGAAAGATGTGAGTGGGCGTGTAACTAAAAATTCCCATCAAGATGAACTCAGGGTTGAATGTCTGATTGTCCCGTTCCATGATGAATATTTTCTGTATCTAGAACCACAAGAAGTTATAAACATTACATATCTGGATAATTTATACACTGTCCACTCTATGTGTGGCACTCTGGTAAACCAACATGCATGGTATGTCAGGACTGGGAAAGAATGAACCAAGGCTTTGCAGTGAGGTGGAGTTAACCACACTCAACCTCCACCAACTTGCTCTGACAGGTAATTTCTATATGTTCTCATTTTTCCTTTACATAGTATAAGTAGATTTTTTAAAATATATATTTTTAAATTATTGATGACTTATGGCTGCCCTGGGTCTTTGTTGCTGCACCACAGCTTACTCTAATTGTGGCAAGCCAGAGGTACATTTTGTTGCAGTGAATGGCCTTCTTATTGCAATGGTTTCTCTTGTTGCAGAGCAGGGGTTCTAGGGTACACAGGCTTTAGTAGTTGCAGTGCATGGGCTCAGTAGTTGGGGCTCATGGTCTTTGTTCCCCTGTGGTATGTGGAATCTTCCTGGATCAGGGATAGAACCCATGTCTCCTGCAATGGGAATGTGGATTCTTAACCACTGACCTCCAGGGAAGTCCCAGGAAGAGAGCATTTTTAATGCCATTGCTTATATAGTAAAGTAAGATAACTACAACTAATAACCTGTTATTAGTTGTAGAGATATTATATTTGCATTTATGTAATTTTATTTGTGCACCAAACTTAGAGCACAAATAGGACTACTAGTTATACAGTTATACAAAAAATGACCTTCCAATGCAGAATAATTGGTTAATAATTTCAAGGAATCTATGCATTATGAATAGGCAACTTAGTTGCAGATGAGGAAATGAAAAATCAAAATCATCACTTATGAAGAAAGCAAGATGGATGGAAGGCAGAGGTAAAACAAGCATTTATGTCTCAGTTTGAGACAGGTAGTATCTTAAGACTAGTTTTCACATTCACCAAAATGAAGAAAATTTAAGAAGATATATAAGAAGGTTCAGAAATTATATAACCTGTGAGTCTGCAGAATTCTTAAATCAGTATCTAATGGGACAAAAGAAACAAACAAATGTCTTATATTTCTATCACTATGAGAGTGAGCCAAGACCAGTCTGTTTTGTTTAGGGAAAGAGGAATTGTTTTACAAGAGATGAGACAAAAGCAAAGTAAACAGAGACAGCTTTTTATGTTGTTGAAACATCAAGGAAGAGGAATCCTTCCACACCAATCTCATGACATAATTATTTTGTCACTAAAGGAAAGGTCTTCTCTCATGCTGCCCACTGCTGCCTCAACCCAAAGTGTTTAAAAGATTGGACGGGTTTCATGCTTTTACTCGCAAACGCTGTTGAAGCCAGTTTTCAGTGGTCCTGGTCTAAATGTCTCTAGCTTCTCTAGTTCATCCCCCAAAATTTTTCAGGCAAAGAAGTAACACATTTTTAAACCTCCTCATTCTCATATCTCTTTTGTGTATTTTCATCCTTACCAAGAAGAGGATTTAACTGAAGCTTAAGTCTAACACAAGGACCTAGCAGTTCTTTATTCAACGTTGTGTATCCTTTTTCTCTTAAGGCACTCAGTGTTTTAGATATTTCATATCCAGCCAGAACTGGCCTGCCTTTGCTCTCATCCCTTCATTGGTGAAAGGCCTGTGCAATTCTTTCATTCAGAGACTGCTTTTCTTGTTTATCTCTTTAAGTTGTAAAATATTAAAATTCTATTTCTCTTTTTATTGGATTCATAAGAAATATGAGCATCTACTGTCTCTCATTGTGTTACTTCACCATCATTTCCATAGAAACATTGTCCCTGTTGATAACATTTATTAGAATATATTTTCAAAAGATTGTACTGGTTGTCTATCAATTTAAATACTATAAACCCAGTACAACTTTTGTAATTTTAAGTCTATGTAAATCTTAGGAGCACAAATTACTGTCTTTTTATAGAGATAGGACTGATTTTCTACAGACCTCTGTGCTGAAGGGGTAGCTGAATTGTGAAAGCTGGTTACTTAAGTGGAGCCTGCAAATGAAAAAATTAGATGTAGACATTGTAAGTGGAGAGTTAACCATTAAGATGGACTTGCTGTATACCTAATTAAGGAGAGCTTTACGTAGGGGTGCCAACACCTGAGGAGAAGCCTTAATCTTCTGAGTCAATTTGATTGTTGTCCTAGAGAGAAGTACCAGTTTCACTTGTTTGGCTTCCAGGTATGCTGTCTGCTGCCAACTGCTCTGCATGATGAGTGAGGGTGAGGGAGAACGGTGGTGGGGTGATTGGAACAGCATTCTTTAAACAGATCTTCAGTTAATGTCTTTTCTCAGGGGAATCTTTGTGTGTGATTCAGGACTGCCTCAGTTTCTGGTTTATTTTGTTCATCAGATTTCCATGTGTTTTGATCCTTCCGTGTATCTCTTGTAATATTTAGCTTGCTGACCATCTCTTCCCTCTTAATTATTGTCCTTGTTTATTGCTACATATACTCCTCAGTATTCTTGGGTTTGAGACCTCCTTCCATTTTCTAAACATACCTCTATACCAGCACTTATCAAATTGTATTGTTATCATTATTATATATGTACTTTTGGATACAAAGGTATATGCAATACATGTTCTCACCTCTATGAGATATAAATACATTATTACCAGCCCTTGCCCATTTCTTTATTCTGTCTTCTGAAAATATTTATAACCATAGTTTTTCTTAATTCTTTCATTGTCCATCTCAGTAATCATAAAACACAATTCTGGATTCTTCACTCTTTTTCATTCCCAAAGTCTAGTAGCACAGTCATACAACTTTGTCATAAAAACTTACACTGTCATTCATACAAAAGCATCAGATCTTACACCCATAACCCAAATCCTAATTATCATATGTTGATTGTTACTATACAAGATAATTACCTTTTATTTCTGAAGATTCTTTTATTTCCAGCATATCCTGCACATATATATTACTGGCCATAATTGTATTTCACAAACTCTAGAAACTTCAACTCAGAGTGTTCAAGGATGTACTTGATTTACTAAATAAATTTTAATTTTCCATAGGAAGCTTGTACTTCACTCAAGCCAGCATATTTACTGTTTGTTATATTGAAACAGTATTGAAAACATTGAAATAAGCCAAAAAAGCAGTTGGCATTGCTTTTCATTGTCATACAAAGGCATTATTTAGCTGACTCTCTCAAGAATTACTTAATTCAGGGACTGTACCTGTGTCTGTGTAGATGTTTGTGTACGTATCAGTACATAATGGAAATATGTAGTGTTTCTTCATCTCTTACAAATGTAAGAATTTGTGATCAAGAACTAATCTTTAAAATTTGCTAGGGAGCTTTAAGAAATAACTGATTAAAACATCTCTGCATGGTCACACCTGCAAAACTAATCTTGCAGTAATATTAGTGGCCAAAGAAATTGTGGTTCAATAATTTTCAAGAACATCATAGGCTGTCTTTAGTTATACGAATAGTAACACATATTAATATATAAAACCTAATACACTCAAAATTTTAAATTGTCTTAGTTCAGTCTTTTGTAAATTATTTTGCTTTCTTCCTCACAAAAGAAAATTCCCATCCACATGCTCACAAAATGCTTTCTTCTATGTAATCCTGAATTAAGGGCCCACATGTCAATGATCATCACCAACACTATCATTAAACACTACATGACTATGCATAATTACTTCATTAGAGTACAGAATTGACTGAACTTACCTATATTCCTACTTATAAGAGGAGAATGCTTTCAAAAATAAATTAAATACATATATATATAAAAGGAAGGAACAGAGAAGAGGAACAGAGAAAAACCTCTGTTGAGGAAGATGCCTGGATTAGTTTAAATTGTGAGCAAAAATCAACACTTGTGAGGAAGAAGAACAGAGACGAGGCCACATGGAGAGCACAGATAAAAATTTAGACACAATCAGGGCATACCAAGTATGAACAGATCAATTCTTCTGTGGATGCCAGACTAACTTGTATTTTCCCTTAGTTATAACCCAGGAACACCATCCTCCAGTACAATATAGTAATAAGCCTGCCACAGGACAGGTGGATTTTCATGGTACATAAGCATAATGTAAAGATAGTTAGAAAGTACTCATTTAACACAGTGAATCTCACAGTGTGATCCCCTGACCAAGTACTAGCATCACTATCACCTGGGAACTTGTGGGAAATTCACATTCCCAGGTACCACTCCAGACCTACTGAATCAGAAATATGTCTCAATAAGCCTCCAAGTGATCTGGATGCTGGCTAATGTTTGAGAATCACTGCTGTAGTCTATCTTCCTGCTTCAACGATGATCTTTGTATGGTATTCAATATACAGAAAAGCTAGTACATGGTTGGAAGACAAACTTCTATGTCTGAAAATTTTCTCTGCCTCTCCCAGTATCATTAAATTTCCAATAAAATAAATCCTTTATTTTCTATCCTGTGGATACAATATCCCTGATTTTTCTAGTACCGTTATGTCACGCTTCTCATCAGAGACTTCCACAGGTTCCAAACTATGAGAAAATCCAGTGATAACTATTTATTTTGGGATTCAGGATACTGCAAAAGAGGTTTCCTCTCATTGTTTTTTAATCCCTGAGAATTCTACTCTTTCATCCTCAGACATTTCAAATGTGAGATCTTGGCTAAAGTTACTTCCCTCAAGAAGAATAAGCTTTGTTCTCCAAGGTGTTTCCAACTTTTAAAATTTATTCCTTGATTCCAGCTCTAGAACAACCACATCATCCTCATTAAGTCTGCTTCATTTTAATAAATAATCTGCTCCCCACTCGCTGAACTCAGTCGTATGGTCTCTTCTACTGCTTTTAGAGCAGAGAGCTGAACTGGGACTCAGATCAGACAGAATCTTTGCTCTACTGCCAATAGTGATATTATCAGGAATCTTCTATTTTTTTTAAAACAAAATTCTATAGTAACTAATGTCATTTCTCAGGATTGTTGCAAAGATAATAAAAGATAACATAATGCTTAATTAAAATATATGCACTCAGAAAATATAATAATCATTCAAATATCTTAATCATTGCCATTGTTATACTTTTGGTATTTAATCTCTGTATTAGTCTGTTAGACTGCCATAACAAGGTGCCAAAAACTAGGAGGACTAAACAATCAAAACTTACTGTCTCACAGTTCTGAAAGCTAGAAGGGTCAGATCAAAGAGTCTGCAAATCTGGTTCTTCTGAAGGTTGCAAGGAAGAATCAGTTCAACGCTTCTCATCCAACTTCTGGTGGTCGATGGCAATCTTCGGTATTCCCTGACTTATAGAAAATAACTCTGATGTGTCCTTCATCCTCACATGGCAATCTCACTGTGTCTGTGTCTGTGTCCAAGTTTCCTCTTTTTATAAGGACATAAATTATTTGAATTAATACTTCCCCTAGTGAACTCCTGTTAACTTGGTTACCTCTGTAAGGACCATATCTTCAAATAAGGTCACATTGTGAAGTACAGAGAGTTCAAAATATAAATTTTGAGGCACATGATTCAACCCCTAAAATATATATTAATTTCCATGTTTTATTTTATCCTATCATTTTGTGTAATGATTTATTCTCTAAACTGGAGTATAGGCCACCAAAATGTATTGTCTTACATTTAAAAAATACTATTTTAATAAAACAGAATTGTGCTTTATACAGAGTTGAATATGTGCTTCTTAGAGGGGAAAAAAGTGCTGCTTTAGTGAAATAGATACATGAAAGGATTATCTGAATGAGTTTTAACCTAGTATACATGATAGAACAGTCAAATTATAATAGTGCCTTGTGTTCACCTGCTGCTGCTGCTGCTGCTGTTAAGTCGTGTCAGTCGTGTCCAACTCTGTGCGACCCCATAGATGGCAGCCCACCGAGCTCCTCCGTCCCTGGGATTCTCCAGGCAAGAACACTGGAGTGGGTTGCCATTTCCTTCTCCAATGCATGAAAATGAAAAGTGAAAGTGAAGTCGCTCAGTCGTGCCCAACCCTTCGCGACCCCATGGGCTGCAGCCTACCAGGCTCCTCCGTCCATGTGATTCCCTAGGCAAGAGTACTGGAGTGGGTTGCCATTGCCTTCTCCTGTGTTCACCTGCTGCTGCTGCTAAGTCACTTTAGTCGTGTCTGACTCTGTGCGACCCCATAGACGGCAGCCCACCAGGCTTTCCCGTCCCTGGGATTCTCCAGGCAAGAACACTGGAGTGGGTTGCCATTTCCTTCTCCAATGCAGCAAAGTGAAAGGGAAGTCGCTCAGTCGTGTCCGACCCTTAGCAACCTGATGGACTGCAGCCAACCAGGCTCCTCCGTCCATGGGATTCTCCAGGCACACCCTTTAAAAAGAACCCAAGACATAGTCAAAACTAATATTACTCAAGTTTTAATACGGAATGAATTAAGGTAAGATGGAAATATATCTATTGCTTTGGAAGTATCTAACAGTATAGATTTTCATCCATTTCTGCTTCATTGAAACCCAGAAAGTGCTAGATATTTTGTGATTTAAACTTCTTTTTTCCAACCTACCTTCTGGTTTTTCCCAGGAAAATACAAGAACACTGACTGAGTAAATAAAAAGGCTTAAATCCTAGGTTTGTTTTTTTTTTTCCAAGTTAAATTTCTTTGTCCGCAGGGACTTAGTCCCTTGTCTTTAATTACATTGATGATGTTATCTTCAATTTTTCCCGAGGTTCTCAATGTAAATTTTCTTGTTTCCAAGATAGCTTTGTTTCTTTTTATACCAGGTAGCAGGGGGTGCCCTGTTTCTTTCATCATTTTTAATGTAGATTGCTTGAAATATTCACCTGTCTAATGTCCAGTTTTTAAAATCTTAACAATTTCTCATGCCTCTATCCCAGTGGTTCTCAAATTTAGATACTTATTAGAATCTTTTGAAGAGATTTGAAAATGTTATCTAGACCAGACTTTTCTAAACTCATTAAATTAGAATCTCTTTGGAAGAAGCCAGGCATTGTTATTTTCTGTATGTCCCCAGTTGATTCTATTGTGCAGGCTCTACCCTTTGCAAAGTTAACAATGCCATCTTGGTCCTTGGATTTCACTGTTCTCTATTCTATGGCAAAACTTGTTCAATAAACTTTTTTAGTCCCTCATATTTTTTTGGTCAGTTGACACTTTCAGATTAAACTACTAATAAGCCCAAAACATGCTTGTTCTTCTTTAAACAGTTTCCATATAATGCATAGGCTTGCTGCCAGAGATATTTTACTTTATTATGGCTAAGAAAAGGAGCAGAATTATTTCTTAACTCATCAGCATAGAGCTTGAAATAATTTATGAAATAATGAAGGATTTTCCCTTTTTGTACCACTCTATCATTATTTTTGAGGGAATATTTCAAATGATCAAGAATGACCACTATTGTTTTAAAACAGACATCACTAGTCACTATTGATCTCCTTTTCCTTTTGACAGTAGTTCTTATTTCTCTCTCTTTATGACTTCCTAAAATTTCCTGCTTGACACTAGTCTTTAAAAGCTCAAATGCCTGATACTTATCATCAATTGGACAGTTTGGGAAAATGTGTTAGTTCTTCCAGTCACTAGGAAATGTGGAGTTGTCTCATTTCTTTGAGAAGGACCCATAGAGGGAGCAGTCCAATAAACACTCAGAAGCCCAAGTTAACACTATGAGTAAGGATAGTTGGAGAGCCTCTCCCTACAAGTGACAAATGAAGGATAGATGGAGGCTTACCAAAATTCCACTGACCTGATTGTATTTCCCTCCCCTCCCCAACCTGATTAAGCTACTTCATAGCTGATTCAGAGTACTGACCAAGTTGCTCTGTAACTGGGCTTTGTTACAGAGCCAATGGTGCATACAGGGTCTGTGTTAAATGGAGATGCTCTATTGAGCTTCTCTCCATTTCCAGGGAAAGAATACTTGAAAAGAAGCTCCTTACTCTTTAGTGAATTTGTAGAGACTTAATGTTAAACAATGGAATACAAAAAACACCCCTGTGACCTGAGCTACCCTTTAAGTACTGGTATCATCTGTCCCACTATCCATAAAATCATACCTGCTCAGTAGATTCATTTGTCCATGGAACTATCTCCTACTGTTATTTCTAGTTTTCTGAGAATGGACACCAGAGAGTCTTTGAATTCATTGCAATTATTATTTATAATGACATAGAATATATAGCAACCCAAATATCCATCAATAGGAGTATGCATGAATAAATTGATGGTATATTTATTCAGTGGGATATTGTATAAGTATTTAAATATTCATATGAATAGACTCGACATTATCAAAGTAAGTTAATTTTAGAAAACATAATGTGTGAAACATGCAAGTTGAAGAATTATGTGTAGAGTATAATATCTATTGTATCATATTATGTAATTTTTATGAAGACATACACATTCCACAAAATATAGTAACATTGCTGGTACATTTCATCAAAAATTCAAGTCTGTGATTATGGCAGGAAATGTAAGTGGTTCATGGTATGATGGTGAGGAGTTACACAAAGACCATCAACTCTAGCTGGAATCTCATTTCATTAAAAACAGGAAAAGAAGTAAATTCATCAGGTTAAGATAAACTCTCATATGGGAATGTGCCCATACTTCTTATATCATTCATTTTGTACTATGCATCATTAAAATATTTTAAAATAATAAAGCACTTTTTTAAAATAATAATGCCCCAAATAACAATATATTTCAGTTTTATTGATATTTTCTAATTTGTTATTTAGAGAGTTAGGAAGCTTGATTAGATGATTCAGCTGGTAACTGAGAACTATATAGATTTGCTATTATTGGCTTTTAAAAAGAGAAATATTCTAGTCTGACTCAGTGCATCCAAAGAAGTCTAGTGTAAAATAAGTTGATGAAATAAATAGTCTCTTATGGTCTAGTTATTAAAATGATTATTAGATTATTTTCTATGTAAAATATTCTAGATTCACACAGAAAAAAAAGCACTTTTAATTAAAAATGTACATAAATTTGCAGTGATACGATTTTAACTTTAAACAGTGACACAGTACAGTTCAGTTCAGTCGCTCAGTCGTGTCCAACTCTGTGCGACCCCATGAATCATAGCACGCCAGGCCTCCCTGTCCATCACCATCTCCCGGAGTTCACTCAGACTCGCTTCCATCGAGTCAGTGATGCCATCCAGCCATCTCATCCTCTGTCGTCCCCTTCTCCTCCTGCCCTCAATCCCTCCCAGCATCAGAGTCTTTTCCAATGAGTCAACTCTTCTCATGAGGTGGCCAAAGTACTGGAGTTTCAGCTTTAGAATCATTCCTTCCAAAGAAATCCCAAGGTTGATCTTCAGAATGGACTGGTTGGATCTCCTTGCAGTCCAAGGGACTCTCAAGAGTCTTCTCCAACACCACAGTTCAAAAGCATCAATTCTTCGGCGCTCAGCCTCCTTCACAGTCCAACTCTCACATCCATACATGACTACTGGAAAAACCGTAGCCTTGACTAGACGGACCTTAGTCGGCAAAGTAATGTCTCTGCTTTGGAATATGTTATCTATGTTGGTCACAACTTTTCTTCCAAGGAGTAAGCGTCTTTTAATTTCATGGCTGCAGTCACCATCTGCAGTGATTTTGGAGCCCAGAAAAATAAAGTCTGACACTGTTTCCACTGTTTCCCCATCTATTTCCCATGAAGTGATGGGACTGGATGCCATGATCTTCATTTTCTGAATGTTGAGCTTTAAGCCAACTTTTTCACTCTCCTCTTTCACTTTCATCAAGAGGCTTTTTAGTTCCTCTTCACTTTCTGCCATAAGGGTGGTGTCATCTGCATATCTGAGGTGATTGATATTTCTCCCAGCAATCTTGATTCCAGCTTGTGTTTCTTCCAGTCCAGCGTTTCTCATGATGTACTCTGCATAGAAGTTAAAGAAGCAGGGTGAGAATATACAGCCTTGACTTACTCCTTTTCCTATTTGGAACCAGTCTGTTGTTCCATGTCTAGTGCTAACTGTTGCTTCCTGGCCTGCATACAGGTTTCTCAAGAGGCAGGTTAGGTGGTCTGGTATTCCCATCTCTTTCAGAATTTTCCACAGTTTATTGTGATCCACACAGTCAAAGGCTTTGGCATCGTCAATAAAGCAGAAATAGATGGTTTTCTGGAACTCTCTTGCTTTTTCCATGATCCAGCGGATGTTGGCAGTTTGATCTCTGGTTCCTCTGCCTTTTCTGAAACCTGCTTGAACATCAGGAAGTTCACAGTTCACGTATTGCTGAAGCCTGGCTTGGAGAATTTTGAGCATTACTTTACTAGTGTGTGAGATGAGTGCAATTGTGTGGTAGTCTGAGCATTCTTTGGCATTGCCTTTCTTTGGGATTGGAATGAAAACTGACCTTTTCCAGTCCTGTGGCCACTGCTGAGTTTTTCAAATTTGCTGGCATATTGAGTGCAGCACTTTCACAGCATCATCTTTCAGGATTTGAAATAGCTCTACTGGAATGCCAACAACTCCACTAGCTTTGTTTGTAGTGATGCCTTCTAAGGCCCACTTGACTTCACATTCCAGGATGTCTGCCTCTAGATTAGTGATCACACCATTGTGGTTATCAGGGTTGTGAAGATCTTTTTTGTACAGTTCTTCTGTGTATTCTTGCCACCTCTTCTTAATATCTTCTGCTTCTGTTAGGTCCATACCATTTCTTTCCTTTATCGAGCCCATCTTTGCATGAAATGTTCCCTTGGTATCTCTAATTTTCTTGACGAGATCTCTAGTCTTTCCCATTCTGTTGTTTCCCTCTATTTCTTTGCATTGATCGCTGAAGCAGGCTTCTTATCTCTTCTTGCTATTCTTTGGAACTCTGCATTCAGATGCTTATATCTTTCCTTTTCTCCTTTGCTTTTCACTTCTCTTCTTTTCTCAGCTATTTGTAAGGCTTCCCCAGACAGCCATTTTTGCTTTTTTGCATTTCTTTTCCATGGGGATGGTCTTGATCCCTGTCTCCTGTACAATGTCACGAACCTCATTCCACTCGATCTATCAGATCTAGGTCCTTAAATCTATTTCTCACTTCCACTGCATAATCATAAGGGATTTGATTTAGGTCATACCCGAATGGTCTAGCGGTTTTCCCTACTTTCTTCAATTTCAGTCTGAATTTGGTAATAAGGAGTTCATGATCTGAGCCACAGTCAGCTCCTGGTCTTGTTTTTGTTGACTGTATAGAGCTTCTCCATCTTCGGCTGCAAAGAATATAATCAATCTCATTTCAGTGTTGACCATCTGGTGATGACCATGTGTAGAGTCTTCTCTTGTGTTGTTGGAAGAGGGTGTTTGCTATGACCAGTGCATTTTCTTGGCAAAACTCTATTAGTCTTTGCCCTGCTTCATTCCACATTCCAAGGCCAAATTTGCCTATTACTCCAGGTGTTTCTCAACTTCCTACTTTTTTTTTTTTTTACCTGAGAAACAGATAATCTTTAATTTCTGTAAACTAGGTTCATAAAAAATACCTTATTAAGAACAAACCACCATAGGGAAGATTTATTTTTAAACAAACTATCACGGAATTTGTTCATGGATAGCATGTGTATGTACATGAATGGTCTTATGTTTTTAAATTTAAACGTCTTGTGATACATAAATCTATGCAATACTATAGTTTAAAACTGAAATCTCCTGGTTGTTTAAGTTTTCAGTTTAAAGATAAGACCAAAATAGAAAACCTGAAAGAATCAAAGAATATACCTATAATTCTAATGTAGCATCAACAAACCAAGTATTATTCTTTCGAGTATTAATGGACTATATTGAAACAAGGTAAAATCTAATAGTCTTGTTCTGTCCTTACTTTGAAATGTTGCCACTGAAATCAATTATAGATGTGTATTCTGAAAGATGCAACTATAAAGGCTGCAAGCTCAAAACTACTCAAAATTAAATTTATGGAATAACTAGAAAATAGGCTGATTTGGAATCTGTGCATAGTTTTATAATACTAATTAGTAACAGTTCTTTAAAGACCTAGAAAGCTGTTGCTTTCATATAAATAAGAAGTTTTAAAACCAACTCTCTTGAGTGCTTTCAATTATCACATAAAGCCATGACCCAAATAATTTCAAATGATCACAGATGTTTAGGCAACACTTCTCATGTGTTAGTACTTTTAATGTTGTGCACATCAAATTATAGGAAAAAGACAACTATAAACAAGACACAGCCCCTCCACTTCCATGAACAGCACACGGCATTACAGTAAGCCAAGTTTATATTCAACCATCAAATGCGGTTCTCCCATTAGTTCACTTTGTGATGGGTCATTAAGAATATCTTCAAATCCAATAGTCTCATCATTACCCCTCAAAATATCCAGTGAAAGGTTTGAGCTTGGAAGAAATGGAAGACACTGAACCTGCTGCACTGCCTTGAATTCCATCTGCAGTTTTAGTGGTGCAAAAAGACCCTGGATGTTTCTCAATATGGAGAAGTTCATCTTATCTTGGTTGAGCTGGAGATTTTTTTCTGATAATTGAAGAGGATGACTGGGTAGAAGTTCATTTTTCACACAAGAGAAACCTTTTCGAAGAAGATCATGACTTTCAAAAGGACCACTTGCCGACAGCTCAGTAACTGGAATACTGTCCTTTAGCTGAGATCCAAATCCTCTGGCATTCATCTTCGACTCGCTCGGGCGTACAGACGCTCTCCTCTTGATGGTCAACCGGCCCCGCCCTCGACTTCCTACTTTTGCATTCCAGTCCCCTATAATGAAAAGGACATCTCTCTTGGGTGGTAGTTCTAAAAGGTCTTGTAGGTCTTCATAGAACCGTTCAACTTCAGCTTCCTCAGCGTTACTGGTTGGGGCATAGACATGGATTACCGTGATATTGAGTGGTTTGCCTTGGAAACGAACAGAGATCATTCTGTTGTTTTTGAGACTGCATCCAAGTACTGCATTTCGGACTCTTCTGTTGACCATGATGGTTACTCCATTTCTTCTGAGGGATTCACAAGGTAACATTTATATCACATCTGTAAGGTAAGGGAGTTAGAGAAGGCAAGGTTCAGAAAAAGAAGGAGACTGGCAGTTTACTGGAACAGATCACCTTTAAAAATGAGGCGAGAAGGGGCAGCAGTCAGATTAGCGAGCTGCTGCGCTTATGGCAACCCACTCCAGTGTTCTTGCCTGGAGAATCCCAGGGACGGGGGAGCCTGGTGGGCTGCCGTCTATGGGGTCGCACAAAGTCGGACATGACTGAAGTGACTTAGCAGCAGCAGCCCTTATCCAAGAGTAAGTATGTATAGGCATGTATGTGGAAAGTTACTGTTTTAAGGGGGCCTGTTCTCCAAGGTTGTTTGGAGTAGTTATCTCTTAAATGGCTGGGGCAAAGAATTTTGAAGCTCTACCAGAGGCTGGACTGACTGGGAGCTGGGTGTAATCAACCTTAATGTCCATTTTCTTTTCTTTGGGTGAGAGAGTTCTTTGTTTTACATAGAAAGGTGGGGAAGACCTAGAGGGGAATTTTAATTCCAGGCTATTTTGAGCCCTGTAACTTTCCTTCAACAACAGCCTTAGCACATGCTCTACTATTATATTAATTAGCATGCAATGTTTATATGCTAACTGGTTTCCCAAGTGTATTTATTACCCTTAGATTTATTTCTCTGTCAAATGTCACCAAAGTAACCAAACAATTCTGTCCTTTTTGAGTTTGCTAATCAGGACAGCTTCTACCTTTCACTAGTTGTCACTTTGCTCTTCAGTCCAAGAAACCATATAAAGCTTTATACTTTTCCAATTAGGTAGCTATTTAATCGGGGTCTTCAACTTTGCATGCTCATTAAAATTTTTCAGCCCCCACAAGACACTTCATTTAGCGAGTCCCTGAATAATTTCTAAGAATAGTACCTCTCTCTTGAACTTGAAGCAGAGAACTGAAGTTGCTAGTGATCACCTGTCTGAAATGGTGTTCCACTCCAAATGATATCGGAGAACATCAGAAAACTCAGAATAAATTTTAGATTATATGGAAACATCTTGAAACCTATAAGATTTGTCATATATGTTACAAATCTGATTATGAAAGACATAGCTGGAAATGACTCTATACAACCTCATTCAATAGACAGGTAAATTTACAAGTTCAAATACAATTCTTTAAGCAATATTATATTGGATCAGAAAAAAAGTGACCCCTATAGAAACAACCATGTTTAATTATGTTAGACTGTGTTGACGTCCTCTCTAACTTTGAATGCTGGTATGGTAAGTTTCCTAAATTTTAAAGCTGTCTTTGATGTTTCCTAAATTTTCAAGCTATCATCATAAATCTGTGACTTTGATAAAAACCGCTTCATATCTCTGGATCTCGACAACTACACCTGATTAGTGATGGGATATAGAGGTCTTTTTCAGCTTTACTGTGTCATAGTGAGGAAATAGTCACTTTAAAGTTAGCTTAATGGATTCTGAACATTCTAAAGCTTGCATATTTGTTTAACCTCAGTGAGGAGATGACAGTATTTATGCCAACCCTCAAGATCACAGGTGAACTGTACAGGGCCTACCACCACCCACCCTCAGATCAGAGTAGCCTGGAAGAAATTATTTCAGAAGCCACTGTCAAATAAATACACATTTATGACTTCCATAATATGAGCCCCCTCCATTATCTCAATTTAATTGTCATGGAGTTGGATTAAAGTGCATGCTAGGGAAAAAAACTGTCATATAACATAATAGCTGGCCAAGGTGTCTCTCTCCCCTTTCCTGATTATGTTCATGGATAACTTCAGCCCTGTACACTTACGTCTCCTGGTGAGGAACCCCTATAAGCCAGAAGGGGAGGAGAGAGAAAGCATTCCCTGAAAATTTAGAGGCACACTTGGTCTAAACCGTCCACCTAACATCCTCTCTAGAAAGAACTGTTTACTGGCAGAATCTATTGTCCCTCACTAAAAATACTGAAAAGGAGATATTTAACCCTTTCCCCATTCACACTAGGGTTCTCTGTAGTCTCACCATAGCCCAATACACGTCCTTATTAGTAACCTACTAGTACCAGCACTCCTGCCCAGGGAGTGGAACAGACAGAAGCAGGTAAGTAGGGATTGAGCTACTCTGGGGCAAATATTCTCCCATGTTTATTCCTTTTTCTTGGAAACCTGGATATATTTCCTATCTGGGTCTGTAACTATCCAGATACTTGACTCCACATAGGTTTTCAGTGAAACAGTGGTGGCCCTCAGCTTATTCATTGTGGGTTCCACTGACTACACCCAGCAGAGTATCCATACCTTTTGGTACAAATAAATGTTCATTTAGAATCTGCCACGTAGGAGACATGGGTTGGATCCCTAGGCCTGGAAGATCCCCTGGAGGGATCACAAAGAGAATGTCCAAGCATGGCAACCTGCTCCAGTATACTTGATGGGAAATTCTCACAGAAGAGGAGCTTGGTGGTTATGGTCCAAGGGGTTGCAAAGAGACAGATATAACTGAAGTGACTCAGCATGATTCATGATTAGAATCTGTAGGGTCAGCCAGAGTTTCTCTTTGATGACGGTGATGAAGCGGTATGTCCTGAAACTGATTATTGGACCAGAAACGCACTTAATGACGTCCTTCTTGGGGCCTATTGCCTTTTTTCGTCGTGAAGGTGGTCAGAGAGTTTGTACAACTCAGCTCATCACTCATCATTTTAATACGTACCAGATAGAGTTTCACCCAATAATGTTAGCTACCATTATGTGAAATTAGATATGAAATAAATAGTGCCACCACCCTCTTCTCCATTTATTCTTCTTAAGATATGGATTCCAATAACTCTTGCAGAGTACTGAGTGCCTTTAGTATATGCAGCCAAGCCAACTTCCATTTGAATATACATAGCTGATTTAGCATCTCATTGATACATAATTTAAACCTTTGTTTACATGTATACAAGGTCCAAATATTTCTGTGGTTTTCAGAAATGAAGAGTATGATAACACTGTGCTCACATGAACAAAATTTACAGGTTGTAGTAGCCACTTCACATATAAGCAGAAATTAATTATTATGATACTTTTTCTAAGGCAAAACAAACCTCCATGAAGTCAATATAAAAAAATTAAAACTATAGTATGTTTTTCATTAATAGTATATGATATCTCAGAAAGGTATATATAAAAAAAGAGAAACAGATGAAAGAAAGAAGAAAGTTTAAAAGACTTATTTTGATCATGTGACCTTATAGCTTCAATCAGGAAAGATCTCATGTCAAGAATTCTATTTTTGCATTGTCCTTCTTTGTATCTTGGGGAAAAATTCTACAATTCCTTAAATATTAAGGAAAGAACTGTGAAATATTTCTATCTTTCAAAATTAAAAAATATTTAAAGATATTTCATGTAGGTGTCATCATTTCTGTGATACTCAATGATACTCATCACATTCTTGGAAAACTCAACAGTCCCCTTTTCCATTTATTTGTCAGTTTCAGTGTGGCACCCCACTCCAGTACTCTTGCCAGGAAAATCCCATGGATGGAGGAGCCTGGAAGGCTGCAGTCCATGGGGTCGCTGAGGGTCAGACATGACTGAGCGACTTCACTTTCACTTTCAACTTTCATGCGTTGGAGAAGGAAATGGCAACCCACTCCAGTGTTCTTGCCTGGAGAATCCCAGGGACAGGGGAGCCTGGTGGGCTGCCGTCTCTGGGGTCACACAGAGTTGGACACGACTGAAGTGACTTAGCAGTTCAGTGTTTTAAAGTGGTCAATTAAGGGCTGTAATAAAAGTACATATCTAATCATAAGACTCATAACTCCACCCTCATGTAAATGAACCCAAGACATTTCCCCCCCTACTTTTTAAGTAAAGTAATTACCAGTGTCTTATTTTTAGATATATCTTTTTATAGCAACTCCAAATAACAGGTTTAGATTAAAGAAGTATATGCAAGTTCTATGAATGATATCCCAATCTTTATAAGGTTTATCCAATTTCCCAGGTAGAACCAATGTCATAGAAATCTGGTCTTCTTTGGGTACAAAAGTGTTTTACTTTGAGTGCTGTTACCTGTCCCAAGATGAGATTCTACTGGATTTGAGTATATTCCTTTGGGAAGACCATGTACATTGTGCCAGAATGGGGGATGGGGTTTCCACCAAGGCTATCAGAGACCAGCCAACATTTTCATTCAGTTACCATCCATGTTCATCAGGAAAACAAAGAAAAAAGTAGGCAGCTTCTGTGACAATAATATTATTACACCTTCACTGCAATAACTACTAAATTCGTGGAAACTTTTCTACACACATTCAAAGGGTAATGTTCTGATATGAAGAATAACAGTATTCCCATCATGGTTCAGTACATAAATATGATATAGATCATAATTTCTGGGTAGGACTCACAGCTCTGGGATTTCATTATACCATAGTGGATTTTTAGGATACCAAAAAAACCCTATAAAATATAGGTTGATGATACTACATCATCTGTCAAAACTCTGGAAATAAGTGGTTCCGCTATAAGACATCTTCAGATATACAAATACTCAGCGTATTAGAGAAGTCAAACAAAAGAAAAAAGTCTTTTTGGCCAAAATAAGTGGTATTTATTATAAAATAAGATTTTGGTAAATGAGCAAATATCCATGACTCTCTGGTTGGGCCATATTTTGAAAGAACTAATGACAAAATGAAATAGATGAGTGTGGTATTTAACTCAGTACATAAATTATTGAATAAGAATTTCAATAAGAATCTGGTTTTTGAAAATAAGGGAAAGCATTTAAAACAGTTTTATTTATTTTTAGTTCTATAAATAGGAGTATATCTGTTTATTGACTTAATTATTCACTTCTCAGGAACTTCACTGAGTATATTTAAAACCAAAATGAATATTCAATGAATGCAAAATATATCAATAAACTAAATGTGTACCGAGTTTATTAACTGTGATGACTATTTTAGAAAAAGTGTACATTTGTACATGTTGCTAAATCTTATTTTTAAATAAATGAACTTGCCAGAGAAAGACAGGAGTTATGGAAGAAAAAAAATCCCTGCAACCATTATCCAATTTGTTCTCTAAATTTCCACTTCCCTAGTACCTTACTGAATGCTTTGGCCACATCTTTGTTTCGGAGGCTGTATATAAGGGGATTCAGCATGGGAGTGAGAATGGTGTAGAAGGTCGATACCATTTTATCCTGGGTTGGGGATCGATTAGAATTGGGTCTCATATATATGAACATAGCTGCTCCATAATACATCCCCACAACAATAAGATGTGAAGTACAGGTGGTGAAAGCCTTGTGCCGACCCTCCCCAGAACTCATGCGAATAACAGTTATAATTACACGTGTGTAGGAGATGATGATGAGTGACAGAGGGAGGAGGAGCATTACTACACAACAGATGAAAATAAGTGTTTCAAATGTGGAAGTATCCGTGCAGGAGAGATGTAGGAGTGCTGGGACATCACAGAAGAACTGAGCTATTTTTCGGGATCCACAATAGGAGAAAGACATAGTAGCAGCTACATCAACAATCCCATCAAAGGCACCAAGAATCCATGTAGAGGCAGCCATGAGTCCACAAAGTTTCCAGTTCATGAGACTGGGGTACTGAAGAGGATAGCAAATGGCAACATAGCGGTCATAGGCCATGACAGCCAACAAGAAGCACTCAGCACCAAGGAGAGACACATAGAGGAATATTTGGGCTTCACATCCTGCTACAGAAATGGACTTCCTGCCAGACAGGTAGCTGTGGGCCATCTTGGGTACAGTGGTGCAGATGAGCATGAGGTCCATGAGGGAGAGCTGGCTGAGGAGGAAGTACATGGGGGTGTGGAGCCGCGGGTCCAGGTAGATGAGGAGAACCATGAGAGTGTTTGCCAAGAGCGCCATTGTGAAGATGCCCAGGACCAGAGAGAAGAGAAAGATGTGAGTGGGCGTGTAACTAAAAATTCCCATCAAGATGAAGTCAGGGTTGAATATCTGATTCCCCCACTCCATAAAAAATGTCTTCTTTATCTAGAAGCACAAGAAGTCACAAACGTTAACTATCCAGGTTATTATTTATTCATCATCCACTCTACGTGTGGTACACTGGTAAACCAACATACATGATATGGTCAGGCCTGAAAAAGAATGAGCAGAGGCTTTGCAGTCAGGTGGCATTAATCACACTCAAGCTCCACCACTGCCAACCTACATGTCCTCTGACGAGTTACTTCTCCGTGCTTTATTTCACTTCCTTTAAAAGGCAGAAATAACTTTTTAATTGAGTTGCTGGAATTATTAAATAAGATATCAGTACAAACCACAGCATCCAGACAGAGTGTATGACTCCTCAAGAAACATATAACCAATTATTAAATAGGACCATATACATAAATTTAACATGTGTCAGGATATGTAATTCTGTAACAGAGGAAAAGAGCATTTTGAATGTCATTGCCTATATAGTAAGATAACTGCTACTAATAATCTGTTACTCCTAAGAGATATGAACATTTGCATTTATGTAAGTTTATTTGTGCACCAGACTTAAAGATCAAACAGGACTAGTAGTTAAACAATTATAAAGAAGATGAACCTCCAGTGTAGAATAATTGATAAATCATTTGAAGTAACTGATGCATCATGATTAGGTGACTTAGTTGTAAATGAAGAAGTAAAAAAATCAAAATCATCATTTAGGAAAAACAATAATATAGGTAGAGAGAGGGGGAAAATTTATCATTTATGTCTCAATTTGAGAAAGGTAGCATGTTGAGATTTCCTTTCACATTCACCAAAATGAGGAAGCTTTAAGAAGGTGTATGAACATACCCAAATTCCATAACTTGCAGTTATGCTAAATTTCATTAATTAGTATCTAAAGACACAAAAGGAAGAAAGAAATGTCTTGATATATGTCTATCAGTGTGAGAGTGAGCCAAGGCCAGCTTGTTGTGTTAGAGGAAAATAGAACTATTTTACATAGGATTAAACAAGGGCAAAGCAAACAGAGACAGCTTTTTATGTTGTTGAACCATCAAGGAAAAGGAGTCCAGGCAACCTTGTGACATGCTTTATTTCGTCATTAAAGGAAAGATGTTCTCTCAGGCTGTCCACCATTGACTCAACCCAACCATGTTTAAAGACTGGACGGGTTTTGTGCTTTTACTCCCAAATGTTGCTGAAGCCAAGTTTCACTGGTCCTGGTCTAAATGTCTCTGGCTTCTCTAGTGCATCTCCATCCCAAGAACTGTTTCAAGCAAAGAAGCAGGACATTTTTAAAGCCCTTTATTCTCACTGCACTTTGTTTCTTCATCCCTATCTAGAGGAGGATTTAACTGAAGCTTAGGTCCAGTTCAAGGATCTAGCCACTCTTTATTCATCACTGTGTATCCTTTTTTTTCTTAAAGCAGGCCACTCAACATTTTAGATATTTCAAGTCCAGCCAGAAATATGAGTATCTATTATGTCTCACTGTGTTACTTCACCATCCCTTCCACTGGGCAAGTATTGTCCCTGCTGCAACATTTACTGGAATATCTTTTCAAAAGATTGTACTGATTGTCTATGAATTTAAATATTATAACGCCAATGTAACTTTTGTAATTTTAAGTCTATACACTACTACTCTCTTTTTGTAGAGATAGGACTGATTTCCTACAATCTTTACCCTGAAGCGGTAGCAGAATTGTGAAAGCTGGTTAGTTAAGTGGAGCCTACAAATGAGAAAACTGGATGTGGGCATTGTTAGTGGAGAGTTAACCATTAAGATGGACTTGCTGTAAATGAGGAATGCTTTATGTAGGTGTGCCAACACCCGAGGAGAAGCCTTAATCTTCTGAGTCAATTTGATTGTTGTCTTAGAGAGAAGTACCAGTTTAATTTTTGGCTTCCAGGTATGCCCTTGGCTGCCAATTGCTCTGCATGATGAGTGGGGGTGGGAGAGAATGGTGGTGGGGTTGATTAGAATGGCCATCTTTAAACAGATCTTCAGCTAACGTCATTTCACAGGGGATCTTTGGGTATGATTCAGGACTGCCTCAATTTCTGGTTTATTTTATTCATCAGATATCCATGTGTTTTGATCTTTCCATGTATCCCTTGTAATATGTAGCTTGCTGACCATTTCTTCTTCCTTAATCATTGTCCTCACTTATTTTTTCTTTTCTTTTTAATTAGTTTTTATTGGAGTATAGTTGCTTTACAATGTGGTGTTCATTTCTGCCTTACAAGAAAATGAATCAGCCTTACATGACATATATGCCCTGCTTTTTGGACTTCCTACCGATTCAGTTCACCATAGTGCAGTTAAGTAGTGTATGTTCTCATTAGTTATCAATTTTATACATAGTACTGATAGTGTATATGTGTCAACCCCAATCTTCCAGTTCCTCTCACCCTACTTTTCCCTTTGTATCCATACATTTGTTCTCTGTAGCTGTCTTTTTATTTTTTTGCTTTGCAAATAGGATCATCTATACCATTTTTCTAGATGTTTATTGCTACATACACTTCTCAGTATTCTGAGCTGGAAAACTCCTAGCACTTTCTAAACACAGTTATACAATATCACTTATCAAATTGCATTGTTATAATTATTATATATGTACCTTTGGATACAAAGGTATGTGCACATGTAAGTTCTCATCTGTGGGAGACATAAATACATTCTTGCCAGGGTCCTTATCCATTTCCTTATTCTATTTTCTGAAGATATTTGTAACCACAGTCTTCTTTCATTCTTTAACTATATACCTAATCATAAAAAATGACTTTAGATTTTTCTCTCCTTTTGATTCCCAAAGAATCAGTCACATAGTCATACAAATTTGTTATTAAACTAACTCTCTCAGTGACTTCCCTATTGGGTCAGTGATTAAGACTACCCGCTCACAACGCAGGGGCCATGAATTCTGTCCCTTGGTCCAGGAACTAAGATCCCATCTGTCTCTGGTTGATCTGGCTACTGAATCTACGCACTCTGGAGTCCAAGGGCCACAACTAGAGAGAAGCCTGGGCATTGCAGTGAAAGATCCAGAATACCACAACTAAGACCCAGTGCAGCCAAAACAATAATTAATTAACAACAAGAAAAAAGCAGCTCTCTCATTCATACAAAAGCATCTGTTCTTATATTCATAATCCTAATCCTAATTATCACATGTTAATAGCTATTATACAAGCTAATTAACCTTTATTCCTGAAGATTCTTGAGTTTCCAGCTCATCCTGCACATAGATATTAGTGGCCATTATTGTACTTCACAAACTCCAGAAACTTCAACTAAACATTCAGAATGTTTAAGGATGTACTCTACTAATTAAATAAAATTTAAATTCTCATAGAAAACTTGTACTTAGCTCAAGCCAGCATATTACTGGTAATTATATATTTTAAATAACAGTATTGAAAACATGAAATGTGGCAAAAAGGTAGTTGGCATTGTTTTTCAATATTATACCAAGGCATTGTTTAAGAGACTCTCCCAAGAATTTAATTCAGAGAATGAAACTGTGTTTGTGTTAATTCAGAGAATGAACCATACCACTATTCCTAGGAACATACAGTGCTTCTTCATCCTTTACAAATAAAATAATTTGTGATCAAAAACTAATCTTTAAAATTTGTTGGGAGTTTTATAAAAGCAGATTAAAACATACTCTTTATGGTCACACCTGCAAAACTACATCTTGCAGTGATATTAGTGACCAAAAAAACTGTTGTTCAGTAATTTTCAAGAACATATACTAGACTGTCTTTAGTTATACAAATAGTATTACAAAGTGTTTTCTATGGTGTGTGTTAACCACCATAGAAAACACCCTGTGTTAACCACCCTGTGTTAACCCCCAGGGTCATAGGCCCTGTGACCCCAGGGACTGCAGCCTGCCAGGCTTCTCTGTCCATGGGATTTCCCAGGCAAGAACACTGGAGTGGGTTGCCATTTCCTTCTCCAGGGATCGTCCCAACCCAGGGTAGTGCACTCAATAATCTTAAATTATGTTAGTTCTATGTTTTGAAAAGTATTTTTCTTTCTTTCTCACAAAATAAAATCCACTTTCAGATGTTCACAAAATGCTTTCTGCTATGTAATTCTGAATTAAGGGCCCAAGTGTCATTGATCATTACAAACACTGTATCATTAAACACTACATCAGTTCAGTTCAGTTCAGTTCAGTTACTCAGTCGTGTCCAACTCTTTGCAACCCCATGAATCGCAGCATGCCAGGCCTCCTTGTCCATCACCAACTCCCGGAGTTCACTCAGACTCATGTCCATTGAGTCAGTGATGCCATCCAGCCATCTCATCCTCTGTCGTCCCCTTCTCCTCCTGCCCCCAATCCCTCCGAGCATCAGAGTCTTTTCCAATGAGTCAACTCTTTGCATGAGGTGGCCAAAGTACTGGAGTTTCAGCTTTAGCATCGTTCCTTCCAAAGAAATCCCAGGGCTGATCTCCTTCAGAATGGACTGGTTGGATCTCCTTGCAGTCCAAGGGACTCGCAAGAGTCTTCTCCAACACCACAGTTCAAAAGCATCAATTCTTCGGTGCTCAGCCTTCTTTACAGTCCAACTCTCACATCCATACATGACTACTGGAAAAACCATAGCCTTGACTAGATGGACCTTAGTCGGCAAAGTAATGTCTCTGCTTTTGAATGTGCTATCTAGGTTGGTCATAACTTTTCTTCCAAGGAGTAAGAGTCTTTTAATTTTATGGCTGCAGTCACCATCTGCAGTGATTTTGGAGCCCCCCAAAATAAAGTCTGACACTGTTTCCCCATCTATTTCCCACTACATGGCTATACCTAATTACTTCATTAGAGTACAGAATTAGACTGAGCTTACCTATATTCTTACTTAAAAGAGGAGGATGCTTCCAAATATAAATTAAACACATATATATATATAAAAGGAAAACTGGAGGAGGAAGAGTGAAAAACCTCTGCTGAGGAAGATGACTAAAGTAGTTTAAATTTTGAGCAAATATGGATACTTGTGAAGAATAAGAAACAGAGGAGAGACCACATGGATAGCACAGATAAAAATTGGACATGATCAGGGCATACATAGCAAGTAAGAAGTGGTTGATTCCCCTTGGGTGCCAAGAGTAAGTTGTATTTTCCCTTAGTTATAACCCAGCAACACTATCTGGAAGAACACATAAAAAAGCCTGTCCAGGACAGGTGGATTTTCACGGCATGTAAGCATGACTTAAGATGGTTAAAAAGTACTCACTGAGTGCAGTGATTCTCACAACTTGATCCCCCAACCAACTACTAATATCAACATCACCTAGGAACTTGCAGGAAATTTACATTTCAAGGCACCACCCCAGACCTACTGAACCAGAAATATATTTCAATAAGCCTCCAGGTGATTTGGATGCTGGTTAATCCCTAGTGGCTCAGTCGGTAAAGAATCCAGCTGCAATGCAGGAGACCTGGGTTCAATTACCTGGGTTGGGAAGATCCCCTGGAGAAGGATATGGCAACCCACTCCAGTATTCTTGCCTGGAGAATCCCCATGGACAGAGGAGCCTGGCAGGCTATCTACAGTCCATAGGGTTGCAAAGAGTCAGACATGACTGAGCACATAATGTTTGAGAATCACTGCTGTAGTCCATTTTCCTGCCTTCAAAGATGACCTTCTCATGGTATTTCACATAGAGAAAAGATAGTACATGTTGCAAGACAGACTGCTATATCTGAAAATTTCCTCTCCCAGTAGCAACATTACATTTCCGAGAAAGTAAATCCTTTCATTCCCATGCTCAGTCGTGTCCAATCTCAGTGACCTCATGGAGGGTAGCCTGCCAGGGTCCTCTGTCCGTGGGATTCTCCAGGCAAGAATACTGGGAGTGGGTTGCTGTGCCCTCCTCTAGGAGATCTTCCTGACCCAGGGGTCAAACCCAAGTCTCCTGGGTCTCCTGCATTGCAGGCAGATTCTTTACCCACTGAGCCATCTAGGAAGCCCACCTTTTTCAGTACCACTGAGTTATATCACTGTCCTCATCAGAGACCTCCACAGGTTCCAAACTGACAGAAAATCTAATGACAACTATTTGTTTTGGGGTTCAGGATACTGTGGAAGAGATTACTTTCACCATCTCAAGAAGTTTTTTCTCATTGTTTTTTTTTTTTTTTTTTTTAAAACAATCCCTGAGAATTCTACTCTTTCATCCCCAAATATTTCCAATGTGAGATTTTGGCTCAGGTTACTATGCTCATGAAGAATAAGCTTTGTTCTCCAAGTTGCCCCTAAGTTTTCAGTTCATTCCTTCATTCCAGACTCTAAAACAACTACATCATCCTCATGAAATCTATTTCATTAATAGACAATATGCTCCCCACTCACTAAACTCAGTCGTGTGGTCTCTTCAACTGCTCTTAGAGCAGAGTGCTGAACTGGGGCTTTAAGATTCGACAGACCTGTGGTTGAATCACTGCTCTACTGCCGACAGCACCGTTATCAGGAATCGTCTCTAAAAACAATTCTATCGTGAGACTAATATCATCTCTCAGGATGGTTGCAAAAACAATAAAAGATTATAACTCAACATAAAGCTTAATCAAAAATATATGAACTCAGAAAATACAAGATTCGACCATCTTAATCATTACCATTATTACACTTATGCTATTTAATCATATTGTATTTGCTTGCTACACATCCATAACAAAGTACCAAAAACCAGGAGGATTAAACAATCAAAACTTACTGTCTCACAGCTCTGAAGGCTAGAAATGTCAGATCCAGATTCAGCGAAACTGATTTTTCTGAAGGCTGCAAGAGTCAGTTTCATGGCATTCACCTCGCTCCTGGTGGTTGCTGACAATCTCTGCTCTTCCCTGGCTTGTAGCAAATAACCCTGATGTATTCCTTCATCTTCACATGGCAATCTCACTGTGTTTGTGTCTTTTTCCTAATTTCCTCTTTTTATAAGGATCCTAGTCATTTCCATTAACACTCATTCTAGTGACCTTATTTTAATTAACTACATTACCTTTGTTAGGACCATATTTCCAAATAAGGTCACATTCTGAGGGACTGGGACTTCAATATATAAATTTTGAGGAACACAATTCAATCATTGTGTTAATTATTTGATGTTAACACAAATTAATTTGTGTTAGTCATAATGAAATTAAAATATATGAATTTCCATCTTTATTTTTATCCTATTATTTTGTATAATGACATTTTCTAAATTAGTTATAGGCCACCAAAATGTCTTAAGTTTTAAAAATACTATTTTAAAATTATTTTTAAATAATATTTTAATCAAACAGAACTGTGCTTTACACAGGGTTTAGTATGTCCTTTCCTAGGGGAAAATGTCTTGAATTAATTAAATAGTTCCATGAAGAGATTCTCTGAATGTTTTAAAATAGTGCTCATTCAATAGCAAATAACAAGAATGCCTATATACATCTATCCTTTAAAAAGAACCCAAGACCTAGCCAAGACTAATATTATTTAAAACTTAAATGCGGGATGAACTAAGGTAGGCCAAGTTAAGAAGAAAATATGTCTATTGATTTGAAAGCATCTAACATAGTATAGGTTTCAATCCATTTTTACATCACTGAAATAAAAAAGGTGTTAGAAATTTTGTAATCTAAACTTTTTCCAATCTTACCTTCTGGTGATCCCCAAAAAGATACAATAGCTTTGACTGAATAAATAAAAAAGCTTAAATTCCTTCCCGCCCGCCCACCCCCCCACCCCAGTTAAATTTCTTAGTCCACAGGGATTTTGTCCCTTGCCTTTAATTACATTGATGAAGTTATCTACATTTTTTTCCAAGGTCATCAAGGTAATTATTCCTGTTTCCAGCATAAGCATTGTTTTTTACACCAGGTAGTGGAGAATGATCTCTTTCTTTCATCAGTAACAATATAAACTGTTTGAAATATTCACCTAATGTCTGACTTTAAAAATCTTAACAATTTCTCATGCCTGTATGTCAGTGGTTCTCAACCTTAGATGCTTATTACAATCTTTTGAGGAGATTCAAAAAAATGTGTTCTAGGATCAGACCCTTCTGGATTCATTGAATAAGCATCTCTTTGGAAGAAGTCAGGCCTTGTTATTTACAAAATCTTCCCTGTTGATTCTACTGTGAATGCTCCATTCTTCCCATTTAATAATGCCATCTTGGTCTTCTGATTCTGTTGTTCTCTATTCCACAACAAAACCTGTTTAGTAAGCTTTTTTCAAATATCATATTTCCTTTGTCAGTTGACACTTCTAGATTAAGCTACTAAAAACTCCCAAACATGCTCGTTTTTCATTAAACAGCTTTCATATAATGCATAGGCTTGCTGCCAGAGATAATTTACTTTACTATGGCTAAGAAAAAGAGCAGAATTATTTGCTAACTCATCAGCATAGAGCTTGAAATGATTGCTGAGATGATGAGGGATTTTCCTTTTTGTACCTCTTTTTAAATTATTATTTCTTGGGGAATATTTTGAATGTTCAAGAAGGCCACACATTGTCTTAAAATAGACATCATCAATCACTGTCTCTTTTCCCTTAATAGCAGTGATTCAGATATTAGGCCCTCACTCAACAGTCATTACATTCTTAGTTCTTTCTTTGTATGTCTCCCCCTAAAATTTCCTATCTGACCCTAATAGAAATCTTTAAAAGTTCTGATTCAAATGCCTAATATTCATCCTCAATTGTGCAGTTTGGGGAGATGTGTTAGTTCCTCTGATCACCAGGAAACATGGAGTCATATCATTTCCCTGAGAAGGACCCCAGGACCTCAGTAAGCACTCAGAACCCCAGAAACACAATGTGTAAGAATAGTTGAAGATCTCTTCCCTGCCAGTGACAAATGAGGGATACATGGAGGCTTACTAAGATTCTACCTACTTCATTTCATCTAAGTCCATGAAGTTACTTTGTAGCTGATTTAGATTATTGAGCAAGTTGCTCTGAAACTGGGCTTTGTGATACCAGATTCAATGGTGCATAAAGTATCCATGTTCAGTTGAAGATGCTCTATTGAGACTCTATCGATTCTCAGGGAAAGAATATTGAGAAAAACCTCCTCACTCTTAACTGGTCTGTATAAAGACTTAATGCTGCACAATGGAACACAAAGAATGGCCATTTGAAAACCGTGCTTCCCTTTAAATATTGGTTATTATTTGGCCCACATTCCATAAAATTGTGCCTGCCCAGTAGAGTGCTTCATCCATGGATATTGTTCAGTCACTTCTGATCATCAGAGAATAGATACTAGGGAGGCTAGTGATAGCAAATGAATACTTAGAAACAGAGGCAGTATAGATTTTAAGCTGGTGAATTCTGGAATGGGGAAAAAAGAAGAGAAAAGCTAACAACCTAAACTTAAATAAAAGACAGGAAATGAAAGGACATCTATAGTTTTTCAAAGATGTGAGGGAAAAATCTTAATGAAAGAAATAAGTGAAAAATCCATAGAGAGATAAACAAGGAAGGTTCCAGAGGTTGTTGGAGAGAATGAGCTTGATGTTAAATGAGCCAGGATATTTATTGCTTCAGGAGAAGAAAGGCAGGATAGAGAGATTTGAAGTGGTCAGGAGGGCTCTGACAACTAGAGGTTTTTTCTCAGTGTAGTTGATGATCTTATGTGGATGATGGTGGTGGCTGAATAGGGATGGAGAATGAGGCCTGGGAGCGTGGGCTTATGACGTTAACAGAGAAGCCAGGTCACAGAAGCAGTGACAGTTCCATACAACTCCCTTATCAGTCCCCTGCCCAGTCAACAACTGATCTGGTTTAAACAGGCTGTTGGCAAACCACGATATGGCCCTACTGCCCCAAACAAACTGTCCTCAAGTGTTTCAAAGCAGCACCAACTTCTCCACCTGGGAGACAGACTCCTTATTTAGAAGAGGTGTGGGAATCGATAGTGAGGAGATCCACTTGGAATTCTGTATAAAAGACTTCTCTTTCTCAGATGTATTAATGCAACTTTTTGAGCCAGGAAATTAAGACCAAGATTCCTGGGTACAAGAGTGTTGCAGAGAATTTGAAAGTGAGTATAAAAGATAAACAACAGAAGCTACTCCACAAGTCTTCTCTTTTCTTCACTGCTGCTGCTGCTAAGTCGCTTCAGTCGTGTCCGACTCTGTGCGACCCCATAAACGGCAGCCCACCAGGCTCCACCGTCCCTGGGATTCTGCAGGCAAGAACACTGGAGTGGGTTGCCATTTCCTTCTCCAGTGCATGAAAGTGAAAAGTGAAAGTGAAGTCGCTCAGTCGTGTCCGACTCTTAGCGACCCCATGGACTGCAGCCTACCAGGCTCCTCGGCCCATTGGATTTTCCAGCCAAGAGTACTGGAGTGGGGTGCCATTGCTGACTTTTCTTCACTAATTACCAGTTATTTGATGTTATCAGTCACTACTGATAGTAGGATCCCTATATCTCTATTTTTAAAGTGTCCTCTGCCGGGTGGAAAAAGGGATTCTTTCTGCAAGGGTTAACAGCCTTCAGGTTCGCTCACTTTCAAGTTCAAGTCTCCACTTGGGTAGAGTAATGACACAAGCTAACGTTTGGGGCGTGAAACAAGAAAGCTTCAGTTGCATTACAAATCCGCCCCATGCCCGTCATCCCAGAAGCAATGTGAACTATTTCAACTCCGGTGGCATGTGTGTCCTGGGAAGCACCTTTCCCTTCTTCTACCCTGGAGACAGTGTGGCACCATCCCTCCTCTACTTACTTGTGAGGGATGTGACTCAAGTTTTTTCCCAGAAATATTTTTCACCACAGCCCCCAGCATCACTTTAAGGGGGGTTGGGCGGGGGGCGGCAGATAAGCATGTAAGCCACAGGCCTTGAAATTGTACCATTCCCCCTTCCCCTTTTCACCAATCCAAATTTCAGACAACACAAACTGTCTTAACTCTTATTCTTTTCCCACAGTGAGAGCCCCTTAAAACGCTGGGACCTATTCTGTGACGGAGCAAATAGATGTAAACTGGAGCAAACTTTGTAATGGGAGGTACACCAATGCCATCATTTTTACCATCTCCAACGAATGATAAGACAAGGTGAGAGAAAGGTAGAACTGGAGTCCTATGTGGATTCTTCTTACTGGGAATTGAAAGTTCAAAAATTGTCCTTTGAGGGTGTAGCTTACTCACAGTTTTGCTGTCTTCTGAGTTTTAGCCCCACATATGGTTAATTTAAGCTATTACCCCTCCCCACACTTGGTATGTAATGCAGTGGGGAGGCTCGAATAGGATCCAGTCTACAGCAAAGACAGTAATCCCTTCCAGGTTTCCATTCACCCTCTTTAACATCAAAAATTCCCAGGATCCTAATTTTTAAAAATTCCTGGAATTCAAGTGATGGTCCAATGGCTAGTGTTAGCAGCCTGCCTAAGGGTCACATGAATATCTACTTTATTCTTTTCCCCTAGCTTTACTGAAGTGTAACTGACAAATAAAATGTATTTAAAGTATACATAATGATGGCTTGATATATGTACACACTGTAAGCACTTCTGAACATCTGCCTTATTGTAACACAAACGTAAGGGAAATGCTTTTTCTTAGTACAATGGAGGCAAAGATGGAGTTTTCAGAACAATGTTTTTATTTAAGAATTAAGGGAAAACAAAAACATTAAAGCATAGGAATACACTGACTGAATACAAGTGTCTTGTTTGGTCTGAAATCTTGATAAAGTTCCTCTAACTACTTACCTGAGGTAGATTTAGGTTGGCACTCTCTCAAGAGAACCTCCCTCCATTCCAGAAGTTACCTTCTAGTTTTGGTTACAGGCTCCCAAGTGGTCCTCTCCAACCTCAGGTTATTCTATATGAGTAATACCAACACCCATTTTCCCCCATGGTTAAAAACCCTCAGACCTATTTCATACCCTCAAAGTTTTGGTTGAGGGATGGTCCATCCTTAATTTACTTAAAGACTAGAGACAATTACCAGTAAGATTAGTTGAAAGGGGCAGGTCAGTGCCCCACCAAAGTTACAACGGTGTCCTTCTCCAAGTTCTAGTGACCAACAAGTAGCCATAAGGACTAATTTTCATCACCACCAAGCCATACATCCAATACTATTTTAAGAATTACAACTGTCAAACATGTACTAGTGACAGGCATGATTTTCATCAAGAAGAAACAAATACATCTTGTGTGTTTTATCACACTGAGCAAGTCTTCATGGTGTAAGAGCTAATGAAAATTACTAAAACACATCAGATCAAATAAACTTCCAGGATCTGTTTTCTCAAAGAAAGAAAAAACAGCCTAGAATCAAATTCCTTATCACTATGAGTTATATCCTCTGACCCTAAGATTATCAAGGTCACCAACCTGTCATTAGGATCAAAGCTTGGAGCCATACACAAGGTGGCAGTGTAGCAGCTGGCCACCCCCATGAGTCCAAACACCAATGCTGCCTAGAGTTCAGGATCTGCTAAGATAAATCAGAGGACTGCAAATATTTATTCACCAGACTACAGTCCCAAATACTGTAGGGCTCTTAAGTATTTCTATTAAAGGTCTTTTAATCTGAGGGAAGGGGGGAAAAAACCTCACAAGCATGCATTTATAGATCCCTGGATTAATTAGTGTTCCTGGAGAATGTTAAAGGTAATCATAATTCTACTAAATTGGAGATAAGTGCTTATCCTGAAACCTCTGATGAATGCCAACTTCTTTTCCCTTCTAGCATTTAGAATCCCACTTTACAAGCCAAATGTACACCTTATATTGTGGTGACTTTTCCCCAGAAATAAAAGAGTATTCTCTTTCCTTGGCAGACCAAAATAAATGAAAGGTATATCATCACGAGGCTTGGATTTGCTATAAACAGGATGATGGAGTGGGGGAAAAAAAAACACTACCAGCTTTTCAGTCAGGATTCTTAAAAATCAGTCATTTCTCCATTAATAACACATCAGTATGCGTTTTACTCTGTGCTGACTCTGACTTGAGTCTTAATGTCAGCCTTCCCTTAAACACTTTGCAGGGAGTTGACTGAGTATATATTACCATTGAAAGAAACATGATAAATGAAGTTACAAAAATATGGCAACTAGCAAAATCATAATGATCATCCTGGAATTTGCACTTCTGGGTTGATAACAAACAAATCTCTAAAGCTGAAATTGGGAATACCAGTAATAATCCAAAAGACATTTTAGGGCGAGGACTGAAGGTATGCCGCAATTCACATCAAGTAAAATGCTGAGCATTCTGCCTTCTTATGAGGTTGGTCCTCCAAAGGGGAAATTCTGGGGACTGTTTTGATCTAGGATAACTATTCCCTAGTTGTTTAGTTCTTTTCACAACCAGCAGAAGGTTCCCATGCTGGTATCAACAAACTAGTCCCCATTCTACCCGAGAATTAGAAAATCAACAGAGGCAAAGTCAATGTACTTCTTTCCCCAACAGTAACACATGCCACACTTTCTATCTCAATTACAGTCCTTTCTTTTATTGGAGTTCCAAATTTTAAAAACTGAAAGTAAAGCAATCATTCAGTGGTTCAGATAAAAGAAAAGCATCTTTACCTGAGTTACCCATCAGGCCTACTCTGACCTGCCCTAGCTCTTCCCAGAACAAGTTTCTGGGTATCTAAACAAAATGGTTTGCATGTCGTCTCCATTAAAATTCACCTCTACTACAGGGGTCAACTAACTATGAGAACAGTTCTCATACCTATTAAATGTACACAGTCCACAGTGAGACCTCTATAGAGGTCTACAAAATGCTCTCCAGAGTAGTTTCTTTGGGGCCCAATAAGGTAGAGATTTCCTGCAAGGATTTTTTTCCCCCAGACTTAGGGTTATTTATAGGGTCTTTCACTTATACAAGTTCCCTGGTGTACGAAAACTGATCATTGACAGAAGTTTTTCTCATTCAGAGAATTCATAAGGTCCTTCATCAGATTTTTTGGGGGGGGAGAGGTTTGCAAACCCAAGAAGGCTCTCCACTTAATGCTTTTGCCACATTCAAGGCAAATACACAAATTTTCACCTGTATGGCTTCTCTTATGATAGGTAATAGTCACAGTTACGTTAAGAGGCTTTTTTCACTACTGTTGGGGTCTTTCCAGTGGGGCTTTCTGACATCCAATGAGGCGTGCATACTGTCTGAAGCACTGTTTCACAGGGCATTAAAAAAATATCATCCTCTGATCTGAATTATCTTGGAATGAGGAGAGGTGAGCACTGCTAGAGAGCTTTCTCACATTCACCGAACTTATAAGTTTCCCACCTATATAAATCCTCTTGTGGATGATCAGACATGAGCTTGGACTGAGGTTTTCCAAAAACTCAGGGCATCTGTAAGGTTTCTCACTGGAGTGATTGATACGGTTCTGTAAAGACAGCTCTCTGGTCAAACCAATTCTCAAGTTCCTACAACTACAGATTTTCTGGTCCCCAATAAAGTCTGAGCTCTGAGGAAAGTCTGAGATTTGCTTTGAGTTCTCCATCTTAAGTGAGTTCTCTTACATTGTAAATACATCCTTTTTTTTTTTTTATGGTATAACAACTTCTTGTCTGGTCAAGACATCTGTGAGGCTTCTGATACATGGGGAGGGCTGAGCTCAAGACCTTTCTCAGCCACATTACAGATATATGGTTTTTCACCAATGTGGATTGTCTGATGTTGAAGAAGGGCTGAGCTCTGATGAAAGCTTTTATCACAGACACTGTATTTATAATGCAGCTCCTCTGTCTGAGTTCTCATTTTCTGTTGGGCAACGAAGTCCATGCCTAAGAGGAAGCCACTCTCACATGCAGACCACTGATGTGGTTTCTCTTCCATGTGAATTCTTTGATGCACAATAAGGTCTGAACTACAGCTGAAGCTCTTCTCATATTCAAGGCATTTAAAAGTGTGAGTGTGAGTTGCCTGGTGCCTGATGAGGTTGGCACTCCGGGTAAAACTTCTCATACATTCCAAGCATTTATACGGCTTCTCACCTGTGTGGACTCTCTGGTGTACAATAAGGTCGGATTTCTGGCCAAAGCATTTCTCACAGGCACCACACTTATAGGGCTTCTCCCCAGTATGTACTCTTTTATGAACAATGAAGGCTGACCGGTGTCGGTAACTTTTCTCACACTTATTACATTTGTAGGGTCTTTCACCAGTGTGAGTTCTCTGGTGGCTAATAAGATCGGATTTCCCACTAAAAGCTTTTTCACACTCCAGACACTTAAACGGTTTCTCACCTGTGTGAGTTCTTCGGTGCCTTATGAGGTTTGTACTTCGGCTGAAGCATTTATCACACTCACTACACAGATACGGTTTCTCGCCTGTATGGCTTCGCTGGTGGACAAGCAGATCAGAGCTCTGACCAAAATTCTTGCCACAGATATCACATGTATAGAATTTTTTACCTGCATGCGTTCTCTGGTGTCCTGAAAGGGCTAAGTGGTGCCAAAAGCTCTTCTCACATTTGCTACATTTATAAGGTTTCTCATAACTGTGGATCCTCTGATGTGAAATAAGATCTGAGCTTTGGATGAAGGTTTTCTCACACATATCACATCTATAAGGTTTCTCCCCAGTATGGGTTCTCTCACACATAATAAGAGCTAAGTTTTCACAAAAGGTTTGTTCACATTCAAGGCACTGGTATATCTGATCATCTATTTGAGTAATCTCATGCACATGAATAAAAATCTTTTTACCCTTCTGAGGGCATACATGATATATTTTCCTTTTTTGAGTTCTCTGATTATATCTCTCTTCTGAAGTGTACATTTTCTATGGCTCTCTCCTAGGGAGTTTTCCACTGGTCTTCTTGACCCATCATTTTCTTCATAGTCATTTTCTCGATAAGAACTTGAAAGATACATCTGTCTTAGGCCTTTCAGTCATGAGCAGTTTCTCTTTACAAGTTTCCAGCATCAAATGCACTTGTTCTTTATGTGGTATTTACAACCCTGTGAGACAAAGAAGAAATATTATTTATATTTCCATAACTAAAATGCTCAAAGTTAAAATTGCTGTAGAAAAGACAGAATTTCTGCATCAAATTCCACAAGTGCTCTACGTTTTACAGGGGTTGACAGCAGTAAAGTTTTCTCTAACTAAAACAAATAAGCAACACATACATGGAAAGTACGAGGAAGAACTGTTTCTTTAATCAACTCAAATGATCTCAAAACCAGGATTCCTCCTCTCCCCTTGGTTCATCTAAGTAATCAAGACACCTAATAATTAATATGCCTGCTCTTGAGGAAAACAACCCAAAAGGGACTATGACTACCTGTGCAGTCCTTTCTGTAGAATGTTTGGAAGAAAATGGTTAATGATTATTAGAATTCTCAGTGTAAAGAGAGAGAAAAGTTTTTCTTACTATCATCCTAGCTATGTGATGTTTGGCAAGTTTCTTAATCACTCTGTAGCTAGTTTTTTCATTTATAAAAAGGATAAATGATGGGAGTTACCTCATATCACTGAGTTGAATAATAAGTTAGTCAGTATTTCATGGTAAGCATTCTGTGTTAGCTCTTATAATAACTATGATGATAAAGAGATCTAAGATTCTGCTTTGATATGATCATAAGAGCATAAACCTTGCTCAAAATAAAAATGACTGTAGCTAAAAGCCTGGGCTTCAAACCTGTCTTTAATGCCAGGCTTTTCTTTGTACAGTGAAGGGATATGAAACAGGTTTTCTTGTTTTTAGAGGGATGCACATGTATTGAAATACCCAAAGATTGAGCATCTTAAAGAAGTCCTTATACACAGAAAGATCACAATTATATAATTCTCTTTTATAACATTATTGAAAAGGGCCCTGTGCTCAGAGTCTAACCACTCTGCTCTTCCACCCCAGTAAGACAGACAATCACATCTTCAAATGACTGGGAGATTAAAAAGGAGAGACAGACACAAGAGAGACATTGAGGTCTTTCTGTTGTTGTCATTTAGTCGCTAAGTTTTGTCCAACTCTTTTGCAACCCCATGGACTGTAGCCACCAGGCTCCTCTGTCCATGCAATTTCTCAGGCAAGAATACTGGAGTGGGTTGCTATTTACTTCTCCAGGGGATCTTCCTGACCCAGGGATTGAACCCTTGTTTCCTGCACTGGCAGGCGGATTCTTTATCACTGAGCTGCCTGAGGTCTTTCTACTCAGGCCCTATCTTCTGTAGCGCTACACCACTAGATAAGTTAAAGATTCAAGCCCAATAGGAAATACAGGAATATAGACTAACAATAAGGAAAACAACAGGCTGATTCAAGGGAGAAAAAGATAAATGTAGTAAGCTATTGTATTTATCAACTACCAATGATATACTAAAGAAGAAACAAGAGAAACAGAGGAGGAAGAAACACCATTTTCCATATCCTTCACACTTACTCTTTTCAATGATCATTCTCATATATTCAAACCCCCTCCTCTGTCACCTAAGGAATAAAAACTGATGAGTGTGCTTTCTATTTTACTGAGAATATCTAAGGATGGAAAAAAACAAAAGCATAAAAAATACTTGCACATGCTCCCACCACAACAACCAACCTCTTGCAAGTGTGGTCATGCACTCCATCTTTCCTTCTGTTACCATGGATGACAAACTGCCCCTGCTCAACCTAAGGACAATCTGTCAGTCGGGGTACTGGATTCCACCCTCTTTTCACCACAAGGACATCACTCCTGCAATTCTATCCTCTCTCTTCTGCAATACCAATTTGTTCTTTTCTATTAAATCATACTAATCAGCAAACTAGCTGTTACCTCTCCTAAAACAAAAGCACAACAGGAAACTTCTCTCAACCACTTCATCCTCGAGCTACTTTCACTTCTTTGTTTCTCTTTACAGCAAAACTCCTCAAAAGAAATCAATCTGTTCATTGTCTTTAATTCTTATCTTAAATCTTATCAAGGCTTCTAGAACATTCTGCAAATACTCGCTTTCACTGCTCCAACAAAACTGCTCCTATTAGAACCTACAAGCTCTTAAGAAATCTGACTCCCAGCTACCCCTGACACACTTCCCTGCACTTCTCATTTGTATTGCATGCCAGTCATCCTGCTCTCCTTGCTTTTGTTCAAACAATCCAGGTTCACTTCCATTTCAAGGTCTTTATGCTTATAAGTCTCTCCCTGCTAAAGTGCTCATCCTCAAGATCTTCAAGGCTTCCTTTCTCATCTCACTCTAATCTTTGATAAATTGTCATATTCTCAATAAGGCCATAACTGACCATCCTATTTTAAATTATCACACATCTCCATCCCAGATGACCCACACATGCAACACCCCTCCTCTCGTTTCATGTCTTATTTTTCTCCATAGAACATAAGCCCCTTAAAAGACAAGGATTTTAGTTCATTTGTTGCTGTTTCTCTAGCACCTGTGACACTGTCTGGCACAGAGCAAGTATGTTCACATATAATGAGGTACTCTGTAGCTGTGAAACAGGATGAAGGTAACTTTTCTGAACTGATGTGGAGCAGTTTTCAGGATAAACTGTAAATTTTAGAAAGCCCTGGTGTAAAAAAGTATGCTATATTTTCTGTAAGAATGAAGTAGAACTTAAAAAAACTACACATGGATCTATTCATTTGGTCAAAAAGAAATTCAGAAAAGATTGAACTAATAAGTTTGGTTATTATAAGGCAGATGGAAATGGGATCAAAAGGACAGGAAAATGAAACTGGTACCAAACGGTGAAGGAAAGAGAGTCATACTCTTCTTTAGTGTATACTTTTGTAAAAACACACATTTTAACTTTAAACTGTTGTATTTCACATATTCAATAAATAAACAGAAAAGCTAGGGGAGAAAATAATTAAAATAGAATTCAAATAAAAACAAAGAAGTCTGTATTTCAAATTAATAGTAAAATCACCCAGGAGGAAAATAACTCAAAAAATTCTGTAATACAGTATTAGAATTATATAAACTCAAACTAAAGATAAAAAGAACTATAAACAATAACTGAACTGTAATTAGCAGGAGTTTTCCCCCATGTTGGTAAAGGTTCACTACTTAATGCACAGACTAGGAATGACAAAATAAGTAAATATAAAGGCAACCAGATGTCTCACTGTCAGATAAGGGAGTCAGAAACATAGAAAAGAGAAAGGCTAGAATGAACTCTGTATCTACAGTGTTTAACTGGAATTAGAAGTATCAGTAGGAAGTCAAGGTTTGAAGTATACACAGAAAAAATAGAAATGTTATTATTTTTTTTAAGACTCCTAATGTCTGCTGAGAGATCACAGAAACAATGAAATCCTAGTAGTAACGAGCATACCAAGCACTCAGATTTTGGTTTCTAAACACCATTTCCCACGGAAAGGAACCAGGGCTCACTGGATAAATGGCTAATTTCAGGGTTTAGAAAGTACACAATCAACCTGGAACATCTTGTTGTTCCAGAAAACAAGGAAGTGCTCAAAAAGTGGTGATAATATGCTAAGAGGACTAGAAGCCTCACTGAAGGGGCTGCTACTACACAAATCTGGAACAAACAACATCAAAATAAATACAGACAGTAATAAATTAGTAATACAGTAAGAATCGATGAATCCATATTCATTTAAAAAGTGAATAAATAGTAAAGGAGAAAGGAAAGTTTTCTCCTTAATTAAAAAAGAAGCCAACAATTAAATGTAGATGAAATGATGGAATTAAAAACATCACGTCTCATCAAAAGAAGAGCAATAACTGTTTCAGGCAAAAATACAGTGGATGAAAAGTTTTATGAGAATCAGGATATTTACACAATCAGAATATATCTCCCCACTGCTGCTGCTGCGAAGTTGCTTTAGCCATGTCCGACTCTGTGCAACCCCACAGACGGCAGACCACCAGGCTCTGCTGTCCCTGGGATTCTCCAGGCAAGAATACTGGAGGGGGTTGCCATTTCCTTCTCCAATGCATGAAAGTGAAAAGTGAAAGAGAAGTCGCTCAGTCATGTCCGACTAGACATTTAATAATTACAAAGACAAAAAAAAGTAATTTCACAGAAACCTGGAAGATGCTATCTTAACTAATGATCAGTTAACATCATTAATAACAAGATATAAAATTGTCTCCTAATATGACACAAAGAGAGGAACAGAACATTAAACATTGTAACCTGAATCTCATCAGGAGGAAACTCTAGACAAAGCCAAATTGAAGGAAATTCTGCCAAAGAAATGGCTTAAACTTTAAAAAAAAAAAGTCAAAGTTATGGAAGGCAAAATCTGAGGATATGTTCCACAATAAAGACATGACAAATGAAATGGGTGATGGTGGATTGGATCTTGGACAACAAAAATAACTTGTTTTTCTTTTCCTAAAATGACATTAGTGGAACAACTGGCTAAACTCTAATAAGGTCTCAAGATCAGATAATAGTATTATATGAAAGTTAATTTCCTTACTTTGATAACTGTAATGATAATAAAAGAGAACAGACTTGTTTTTAGGAAATAAAAAATTAAGTATTTAGGACAGGCTTTTTCAACTAGCATTCTGGGAAAGAATGAAGACCTATGGAAAATGATTTGAGTAACTATTTTTTTAAATTCTCCCAAAGATGCATACAGCTAGTAGCACTACATGGGAGAGAAGTTAATTCATTAAATACCTATGACTTTAGGACTTAATTCTCTCATCATTTGAGATGAGGCATTATGTCTGTAACTTACTCTCAAAATGTTCAGGAAAAAAAAGGTACACAAAGGTACATGTACGTACAGAAGTAAGTAGACAGACTCATAAAACAAATACAGTAAATGTTAACATTTAGGGACTATGGGTGAAGGGTGTATGAGCATTCTTATATTATTTTACAACTTTTTGTAAATATGAAATTATTTCAAAATTTAAATGTATCTTATCTTGTGTTTTAAAAACATGGGAGCTGAGAGTTGGTATACTACGCCAGCTGAATTTGAATGTTCAAACCCTGGAATCAGATTTTGGTTCGAATTCCCACTATGTTCTTTTGTAGCTATGAGAACTTGGGTAAGTTACTTCCTTTACCTTTTATTTCCCTTTTGATAAAATGAGGAGGATACTATTACATGTCTTAAGGAGTTGCCATGAGAACTAGGATACTGTCAATAAAGGACCTGGCTCAGGATCTGGGTACTCAATTAACAGATGCTCAGTAATGGCAGGTTCTATTATTTTCTTAATTCCATCTTCAGGGTCAAAAAAACCCTAACATTTCTTGAGGTCATCCCCTGTGCCTGTCTCTTATGCACAGTCTTGTTTAAAATGCATTAAGATAATTAACTAAATAATAAAAAATGAAATAATCTGCTGCTGCTGCTGCTGCTAAGTCGCTTCAGTCGTGTCCGACTTTGTGCGACCCCACAGACAGCAGCCCACCAGGCTCTGCCGACCCTGGGATTCTCCAGGCAAGAACACTGGAGTGGGTTGCCATTTCCTTCTCCACGCATGAAAGTGAAAAGTGAAAGTGAAGTCACTGAGTCGTGTCCAACTCTCAGCGACCCCATGGACTACAGCACACCAGGCTCCTCCGTCCATGGGATTTTCCAGGCACGAGTACTGGAGTGGGGTGCCATTGCCTTCTCCTATAACTCAACCAGTTAATGATTAATATGAGTATTATGCAAAAACTAGAAAAAAAAAAAGTTTGAGAAATGTTAGAAGGAAAAGGAAGACTTCAGAATCACAGCTAAGTAAAACTCTGGAGTCATACAAACAGCTACTATAAGACACTGGTTTTCCAGGAGTTTTCCAAAATGTGTACTACTGTTAAGGTCAATAGGAGAGTTAAAAAGCATAAACATACAATTCTGAGCATGGTCACAGCCTGGTAAATGAATTATAATATTCCCTAATTTTATTAGTTCAGGGTGTCATATTTGCCCTAAATAGCCAATAATTTGTAGGGCACTAAGGAAAAAAATTAAAAATAAGGAAACCATTTTCTTATTCATATTTGAGTCTTTCAGATGGATGTCAGCATCTAGAAAATAATATACAGTCTGGCTGTCAAAATTTAAAGTAAATCATGATACTTCCCTAGTGAAAAATACTGTTTCTACCACACTAACAATAAAACCTAAGGTTCTCACCACACCACCTAATGTAGTTTTTCTGCCTCCCATAACACCTTAGAATCTTTACACTTGCTCCATCTACCTAGAATGCTTTTCACCCAAGGAGTTTGCTCCTTTAGTTGACTCAAGTCTCTGACTGAAAATCATTTCCTCAAAAAGAGGCACATCTTGGCAACTTTAACTAAAACAGCTATGTCCCCTTAGCATGTATTATTTCTCTCCATAGCACTTATCATCCAACTTTGTGGTATTTTATATCTGTTCATTTATTTCTCTCTCCTATTAGAATGTAACTTTCATTATGGTTAGGACTTAAGTCTTTTGTTTACTGCAATATTCCTAGTGTCTAGAATATGTCTGTTGAATGAATGAAAAATATGAATGAATATCAGAACCAAAAGAGTCATCATCCTCCTCTAAGCCTTAGCAGCAATCTAGGCTAGGCTAACAGCCCTACCGATCTCAAATGGCAAACCAGAATATATCCTTCAAGTCTCAGCTTCAGAGTACCCTATGCTAAGAGGTTTCTCTTATCTCATCCTAGGAAAAGACTGGTTCTCACTTCATGGTTATGGCTAGGATTGGAGTACACAGAACAGCCAGGCTGGCAATAAAAGTCCAAGCAGAAAGGCTGAGTGTAGAAGACCAAGGCCATCCCTACAGTTAAAGGATGTATGCAACAAGCAGATTAAAGTCAATAAAGCACTAACTGTCCGAGGCCAGGGGTGGCAGCCAAGAGGAACTACCCTGCGTCCCAGGTTAGAGGTGGCCAGGAGGAGCCACCCCAAGCCTGAGGCCAGGGGTAGTGGCCGGGAGGAGCAATCCCACGTCCAAGGAGCGGAGCTATCCCACGTTGAAGGTCAGGAAGGGCGGCGGTGAGGAGATACCCCTCATCCAAGGTAAGGAGCTGCGGCTGCACTTTGCTGGAGCAGCTGTAAAGAGATACCCCATGCCCAAGGTAAGAGAAACCCAAGTAAGATGGTAGGTGTTGCAAGAGGGGATCAGAGGGCAGACACACTGAAACCATACTCACAGAAAACTAGTCAATCTAATCACACTAGGACCACAGCCTTGTCTGACTCAATGAAACTAAGCCATGCCCGTGGGGTTACCCAAGATGGGCGGGTCATGGTGGAGAGGTCTGACAGAATGTGGTCCACTGGAGAAGGAAATGGCAAACCACTTCAGTATTCTTGCCTTGAGAACCCTATGAACAGTATGAAAAGGCAAAACGATAAGAGTAACTCCCCAGGTCAGTAGGTGCCCAATATGCTACTGGAGATCAGTGGAGAAATAACTCCAGAAAGAATGAAGGGATGGAGCCAAAGCAAAAACAATACCCAGTTGTGGATGTGACTGGTGATAGAAACAAGGTCCGATGCTGTAAAGAGCAATATTGCATAGGAACCTGGAATGTCAGGTCCATGAATCAAGGCAAATTGGAAGTGGTCAAACAAGAGATGGCAAGGGTGAACATTGACATTCTAGGAATCAGCAAACTAAAATGGACTGGAATGCGTGAATTTAACTCAGATGACCATTATATCTACTACTGCGGGCAGGAATCCCTCAGAAGAAATGGAGTAGCCATCATGGTCAACAAAAGAGTCCGAATTGCAGCACTTGGATGCAATCTCAAAAACAACAGAATGATCTCTGTTCTTCTCCAAGGCAAACCATTCAATATCGCAGTAATCCAAGTCTATGCCCCAACCAGTAACGCTGAAGAAGCTGAAGTTGAACAGTTCTATGAAGACCTACAAGACCTTTTAGAACTAACACCCAAAAAAGATGTCCTTTTCATTAGAGGGGACTGGAATGCAAAAGTAGGAAGTCGAGAAACACCTGGAGTAACAGGCAAAATTGGCCTTGGAATGTGGAATGAAGCAGGGCAAAGACTAAGAGTTTTGCCAGGAAAATGCACTGGTCATAGCAAACACCCTCTTCCAACACAAGAGAAGACTCTACACATGGACATCACCAGATGGTCAACACCGAAATCAGATTGATTATATTCTTTGCAGCCAAAGATGGAGAGGTCTATACAGTCAACAGATCAGATGACTGCGGCTCAGATCATAAACTGCTTATTACCAAATTCAGACTTAAATTGAAGAAAGTAGGGAAAACTGCTAGACCATTCAGGTATGACCTAAATCAAATCCCTTATGATTATACAGTGGAAGTGAAAATAGATTTAAGGGCCTAGATCTGATAGATAGATTGCCTGATGAACCATGGAATGAGGTTTGTGACATTGTACAGGAGACAGGGATCAAGACCATCCCCATGGAAAAGAAATGCAAAAAAGCAAAATGGCTATCTGGGGAGGGCTTACAAATAGCTGTGAAAAGAAGAGAGGCAAAAAGCAAAGGAGAAAAGGAAAGATATAAGCATGTGAATGCAGAGTTCCAAAGAACAGCAAGAAGAGATAAGAAAGCCTTCTTCAGCAATCAATGCAAAGAAATAGAGGAAAACAACAGAATGGGAAAGACTAGAGATCTCTTCAAGAAAATTAGAGATACCAAGGGAACATTTCATGCAAAGATGGGCTCGATAAAGGACAGAAATGGTATGGACCTAACAGAAGCAGAAGATATTAAGAAGAGATGGCAAGAATACACAGAAGAACTGTACAAAAAAGACCTTCACAACCCTGATAATCACGATGGTGTGTTCACTAATCTAGAGCCAGACATCTTGGAATGTGAAGTCAAGTGGGCCTTAGGAAGCATTACTACGAACAAATCTAGTAGAGGTGATGGAATTCCAGTTGAGCTATTTCAAATGCTGAAAGATGCTGTGAAAGTGTTGCACTCAATATGCCAGCAAATTTGGAAAACTCAGCAGTGGCCACAGGACTGGAAAAGGTCAGTTTTCATTCCAATCCCAAAGAAAGGCAATGCCAAAGAATGCTCAAACTACCGCACAATTGCACTCATCTCACATGCTAGTAAAGTAATGCTCAAAATTCTCCAAGCCAGGCTTCAGCAATACGTGAACCGTGAACTCCCTGATGTTCAAGCTGGTTTTAGAAAAGGCAGAGGAACCAGAGATCAAATTGCCAACATCTGCTGGATCATGGAAAAAGCAAGAGAGTTCCAGAAAAACATCTATTTCTGCTTTATTGACTATGCCAAAGCCTTTGACTGTGTGGATCACAATAAACTGTGGAAAGTTCTGAAAGAGATGGGAAGACCAGATCACCGGACCTGCCTCTTGAGAAATCTGTATGCAGGTCAGGAAGTTAGAACTGGACATGGAACAACAGACTGGTTCCAAATAGGAAAAGGAGTAAGTCAAGGCTGTATATTGTCACCCTGCTTATTTAACTTCTATGCAGAGTACATCATGAGAAACGCTGGACTGGAAGAAACACAACTGGAATCAAGATTGCTGGGAGAAATATCAATAACCTCACATATGCAGGGGACACCACCCTTATGGCAGAAAGTGAAGAGGAACTAAAAAGGCTCTTGATGAAAGTGAAAGAGGAGAGTGAAAAAGTTGGCTTAAAGCTCAACATTCAGAAAACAAAGATCATGGCATCCAGTCCCATCACTTCATGGGCAACAGATGGGGAAACAGTGGAAACAGTGTCAGACTTTATTTTTGGGGGCTCCAAAATCACTGCAGATGGTGAGTGCAGCCATGAAATTAAAAGACACTTACTCCTTGGAAGAAAAGTTATGACCAACCTAGATAGCATATTCAAAAGCAGAGACAGTACTTTGCTGACTAAGGTCCACCTAGTCAAAGCTATGGTTTTTCCTGTGGTCATGTATGGATGTGAGAGTTGAACTATGAGGAAGGCTGAGCGCCAAAGAATTGCTGCTTTTGAACTGTGGTATTGGAGAAGACTCTTGAGAGTCCCTTGGACTGCAGAGATCCAAGGAGATTAGCCCTGGGATTTCTTTGGAAGGAATGATGCTAAAGCTGAAACTCCAGTACTTTGGCCACCTCATGCGAAGAGTTCACTCATTGGAAAAGACTGATGCTGGGAGGGATTGGGGGCAGGAGGAGAAGGGGACGACAGAGGATGAGATGGCTGGATGGACGTGAGTCTGAGTGAATTCCAGGAGTTGGTGATGGACAGGGAGGCCTGGCGTGCTGCGATTCATGGGGTCGCAAAGAGTTGGACACGACTGAGCGACTGAACTAAAGCACTATCTATTAATGCTTACTCTATCAGGTCCCAGGCTAGGGATTATCTCATTTATTTTTCAATGATTACATGGATTATCTCATTTCATCTTTCCAAGATTGTAAAATAGGTATTATGAGCAATGTTTGTACCTTACAGATAGAAAAATGATGCTCAGGGTAGTTAAATAACTGAAAACTCACAGCTAGTAAATAGCAGAGCCAGGATGTAATATCCATTTTCTGACTCCAGGGCTTGCATTGAGTATACTGTCTTTTGTGGGCTGCAAATCAATCATGAAAGAATAATTAAAAGCCTATGGTGAATAAGCATCTTGGAAAGAAGTAGAAAATACACTAACATTGGTAGGCAGGGTTACCTCAGGCGTTAAGAAAGGGTCATGTATCTTCTTTCCAAGTGTCTTCTCCCATTCCTTCTTGTTCTCCTCCAGTTCCCCTCACATGTCCCCTAAAACTCCACCATGTATATAGAAACACAGTTTGCTACACTACTTACCATAACAAGAAAGACTCAAGACTGTCTTCCTTTTGGCTCCAAAAGGTCTCCAGTCCATAGTTACTAACGATACTCAATTCTTCCCTCTCCTGGAGGAAAAGTCAAAAATGTAGAAATTTAAAATTTTTGTGAAATTTAAAATTTTTCTAGCGCTGGACATCTAAAAATTGGTTCCCTTTACTACCCAGTCTGGTCAATATCTTTCAATCATAAGTTACCTCTTCCTACCTCTCCTCACATTGTTTTCTCCCAGAGAGCTCTAGACAAAATATTGAGAGTCCTGGGTAATGACTAACTTCATAATAAAGCCCTGAATCCTGTTCTACTTGTTTCAATTTTTCGCCTCTGCTAAGTGTATTATCTCAAATTCTGAGGTCAATGACCCATTCTTCTACCACTATAAACCTCCAGATACAGTTGATAAGTGCAAATGACAAACTTGTATATAATGCCGGTTTCCAATAATAATTATGGGATGATTAAACCAGATTCCTCTGCATACAAACTGGATGAAACATGACCGATCTCTGCCTTAAAGATGGGGATGGGCGGTGGGTGGAAAACTCCATTCAGCGTCCTCGTTTTTTTCCCCCAGAGTGAAAGATACAGATCGCTTAGAAAAGTGCCCAGCAGCGTTTACTATTATTATCTCCAGGAACCATAGTACTATGCTTATCATCTTTCAACTTTTCATTGACTGCCTTTCAGTCCGCCCTCAGGGGGGTTTCCAGACCGTGCACCGTCACGAGGAACAGAGGCCTCTCCTATCAGGCAGAGGCCGAGGGGTCTCTAGTCCCGCCTAACCCCTCCACACATCCTTGGGCCTCGCAGGCCATGCCCCTCCCAAGCCCCGCGGCCCGCGCTTACCCCGGCTGCAGCCGGCGCCGCCCCTCTGCCTGGGAGGGCACTTCCGGTTACTCTCCGGACACTCGGGGTTTGGCTTTCCCTGCGGCCGCAGGCTTCGGACGGTGAACCTAAGGGCCCACCTTCGGGAAAAGAAGGAAAGCAAACCTGGGAGGCCGACGAGAGCCAGGAGCATCCTTCTTTGCGCGGCTGGGCGAGGGTAGCTGGGGCCAGGGCATCCAGTGTGCGATTTAAGGGCCAACAAGGCCAGCTAGCTTCCCGAGCCCTTTCAGCCTGGCTGGGAAGCGGCCGGCGCAGCCCCGCCCCCGAGAATCACATGATCTCCCTGGTTCCGAGACCAGGGCGCTCCATCCCCGGCCTCTGGGCCAATAGGGACCGAGCCTTTGAAATGGGGGGCGGGGCCGTGGGGCGCCTGCGCTCCAGGGACTGTGGTGTTTGGGGCGGAGCTGAAGAGGACTCTGCTTAAGGGTACTTTCTGACTCGTTGGAGGTATGCGGGGTGACTAGAGGAGCCCACTGCCAGCTTGTCTAAGAAGAAGCAACCCTGTTTATATTACAGTTTCCGACTTCTGTTCTCTTTCTTCAAGGCTGTTGAAAGAGAACTGTAGGCCAGAGTAGCGTCACAAGAGATGGATGCCTGCGACCCTGGGGAAAACACCCGGGAAGGATCTGAAAGAAACTGAGGCTCCCAAAGCACAGTGGAAGCGTTCCGTCGTCTAAGATGTGGCCAGAGAGATGGATGAAATGCTTTACAGAGCGAGTAGTGTTGGCTTTGTGTGGGTACAGGAAACTGCAGAGGAGGATAGAACTGCTGTGATTGTAGGAGGTTTCCCAGTCCTTTATGATTGTGTTCCAGGACTGGCATCAACTTCAGTAATCACGTGTTTGGGTTGGAGCAGAAACGAGTTTTCTTTCAGATTGAAGTAAATGTATCTATATCTACATCTCCCTCTGCTCAGTTGTTCAATGAAAAAAAGTTTCCTGAAAGCCCTCAGACATCAAAGGGGAAGGATGAGTACTGGGAATATAGAGAACAAAAGCCTGGATAATGTGACCAAAGACTTGAATTAGGAGCACAATACTGAGATTAGGGAGTGGTGAGAGCATCATCAGGGTCTTAACACTCTTCAGTTCAGTTCAGTCGCTCAGTTGTGTCCCACTCTTTGCAACCCCATGGACTGCAGCACGCCAGGCTTCTCTGTCCAGCACCAACTCCTGGAGTTTACTCAAACTCATATCCACTGAGTCGGTGATGCCATCCAACCATCTCATCCTCTGTCGTCCCCTTCTCCTCCCATCTTAAATCTTTCCCAGCATTAGGGTCTTTTCCAATGAGTCAGTTCTTCACATCAAGTGGCCAAAGTATGGAGCTTCAGCTCCACCATCAGCTCTTCCAAGGAATATTCAGGACTGATTTCCTTTAGGATGGACTGGTTGGACCTCCTTGCAGTCCAAGGGACGCTCAAGAGTCTTATCCAACACCACAGTTCAAAAGCATCAATTCTTTGGTGCTCAGCTTTCTTGATAGTCCAGCTTTCATGGCCATATATGACTACTGGAAAAACCATAGTTTTGACTAGACGGACCTTTGTCAGCAAAGTAATGTCTCTGCTTTTTAATATGCTGTCTCGGTCTAAGAAGCAAGCATCTTTTAATTTCATGGCTGCAGTCACCATCTGCAGTGCTTTTGGAGCCCCCCAAAGTAAAGCCCCCCCCCCCCCACATGAACACAGTTTTCACTGATTTCCCATCTATTTACCATGAAATGATGGGACCAGATGGCATGATCTTAGTTTTCTGAATGTTGACTTTTAAGCCAACTTTTTCACTCTCCTCTCTCACTTTCATCAAGAGGCTTTTTAGTTCTTCACTTTCTGCCATAAGGGTGGTGTCATCTGCATATCTGAGGTTATTGATATTTCTCCTGGCAGTCTTGATTCCAGCTTGTGCTTCATTCAGTCCAGCATTTCTCATGATGTACTCTGCATATAAATTAAATAAGCAGGGTGACAATATACAGCCTTGAGGTATTCCTTTTCTTATTTGGAACCAGTCTGTTGTTCCATGTCCAGTTCTCACTGTTGCTTCCTGACCTGCATACAGATTTCTCCGGAGGCAGGTCAGGTGGTCTGGCATTTCCATCTCTTTAAGGATTTTCCACAGGTTGTTGTGATCCACACAGTCAAAGGCTTTGGCATAGTCAATAAAGCAGAAGTAGATGTTTTTCTGGAACTCGCTTTTTCGATGATCCAATGGATGTTGGCCATTTGTTGCTAGAGCGACTTTGAGGAGGCCAAGGGCAAATGAGAAGCCACAGCAAGACACTAGGAGGGGCAAAATCGTCTTTAGAATCAAACCCCGTACCCTCCAGAGACACTGAAAGGGCTCAAACATACCTTAACACTCTTACATTTAAGATAAACTAATTATGTTCCTAATTCTGGAATTCTGCCCCAGAGGAGCTGCAGCTTAGTTTTATGTTTGTTTTTAATGAAAATTTCTAAGTAAGGCCCAAATATTCTATATAGAGCCTTTTTAATAGTTGAAATCACTTTTAATAACTTCAGAGTATGTGATATATTCCAGATGTTGTTCTCATTTTACAGGTATTATCTCATTATTGTTGAGTCACTAAATCACATCTAACTCTTTTGCTATCTGCATGGACTTTAGCCTGCCAAGCTCCTCTGTCCATGGAATTCCCCAGGCAAGAATAGTGGAGTGGGTTGCCATTTACTTCTCCAGGGGATCTTGCTGCACTCAGGGATGGAACCCATGTTTCTTGCATTGTAGGCAGATTCTTTACCACTGAGCCACCAGTACCTCCTTTTATCTCTTTAACTTGTAACATAAATTCTATAAGATGTTTGTTATTATTTTTATCTTAGGAGGAAACTGGTGCAGGAAGAGATTGAGTAACTTGTCCAGGATCACACACTTAGTAACTAGTGAAGCTGAAATATGAATAGCCATGCCAGAGCCTGTGCTTGCCAGGATTGTATTATATGGCTACATCAATAGTAGTGATTGTGTTGTAGTAAAATATTGAATTCTGATCTCTGAATTGTGTATGGGAAGGTCTCAGTAAGTGTTTAATTGAACCCTGTAGCTTTTTCTTTAAAGACACATTGACCCAAGCAAAGTGCTCATTTTATTCATTGTTTCATTTACTCAACGGATGCTGATTGAACACTTCCAATTCACCAGACAGCAGGCTGAAGGTTAGGAATTTAAAGGTAGGAAAGACTCAGTTCCATTTCTCTGAGGCTTCACAGCACCAGGTGTCACGTGGTGTGACAAAGGTAGAAGTTACATAAAGTAGTCTGGGGACAGGGAGAAGGTGCACTTATTTGAGAAAGGGCCAGGAATGACTCTGTGCAACGTGGGACTTGAGGTGAAGCTTGAAGATTAGAAGGAAGGAGTTGAAGATGGGGCTGGAATGGAGGATGGGAAATAGGTTAGAGATTTTCTAATGTGATTTCAATTCATGAATTTTATCTTGTAGGAAATGGGAACCCATTCATAGAATAGTTCAGTTATCCCCAAACTTAAAAAATTTTTAAAGTATGAGTATGTTTTAGTTTTAAATTCAGAGAGTGGCAAAACAGGAAGCCTGGAAACCAAGATAAAGAATAAGAAGGAGCAGGCAGCAAACTGAACAAAAATAGGTCATGACAATCAAGGGAGAATTTCAACTAAAAGTTTGTTGAGAACAATGTCAAATATTCTGAAAGATCCTGGATAACACCAAAGATTATTGGATAAGGTTTACACGATAATTACTATCTTCTAGGTGCTGTTTTAAGCACTTTTATAGTATTAACTCACTTAATCATCCAACAACCCTATGTGTTTTAGTCCTTACAATAAGCCCCTGTTATAAACAAGGGAGATGAGGTACAAAACTTGGGCAAAATCATGCAGTTGATAAGAAGCAGAATGGGGATTTAAATTCTGAGGGATCTGGCTTCTAAGTCTGTGCTTGTTACCACTACTCTATTCTATCTCTCTAAAGCGGCTCTGTGGAGTTTAGGAAGAAAGGTTCTCGTTTTTAGTAAGGGCAGCTTCTATGGAGTGTGGTGGAAAGGGAAATAGAGAATACAGGCAGTATCATCATATTCTGAAACATCTTTTAGAAGCTTCTCTATGAAGATGAACAAAGACCATCTCTAGCATCGAATACAGGACTTAAATATTAGGCAGGGCCTGAGGCTTCAGGGTACAGGAGATTTTAATATGTTGTTAAAGGAAAACAGTCAGTAGAGAGGTTGAGGATTCAGGAAAATGGTATTTGATGTAGAGAGGCCACTTACGAGACAGGAAAGGCTGGCGACTGCAGTACAAAGAGGAATTAGCCTTGAACAGAAGGTATCAGAGATCAAAGCAGAGAAATGTATCTGTATTGCTTTGGTCTTGTTCAGAAATGATTAAATCCACATTAAAAACCAGTAACCTGACCTGCCTCCTAAGAAATCTGTATGCACGTCAAGAAGCAACAGTGAGAACTGGACATGGAACAACAGACTGGTTCCAAATAAGAAAAGGAGTACCTCAAGGCTGTATACTGTCACCCTGCTTATTTAACTTCTATGCAGAGTACCTCATGAGAAATGCTGGACTGAATGAAGCACAAACTGGAATCAAGATTGCCAGGAGAAATATCAATAACCTCAGATATGCAGATAACACCACCCTTATGGCAGAAAGTGAAGAGGAATTAAAAAGCCTCTTGATGAAAGTGAGAGAGGAGAGTGAAAAAGTTGGCTTAAAAGTCAACATTCAGAAAACTAAGATCATGGCATCTGATCCCATCACTTCATGGCAAATAGATGGGGAAACAGTGGAAGTAGTGACAGACTTTATTTTTTGGGCTCCAAAAATCACTGCAGATGGTGACTGCGGCCATGAAATTAAGATGCTTGCTCGTTGGAAGAAAAGTTATGACAAACCTAAAGACAGCATATTAAAAAGCAGAGACATTACTTTGCCAACAAAGGTCTGTCTAGTGAAAAATATGGTTTTTCCAGTAGTCATGTATGGATGTGAGAGTTGGACTATAAAGAAAGATGAGTGCTGAAGAATTGATGCTTTTGAACTGTGGTGTTGGAGAAGACTCTTGAGAGTCCCTTGGACAGCAAGGAGGTCCAACCCACCCATCCTAAAGGAAATCAGTCGTGAATATTCCTTGGAAGGACTGATGCTGAAGCTGAAGCTCCATACTTTGACTACCTGATGTGAAGAACTGACTCATTGGAAAAGACCCTGATTCTGGGAAAGAATGAAGATGGGAGGAGAAGGGGACAACAAAGGATGAGATGGTTGGATGGCATCACTGTGATGCACATGAGTTTGAGCAAGCTCCAGGAGTTGGTGATGGACAGGGAAGCCCGATGTGCTGCAGTCCATGGGGTCGCAAAGAGCTGGACACGACCGAGCAACTGCACTGACTGACTGACTGACTGAACTAATGTATTTTTAGAAAATAAATCACCATGTTTATGCTTCAACAATGTCAATAGGATAGCATTGCTATTTTTCACCTCCTCATCTCCTAGGGTATCTCAGATTTTTCCACTGAAGTATAACCAGACAAGAGGAGAATGAACAAATGCCTCAAAATGGCTTCTCACAGTTGTAAAATTCATTTGGGTGTCTCATTTATCATTAAAATTTATGCAGTTTGCAGCCTACCCTACGATCTATATGGGCACTGGAAATAGGAAATTTTTTAAAAAATTGGTTCCTATCATTAATAAATCATAGTTGTAAATGAAATAGATATTTGCTTAGTTCATGAAAAATCTGTGAGACAAATTACTAATTTCCTCCCCCACATTCATGGTACTAACACCAATCAGTGGTGACTTTTCTTTTCCACTTTACAAAACTTAAGCTCAGGTATCTTATAATACCCGCTGTCTGTCAATCAATCAAGATGGATTTTGCTTTGCTGTCCCTGTGCATGAGACAGTCAGTTCAGTCACTCAGTCATGTCTGACTCTTTGCAACCTAATGGACTGCAGCACACCAGGCTTCCCTATCCATTACCAATTCCTGGAGCTTGCTCAAACTCATGTCCATTGAGTCAGTGATGCCATCCAACCATCTCAGCCTCTGTCATCCCCTTCTCCTCCCACCTTCAATCTTTCCCAGAATCAGGGTCTTTTCCAACGAGTCAGTTCCTCACATTAGGTGGCCAAAGTATTGGAGTTTCAGCTTCACCATCAGTCCTTCCAGTGAATATTCAGGACTGATTTCCTTTAGGACTGACTGGTTTGGTCTCTTTAAGGATCTTGAAATTTTCTGAAGTTCAGGCTGCTCAGAAGAGTAAATAAAGTGGGGATGGTACTCTGAAAAGCTAGAGGAAAAAACACAAGGATGAAGGTGGGGAATTAGCTCAAGTGGTAGAGCGCTCGCTTAGCATGTGAGAGGTAGTGGGATCGATGCCCACATTCTCCAGTTTTGGCTCCTTCAACTAAGGAACTCCAGCTGACAACCGCAAATCTTGCAACCTATACAAAGAAATGAGAAAAGCAGACACACACTGCACTCTCCTCGGGGCAAGGATAAGACTGGTGCAGTCAGCCAGTTGTGTCCAACTCTTTGTTACCCCATAGAATGCAGCACACCAGGCTTCCCCGTCCATCACCAACTCCCGGAGCTTGCTCAAACTCATGTCCATTGAGTCAGTGATGCCATCCAACCATCTCAGCCTCTGTCATCCCCTTCTCTTCCCACCTTCAATCTTTCCCAGAATCAGGGTCTTTTCCAACGAGTCAGTTCCTCACATTAGGTGGCCAAAGTATTGGAGTTTCAGCTTCACCATCAGTCCTTCCAGTGAATATTCAGGACTGATTTCCTTTAGGACTGACTGGTTTGGTCTCTTTAAGGATCTTGAAATTTTCTGAAGTTCAGGCTGCTCAGAAGAGTAAATAAAGTGGGGATGGTACTCTGAAAAGCTAGAGGAAAAAACACAAGGATGAAGGTGGGGAATTAGCTCAAGTGGTAGAGCGCTCGCTTAGCATGTGAGAGGTAGTGGGATCGATGCCCACATTCTCCAGTTTTGGCTCCTTCAACTAAGGAGCTCCAGCTAACAACCACAAAAATCTTGCAACCTATACAAAGAAATGAGAAAAGCAGACACACACTGCACTCTCCTCGGGGCAAGGACAAGACTGGTTCTACTGCCCCTTTGGTATGTGTATCTACTCAATTTAGTTGCTTAGTTGTGTCTGACTCTTTGTGATCCCGTGGACTGCAGCACGTCAGGCTTCCCTGTCCATCCCCAACTCCTGGAGCTTGCTCAAACTCATGTCCATTGAGTCGGTGATGCTGTCCAACCTACTCATCCTCTGTCATCCCCTTCTCCTGCCTTCAATCTTTCCCAGCATCAGGGTCTTTTCTAATGCATCAGCTCTCCGCATCAGATGTCCAAAGTATTGGAGCTTCAGCTTCACCATCAGTCCTTCCAATGAATATTTAGGACTGATTTCCTTTAGGACTGATGACAAATTTAACTCAAGAGGATATGAACTAGAAAAAATATCTGTACAAAGTTCCATAAGAATGTTGAAGGAAGTGGGTTATTCTGTCTAAAGGGATCAGAAGAGACTTAACAAAAAGAGATAGCAGTCTATGGCTGTTAGGATCGCTTTGTTCCACAAAATATTCAGAAAGCCAAGTTTCTTCCAGTTCACTGTCCACTATTCTTTCTGCAGGCTGAGGAATAATATCTTTAAGTTGATAAAAAGCTTTTGTGCTCTTGTTGATGTTTGTTGATGTGTTTAAGACAAGAGAAGCCTTCAAAATAAATATAGAAGAAACTTTGGAAGTGGGGATAAGAGAAAAAAAAAGAAAAATCAAGTAAAACATAGTCCAGAAGTATTAATAACTTGTGGCTCAATAGAGTGTTTTGTAAATTAATACATGACACAAATGAGATGCAGTTTCAATTTACTCATTCAGTTAATCATAAATATGAGCGTACATGTGGGCTAAGTCACTTCAGTTGTGTTTAACTCTTTGCGACGCTATGGACTGTGTCCTGCCAGGCTCCTCTCTCCATGGGATTCTCCAGGCAAGAATACTGGCACGGGTAATCATTCCCTTCTCCAGGGAATCTTCCACACCCAGGGATCAAAACCACGTCTCCTGCATTGGTAGGTGGATTATTTACCATGGAGCCACCTGGGAAGCCCCTCAGTTAATATATATCAGACACTAACTGAGAGGCTATGCGTGTAAGGGACATCATACACCGAAGTTGCTTTGAATTAAAGAAATGGCACTTCTCAAGACAGATATGACTGCAGACTCCTTTGTATTCCCTGAAAGAGGTGTGAATCAGTTCTTTATGGTCCCTGTAACAAAGCCACTGGGCTTCTCTGGTGGCTCAGTGGTGAATTCACCTGCCAATACAGGAGACAGGGGTTTGATCCCTGGGTGTGGAAGATCCCCTGGAGAAGGAAATGGCAACCCACTCCAGTATTCTTGCCTGGAAATCTCATAGACAGAGGAGCCTGGTGGGCTACAGTCCACGGGGTCACAAAAGAACTAGACATGACTTAGTGTCTAAATGACAACAATAAACAAATTACCATATGCTTTGCCAACAAAGGTCCGTCTAGTCAAGGCTATGGTTTTTCCAGTGGTCATGTATGGATGTCAGAGTTGGACTATAAAGAAAGCCAAGGGCTGAAGAATTGATGCTTTTGAACTGTGGTGTTGGAGAAGACTCTTGAGAGTCCCTTGGAGTGCAAGGAGGTCCAGTCCATCCTAAAGGAAATCAGTCCTGAATATTCATTGGAAGGACTGATGCTGAAGTTGAAACTCCAATACTTTGGCCACCTAATTGTGGAACTGACTCATTGGAAAAGACCCCGATTCTGGGAAAGATTGAAGGCAAGAGGAGAAGGGGATGACCGAAGATGAGATGGTTGGATGGCATTACTGACGCAATGGACATGAGTTTGAGTAAGCTCCGGGAGTTGGTGATGGACAGGGAAGCCTGGCATGCTGCAATCGATGGGGTCGCAGAGTCGGACACAAGTGAGCGACTGAACTGAACTGAACTAGTGAATTAAACAATACAAATTTATTGTTTTTCAGTTCTGTAGTTCAGAAGTCTAAATCAGGGCACACTCGGTTAAAATCAAGATGTTGGCACTGCTGTGTTCCTTTCTAAAGAATTTGCTTCCTCACTCTTTTCAGCTTCTAGGCTTCCTGCAGCTTTTGGCTCATAGACTTCTTCCTCCATCTCCAAAGCCTGCAATGAAGGACCATTTTCTTCTCATGTCACATCTCTCCAAGCTTTATGTCATTGCATAACTAAGACTATAGCTGGAAACTTTCTCTACTCTTAAGGACTTATGGGATAATTTTGGGCTCACCAGTGTATTTCCTCATCTCAAGGTTGTAACCTTGATCACATCCACAAAGTCCTTTTTCCCATCAAGGTAATAAATTCACAGGTTCTCCCTGTACTGATTGCTGATGTCAGGGGAGGACTCTGACTGCTTGGAAGGAAACAAAGATCATCATTATTGCCAATCACCAGAAACAGAAGTCCAGTTTGGGACTGCACCTTGGTATCAGAGTCACCAAGGAAAACACAAGAACACAGTCAAGCACAGGATAGGACAAAACTTTACTTCCATGGGGAAGAGACAGAGCAAGGTCGGCTTTAGTATGTCTGTCAGCTCCCCATGTCTAGCAGATCCCCACAGCAGCTATGCACACCCCTCTCATGCCACAGTAGGACCACAACCCCTGCCCTGTGGAGTCTGAAATGCTGGAAGCTGTGAGCAGGCCTGAGGGTCACTGATGAACATGTAAGCTTAACAAAAGAAATAGATTCCCACATGGGGCTATAAGCCTGACATAGGCTATGTGGGCTCTTTATCTCAGGTCAGGATGTGTTTCAGGCAGAAGGCCCATTCTTATCTGACCAAGTAGGGATTAAAACACTGTGTACAGGAGACTGCCTTTCTCATCACCCCCCCCCCCCGCCCCCCATTCTACTGAAACAATAGATAAAGCATGTCCAATCTGGTACGACCCTTGTTGCTGTTGTTTAGACGCGAAGTGCTGTTCAACTCCTTTGTGACCCCATGGACTATAGCCCACCAGGCTCCTATGTCCATGGGATTTCCCAGGCAAGAATACTGCAGTGAGTAGCCATTTCCTTATACAGAAGATCTTCTCGACCCAGAGACTGAATCTGCATCTCCTGCATTGGCAGGCAGGTTCTTTGCTTGAGCCACTAGGGAAGCCAGGTAGGAACCTAGTCTACCTCAAGTTTGGAAGGTAGTCTACCTCATAAGTTATGACCAACCTAGATAGCATATTCAAAAGCAGAGACATTACTTTGCCGACTAAGGTCTGTCTAGTCAATGCTATGGTTTTTCCTGTGGTCATGTGTGGATGTGAGAGTTGGACTGTTAAGAAGGCTGAGCACCGAAGAATTGATGCTTTTGAACTGTGGTGTTGGAGAAGTCCCTTGGACTGCAACGAGATCCAACCAGTCCATTCTCAAGGAGATCAGCCCTGGGATTTCTTTGGAAGGAGTGATGCTAAAGCTGAAACTCCAGTACTTTGGCCACCTCATGCGAAGAGTTGACTCATTGGAAAAGACTCTGATGCTGGGAGGGATTGGGGGCAGGAGGAGAAGGGGACAACAGAGGATGAGATGGCTGGATGGCATCACTGACTGGGTGGACGTGAGTCTGAGTGAACTCCAGGAGTTGGTGATAGACAGGGAGGCCTGGCATGCTGTGATTCATGGGGTCGCAAAGAGTCGGACATGACTGAGTGACTGAACTGAACTACCCCATAAGTTGGGTCTAGTGGGTTCCCTGAACAATCTGGCAGTTCACTGGCAGAGACTTTCTGTCGTTTTGAGAGAGCACATTACCAGGATCACCAAGAGAAATAGACCCAGGATTACGGCCAATCCTTGCTGGAGCCTGTTTCTCAACTATGAACCCCAACTGCCAGGGCTGAGGCAGCTAAAGAGGCCAAAGAATGCCATGGCCTTTAGGTATGACATCTAAAGCTCAAGCCAAAACAGCAAAAGTAAGCCGTACAGAATTCGAACCTGCCACTTCACACAATCATAATAATATTCCATGAGATAAATGTCTACATGTGGGGAAAAAAGCTAGGACAAGGTTGAAGATAAGGTTCATTTCCTATGTGAGGCCACTCCTTGAAGATTGGGAAAGCTCTGTTTTATCTAGTACATAGAAAAAACACAGAGGAATAAAATGGGGAAACGGGGAATATGTTCTAAAGGAGAAAACAAGATAAAACCTCTGGGGGTGGAGGATTGTAATAGTAAAATGGAGATAAGTAATTTACTTGACAGAGAGTTGTAAAAATGGTCACCAAACTTGGGAGAATGGATGAGCACAATGAAAACCTCAACAAAGAGATAGAAAATATAAGAAAGTACCAAACAGAAGTCACAGAGCTGAAGAAAACAAATTTGAAGTGAAAAACGCACTAGAGCCTTCCGTAGCGATTTCTTTCCCCGGAGCGGATAGTCTCTTGCTCCCTCTTGTGTTTGTCGATGGTATTGCAGGTTCTGTGGTGCGGCCTCAAGCTGTCAAACTCTCCTTTGTTCTCAGGGGCCCCAAGGCATCCAAAGTATGAGAGTTTGGTATGAGCGCTTCTAGTCAAGTGAGAAAGAAACCAGTCCCTTGGGCAGACTCCCCCCAACCCTTGAAAACTCAGAATCTTTGGCATATGTTCCATTCTTCCCTTGCTGTCCGAAGAGAAAGGCAATAATTTGGTCATTTTCTACTGATCTCGCTGAGTTTTGTCAACTTGGAGGAAAATCTGTAGTGGGTGGAATGCCATAGTTTTATTTATCCATTTCAATGCAGCTGTTTCTGGCTCTGCACAATTTGGGGGTACTGCGACGTCCTAACTGGTTTCTGGAGAGCTCATAAAAGCTTTTTGGACCATATACTCATGTTAAATTGGTGTCTCTGTCAGGGAACAAGGTCCGTGGCTTTCTATTTTGCTATCTTGCTGATGGTCATCCCTTCTTAGCAGTATAATTTAAAGCTCTACAATTTACACATATTCATTTTAGGAGGCTGCCTCTGATGGTAATAAAATATAGCGAGGTTTTGTTACTATCTTCTAGATGGATTTAATTTTAAGCAATAAGTTAATGCTGTATTTAATATTCAAACATTTCCAACATTTGGCTATGCCTCCATCAATTTCTTTCTACTGATTATCAGGGATGGTCATCTGACTGAACACTGGCTTGTTTAGTGACAATTGTGATAATTTCTATCTACAGGAGAGGAGGTTGGGTAGGGGACCCATGATTTAAAAAAATGAATGCATAAATACATGAGAATTTTTTACCTATAAATTCAAGATTTATAGAAAAGATTCAGGAAGTCCAATTCACCAAAAGCTGAAAAGAAATCCATAGCCAGTTACATCACAGTGAAACTGTAAAAGAAGAGGAGAAAAAGGAGAGGAAGAAGAGGGGCAAGAGTACCAAAATGACATTAAAGACTAACAACAATTCTCAAAAATAGAAGAGAGATTGCCTGCAAAGGTGACACTGTAAGCTAGAAAATAGCTCAGGGTAATTTTCAAATTGAAGAAATAAAATAACTCAACTAAAATTACGCTTAGTGACTCTATTTTTGAAGAATGACGGTGATATAAAGATAGCATGAGATAAAAGAACATTTGAGAGTTTATCGCACAGAGACCCTCAGTAAAGGAAATCTCAAGAATATACTATAAAAGGAAGGAAATTTTCATAGATATATTCCTCGGTAAATATTTTCAAAGACACTGCTCTAGACTTTTTGGACAAATTAATAGACAAAAAAGATGAAGAATTTGCATGCTATTAGACTTACAGTGCAAATCATGATGAGAAAATATATAGACAAAAACATGGGTAAATCCAAACACATATTAACTTTTTGAAAAATAATCCCAAATCGTACTTTGGAAAATACGGTAGAACTAAAATATTGGGCAAAAAAAATTACATACATGTTTCAAGGTATGAAAATTTTCTATACATTCATCCAACTGCTATTCGGTGAGAGTACTATCCGTGACTGTTAACTCTGAGGGACCGATGATCCAGATGAACAGAAAACAAGAACACCAGCCAGAGGACAAGCACTGGCTTAGATAATTTCTTTATAGCACAGCCAACAAGTTGATTTCAGTGCCTTCTTAGCGCAGTGGGCAGCGCGTCAGTCTCATAATCTGAAGGTCCTGAGTTCGAGCCTCAGAGAGGGCATTTTTTTTTCCTTTTGTTTGCTTTTCCTTAGGCGCGTTTATTTTCCTTGAGTTTGTTTTTGCATTCATTTACCTCTGGAACGCAGTTTGCTCTGCTGTGAAGTATCAAGACGTGATATTGTGTCAGAGTTTTCTCACGATAACCGTTCCGGGTCTCCATTTAGAAGAGCACTCCGGCAATGGCTGTTTCTCCGGAAGTTCTAGAGATGCTCCGCCTTGACAGCAGTGACGCTTGAGTCTTCAGATTAGTCCCGAAAAACCAAGAAGGGCATAAAACTTCTAATGCTGAAATAATAACCACGAGTTCAAAATATTCTGTCGCTGCGAACTGTACTTCGCTGACTGGTGCCTGCAGGGTCTATGCCCGCATTCTCCGCCTGCGCATCTCCTTGAGCTCTTGGTCGGGAACCGCAACTTCCCAGTTGACTACAGCTCAATACAGATGTAGAAAACATTGGCTTTTGGCGGAGGGGGCAGGGAGAGTCTTTAATTTTTTTTTTTTTTAATGAGCCAGAAGAAGAGGAATATTGGACATTGAAATATTGGACATGTGATACGTCGGATCTTTCTGATTCCTCCCCTCCCCCTCGCCCTTGTATGGTTTCACACATGTCAGAGCTGGAGATGGCTTTCTTAACTGACAAGCCAACTTTGTAGCCAGTGGAGGAAAACAGTGGAAGGGAGATGAGGCGTCTCGAGCAGGCCAAAATGCTCAAAGAGGAAGAAAATCTGTGCGAGGCTGAGCTCGTCATTTTCCATCTTAGCAATTCGATGTTGGTTGTTGTTCACGATCAGAGCCACTTATTCACAGCTCGCGGGTGCATCCAGTAGCTAACTAATAACTTCACGTATTTGCTTCCCATAGGGTCTTTCTCCATATTTTTTGGTTACTTGGGGCACTCGGTTTCAGCCCCTGACAAGAAAGTTGGGGCTTTATTGACCCTGCCCTGCCCTGCGCTTTTCAGGATTGGGCCGCCTTGCGGCCACATGCATGAAGAAACGGAAGGGGAAAAAAGGAATTGGGCATATCCCTTGAGATGACCCAGCTATTCTGCAGCAGAACCCAAGTCATACGTTGGTAGTAGCGGTAGTACTAACCACTAGCCCTCGCTATCCTGTTTTGTCCTTTCCCTAAGAAGGGTCTAAAGTGTCTAATTTCTTTCTAGAGATTGGAAGATTGAAGCGCCTCAGGTGAGTAAAACTGGAGGATGTGGGCATCGATCCCACTACCTCTCGCATGCTAAGCGAGCGCTCTACCATTTGAGCTAACCCCCCACTATTACATTTCGCTTCTCCCCCCCACCCTCCAGTTTATCAACATACCGTCTCCATTATTCCTTCTTTTGGGTGGTCCAAACTTCAGAAAATGTCAAGCCCGTTAATGGGAATCAGAATTTGGGCTAAGGGCACATCATCTCAGAGATGCCCCGAGGGAAGAGCGCAATTGGTACCTACTTCTCTGCCAGGAAAGGAGAAAGTAGCCATAGGAAAAGTTTGACACTCCAAAGGTTCTCGATTCAGATTTTCTGGGACAGAAGAGAACACGTCCCAGTTGGGAGGAGTCACCCAGAACAGTCAGCTAATGCGACGAGACTATCTCAGGGTGATTATATGTTTCTTAAAAAGAGGACCCCCCCAAAAAAAGTGGGTTGATGACTCGTTCCTTTTAGGGCAGGCGGTGAGCTGATTTTTCCCCGGATGACAAGGTGAAAAAGCAGCCATTGTTTCCGCTCGGTTTCGAACCGAGGACCTCTCGCGTGTTAGGCGAGCGTGATGACCACTACACTACGGAAACTCACATTGCAGTCCAGTTTTGAGATACTCAATTCTTGCTGAGGTGGATCATGAAAAGTTTCACATCTACATCATATAAGAGAATAACCAAAACAAACAAATAAACAAAAAACCCTGTTACAAATAAGACCTATCAAAAATACGTAGTGAGATCCTATGAAAGAGAGAGAAAAAAAATACGGACATTGAGGTGTGAGAATAAAGAATCAACAGGATGGAAGGAACAGTCAAGATGGTAGGAACTCCTGTGTTCAGAAATATACCTGTGTAGTAGGAGTGGAGTGTGCGAGTGTGCGAGTGTGTGTGTGTGTGTGTGTGTGTGTGTGTGTGTGTGTAAAATAGACATGGAGAGAAACAGTGATTGAAAAAAGCCAGGACACATGAAGATACATTGGGGAAAAATGTGGGGAGACTTAAAAAACCCTTGAAAAACATGCAGACACATGGCTTTAAAATGAAAATATTTTATGAAACTTTTTTATTTTGAATGCCAAATAGGTAGGAAATGGAGAAAATAGAATTAGAGAGAAAGAAAAAGAAGTTGTAAGACCTTAAAGGATTGAGGCTTATTCTTTAAGCCCTGAGATTAATAATAACATGAGTCTTTCTGTACCTGCGGCCCAGTACACTAGCTGGCTTGGAATACATTCTTCATAAACACAGAATGGACAAAGGCATAGGTGCATGAGAAAAAAAGAGAAGGATTCTGGAGAGCTGTGTGGAAAGGAGCTATAGTATTTAAGCACATATCAAGATACTGGGTGTAGAGATTTGAAGGCAAAGAAAGAGTCAAAGGCATGTAGAATACTTGAATCTGGGTGGTAAACACAAGTGATTGCGAATTAATACCTGATGCATGGAAGATTAAATCCTCTCATTTATAATAATAGTGAATTAATGAATGAATTGGGTTGGAGGTAAAGACTAAGTGCAGGGTTAAAGGAAAAGGCTACATTTTAATACAGGAAAAGAAAAAATCAGCTTTGCGCTTCTGGTTTTGCTCCGTAGAGCCACGAGAACTGAAAAAAAAGATGGTTCAACTATTCTAAGCTTCAAATTTTCTCTGTAAAATGGGAATTATATTTGAATGAACTGCAAAGCTAAATCAAACAACTTGCATAAGATTAATAAACATGTAGTATCATTTTTAGCACCCAGTGCTGAAAAAGGATTTTTTTCATTTCTTTTCATTCTTTTGTATTCTGCTTTCTGCAGGCTGAAGGTGCCTCCCTTCCTTGAACCCTTAAGGGGAAGCAACAGCAAGGTCAAATCTGCAGGAAGAAAGCTCTGGACAAGCTAACCTTCAGAAATCCATCTCTGAGTATCCTTTTGGTAACGTGTATAAGAAGTAAAACAGAGTATCATTTCTCTTTCACATTTTAAAGGAAAATCAACTGGGCAAAGTTGGAATCCCACAATCCATAATCACATATGTCGTAATGCTGCACCTGGCGGATTCTACGCTCTGGAATGGTGGTGTCCACACCTTTCTCGTACACCTTGTCTGCCTTCTTAGCGCAGTAGGCAGCGCGTCAGTCTCATTAATCTGAAGGTCCTGAGTTCGAGCCTCAGAGAGTGCAGCTTGTTTTTTTTTCCTCCACAGTCAAACTCGCCTAACCTTACTCTGCTAAAAAGAAAACGTATACAGGCTACACCAAAACCAAATCGAAAGGAACAAACAAAAAGTCAACATAAAATAAATCTGGGAGTTAGTGAAGAACAGGGAAGCCTGGGGTGCTGCAGTCCATGGCGTGGCAAAGAGTCAGACATGATTGAGGAGCTGAACAACAAAGTAAAATGACCAAATGCTGCCAGAGAAGCATTTGATAAAGGATCCATTGTTTGCTCAGGAGTGTAATACTAGATTTCAAGTCTGTTGCACTTCCCAGTAACTTCAGTAAAATCATAGATGAAGTAATGTAGACCACATCACAAAAATACCATATTTTTGTGTCTTCTCCATCTGATAGAAGACTTCTCTTTAGAGCACATTGGGGCTCTAAAGGACTCCCAATGGCAATTAAGGAATGGAAGATGTAAAATCATTTATTCTTTTTATCATGAAACAAATAATTGTTGTTTACACAACTATTTGGGTGCAGTGAATTAAGAGTGAATAAGATCTCCAAATTTCCTTCCTTGTGGAGCTACATTCCTCCATCTTTCGCTTCTTTTAGAGTGGCAGGATGCAGGGAGCTTGAAGATTTGACTAATGTGGTTTGTGAGGGTTCTTGCACTTTATCTCTGACATTCTGTGAGCTTGGAGGCTGGAGGGAGAAAGCGGAGACAGAGGTCACTTCTGGCATGCTGACAGTGTAGACAGTGTAAGTAGCCTTTTCAGGATAATCGAATATCTTGAAACCAATTTATTCTTTGGGGGCCAGATATATGTCCTTCCCCGTCCTTCACTAACTCCCAGAGTTATTTTATGTTGACTTTTTGTTTGTTCCTTTCGGTTTGGTTTCGGTGTAGCCTGTATACGTTTTCTTTTTAGCAGAGTAACATTAGGCTAGTTCGACTGTGGAGGAAAATAAACAAGCTGCCCTCTCTGAGGCTCGAACTCAGGACCTTCAGATTATGAGACTGACGCGCTGCCTACTGCGCTAAGAAGGCAGACAAAGCAAGGCTTTCACGTTCTAATTAAAATATGAAATAATATTTTTCAGGCATATCTATCAGTTTCCAGGTTTTAAAAAAATGTAACCAATGCTCCTTGAAAACCTTCCATATAAGACAATGCTGCACCCAGCGGATTCTACACTCTGAAATGATGGTGTCCACATCTTTAAGGTATACATCCACCAGTTGGATACTGGCCGGCAAGACCAGAACGATCCTGTCTTTTGTGGCTGTTTTCCTCTCTGATGTTCCAATGATTGGCCTCTTCTCTCCCTCAGAGATCTCAGTCTTGCTACTTCTGCTGCTGCTAAGTCGCTTCAGTGGTGTCCGACTCTGTGTGACCCCAGAGACGGCAGCCCACCAGGTTCCCCAGTCTCTGGGATTCTCCAGGCAAGAACACTGAAGCGGGTCTCACTCTTGCACTTTCTTTATATTCAAAAGAAACTTAGGAGATACCCAGTTAATATTAACTCACTAACTAAGTGAATGAATACCCCTCAAATGTGTCTACACTCCATATGTCGTTGTCTCACTTTACATCTCCACTTGCATGAACGCGACAGGAGGTGTTCTCTCTACAAAAAACACAGACTGGAAAACAACAACAACAAAAAAAAATACAGAGAGAACTTAACAGAAAAACCTCTCTGTCAGTCTATTGGGCTATTAATTAGACTAAGAGATTTATGAAGATTATTTCATATATTCCAATTGAATTTTGACAACTAGGTGTCATAATTTGCATTTTCCACATATGTTGGCAACTCAGAGAAGTGATGTGTCTGCTAAGCTGTAAAGTCTGGATTGAGAAGCAGATTATCTAATTCCAAATTATGTTATTTTTTTCTGCTGCAGCTGATAGTCTCACTGGATATTCTTCTCTACAATAGCTCATTCATACACACTCTAATTCCCAGTCTCCTCTCTGCTGGCCTTTCGGGCTTAGACTTCCAAGTCAAACTTTGGCTCATTCTCTTCCTTCAAAATCCACTTTCACTGAATAATATTGGCAAATCTGAACACTATTTTGTGAAGCTCTCTTGAATCTACCACTTCCTTTCCATTCAGTCAGCTCATATTCATTGGGGAGCTGCTCTGTGCCTGGCACTGTGGTAGCTTCAGGTGATTCAGAAGGAATAGGGTCACCCAGACTTCGGTTAGAAGGATATATATGCACAAGGGACAATCCTCTTAGTCTTCCTGGCATTTACAGCTAAATAATGGCTAAAAATATGTGTTCATGATGTCCCTCTGCTTCACTCTGACCATTCTTGATTTTTTAGTTTTGATGCCATCTTGCTTTTCTCTCAACTCTTTGGCTCTTCTTTCCACCTTTCTATATTGCGATTTTGCTCTCTTCGGTCAATTAGATCCATTGGTGAATGGTGTTGTTTAGTTAACTACTGGATCGATCATTAATGAGAGAGAAGTTTTGACACCTATAATGATAACTGTGGGTTTCTCTATTTTTCCTTTCAAGTTTATCAGCTTCAGTTCATGAGTTTTGAAGCTCAGTGGTCAGGGACGTAGAGCCAGTCTTGTCTTCGCCCGGAGGAGAGTGCAATGTGTGTCTGCTTTTCTCATTTCTTTGTATAGGTTGCAAGCTTTGTGGTTGTCAGCTGGAGCTCCTTAGTTGAAGGAGCCAAAACTGGAGAATGTGGGCATCGATCCCACTACCTCTCACATGCTAAGTGAGCGCTCTACCACTTGAGCTAATTCCCCACCTTCACCCTTGTGTTTTTTCCTCTAGCTTTTCAGAGTACCATCCCCACTTTATTTACTCTTCTGAGCAGCCTGAACTTCAGAAAATTTCAAGATCCTTAAAATGAAACCAGGACTGGACTAAGGGCACATCTTCTCAAAGATGCTTAAGGCAATAGTGTGATTGGTATCTATTCCTTTGCTGAAGAAAGGAGGGGAAAGTCACCATGGGAAAAAGAAGAGACAGAGGGAACATTTGGGGATTTCACTGTTGACTGATGAGAAACCAGATATTAAGAACCCATGTAGAAAAAAATGGTTGAAAGAAAATACATGCAAAAGGGAATAGGCTTTTAATTTGTTCTAGCTTTCACTCAACTTTAAACTATTATCATGGAAAAGGGAATGGCCACCCATTCCGATATTCTGTGTAGTGAATCCCACGGACAGAGGAGCCTGGTAGGCTACAGTTCATGGGGTCACAAAGAGTCGGACGTGACTGAGTGACTAACACTAAATTGCTATCTGTGTGACTTTTGTAACAGGAGTCCTAAACATCTGTGTTCCCTTACATCTTTTTTTGTTATTCACTAATTAGAAAGCAGAAAATTCTGTCTGGGAAATTTTAAGTCATATAAACTGCCATTCATCAATAAAATGTAAAACATCAAGTAAGGCATAAAGAAAGAGCAAAATAAATCAGCAGACCTGGAGAGTAACATTTTGGAAGTCAATAAAATAATTTATTAAATTATTCACTTATATTTGATCTACCTATTCCCTATCCTTACCTAATACTTCTGTTTCAAGGCAGAAGCCATATTTATGCCTTAACTCCAGGCACTGAGGACACAATGATTTGAGCCTCAAGATCCTTATATTCTAGAGGAGAGACAGGAACCTTAAAAGAAAATTCATAAGACAATTTCTAAAACACAGTGCTTGTGAGGAAGGTGGCATAAGTTGATGGACAGATTAAAATCACGGTAAGAGGCATTAGCTAGGGAGGGGGGTCTCAGTAGCAAAGTAACATTTGACTTAGGGACTGAGTGCCAAGAAGTAGGCATATTACTAAGTCTGATTCAAAATGAGAAGTTATATTAGTCAGAATCTGAGAGGTGAAGAAAAGTCCTCTGTGTGCATTTGGGAAACCCAGACAGAGCCCAGTTACCAAAGACCCACAGAAAAGTCAAAATGTAAGAAAATTTCCAGCTCATTTCAAGACTGTGGTGCCAAAGGCCTAACCAAATGGTGGGCTTGCTGAAGGAGCCTCCAAGGGCATCATCCATAGGATTCTTTGTGTCTGAAGAAGCTTAAGATCCAGTTAAAGGAGAGGGAAGTCTTTTAGTAAAAAGCAAAGTGCAAGGGCTGTTCATAGTTCTGCATGGTAGAATTATGACCCTCTTTAATGTTCCTTTCTGTTTTTGGACTTCATCAGGATCTGATCACTAATGCTGTTAAATATATTTCCTGTATTACCTGCTGGAATCCCTCCTGTATTACCTGCTGGAATCCCTCCTGCCTCATTTGAAATATTTTAGCTGCCTGTGCAAAGAGGAAAAATTCTATTTGGGATTCTATATGTGGAAGTCAAATATCACCAGATTGTTTCAATTCTTGGAGATATTTCTGAAGGTGTTAATTTAGACTGTCATTACAGGTACTGTGATGGTTGGGCTGGAATGGATGGGTAAGAAACTTCCATAAGGAAGAACCACCCAAAGATCCTACTCCTATTCTTGTTTATGAGTTTACTCTAAGAATTCCCCTGATTTCACATCTTCTTTTTTATTTTGTTTTTGACAATCTGGGTCTTTCTGGTTCCCTCTCAGACCCGGGCAACTCAGTCCTCAGACTCACAAGTTCTGTCATCCATCTTGTCTCTTTAAATGTCCCTCAACAGATTTCTCTCTTTCCCCAGGTCAATGGGTCCCATAAATGTCCATTACAAAATAGCCTTCTTTTCACCAGATTCTCTCTGTTTACAAGGATGGGAGGTCCACTCTCCCACAACTCTTGAGTGTTGAGAAGGAAAGGCCATCATACTCCAGAACAGATCATGCTCACTCCCTTCACCGCATGTTTTTTGTCCTTATTGTAGTATAATGACAAAGTGGGTGCATGCGTGCTCAATCACTCAGCTGAGTCCAACTGTTTGTGACAGAGAGTATTGGTCAAAGACCAAGTCTGTGCTCTCTTCTGGGTGAAATAAGAAAAGAACCAGAAATTTATAAATCTTCATTTTAAAAACAAATCCAATATTTCCCAAAGTTGGGTTCAGGAAAGGTCCTCTGAGGACTCAGGTCTTGTGGAGAAGAAATGATAGAGAAAAACTGGTGGAAACAAGTATCTTTCCCACTAGCTTTGAGTGCAAAGAAGGGTTTGTAACATTGAACCTAATTCCCATGTCCTAACTCTCTTTTTGATCTGAAATCTTTCCGGTGAATCTAAACTTCTTCACCAATGATTTTACTGAAGTTACTGGGAGTTGCAACAAACTTGAAATCTAATTTCAACCTTCTAAGCAAATATTCGGTCATTTTTCAAATGTTTTGCTGGTGCCCACCTTAATTTTACTTGCTGTTGGGTTTTTCCTGCAACATAACTTTAGCCAGGCCAAAAAAAGTGTCATCTGCCCTCTCTGAGGCTCGAACTCAGGACCTTCAGATTATGAGACTGACGCGCTGCCTACTGCGCTAAGAGGGCAGACAGTGTAAGTAATACGTATTGAAAGTAGAGAGGAAATAGTATTTTCCGACTGCCCACACTTTTATCAGTTCCTAGTTTTTAATAACTACTTGAAAATCATTCCAATAAACCAATGACAAACCCAGTGGATTCCACATTAGGAATGATGCAGTCCATGCCTTTCCAGTATTCACCCCAAAATAAGACCATCTTGGCTGCATGGCTAGGGACAATAAATGTGCTCTCTTCTTAGTCTTGGATTCCAAAGATGAGCTTTTTCCTGCCCTCGGAAATCTCAGCTGATCTTACATTTTCCATGATCTCCTTGTTGAAAGAAACATAGAAGTTGCCTAGTTAATATTAGTTCACTGAGTGAATCAATAGTCCTCAAGTCTGGACTTCTCTGTCCTACTCATCTCCATTCGTACCTACATGGCTGGAGACATTCTTCCTACAAAAACCGCAAACTGACAAAAAGCCATCTTGTTTTTTCAGCCTTACATACTAATTCATACTAGGAGATTTATGGAGATTATTTCATACAGTCCACTTGAATTTAGGTAATAAACCTATGTACCATATTTTGTACTTTCCAGACAAAAGGCTGAGAGAAGTTAAGTAATATTTCTGTTAAACAGCAAAGTATGAATTGAGAGAAATTATTAGATTCCAAATTGTGAGTTCTCTCTCTACGCCAGTTCACACCCACTATCTAATTCCCAACTTCTGTGCTGGACTTTAGGGTTTCGACTTCCAAGTCCTTCAAAACCCATATAAAATGATCTGCCAAATACTAAACACTATTCTTGTGCAGCTTTTTTTAATCTGTCACTTCCTTTCCATTCATTCAGCGCATTATTGTTGTGGAGCTGCTCTGTGCTAGGCACTGTTGCAGGCTTAGGGGATTGTGAGGGAATCTGATTACCCCCAGGCCTCAGGAGTAGGAAGGATAAATATGAACAAGGAATGATCCACTTCCAGTTTCACCACTTTCAGTCTCCCTGGCATTTACAGCTAAATAACTCTTTCTAAAATACCACTTTTCTGCTTCACACTTACACTTTTTGGTTTCCTTGTTTTGATATAATTTTGCTTTTCTCTCAACTCTTTGATCTTTCTTTCTACTGACACTGCGATTTTACTTAATAAGGTCATTTAGATTCAGCGGTGGATAGTGTTTAGTCCCACACTGTATTTTCCAATTTGTTATCTACTAGATCTATCAGTTAAAGAGAGAGGATTGTTGACATCTTCAACAATAATTGAGGACTTTTCTATGTTTCTTTTCAGTTTCATTAGCTATTGCTTTTGGGTTTTGAAGCTCTGTGGTCAGAGGCATGCAAATTTAGGATAGTTATTTTATTAGTGAGTTGACATCTTATAAATGTATAGCTTCTCAAATTAATACCTGGAATTTTTCTCTGCTTTGAAATCCACTTAGTCTTATAGTAATATATCTACTTTATTTTTTTTTATTAATGCTTGCATGAGGTCTGTTTTCCTATTCTTTGCTTTCAATCTCCTATATAACTTTTAATCTTGAGTACAGCTTTTCATCTCACAACTAACTGTATTTGAAGTGGATTTATTCTAATCAGTATATATATTTTTAATATATTGTGACAAACTGATTTTATTTGATATATCCAGATTGTTAGAATGCATTAAAAATAAATTGCTGACTATAATGACTCAAATAATATTATTGTTAATAATTTTGCTTTTAGATTTACTAAATAATTTATTAAAAGCTTGTTTCGTTTGTTTCTTATTTTCCTCTGCTCCTCTTCCTCCCTACCCTTACTTGACTTATTTAAACATTGTTAGTATGTGATGTATTGATTACCATATATATCCTTAATATTTCACAGTTTACTTAGAATCAATAAATTACCATTCAAGTTGTGTATAGACCTCACTACCATTTAGTCCCTTTACCACAACCACTTCATATAGTGCATATAGATACAATGAAAATTCAATCAGACAATGTAATGATTTTCAGTTTCAAGCATCAAACATACTTTAAAGAATTGAAGAGGAACATAAAAGTCTATTATTCTTTCCCAGTTATTTCCTTCTCTTCTATGGTTCCAATGACAAATTGAAGTCATAAGGGAGTAATCACAGTTCAGGCATACAAAAATGGAGAGGATGGCTATTAAGGATCTGGCCTTAGACCAGTCCCTATATCACTGTACCAAACCCAGGGCCACCAACAGCCATAGTCGAACAACATCCACCAGCTGCAAACTTGTAGTCTCAAGGTTTCCCCTTGTAACTAAGTAACCATTGCAGACCCTAACCAATTCTGGCTTCATAAGCTGTCTTTCTTCTTGCTAGCATCAATTACAATGCTAAACAAACAGCTTATGTCACTGTGTGACCTTGCAGTTTTTCCCTTTAATAAGCTTCCTTCATTTTGTAGTCCAATGGAACACAACTCTTGTGCTTCTTAAATCTGTGTTTCCCAGGCTGCAGTCCTAGTAAACCTCCAATATAGGCTATTTCAAATGAGTTTCTGTTTCTGAAATTTTGGTTAACTTTCTCCATTTATACTATCCAATATATTTCCCTCTAGTATCATTTTTCTTGTCTCACAGCATTACTCTTTTCTAGAACTTCCATTAGCAATGGAGTCATTCAGTTTACCTTCAAATGAGCAGGTAAACTTTATGTCTGTCTGAAAGGTATTTTTGCCATATTTAGCTATTAGATTGACAGGTCTTTTCTTTCAAAATAACATAAAAATCATGTTATTTTGTTATGGTTCTTACAGTTTCTGATAAGAAATTAACAATCATTCAGATTGCTGTTTTCCTTTCATTTTCTTCTGGTACTTTAGAGCATTCCCCCCCCACCCCTTTCTAGTTTCAAGCAGTATAATTGTCATCTGTCTGCCTGTAGGTTTATTTGATTTTATCCTGCTTTAGGGTTGCTGAATGTTTATATCTTTTGCCAAATTTGGGTAACCAATTCCCCCCCACCAATGTTTCCCTTCTTCCTCTATTGAGTCTCCAATGATGTGAATGTAAGAATATTGCTATTTTCCTGTTTGTCCCTGGGGTTCTGTCCATTTTTTAAAATACACTTGCCTCTCTGTCATTTGGATTGAATATTTACTATTGTTCTATCTACACATTCTTTTTTCAGGTCTGAAGTTGCAATTTGGATGTATATTTTTTTTGCAGTGCTTCTTAAAAGCTGGAGAATGTAGGTATCAATCCCACTGCCTCTCTCATGCTAAGCAAGTGTTCTTCCACTTGAGTTAATTTCCCACCTTTATCGAGCTCTTTCCCCCAGTGTGTCAGAGTACCATCTCCATTATTCGCTTGAAATCAGGACTACTAAGGGCATGTCTTCCCAAAGGTGACCTGAAGCAAAAGTGAGATTTGTACCTATTTCTCCTCTAAGGAAAAGGGGTGAGAAATAGCCATGGGAAACACTTGGTGCTCCAAATTTCACATTTCAGACATTCTGAGATAGAAGTGAAAATGTCCCAGTTGGGAGGACTCACCCAGAACAGCCAGCTAATAACAGGACCTTAGGATGATTATCTGTTTCTTAAAAGTGAGATGAAAATGACACACCAACAGGAGTGCGATGATCACTGATTCCTTTTAGGGGAGAAGGCAAACTGATTTTCCCTAGATGGTGGAAGGCAAAAACAGCTGTTTCTCCTCGATTTCCATCCAAGGACCTCTCGCGTGTTAGGCTAGTGAGGGAAACTACACCGCACTAGGGAAACTACACTACACTAGGGAAACTCACGCTGTGTTCTATTTTAAGATATTTTTCCATTGTTACTGAGGCAGGTCATGAGAAATTATATATCTGCACCATATGATACAACAATTAAAAAGCACAAAATATTACTGATAAGAGCCATCAGAAATAAGACACAAGAGCATGTTACAGTGAAGGAAAAAATATGGACATTGAGCGGTACAGATGAAGAGTGATGATGATGCTGTTAAAAGATGATGCTGTTAGAGTGCTGCACTCAGTATGCCAGCAGATTTGGAAAACTCAGCAGTGGCCACAGGACTGGAAAAAGTCAGTTTTCATTCCAATCCCAAAGAAAGGCAATGAATGTTCAAACTATCACAGACTGTATTAATTTCACATGCTAGCAAGGTATACTCAAAATCCTCCAAGCTAACCTTCAGCAGTACCTGAACCAAGAACTTCCAGATGTACAGGCTGAATTTAGAAAAGGCAAAGGAACCAAAGATCAAGTTACCAACATCCTTGGATCATAGAAAAAGCAAGAGAATTCCAGAAAAACATTTATTTCTGCTTCATTGACTATGCCTTTAACTGTGTGGATCACAACAAACTGTGGAAAATTCTTAAAGAGATGGGAATACCACCTTACCTACCTACCGAGAAACCTGTATGCAGGTGAAGAAGCAATGGTTAGAACCGGACATGGAACAACAGACTGGTTCCAAATTGGGAAAGGAATACATCAAGGCTTTGTACTGTCACCTTGCTTATTTAACTTATATGCAGAGTACATCATGCGAAATGCCAGGCTGGATGAAGCTTGAGCTTGAGTCAAGATTGCTGGGAGAAATATCAATAATCTCAGATATGCAGATGAAACCACCCTTATGGCAGAAAGCGAAGAGGAACTAAAGAGCCTCTTGATGAGGGTGAAAGAGGAGAGTGAAAAAGCTGGTTTAAAACTCAAGATTAAAAAAATGAAGATCATGGCATCTGGTTCCATCACTTCATGGAAAACTAGACGGGGAAACAATGGAAACAGTGAGAGACTTTATTTTCTTGGGCTCCAAAATCACAGATGGTGACTGCAGCCACGAAATTAAAAGACGCTTTCTCCACAGAAGAAAAACTGTGACAAACCTAGACAGAATATTAAAAAGCAGAGACATTGCTTTGCTGACAAAGGTCTGTCCAGTCAAAGGTATTGTTTTTCCAGTAGTCATGTATGGAAGTGAGAGTTGGACCATAAAGAAAGCTGAGTGCCAAAAAATTGATGCTTTTGAACTGTGGTGTTGGAGAAGACTCTTGAGAGTCACTTGGGCTGTAAGGAGCTCAAACTAGTCAATTCTAAAGGAAATCAGTCCTGAATATTCACTGGAAGGACTGATGCTGAAGCTGAAACTCTAATCCTTTGGCCACCTGATGTGAAGTACTGACTCATTGGAAAAGACCCTGATGCTGGGAAAAGATTGAAAGCAGGAGGAGAAGGGAACAATAGAGGATGAGATGGTTGGATGGCATCACCAACTCAATAGACATGAGTTTGAGCAAGCTCCAGGAGATGGTGAAAGACAGGGAAGCCTGAAGTGCCACAGTCCATGGGGTCACAAAGGGTCAGACAACACTGAGCAACAAATATAAAACACCTGCCCTCTCTGAGGCTCGAACTCAGGACCTTCAGATTATGAGACTGACGCGCTGCCTACTGCGCTAAGAGGGCAGATGCTCATAGCTTCTGGCATTGAAAGTAAAATATAAAATAGTACTTTCCAGGCATGTCCATCAGTTTCCAACTTTTAAAGAATGTGACCATGCTACTTGTAAATCATTCCATTTAAACCAGTGCTGCACCTGAAGGTTTCTGCATCCAGGAATGGTGGAGTCCACACCTTTCCAGCCTATACGCAACAACTGGACCCTCTGGCCTGCAGTTCCACTTGTACTGGTCCAGTAACAATTGTACTGGTCTTTTGCTGCTCTTTTTCCCTCTTGTGGTCTAATGATCTGCCTGTTGCCTCCTTCAGAGACCTCAGTCACTCTTACACTTTCCTTGATACCTTATATTCAAAAGAAACTTAAGAAGTACCCAGTTAATACTATTAATAGTTCACTGACTGACTAAGTGAATTAGTACTCCTCAAATCTGTCTGAACTCCATACTTCTTGGTCTCACTCTATGTCTCCAGTTACATCTACATGCCCGGAGATATTCTCCTTACAAAAAAAACACAAACTGAACTTAATTCAAAACCTTCTCATTTGTTTCAGCCTTATAATGATACTAAGGGATTTATGGAGATGATTTCATTCATTCAAATTGAATTTCAGCAACAAAAGAATGCATCATAATTTACATTTTTCAGGTATAATGGAGACTCAGAAAAGTTAAGGTCCCAGAGCTGCTAAGTAGCAAAGCATGAATTGAGAAACAGACTTGAAATTCCAAATTGTGATTTTATTTTTCTGCTGCAGCTGAGGGTCTCACTGTCTGTTCTCCAAAATAATTTATTCATCTAAACTTTAATTCCTAGCCTCTTCGGTGCTGGTGTTCTGGACTTAGACTTCCAAGTCAATTTTGGTTCATTCTCCGGCTTCAAAATCCACATTCACTGTCCCGGCAAATACTATTATTCTTGTGAAACTCTCTTAAATCAAGTCCTTTCCATTCATTCAGGACATATTCATTGGGGAGCTGCTCTGTGCTTGGCACTGCAGTAGGCCCAGTTGATTCAGAAGAAATCTGACCACCCAAACCTCTGGAGCTAGTATGTATACTGACAAGAGACAGTCTTTTTCTTGTTTCACTACTTTCAGTCTTCCCTGGCACTTACAACTAAATAATACTTTAAAAAATGTTTGTTTCCACAATGTCCCTTAGCTTCAATCTGACCATTCTTGATTTTTTATTTTTGATATGATCTTGCTTTTCCCTCAACTCTTTGGTAGAACTTCATTGTGATTTTGCTATCTGGATCAGTTTGATCCATTGATATATGGTGGTGTTTATTTTTTCAACGTGTTTGTTGACTTTCCTTATCTACTAGATTCATCATTAATGAGAGATGTACATAGTGAAGGCCAATAGAACCAGGCCTGTCCTGTTTTGCCCTTGCTCAGGGAAGGGTCCAAAGTGTCTAATTTTTTCCTCTCTTTCTACAGTTTGGAAGATTTGCAGTTCCTCAGCTGAAAGAGTAAAAACTGGAGAATGTGGGCATCGATCCCACTACCTCTCACATGCTAAGCGAGCGCTCTACCACTTGAGCTAATTCCCCACATCCAGCATGCATCTATTCCTTCCATTTCTCAGTGGACTGTGTCCACGTCATTATTCATTCTTCCAGGCTGCCAGAACTTCAGGAAATGTCACGGTCTTTAAGCTGGACTAAGGGTCCATCCAAGGATCCTCCAAGGCAAGAGAGCAGTTGGTACCTATTCCTCTGCCAAGGAAAAAAGAAAGTCACTGCGACAAAATCTGGCCAAAAAACTATATGCGTTTCAGATTTTCCTGACAGAAGGGACCACATCCCATTTGGGAGGACTCACCCAGAAGAGTGGGCTAATGCAGTCGGACTATCTCAGATTGATAACCTGTTTCTTAAACATGAAACTAAAACAGCAAAACAACAGAAATGAGATGATCACTGGTTCCCTTTAGGGGAGGCAGAGGGCTGAGTTTTCCTAGATGATAGAAGGTACAAGGGAGCAATTGTTTCTGCTCAGTTTTGAACCAAGGGACTCCAGTGTGTTAGGCAAGTGTGATAACCACTATACTACAGAAACTTACCCATTGTTTTATTTCTGGAATATTTATGGGATTCTTGCTGAGGCAGGTCTTGAGAAGTTATGTATTTACACTATATGCAAGAACAAAAAAGAAGTACATACTATTACATGCAAAAGCCATCAGAAATTAGAGGTGAGACATAGAGAAAAGGAAAAATGCATGGACATTGTAAGATGTAGATGTAGAGCAAACATAGGATGGAAGGAAAAGGCACAGATGTAGGGATTCCTGTGTTCAGAAATATACCTGCTCAATTGGAGTGGGTGTATGTGTGTTTGTGTGTATAAAATAGACATGAAGGGAAACAGTGGTTGAAAAGCCTGGACACATGAAGATACACTGGAGAGAAAACTGGAGGCTTAAGAACACTTGAAAAAATTCCATGCAGACAGCTTACATAATCAAGGTAATATTTTATGATAAATTTTTAATTTTGACTGCCATATAAGTAAGAAATGGGGAAACTGGAATTAAGGAGAATAAAAAGAAGTTATGTTAAGGGATTGAGGTTTATTCTTTTAGCTTCTGAGATTAGCAGTAGCATCAGTGTTTCTGCATCTCCAATCCAAGACACTGTCTGGCGCAGAATACTTTCTCCATAAACATAGACTAGATCCAGGCATAGATGCATGAGAAGAAAGAGAAAGATTCTGGAGAGTTATGTAGGAAGGATCTACAATATCTAAGTATGTGTCAAGACGCTGGATGTAGAGATTTGAGGGAGAAGAAGTAGTCAAGGACACTTAGAAGTCTGGAACCTGGGTGGCAGACACAGAAGTGATTTTGATTTAGCGTCTGATGAGTGGAAAAATAAATACACTCATTTAACAATTTGTTCTATGAATGTATGAAGGGAGGAACTGGTATTCCTTATAGATTTATGAGACTATACCTTAAATTAAAAGACAAGCTCACATCTTTTCATATAGAAAACAAACAACCAACTAGCTTTTAATGTCTGGTTTTGCTCCTTAGAGCTAACAGACTTGAGAAAAATGATTCAACTCCCCTGAAATTCAATTCCATCTTTCAAATGGTAGTGATGATATTTGGGTTATTTGCAAGGTTAATCAAACGACTTGCATAAAATCAATAAACTTTCAGGACACTTTCTAGAATGTGGTGCAGATTAGATCTACAGAAACTACCCCAGATCTACAGGTTAGATCTACAAAAGCTAACCCACTGTCTCCTCCTATGCTGCTGCTAAGTCACTTCAGTCGTGTCTGACTCTGTGTGACCCCATAGACGGCAGCCCACCAGGCTCCCCCATCCCTGGGATTCTCCAGGCAAGAACACTGGAGTAGGTTGCCATTTCCTTCTCCAATGCATGAAAGTGAAAAGTCAAAGTGAAGTCGCTCAGTCGTGTCCGATCCTGCCTAATATCCAAAATCTTGTAACAATCACAGTTGTTTTTATAGAGACATACACAATGAGTGGGAGAGCCCCAAATTCTCAACTGCACCCAGAACAGTGCATTAACAATATATATTTGTTACATGATTTAAAAAATAAATGATTTTACCCTTCCCCATATCTTAACTGTGGTTGGACAATCTTTAGAGCATGAATTTGGAAGAGAAAACTTCTGTTGCTTCTCCGACCAGGAGGAGAGGAAGATCAAAAATATACTATAGCTTTTATTTTCTGGTGTAATCTAAATTTCTGGTCCATTTCACTCAAACTGCTGGGAGGTGCAACAAACCAGAAAATTGATTCCATTTTCTTGAATGAGTATTGAATATTGGAACATCCACCCAGTGCTTTGGAGAAGGAAATGACAACCCACTCCAATATTCTTGCCTAGAGAATCCCATGGACAGAGGAGCCTGGTGGGCTGCCATCTATGGTGTTGCACAGAGTCTGACACAACTGAAGCGACTTAGCAGCAGCAGCAGCATCCAATGCTTATCAGGCAGCATTTGCTAATTTTCTTTTGTATTGATTTCTTTAAGCGCATATTACACACATTTTCTTTTCTTTCAACTTGGCTTTTCAACAGGCCGACTGTGAAAAAAAGTGAGGGCCTGCCCTCTCTGAGGTTTGAACTCAGGACCTTCAGATTATGAGACTGATGCGCTGCCAGCTGCGCTAAGAGGGCAGACAAGCTAACATCTGTACATTGAAGTTAAAATATGAAACAGAATTTTCCAAGCATGTCTACTTCATCTGTTTTCAGATTTTAAAGAATCTACTCTATGTTATTTGAAAATCACGATGTTTAAGTCAATGCTGCATGGGTAGGATTCCATATTTATGAAAGGTAGAATCCATGCCTTTCCAGTATTCAACCTAAGACAGGACCATCTATACTTCAGTACTAAGGACAATTCATTGTGTCTGTCTTTTGCTGGTCTTGTGTTTGAAAGACATCGTGTTTCCTGCTCTCAACCAAGCTTACATCTTTCATGATCTTTGTTGAAGAAACGTAGAAGGTGCTCAGTTAATATTTCTTCTCTGACTGACTGAATCAGTATCCCTCAAATTTGTCTATAGTCCATACTTCTCTATCTTTACTTCTCTGCTTGCATCTATGTGACTGGAGACATTCTTCCCTACAAAAACATAAACAGAACTTAATTAAAAAAATTTTTCCTTTTTTTCAACTTTATATGCTATTAATTACGCTAAGAGATTTATGGAGATTATGTCATGTAGTCTAATTGAGTTTTGGCAACAAAACTATTTATTGTAGTTTACTAAACCAAACTTTGGGCTGCTAGCCCCAGAGCAGCAAAGCCAGTCTGCTGCCATCAGGTTGTGATGAAGGAAGGTGAAGGATTTATTGCAGGGTGCCAAGCAAGGAGAACTAGCTCAAAAGATTCAGATACCCAAAGTCTTTCAAGGCAACGTTTTTAAAGACAATGTGAGGGTGACTGTCTCAGGGTGTATAATCAAGGGCTTCCCAGGTGGCTCAGTGGTAAAGAATCCACCTGCCAATGCAGGAGATGTAAGAGACTCAAGTTTGATCCCTGGGTAGGGAAGATCCCCTGGAGTAGGAAATGGCAACCCACTCCAGTATTCTTGCCTGGGAAATCCCATGGATAGAGGAGCCTGGCGGGCTACCATCCATGGGGTCCTGAAAAGTCAGATGTGACTGAGCCCAGGACAGTGCGACAGTGTGATAGTGTGAGGGAGACTGTCTCAGGGTGCATTAAGAGCCAACGTGCAACTCTTTGATTGGCTGATGATGAGGTAACAAGGTAATATTTTGGGTAACAATTGTCAGTTTTTGCCTCCAACGAGTCTGAGATCTCCAAACTATTGGTTAGCATGCAGTCAACTTTTTCATCTGGTAGGAGTTTTAGTATCTGCAAAATAATTCAAGGATATGGCTCATAATATTAACCATATCCCTTGAGGAGAAACTAAAGGCTCAGGGCTCTATTTTATGGCTAAACTATTGTCTTGTTTGAACGCTTTCCTTTGTTTCTGCATTTTCTCACTTCTCTGATTAAATTTGCTCTTTGAAGTTGAGAGAAGATCTCAGATACCAATTTTTTCTTTTCACAAACAAGAGTTAGGGGGGACACGGGGTGAGGCTGGTGTCTGTCTCTGGAGGAGGAATTTGGTGTTAATTTTGAAGTTGAATGCAACAACCTCATCCAGCTGGGTGATCAGAGAAGCTTTCTTTTCCCATTCTGAAGATACTAATGTGGGGGTTCACTATGAATTTATGTTTCTGTGTACAGAATGTCAATTGAATCAACTTGTTTTGAGAAGAAAGGGAATCTGAATCAACAGAAATTTTAAGATAACCTCTGCTTCCTTTCGGAGAAGCAATGGCACCCCACTCCAGTACTCTTGCCTGGAAAATCCCATGGGCGGAGGAGGCTGGTAGGCTGCAGTCCATGGAGTTGCTAAGAGACACGACTGAGCGACTTCATTTTCACTTTTCACTTTCATGCATTGGAGAAGGAAATGGCAACCTACTCCAGTGTTCTTGCCTGGAGAATCCCAGGGACGGGGGAGCCTGGTGGGCTACCGTCTATGGGGTCGCACAGAGTAGGACACGACTGAAGCGACTTAGCAGTAGCAGCAGCAGCAGCATGCTTCCTTTTACAAATAGCAGGTTTGAGACTGCAATCAGAAGTTAATACAAACTTCAGGAGAATAAAAATATTTACCTTTATGAAAAATGGCTGGAGTGGAAACTGGGATTTGGACAAGAATCCAGGAGCAGAGGGGCTAAATGTATGTATTTATTTGTTTGCCTTTGATCAACATGACTACCTGGGAGAGGAAGAAGAGGAAATTTGGTTTTCCATCAGGGAGTGTCATTCAGGCCCTACGGAGACAAATAAAGCAGGAAGTGGGTCTAGGAACAGTGAGGGCTATGGGGTAACAGGGTAGGTTGCATTTTAGCTGAGGTCATCAGACTGAGCAGAGGACATTTGAACTTTCCTGCTGTCAAGTTTCACAGTTACCATAGTTTCAGGCTAATAAGGAGAAGGCAATGGCACCCCACTCCAGTACTCTTGCCTGGAAAATCCCATAGACTGAGGAGCCTGGTAGGCTGCAGTCCATGGGGTCGCTAGGAGTCGGACACAACTGAGCGACTTCACTTTGACTTTTCACTTTCCTGCATTGGAGAAGGAAATGGCAACCCACTCCAGTGTTCTTGCCTGGAGAATCCCAGGAACGGGGGAGCCTGGTGGGCTGCCGTCTATGGGGTCGCACAGAGTTGGACACGACTGAAGCGACTCAGCAGCAGCAGGCTAATAATAAAGAGATGATAAAGTCTTCCTAATGAATTTGAAGGAGGGGAAAATACTGGAGTGTGATTATTATTCTGCTTTCTGGAAAACACTTGAGAGATCTGATTAGGGTGTTAGTTTTCTCACAGTTAGGTTGGTTACAACCTGCTGTTAACTCCATTACCTTGAAGGAGGAAAGGAACAGGTTGCGCTGGCTGGACTGACTCCATTTTTAAAAGGAAAAGAATTCCTTCTTGCCCTCTCAATGAACTTTGGACTTCTTATCCGGTAACCATGGAAACAACACACCAAATGGCCGGGCAGCTCCCTCACTCCCTGCACGGTTTCCCCCACCCCCCAAGGGACAAACACCCGACCAGGCAGAGCTCACACCTAGACTCCCTGGAGCCAGGAAGAGTGTAATAAACCAGTATATAATCAATCATCTGTGTGATCTTTGTAATGCCCATTGATGTGGGCTACTCTGCATGACTAGGTGACCTTCAGATTGTGAATTATGGATGTAACCTGATTGTATCTGTAACATTTTCCAGAGCAGTTTAAGAAATTTGGGGATGTGGGCATGGGCACGTACACTTTAGGTATAAAAGGTTGTTATAAAAATCGGTCGGGGTCCCTGGCTAAAGAGGAAACTCTGCCTTGGACCCGCAGGTGTAATAAACTGCATTCCACTATTCACGCTGTGCTTCTAAGTGGCTTTCCTTCCCGAAGCGTTTGGCTACAAGTTGGTTAGTAATCTGGATAATCAAGATACCCATTACCTTGTTAGAAGTCCCCTGAACAGAGTGAAGCATAGCTACAAAGGATGGCTCGGTAGAGGGAGGGGCCGGTCCTGATGAGTATGAAAGCAGGAAGGGAATAAGAATGCAAATTCATCAAGACTTTCCTCCTGCCCAGCACACTTTGGCTCAGCAACCTGGGTGGGCAGTGGTATGGGTGGTATCTGTCTTTTGACTCTAGAAATGTACCTCCTATTCCAGGCTTTAAAAGAAAAAGTTTGATCTACAGTATCCTAAAAGGCCACAAGGCAGCCAGGATGAAAGGAGCCATTTCTTGCCACTCTCTTTCTCTTCTTTGTTTTCGTTTCTCTTCTTGTCTGTCCTCGAATTCCTTCAGCCGCCTCCAGGGCTCTTTCAGCATGGATCTCAGTAGACAAGGATAGAAAAATTCGTCCATTTACTGCCCTTCTGTTAGCTGACCCGGCTGCTTGAGCGTCCTCGACCCTCACGAGGAGTCACTCCTCGAGGGCAGCGACCGCAGGGACTTCTCAACTTTGAGTCGCCGACCCCGGACTGCGCTTGATGCGCTTAAAGCGCGGTATTGGGTTGACGTTCTGCAGACATCTGCGGGGCAGGGAAATATGCTGGCAGCTCCTCCCAGCAGATCCCATTCGCATCCCCCAATCCTTGACAGATACAAGATCCAAATTGTCCTTGCTTGCTGTGTGAAGATCTGAACGCTTACGAATTGCTTTTCCTCACCCGAGGTTCTTCTAAGACCTGACCGCTGATTCCCACGCGTTCTGCCCTCCCTGGGGTCGCAAAGAGTCGGACACGGCTGAGCGACTGAACTGAACTGAACTGCCCTGCCTACTTACGGTTCTCTCCTTTGTTGTTTATGACATCGCTTTTGCTTATTTCGGTGTAAACTTTGACAGTTGAACGTTGGAGAAATTTTTGCAGAATTCGTCGAGGATTCTATTCTCTAGAGAGCACTATATTCTCAAGAGGCAAGCGTTCTCAAAAGGGAGAGATTTCCATGTAACAGGCTATAGTACAAAAGATATTAGTTGATGTGCAAGATTCCTGTCTTATTCTTTTGTGTATCTTTTCTAGCCCCGCCCAGGTCATCTTCCCTTCATTTTTGTGGTGATCGAACAAGTCACAATAAAGGTTTAAAGAGGACTCCCTCATACTAAGAGAGTCTCAGGTGGGTTGTAAAAACATACCACCCTACCACCCCCCTAAAGAGGGGAGAGGGAACTTCGAGCCAGCCAGGAGTCGAACCTGGAATCTTCTGATCCGTAGTCAGACGCGTTATCCATTGCGCCACTGGCCCTATCGGTATGGGTGCTCTTAAAACCATCATTAATTAGCATTTAAGAAGTTTTTGCACTTTCATATCATGGAATTTCTGGATGTAGCCGATGTACACTCGCTCTTCTTTTGATTTTTCTGCCCTCTACTTTCCCAGATGGGACGATATAAGGAATTATGGTCTACTTTGAAGCCTCATTACAGCAATAACCTGCCAGCCTAAAGTCCTTGACCTCCTGGTGAAGGGGCTGGAAGGAGCGAATGATGGAGTTCTTAGGACTTTGCTAATGAGAACGGAAGGAAATCGGAAAACAGGGACCAGAGTAAACAAATAAAATAACAGAAATATTCGCAAACCTAATCGAGTCCTTAATTTCCCCTGCCCCGTTTGGATCTTGCTCTTTCCTTGTACGCCTAGGGTGCAGAGCACACCCCTCATTTCGGCATTTATCACATTGTTGTGAACAGCTGTTTGCTCAGTGGTGCTCCCCACTCAATTGTATATTTCTTAAGGCCAGCATGCTCCGTATCTACAATGACTAATTTTACATTAAAAGTTTGCATGCATGAACGAAGTGTTGAGAAAAATGCCTGTAAGCATCAGGAAAACAGTTTATGGTACAGGTAGGCATCACGAGTCTGTGATTCAATGCTGTCTCAACCCAGATGTTTAAATGGAAGAGCAAAGGCATGCTATGTACAGCGGCAGAGTTCTAGTTTCCTGAATATACTTTGAGGCTCATGGTGGCTGTTTATGTACTCAGGGGTGGAGGCTGGGCATGTGTCCATTAAGTCTGAAGCCAGTGACAATCAGACAGTAGGACTGGGCTGGAGCTACTGGCTGAGAAGTAGGCCTTCTAAGTGAAGAGAATGCAGAGTCTGCTGACAGCAATGAAAAAACTTAGTGAACCAAGGGCGCACCAGACCAATATTTTTAATATCATTTATGTAGCTTGTTTCGAGTTTTTCATAATGCCAATGATCAGGAGGACTTAGAACACAATTCTTACAGAACTATAAGACATCTAGCCTGAAGATTCCTCCCCAATAAAGGACACTTTCGGTAATAGCTCTACAATTATTTGAACGACAGCATTCAACTGACTTACAATGGATTTACTATCATACATGACAAGTCAAAAAGGTAGGGAGGCTATGAGCCTCATTAATTCAGTAACTCTATGATGTTATTCAGAACCAAGATTATTTGAATGACCGAGTCTTTGCATTATGTCATTCTCACTATATGGATCTTATACACCAGCTGGTTTCCTTGTAGTACTTCTGACTTTCACAATATCAAGATAAACTCCAGGAAAATAAGCAGACTTCTTTATTGTATCTCTTGTTAACAACAACTTCTCTTATACATTCCTTAGTGGATTTCCCCCTCACATTGGCTAGCTTTGTATCACACATTCTTACCTAATCCAAGTACTGCCAAGAATGTGACCACTGTGATCAGTTAGATCAATCATAACTCTGCCTATGCAGCTGAGATAGGGTCCACCTCCTGCAAAGCCAAGGCAGTATAGAAAAGGTTATGTGAATGAAATCATGTTTCTGTTCGAGAGGAGGAATAGGGGCTCTGCTGTTGTTAACTGGCGGTGGAACAAACAAGCAATATTAGTTGCTATACCCTACACCATTCCCATATTTGAAATAAAATGAAGTAGGCATTTTTTAGTTGTTCAGGACCTTCATTCCTTACCTTGTTAGCTCACATTGAGGTAGGAGACAGTGGGCCTCTGGTCCAGACACTTGGTGTTTGTCGAGTGGAATAAAATGGAGCCTTTGTTCTCACCCAGACACTCCAAGAACAAAGCTAAAAGTTGAGCTCTGATAAAGAGATAAGCTGCCCACTCCTAAGATTAAGGAAGACTTCCTTGTCTATACACACGCAGGAAGGGCTTCTTGCGGGTCGAAAAGGGAGTGGGCCCCATTTCATAATAAGTGTGGACACACTTATTAGGCCTCTGTGGTGGGATCCATCTTAGAAAAATGTCGCACACACATCTTGGAGAGGATCCATGGACCAGTCAGATGTGAAGAAAGGAGCAAGAAACTTGGCCAAAGGTAACAAAGACCCTGAAGGACTGTCCTATATAAGTGGTTTACATCACCTCCTTTCTGAGCTCCTTCACACTCAGGTCGCCTGCACTCCTCTCCGGGTGTGTATCTCTGCCTCGCTTCTGAGTGAGATAGAAGCTAGTTTTCTATCTAAGTTAGTTAGTCTTCTATCTAAGCTAGTTAGGTAGAAGCTGTTTTCCTGTGTGCTCTCCCATACATTGTGCTGTGTCTCTAATAATAAACTTTGGGCCTGTTTTTACAGTTTCTGACTCCTTGAAACACTCTTGCTTTCAAACAGGAGCAAGAGCCAGGGCCACTTTGCTTCTAACTTCTAGCCCCCAGTGGTCTAGTGGCTAGAACTTTCAGTTTTCATCCAGGTTCCCCAGGTTTACTTTCTGGGCAGGAAACTAAGATCTCTTTTCAGGACTGCTCACTGCTCTCCCTCTGAGATCATTTGGTACCAAAACCCAGGAGTTCAAGGCAAACTGCCGGTCCTGTCCAAACTGCTGACTGGAGACTCCTTCCTTTCACTCTATGATTTGCTTTCATACCTTACTTGCACAGCAAGGTTTCTTTCTTTCTTTTTTTTTTTTTAATCTAATACTTTAACACCCTCTTGGGGAAGGACTAACTGAACCCTCGTTGCTGCCAAGCCCACTGTTGTCAGCATCAACATTAGACATAAGTTTCCAGAGCTAACCATTACAAAAAGCATCTGATATACAGCTTATATTCAGTATTTGTATTTAGAACAAGTACATTAGTTGTCATGATTACATGTTGTTGTTCAGTTGCTAAGTCGTGTCTGACTCTGTGATCCCCATGGGACTGCAGCATGCCAGGCTTCCCTGTCCTTCATTATCACCTGGAGTTTGTTTAAGATCATGTCCTTTGAGTCACTGATGCTATCTAAACATCTCACCCTTCACCATCTCACTCTTCTCCTTTTTCCTTCAATCTTTCCCAGCATAAAGGTCTTTTCCAATGTGTTGGCTCTTTGTATCAAATGGCCAAAGTATTGGAGTATCAGCTTCAGCATCAATCCTTCCAATGAATATTCAGGGGTTATTTCCTTTAGGATTGACTGGTTTGATCTCTTTATAGTCCAAGGGACTCTCAAGAGTCTCTCATGATGACATATTGACTTATAAATCAGAATTGTATAAGAGTGGTTATTAATAATGCCATACATCACAGATCTTATCATGACTGCATAGTAAAATGACACTACAGTTTCTGAATTTAAAGTGTTAGAGGCTAACAAGTGTATAATAGTGTAGAGATCTAAAGTTCAACCTTAAACAGCTCCAGAGCAGGGCAGGAGACTTAAATTCCTAACTCTGGAAATCAGTAATTTATGCTACCTAAATTTGTCTACAAAAGATATAATGCTCACTGATCCCCAGGTTTATTTTTGCAGCTTCTTTAACAGCTGACATTTTAAATTTATTTCTCCATCACAATCTGTTCCTTTCCAGCATAAACATAGTTGAACACTTTCTGTCTTAAAATTTACTGTTTTTTTGTATGTTTAAAGATTTTTCTTTTTAATATTTATTGGAATATCATTGATTTACAATGTTGTGTTTGTTTTGGGAGTACAGCAAAATGAAAGTTATATATGTTTAAAAATCTTTTTTTTTTTAAAGATACTTTTCCCCTATAGTCCATTACAGAGTACTGAGTAGAATTCCCTGCGCTACAGAGCAGGTGCTTATTTCACTCCAGGCAAGCACACTGGAGTGGGCTGCCATTTCCTCAACGGGATCTTCCCAATTCAGGGCTGGAAATTGGGTCTCCTGTATCACAGGCAGTTTCTTTACTGAGCCGCCAGGGACTTCCCAGCAGAATGGAAGTACAGCAATTAACTCTGGAGGGGAAGTCAGGAGAAGTTTTTCTTGCTATCACATTTGACTTTAATCTTGAAGGAGAAACAAATTTGACCTTGTAAAGAAGGAGGAAATAAAAAGCCAGAGTATTCAGTATTTGTATGAGGAGAAGTTACAAAAGGTCTGTTTGAGGAAAGCAGTTTCTTGAGGTAGAACTACAGTTTTAATTGGCATAGAGAAGAGGAGCTGGAGGAGCAGGAAAAGTAGCTGTAAAGACAGCTTGTTGGGGCGCACTAGAGGCTTATAATATACCAGCAATATTATTTTTTTCTAGATATGGTGGTTAATTTCTTATCCTTCCAACTGTACATATTTTGATAATTTTTGCTTATGTGACACGTATGAGATGCATCACAATAAAAAAAAATTAAAACGTTTCAAAAGATAGGTTGGTGCCAATTTGTAAATACCTTTATTTGTCCAGATAATCAAGATAAAAAATTTATCCTGAAGACAGAAGAAGGCAAAATAGGTCTTCAAGGAGAACATTCTCAGCTCTCGGTTTGAGGAAGATCAAATTGGGCAGTATTCGTAGAGGTAGATCAAAGTGCAGGGAGAGGCCACGTGTAGAGACACCATGGTCTGAGCAGGAATAACAAAGGCCTGGTCCAGATAACTAGGTGTGAGGAGGGCTCAGAGAGGGGAACAGAGGTTTGGTTGTGGTGGAAGTGACAGGCTTTGATGATTCATTGAAAGTGACGAACAAATGGAATTTAGGATAGTGGATCTGTGGACTTTAGTATTTATGGATCAGGAAATTCCATTAACCTTTAATAAATAGTGGGGGAAAAGTATCTTGAAGGAAATGAGTTCCAATTCCAGTCCCCAACATCTCTCATGCAACCCTAATTATATCAGAACTTTCTGTGAGTCTATGAGCCACCTCTGCATCTTTTCCAATATATTCATTTCATGTTGTTGTTGAGGTAGTTTGGATAAGGTTTTGTTACATGCAACAACATATTAGTCTGAACAATACAAAAGGCCTGAACAATACAGTAGTTATAAGCTTCCACTCATAAAATTCCTCAGGGAAATTTTTTTTTTTTAATCAAAACTAAGTCTTCACAGGAGAAAGTTTTGTTACTGTTTAAAAAAAAAAAAAATCTATTTCCAGGAGACCAGGAATACCAGTGAGAGGGTTGGGAGGTCTTCAAGGTGAGGCAAAGTTTTTTCACTTCAAGTCCCCAGAGCCAAACACACTCAGCCATCCCCACATCCCAACTGTGTCTTCTCTCTAATGAAAGATCTGAGTTCCTGGAATCCTAATCCATATCTGAATAATGATTAGTAACAAGTCAATTCTTTCTAGTCTTAGTAATTAAACAACAGTGTGTGCATAGCTGTGAAGTCTTGAATTACAGGGTAGACATGATTTTTCTTCAGAAATTAGCCTTCTTACCATCACTGACGTTGGGCTAGCCATCTCTACCCGGTATCCTTTCTGTGACTGAGTTCCCATTGTCCACTGAGAGTTGCATGGGTTTCACTTGGATTGGTTGTACTAAGACACACTGAAGCCAACAATGATGGGTGCTGCACAAGCAGAGAATTCCTGAGGAAAGGGTGATCATGTTAAAGAGGAAAATGACTATAACTTGATATTTACTATGCAATTTAGTTTCTAAACAGGATTAACAAACGACAGTATGGTCTAGGACCTAAAGTACTAATCTGTCAATACCAATCTTCACCCCACTCACCCTTTACTCTACTACAATCTTTCTTATAATTTCTCTCTCAATCTCCAAGACATGGTTCTTACAGTATGTACAGGAGAATGGATTCTATGTCTTCTATAAAGGCAACATTCTAACACTGTAGAGTAGGAGGAGCTGCAATGAGCAAATGAAATATCATTGCACCAAATCCATGTCTGAAATTTAGCAGTACTCAAGTGAAATACTTGAGACTTGAGACACCATAAATATAACTGTTCTGAATTCAGTTCCAACCCCCACAAACTCCCTAAGCCCTAAGAACACTCACCAGATAAGAAAAACAGTATGATGCTGAATATGAGGAGGAAAGAGGGGTAGAGAAAGGTGATTTTCGTGTTCTTATAAATGTTAGTTGTTTTCAAAATATACAGATAATGCAGTAGTAGTGCAAGGAACACACAGATACCTGTTTTGCAGAAAAAAAAGGAGGGGGGTGGACAACAACCCATCTGGTTAGTTTAATCTATGACCATAGGGCTAATTTCCAAGACTTAAGTTGTTGCTTTAACTCCCCATACTCTATATTTCTTTCCTTTTGTTGTCATTCCATTTGTTGTCATTGTATTACCTTTGCCCTTAACAGTCCCTCAACTGTTTCTAAGAGGTTATGCCAATGGACTACCACCCCAGCCCGGAACCAGAATGACTGAAGGGATCCTCTTCGTTTCATCCCTTACCTGTGATGAAGAAGGTGGTTGTGAAGATGAAGTACTGTTTCCGGGTATCAGGAAGGGAATGCGGGAAGGCCAGGAGTATAAAGCTCAGGAAGAAGGAGAGAAGAAGGGCGCTGATCATGAAAATTTGACCAAATATGTAGTAGTCTGAATTAGGGAGGGAGAGGGGAGAGAGGCCAGGATCTCCCTCTAGGGCCCCCTTCTTTCTGGGTCTGAATCCCCAGAATACTAAAAAAGCAGTGGTAGGAATCAATGGCAACTGGTGGGAAGCTTAGGGATGGAAGGAGAAGTAAGCTGCCAAAAGATCTAAAATAGTGATTCTAGCTGGGCTGGTATCCCTTGAGAGGCCTGGTCCCCTGGCTCATTCTGAAATGAGCCACTGTTACTGGTGGGCTTATAATTGCTTCCTTCAGGTATGCTGGGGCAGAAAAAGAGGTTGAAACTTCTGGGAAGGGACAGGGTTGAAGCAGGGCTCTCCCTTTCAAGGCCAGAACTTACTTGATTTTGATGGTGGAACCCAACATTTGATCTCGTCACTGCATATTGCAAAGAGAGCACTGAAGAAGGATTGGTTTGAGTTTTCTATCTTCACCCAGGTTGAGAGGTTGAAGGCCCACCAGAGAAGGGCAGAACCAGTGAAACTGCAGATGAGGATAAGAACTCGGTATGGTTTAACTATCCCACATTTCACACAAAAGGGTGCTGACTGAAAAAAGGGAAAGGGGAGGCGAATGAGTTAGATGCCCTCAGTTACTTTGGGATTTCTCTCCATTCTGAAACACCCATACAAGCCCATATAAGTCCAACCTCCTTGCCTTTCATAACCAGGCTTGCAGAACTCCCCTTCTCATCTCTTAACCAAATCCTCCCCAGGTCACAGACTGACCCTATGTCCCTCACCAACAAGAACTGATATGTTTCTCCTTTTTTCTATATATCGTGTCTAAACCACTTGGACACAACCATCCACAACTCTGTTTTGTTACTATGCTTTTCCTGGGTGGCTGGGTATTGTGTCTCACCGCCCACACTAGAAGTCCCTGGAGAACAATAGCACTGAATTCTTAATTTTCCACTACGTTTAGCATAGTGCTTTACAGTAGTAAGATCTCAGTGAATATTTGTTAACAGAAAGGAAAAAAAAATGTGCACACCAAATACATTCCCTAGTAATGTCAAGAGAAGTAAAAATTTTCCTATGCTCTGCAGTCTCAACATTGCCCTCCATCATCACTCCCCTCAAATCATAGCCCCTTTCCCCTCTTCTTTTACTGTTAAAGATCCAAGATTACCTTTTCTCTTATTTCTTCTTTTAATATATCTGTTTCAGTTTTCATCTTTTGATTACATTTTGTTTTCTATAGTACTTTTTAACACTGAGGCCCATCCTAGCTTTCTCTTCAGGAGTAGAACCTTGTGGTCCCTTCCTATCTCCTCATTGGCAGAAATGTTTAGTGACATCATAAGTATGTGAACTCTACATCCCAACAGAAATGTGAGATCCTATCCTGCTGGCCCTGTTTTTTAAAAAAATATGTTATTTCCACCCCTTCCACCCAGCAATGCCTTTGTTTTCTTTGGTACACGCATGGCTCAGAAGTTATGGCTTGTGCCCTTAGTTCTGCCTTCTAATATGGAATAGGCAGGAATACTATATCTCTGCACAAGATTAAAGAATCCTTGATAGAGAGAAAACAGGATAATCAGGAAAATAATTGAAAGATTTAAGTGGAAACCAGTTTTGTTTTAACAGTACAGTGGTTCACACTACACTCTTCAATTCCTTCACCCAAATGATGAAGACATGAAATACTTTCTAATCTCAACCTTGTTGTCTAACATACCCCTTGGCAATGATGGACACTCTGTGTGTTTTTTGATAAATGAATTAACAAATAAATGGATAAATGAAAGTGAGACAAAACAGAGGGCTCCTAAGAACCTCTGTTTAAAGATTTCTTAAATGTAAGCTCTGGGAAGGCAGAGATTTTGTCTATTCTAGTCACTTATGGATTCTGGCACAAGGCAGGTGTTAAGTAAATATTTGTGCAATGAATGACTAATCTAGGAGCAAAAGGATCATCTTTAGGACAGAGGGTTGATATATCTGTTAGTTTCTCTTAGCTGAATTTTTGTTGTATGTGCACTACATATTTCTAGAATAAACTAGGCTGTTAGAGTGTGTAACAGTCATATATTTCCAGCTTAGAATTATAGGTTTATGTGTCAATCAGTAGAACTATTAAAAGAAGATAGCATGATAACGCTATTTGTTGAAAAAAGAAGGATTATTCATGAAATCAGAGGAAACAAAGTGAAGATTGCTTTAGACAATCCAGCCCTGAGACCTAGGAAAAGTAGTTATTGCAAGATGATATCTTTAAGACTCAATGTTGGCAGAAGGCCCCATTGAAAAGAGTGCCATATTTTATCCTGAGCTTTGAACTGACCCCAGAAAACAAAGTACATGGGTAAACAGATTTCTGTTAATGTCAGAAAAGGAATAAAGGGAAACTATAAATATATTTAGCAAGCAAATTGTTTACTTTAAACAGTTGTCATTTACTCTCTCCCTCATAGACAACCTCTCGGTCTAAATATTTTAAAAAATGGTTAATTATTCCACATTCACTTGAAGCCACATACTCCCTTAAATAAGACAATTCTTTGTTTAAAATGGCTTGGAAAAGAAATCAAGTATGAGAAGCTAGAGCCAGAGAAAAGTATAATCGCTTAGTCGTATTCAACTCTTCCTGACACCATGGACTATAGTCTACCAGGCTTTTCTATCCATGGAATTCCCCAGCAAGAATACTGGAGTGGGTAACACAGGATCAAACCCAGGTCTCCCACATTACAGGCAGATTCTTTACCATCTTAGTCACCAGGGAAGCCCCAAGGGCAGAGAACCTGGATTCACATCTTAGTTTTGCCACTTACTTTTTGGCCAAGTCACTTCTTTTAGTAAGAGATTACTGCCAAATTTGCTGAATGTGATAAAGATATTGCATGTACATTATAAAAAGGGAAAGTGGAATAAAATTAAAAAAAATTGTTATCTCTAAGGTATACAGAATGAAGAAGTTAGGGTGAGATGATATAGGTTTTACCTTAAAATACTTCCACTCCCACCTTTCATCACCTACCCCTGACCACCCAACAAAAATAGTAGTGAAAAGATAGAGGGAATAAGATTAGTAAAATGTTGGTTGTAAAATCAATTACATGTGAGTTCATTACCTAATTATGTCAACTTCATTATGTTTGAAAATTTCCATAGGTTTACAAATAGAAATTTGACATCTCAGTCACCTAAAGGGCTAGAAGCTAATTTCTTTTTCTTTAGTAAACAATCTGCTCACATGAGTGACAATGCTGTCTGCTCTCTATTATATTCAAATGTGTTCACTAATACATTTTTAAAATTGTATGACTTTTCTGGGTTTCTTACATATAAACTCCACAAGAGATTGATCGTTTTGTTCATTTATACTTATTCTTTTTTTAATCACAGAAAGTGATTAGAGACTATCATTTATATATTACGTCAATAAAAAAAATCTACCTCTGTAGGATTGCTATGTAACTAGATTGAGGAAGTAAATGTAAAAGTACTTTTAAAAAAAGAAGTCCTATATAAACTCTACTTCAAATCATCATCATAGTTACTATTGGAAATTGAATCCTTTGCTCCTTCTTTAAACATCATACTAAAATTTGATATTAAGTATTGCTCCATGGAGATCCCTATTAGCTTATTAAGAAAACTAACTTAAAAAAGTAAAATAAGACAGTTTTAAAGAATCTTGCTAAGTTGCTTCAGTCGTGTCCGACTCTGTGAGACCCCATAGACAGCAGCCCACCAGGCTCCCCTGTCCCTGGGATTCTCCAGGCAAGAACACTGGTGTGGGTTGCCATTTCCTTCTCCAATGCAGGACAGTATAAAAATTTACATACCAAGTGGTTTGTATTCTTGACAAAATTTAAAATCTAGCAGCACACAGGCTAGAATGAGTTATCATTGCTTGAAACTATATGCTTGGATTCATAACATTTAAAAGTCAACTGGGTCACCGCTGGCTGATGGTACAAATACGTTTTAGAGTCAAATACTGTATTCTTAAGTCATCCAAATATTGCATTTTAAAAGAGTCAAAGACTTTCAACAAGACGTATGTATACCTTGGGGATAAACTGTCTTCCAAATCGTGAAAGAAGATTGCCACCTAACTGAAGAGAACTAAGTAAACGTGCCCTGGAAGCCACAGGAATTCTGGGTGCTCGCACACTTTGAGATAACCTGCAAACGGCTTCGTGGTTCTCCCACCTTCACCCCCTCCCCAGGCTCAGACAGGAAACCTTCTTCTGACGCCCCAAGGAAAAGCATCCCGGAGAGAGGCAAAAGGAAGGACTCCGGGAACCACGCAGCAGCAGAAGTTCGCCAGCCCAGTCAGCCCCCCAAATGTCTTCCTCGGAATGCTCGAGGCAGTCAGTCTCCCGAGTGTCTGCACTTTTCGCAGTTGTGTTCAAGTATCCACCCTCGTTTCCGCTAGCAGAGCACCCTCTGCCCTTCAGGATTGGTGGCTGGGTGGGGTCTGCAGCTGAACTTCAGTCTTTGTGCTCAGGGTGCAGCTGCAGGACTCAGAGACGGTGGTGGCGGAGATGCAGGGACTGGGGTGCATAGGCCGTGTAATGAGTGACCGGAAGCAAGGCACAAGAGCTCCAGTGGCGCAATCGGTTAGCGCGCGGTACTTATACAGCAGTATGTGTGCGAGTGATGCCGAGGTTGTGAGTTCGATCCTCACCTGGAGCATCGTTTTGACAACATCTCTGAGACGCCTTTCTGCTCTCCTTTCCTACTACACCATCTTTGATGTGTTTGAATTTGTCCTATACAGTTTATTCTTACCTGTTCCTTAGTACTGTTAGAACCAAGCAAAGACTTTGTTGTGCTGCAGTGGGCTAGCTTCTGTAATTCTTTATCCCCCACCTTGTCTTATAAAGTGAAAGTCACTCAGTCGTGTCCATCTCTTTGCGACACCAAGGACTGTAGTCCATGGAATTCTCTAAGCCAGGGAGTCTTTCCCTTCTCCAGGGGGTCTTTCCAACCCAGGGATCCAACCCAGGTCTCCCTCATTGCTGGCGGATTGCCACAAGGAAAGCCCCCTTGTATTGTAAGCTGATTTCTAATAAAGAACATCCACCCCCATCTTTGGTCTTGTAACCCTAGTTCTTCAGGTATCCTCTGGCGAGTACTTGAAAGTCACTAACTAATTTGTGATCACTAACCTAGAGCCAGACAGCCTGGAATGTGAAGTCAAGTGAGCATTAGGAAGCATCACTACTGCATAAAGCTAGTAGACGTCATGAAATTCCAGTTGAGCTATTTCAAATCCTAAAAGATGATGCTGTGAAAGTGCTGCATTCAATATGCCATCAAATTTGGAAATCTCAGCAGTGGCCACAGAACTGGAAAAGGTCAGTTTTCATTCCAATCCCCCAAAAAAGGCAATGCCAAAGAATGCTCAAATTACCCCACAGCTACACTCATCTCACATGTTAGCAAAGTGATGCTCAAAATTTTCCAAGCCAGGCTTCAACAGGACGAGAACCGAGAACTTCCAGATATTCAAGCTGGATTTAGAAAAGGCAGAGGAACCAGAGATCAATTTGTCAACATCCGTTGGGTCAGCAAAAGAGTTCCAGAAAAGCATCTACTTCTGCTTTATTGACTATACCAAAGAGTTCCAGAAAAGCATCTACTTCTGCCTTATTGACTACACCAAAGCCTGTGTGGATCACAACAAACTGTGGAAAATTCTTAAAGAGATAGGAATACCAGACCACCTCACCTGCCTCTTGAGAAATCTGTATGCAGGTCAGGAAGCAACAGTTAGAACTGGACATGGAACAACAGGCTGGGTCCAAATTGGGAAAGGAGTACGTCAAGGCTGTATACTGTCACCCTGCTTATTTAACTTATATGCAGAGTACATCATGTGAAATGCCGGGCTGGATGAAGCACAAGCTGGAATCAAGATTGCTGGGAGAAATATCAGTAACCTCAGGTATGCAAATGACACCACCCTTATGGGAGAAAACAAAGAAGAACTAAAGAACCTCTTGATGAAAGTGAAAAAGGGAAGTGAAAAAGTTGACTTAAAGCTCAACACTCAGAAAACTATGATCATGGCATCCATTCCCACCACTTCATGGCAAATAGATGGGGAAACAATGGAAACAGCGACAGACTATATTTTCTTGGGCTCCAAAATTAGTGTAGATGGTGACTACAGCCATGAAATTAAAAGATGCTTGCTCCTTGGAAGAAAAGTTATGAACAACCTAGACAGCTTATTTAAAAGCAGAGACATTACTTTGCCAACAAAGATCCATCTAGTCAAAGCTGTGGTTTTTCCAGTAGTCATGTATGGATGTGAGAGTTGGACTATAAAGAAAGCTGAGTGCTGAAGAACTGATGCTTTTGAACTGTGGTGTTGGAGAAGACTCTTGAGAACCCCTTGGACAGCACGGAGATCAAGCCAGTTCATCCTAAAGGAAATCAGTCCTGAATATTCATTGGAAGGACTGATGCTGAAACTCCAATAAACTTTGGCCACCTGATTCGAAGAACTGACTCATTGGAAAAGACCCTGATGCTGGGAAAGACTGAAGGTGGGAGAAGAAGGGGATGACAGAGGATGAGATGGCTGGATTGCATCACCGACTCACTGGACATGAGTTTGAGAAAGCTCCGGGAGTCGGTGATGGATAGGGAAGCCTGGCGTGCTGCAGTCCATGGGGTCACAAAGAGTCGGACACAAAGAGCAACTGAACTGAATTGAACTGAAAATAACTTCCCAGAGGTGAATTAGCAAAATGAATCAGTTGTATTCTGGGTTTGTTTTTTTTTTTTAATGAAGACATTGCCCTCATTAGCTAATCATCTCCCAAAGCCCCTGCCTCCTAATACCATCACCCTGATCATTGCATTTTCAACATATGAATTTTAAAGGGACACAAATATTCAGACCATAGCACATAGAAAACAGTAAATCTACTAACATATTTTCAAATGCATTTTTTTGAATAAAAAGAAAAATGTAGTCAGAGCATAATGTAGTCAGAAAATAATGAAAAGGAATTATCAGCTTAAAGTTTATATGATTCTATCAAGACTCCACTTAGGTTTCAGTTCTAATCCTTAAAAGGTTTTATGATTACAGAGAATAAAATAAATTCCACAAGGAATTTTTTCCCACTGCCTTCTTGTTTTCCTCATTAAATGTTATCACTTGCTCTGGATTTGTTCCCCCACCACTGTGCCCCTGTCTTGGGTGCTGTAGAATGGTAAGCAATCTAACAGAAAAGAAAAAAATGAACATTTTAACTACCTCCTTTAAGATACCCAGTTATTCCTGGCTTTGAATCTGCCTCATAAGTGGTTTACCCAAAACTGGAGAAGGCAGGCATTGATCCTACTACCCCTCTCTCTGGTAAAGCTAGTGTTCTGCCATTTAAGCCAATTCTGTCTTCAGCCAATGACAGCAGTTGTCAATTTCATCTCTCTATCCAAATTTTTTTCAGACCCTTCAGGATCCATTGGTGACTATATGGTCATCAAAGCCAAATTGTATGGAATGGAATTGAGACAGTTCATAAGCAGCCTTGGACAGGCATCCTGAACCACCAAGCAAAGGAAAGTGAAAAACAGCTAGACCTGGAAGTTACTCTAGAAAAGGTCTAGCTTTGTGGTACTTTAATTTCCTGGACCTCTCTGCAGAGGAAGAAGAGGCCCTGTGCAGGACAACTGGGTTCATTATTTAGGTCTCTCTGATTGCTCTGTGGTTCTCTTTTGTGATGAGAGCCAGGCCATCACTGAATAGAATAGTTTAGAAACTTCTGCAGATAGAAAGAAAAGCAATGCTCAAGCACAGCCGCACAGTCCAGGCTTTTCCACATGTGGCTTGTGAAAAAATAAGAACTACTCTCACATATTTTCCCCAAAGAAGATACTTGGATTTTCCTCAAATACATTGCTACCAAATAGAGAATGCAGCCAAAGTGTGACTGGAAGAGGGCAGAGGAGGCTGGTGAGAGAGGGTAGAGGTCTGTCACCAGGGGGTGACAATCAGGTGGTTGATAGTTGTTAAAGACTTTTAAGCAGGCTTTATAGTATGCTCAGGATCTTGGTTTTCAGTCCTTGATGTCTGGGTAGACAGAGGGCTGGAACAGGTGTGCTGGTTACTTAAGCAGAAGACCTCTAACATCCAGGGGGCATGGCCAGAGAGTGAGATAACTCAGTTCGAGGTATTTGAGAGCTAAATCACCATGAGAAGCCTAGAACTGGATACCTAAAGAGGGAAGAAGTGAAAGCGATGAGGAACAATTATAGACTGAATCTTGATGTTTAAATGCTGGAGAAGAGCAGACTATTAGGAAGGTAGTAGTCTTGAACTTGCAAACTTATGCTACTCAAGACTTGCACTTTTGTAGAAATTCACTAAGAATAATTTTGCTTCTTGTTTTAAGCACCAACCATCTCATTTTAAACAGCTAAATCTAGAATCATTCCTACTTTGTAGAGTTTTAATGACAAGAGCAAATAAATAGAAACATAGGTAATAGCATTATAAACAAACAAAGACTATTGTCCTCTCCTCACTGTTGTTCCTGAAAACAGTGGCAGAATTGGCTGATTGAAAATGATTTATCCAACAAATTATACTCTAGAAGTTTTGAAATGAACACTAGTAAATACTCTAGTAAGTATTCTTATTGAACAAATGAAAGGATATACAAAATAATACACTGCCTGAGATTAACATTGCAATAATATGGAAAACCAATTTGACAACATGTTGATAATTGTTAAAGCATGTATCAGGCATACTTGAGACACTTAACTCTTTCCTATTCTCTTAATAATTTCTTTTGGGACTTTAATTAGATATACGGTAGAACTTCTCTCCTAACCTTAATTTTTCTTATCCCTCTTCCCTAATTTCCAACTATTTGTATCAGTGGATAGTATTTTACATAGTTCCCTCAAATCTTACTTTCAGTTTCCTAATTCTCTCTTCTGTTCTATCTAATAAATCTGTTTATGTATATGTTTTCAGTGTTTTGAGTTTCAAATTCCTCTTTAATAATTTCAAATATGTGAGTTAGTGTATTATTTTCCCAATGATTCACCACTACTTCCTGAGAAAGGACTATGTATTTTTGACATTTTTTTGTTGTTGTTAATTATACTGTCCTTCCTTGTGAAAAGAATATAACTCCTTTATCCTTTGCTATCAGAATTGACAACAGGATGAGTCATATGATTACTTTGCACGCCTCCTTGCCTTTGCTCAGGCCCTTTCGTCTCAGCCTGAGACAACCGCATTCTTCGCGCCCACTAGAAAACTTGCTGGTCAAGACTCGCCTTTAATATTACCTTCTTTTCGCAGGCAGTTATGATCGATCTGAGTAGTCAGAATTACTTCCTATTCTTATTCGTTCATCTGTCTGTTGTGTTTATTCTTATGAAACAAGGAAGTGGATGGAGCTGAACACTACCCACCTCCCCTACCCCCGGCCCCGCCTTTCTTTCTTTGAATTATTTCTCGCTAGTGGTGTTTCTTGCTGTTTTCAGTACCAGAACGCCTGGAAAATCTAGTGAAATTGGACAAACTCTCCTTAGAAAACACTCAGGTAGCGAGTGAGGAGGATCAGAATTCGTGGTTCCTCTGATGAGGATGACCGGGGAGAAGAGCACCGCGAAGCTAATGATTCTTCTCTATGCAATTTCACCCTGAACTTTTGAAAAAGAGTCAGTAACACTGAACAGAAATTGAGCCCTACTCAGATCCATCGTCTAATTATCCAGACTGTTTTATTAACCACAAATTAGGAGTCCAAATTCGCCAGCTTCGCTAAGGTCGACTCCCGTGGACTCGGCTCTGGGAATCTTTGCCCCGGTGGACTTCCGGCAGCGCGCTCGAACCCGGGACCAGGCTCCCCTGACAGCAAACTGTGGTTCAGTCCAGGTTCAGTCCCTGCCGGGACTTGGCGCTGAGGCGCCTCCTGCCGGGGACGAGACAGCCCCAGAAAGGGAGTGAAAGCCCAGGCAACTGTGTTTCTACCACGTCCCCACTACTTTTACTAAGACTCCTGTGAAAGCTAAGCCTGTTTTTTTTCCCCCTCGTAGCAGCTTTTGCAATCCGGTGCTTTGTCCATTTGCGTGGAAGCTACGTCTCCCAGACATCTCCAAACCATCTCCTTCCTAAACATCATTCTGTCTAGGGTAGACGGTTCCCAAGTGTAAACTCTGAAATAAAGCACACCAAGAAGCAAGAAACACGACGACGAGGTGGCCGAGTGGTTAAGGCGATGGACTGCTAATCCATTGTGCTTTGCACGCGTGGGTTCGAATCCCATCTTCGTCGGGGGTGTACTTTTGATAGGAGCAATCGGTGTGTTTTCGAAAGCTTCCTTGCATTTCCAGTTGGGTCTTAAAGTATTTGTTCAGTATTCTGAGTTTGGCCTGATAAAGGCTACCTCCCTCTCCATTTTCTATTAACTCTGTCATATTTCCCTCCCCTTTAAAACTGTGAAAGTTTCTACATTTAAGGCGCTGACTGCCTAGAACAGGTTTTGAAGATTAGTCCTCAGCTTTAACCAATCCAACATATTGTTCTCTTGACATTTAGCAGACTCCTTGCAGGAGCTTTTGTTTTCAACCAGTTCATAATTAGGAGAATTAATTGGCTAAGGGTTTTGAACTCTATATAGGCTCAGACAGTGAAGAATCCGGGTTTGATCCTGGGGCTGCAAGATCCCCTGGAGAAGGGAATGACAACCCACTCCAGTATTCTTGCCTTGGAAATCCCATGGATGGAGGAGTCACATGGGCTGTGGGGGTCTCAAAGAGTCGGACACAATTGAGTGACTAACACTTTGAACTCTATGTATCTTTTTAACCAGTAACCAATTTTGTTTCCAAATTTGTTGTTTATTATTTTCTTCCAATGCTGCCATTCATACTTGAGTAAGCCAGGTTCTTCCTTACAAAGGACAATCTAGTTTCACAATGATTTTAGTATATTTATACAACATTAGAGCACAGGGTTCAGTTCACTTCAGTTCAGTCACTCAGTTGTGTCTGACTCTGCAACCCCATGGACTGCAGCATGCCAGGCTTTCTTGTCCATCACCAACTCCCGGAGCTTGCTCAAACTTGTATTCATCGAGTTCGTGATGCCATCTAACCATCTCATGCTCTGTCGTCTCCTTCTCCTCCTGCCTTCAATCTTGCCCAGCATCAGGGTCTTTTCCAATGAGTCAGTTCTTCGCATCAGGTGGCCAAATTATTGGAGCATCAACTTCAGCATCAGTCCTTCCAATGAATATTCAGAATTTTCTTTAGGAGTGACTGGTTTGATCTCCTTGCTGTCCAAGGGACTCTCAAAGGTCTTCTCCAACACCACAGTTCAAAAAGCATCAGTTCTTCAGCACTCAGCTTTCTTTATAGTCCAACTCTCACATCCATACATGACTACTGGAAAAACCGTAGCTTTGAATAGACAGACTTTTGTTGGTAAGGTAATGTCTCTGCTTTTTAATATGCTGTCTAGGTTGGTCATAGCTTCTCTTTTAAGAAGCAAGCATCTTTTAATTTCATGGCCACAGTCACCATCTGCAGTGATTTTGGCACCCAAGAAGTATAGGGTATGTCTGCATAAATGTTTCAAGTCTATCCAATTAGGAGAACGATTGGAGGTTTTTTCCCTCTTCAAATTTCAAATAGTTTTTTCCTATTACATTATCTTCTCTTTTCAAATTATTATCTTTAACATTATTTAGTAAAAATATGTTTTCTAAACTCTTCTTTTTTGGAAAAAAAAGTAAAGGTAAAAGCATTTTATTGTGGCAATTTTAAAACACATTGAAAATTAGACATAATATTTTAAAATATCTGCAAACTCATCTCAGATCTTCAAATAACCCCCTCTACTCCCTGACCTGGCCTATAGGTCTCCTGGTTTGCTTTTCCCACTTCCTCTCTTTGGGAAATTAAAAAATCATCAGGAAACTGAAACTTGGTAGCAACTTCTTCATATCCGCTCCCACCCACCCCCACTCCCCGCAAGCCTGCGGTACCTCCCCCATCCCGGCACTCCCAGTGATTACCATCTACAAACTTCATTAAGCCTGATTGAAAACTTTGACGTTTACAGTCTTTGGCTATTTATGAAGAAGAGAAAAACAACTACATTAATGGGAAACGGAATTTATGGATCTTTTAAACCAGCACCAGTGACCTCTTTTGTTATCTTCTAGACACTGTCTTGGAGAAGGAAATGGCAACCCACTCCAGTATTCTTGCCTGGAGAATCCCAGGGATGGAGGAGCCTGCGGTCTATGGGGTTGCACAGAGTTGGACACAACTGAATCGACTTAGCAGCAGCAGCAGCAGCAGACACTGTCTATCATGGGTATCCAGTATCCTTCTTCCAACACTGAATGATTTTTCATTATCAATGAATATGGTAGTTTTAAATTATTATTAAGATGGCCACTTTAGGTTCTCAAATGTTTCTTCCAAATTGTTCCTGACATTTGGTGTGAATGGAAGGTGTGGTAGGAGTCTGCATGAGTGCTAAGACTCTTCGGTTATATCTGACTTTGTGCCACCCTATGGACCATAGCCAGCCAGGCTCCTCTGTCCATGGACTTCTCTAAGCAAGTACTGGAGTGGGTTGCCATTTCCTTCTCCAGTAATCGAAATAGGAAACCTGAATCTCTTGGAGAGCTGTGCTGTGGCAACTGCTCATCCTCACAGTGCCTCCTACTCATTATTAACCATTTACTATAATTGACTTTGGAATGTTTCCGGGCTCAGCAACTTATGATGCATTAGGGAGAGGAGAGAGATGTTCTCTAGGGCTAAGGAGCCCTTTGTGTGTGTGTGTGTGTGTGTGTGTGTGTTAGTTGCTTAGTCGTGTCCAACTCTTTGCGACTCCATGGACTGTAGCCTACCAGGCTCCCTCATCCATGGAATTTTCCAGGCAAGAGAACTGGAATGGGTTGCCATTTCCTTCTTCAAGGAGCCCTTTTCCCATGTTGAAGTCAAAGCTTAGGATGTTGACATCTTGACAACAGTGAGAGTTAGGCTCTGAATACTGGGGCTTGGGAAAATATAAACAGGGCCTGGCTGGTGCTATTCTGCCAAAACACCACCTAATGCTGCACAGAGCTACCAAGGTGAGTATACCTAACAACTATGGATGAGACTGCCTTTGTCTTTGGAAGGGAGGCTATTTGGGGTAAGGCTGGTGAGGAACAGGCTGTAAGAGAGGAGTCTGAGCTCTTTTGTCACTTACTGGAGAGGAAGGTGCCAGACTCAGGGAAAGAACAGCTGATCATTTCCCAGCTGCCATCCAGAAACATCTGCTTTTTTCTGGTCCATGAAGGAGTTGACCCGCTAGATTTTTCAGGGCAGTATCTGATTTTAACCCATTTTGAAAGTCTCAAACCAGAAAAATGCTTACTAGTGACATATATAGATATAGATATACAGGTGCATACGTGCTCAGTTGCTTCAATTGTGTCCAGCCCTGTGCAACCCAATGGACTATAGCCAGCCAGGCTCCTCTGTCCATGGCACTCTCCAGGCAAGAATACTGGAGTGAGTTGCCAGGGGATCTTTCCGACCCAGTAATTGAACCCAGGTCTCTTGTATCTCCTGCATTGGCAACTCTCTTCTTGATGTTGAACCCATGTTCCTTAATTACAGACTTGAAAAATAATCTCACTAGTGAAGACTTAAACATCACTAGGCTGCCTGGACAGATATCTCACTGAACTTTGGGGTTATGCTGGTTCTCATACAGCAAGGCTGTGCGAAAAAACTTCAGGAGGAGTAAATCATGTTCCCAGATTGCCTTTAGTTGATCCTTAAATGCCAGCTGTAAAAGCCTTACAAAGGTTTTTGTTTGTTCTTTCAAGAAATATATGTAACTTCTCATCTCTCCCAGCAACCAGAGTAAAAGTATCACCTGCCCAGTCCATCTTGTAAATAGCAAAGAAAAAATCCTCATTCCGAAAACTGCTATGGATGTCTCAGAGTGGGGTGCCTGTCAAGTAACTACTTAATCAGAAACAGAGAAAGAGGAAATGTAAATTTTTCAGAGTTTATTGTGTCTCTTGAAAGATGACACATGTTTCTTATTGGAGCTGATAACATTAATGGGAATCTTGAAATTCAAATCGACCCATTTATTTGAGGAGATACTGAGGTCCCTAATAAAGATATCATTCAACATGGGTTGACTTGAGTTCTCAGGTCATCAGCTTTTAAAATTCATAGAGAAGAAGAATCTCCTCAAGTGTCCCTCCTAATTGTCCCCTAACTTCTTCTGCATCATTAACACGCACTTTCACAATGATAATTCCATGCTTCATATGATTATTTACTTATAAACTGTTTATTTAATATTATTTTACAGGCACAAAGCCTGGTGATTTAAATAATAGGCAGTGAGTGAAATACCAATAACCTCAGATATGCAGATGACACCACTCTTATGGCAGAAAGTGAAGAACTAAAGAGCCTCTTGATGAAAGTGAAAGAGGAGAGTGAAAAAGGTGGCTTAAAGCTCAACGTTCAGAAAACTAAGATCATGGCATCCAGTCCCATCACTTCATGGCAAATAGATGGGGAAACAGTGGAAATAGTGGCTGACTTTATTTTTCTGGGCTCCAAAATCACTGCAGATGGTGACTGCAGCCATGAAATTAAAAGATGCTTACTCCTTGGAAGGAAAGTTATGACCAACCTAGACAGCATATTAAAAAGCAGAAATATTACTTTGGCAACAAAGGTCTGTCTAGTCAAGACTATGGTTTTTCCACTGGTCATGTATGGATGTGAGAGTTGGACTATAAAGAAAGCTGAGTGCCGAAGAATTGATGCTTTTGAACTGTGGTGTTGAAGAACACTCTTGAGAGCCCCTTGGACTGCAAGGGGATCCAACCAGTCCATCCTAGGGGAGATTGGTCCTGGGTGTTCATTGGAAAGACTGATGTTGAAGCTGAAACTCCAGTACTTTGGCCACCTGATGCGAAGAGCTGACTCATTGGAAAAGACCCTGATGCTGGGAAGGATTGAGAGCATGAGGAGAAGGGGATGACAGAGGTTGAGATGGTTGGATGGCATCACTGGCTCAATGGACATGGGTTTGGGTGGACTCCAGGAGTTGGTGATGGACAGGGAGGCCTGGTGCGCTATGGTTCATGGGGTCACAAGGAGTTGGACATGACTGAGCGACTGAACTGAACTGAACTGAGTAAGTTACCCATGTAGTTTATATATCCAGGCCTCACACTTAAGTGGAGGGTGAAAAACAAGAAGCAACGGCATCACAGTTCAATGAGTTCAGTGAGAGCTTATTACGCAAGGGAAGTCTAAGCTTGTGTCTTAATCTGTTCAGGCAGCTATAAAAAAACATCATAGACTGGGTAGTTTAAATCACGTGTATGTGGTTGTGTGAAACATTCAAAAGTCATAGAATCAGGTATATTGTGTAATGTGGGAGAGAAATAATGTGCTGGACATGTAGATATTGGAGTCACCACCTCCTATAAATTAACTGAGAGAGCAGAAAAATAAAGTGACAAACAGAAAGGGCACGAATTAAAAAGAATGCATAAACAGAACCATGTACTTTTACTCTTCACTGTTCCAGCTATTCTTTTCCTTTTTAGTAAACCAGAAAGAAGCCACAGACATGAGATACATCATCCTTATATATTTGTTTTTTCCAAAAGGTTTTTCCTGGGACTGTCCATGAAATTAGAAGATGATTTGGAGTGATCTCATCCAGGGAATAGTTTTCCTATTACTATATCTGGCATTGGAGGGAACTTCTATTTGTTTGTGGCGATGTATTTGTGTCTGTCACAAGAAGAGAGAAAAAAACCTGTAGACCTTATTCTTATTCACCTGCCTTTTGCTTACACAATGACACTTTGTACCAAAGGAATCTCAGATATAATATCAGCTTTTCATTTCAGTAACTCTCCATGTGGTGGCGGTTGTAAAGCTGTGGTGTATCTGGTGAGAGTGGCACGTGGTCTTTCAATCTGTACCATCTGTCTCCTCAGCGTGGTTCAAGTCATCACCAGTAGTCCTAGGACTACTTTATGGAGAAAGCTCAAGCCACTGACTGCATGGCAAGTTCTTCCCTATCTCCTCCTCTTCTGGATCCTTAATTTCCTGATAAGCTCTAACTTGCTCCACTACATCACAACAGTCAATAGTATGAACAAATCTGGAAATAAACCATATGCTGAGTATTGCTGTATGCTACTGTCTAGGCAAATAATTAAGTGGCTTTCCTTACTATCATGTCTCTGCAGGACATCTTCCAGGTTCTCATGGGCTGGAACAGTGGGTACATGGCTTTTCATCTGTATAAGCAGTATAAATATGGCCTCTAATTTCAGAGCTCCAGATTTCCAAAACACTCCACCCCAGAAATCAGAGCTACTCAAAGTGTTCTCATTCTCATGATCTCTTTCTTTTTCTTTTATTGGACAGATTCCATTTTTTCCTCCTATTTAGGTTTGTTCTTGATTAAATAATAACATATTATCAAATATTAAAATATTTCTAACATTTGGCTATGCTAGTCTCAGCCTCTTCGTGTTGATCAGCAGGAATGTCTACCTAGCTAACTGCTAGCACACTGGAAAACTGGGAAAACTGCTTTTTATATGGATTCCTCTAATAACTAAAGTAAGATTATTTAGTCACTTTTATTTTGCCCAGAAAAAATTCTGTCCAGAATAAATTAGAGGCTAAGACTTGTAATAAAGATAAAGGACACAGTTTTGTGACGTTAGGTTCGTTAACAGGATGACTCAATCCATTATTTTAAAGTATTTAAGTTCTGAAAAAGCCTTAAAATATGCATCTGGGAGGTTTGAATTTTTCTTTTTTTACCTCTCACTTTCTATCACCCAATTTTGAAGCTGTTACCTAACACAGTAGGCTCGGGAGAAGAGAAAATTGGGTGCATTTCTCAAAGGATAACCAAAATAAAAATCAAGAAATACAGAGTGAGAGTGAGGGTGGAAAGTAAACCACTTCCTTGTAATTTCATCCTGTTGTAGTCACTGCCTGTCCCACGGAATTCATGGAACCTTCAGTGGTGGAAAAAAAATTCAGAGTTGTAATCTATGTGCCTACTACGCAGACTAGGACTCGAATTCTAGGACTCGAATTCTATATCCTCAGTTTAAAATGTTGATGTAATCTTGACCGAACTACAGAAACTGTAAAGTATCTTAGAATTAAAAGATAAAAGAACCTGTAACTGCCATGTGAGTTATTTCATGTCCTTTTGAGGATTAATTCAGGCACTCTCTGATTACATGCAAAACACCAGCCTTTAATGTGCACTTTGTATAAAATTCCAATTTTTATGCCTTTCAAATATATATTCCATCTTTGCTGATCAAAAGTTTCTGCATACATGGTATTATGGGTAAAGTAGAAAAACATTGGTAAGAAACTTTATTAAAAAGTTAATTGAGTTGATGAACCAGCTTTCAAAGGAGCTGGCACTTCAAATTCCTTTCTCTGAATCCTTACTGAAATGCCAAAACTTTCTTCTAAAGCTAAAGATACATACAAGAGGCAGCCAAACTAAGCATTCATCTGCCAGCATTGCCTTTTTTCCAGCGAAGTCTTCTGAGAAACTCAGAAAGCAGGGATGCCAATCTATAAAGAATTTGAAGACAGCTGCTTGCACCAAAGAGATCTTTGGGAATCTTTTTCTAAAGTGTTAGATCTTTGAAGGATTTTGTTCTTAGTTCTGGCAGAATATAGAGATTTCAAAGTCATAAAACAGATGCAAAAACAATGACCTGTACTTGGGGTACAATACTGTTTTAGGGGACCACATATGAAAATAATATCTTGACAAAAATGCTTACTTATGACTAAGCAAGTTTTCAGGGGACTTGTCAAAGAAAATGTCAATTTCCTCTATGAAAGTAAAGTATAGAAAACTAATATGAATGTTACTCAAATTGTTTGTCACATCACGAAGTACATATTGAAATTTGGAATATATACTTAGACAAATTACGAATAAAATCTGAAACTAACAATATTGTGGGTCAGTTATATTTCAATTTAAAAAATGTGGTTCAAAAACAGAGTACTTTCCTAATGTGACCTTTATGATGTAATCTTGTCAGTTAAGTCATAGATTAGTATACAGGTGGAACTCACTTTGTAGTGGTTACTGTATAACTGACAGGAGGAAGGATGAAAACTTTAGTAACTTGGGCCTAAATTAAAAGGTCATCATAAGACCCCCAAATGTATATTAGTTGTCATTTAAATATAGGGGGCTCATACTTGATTCCGTGTGGGGGCAAAAAAATTGATTCTGGTTCTTATATTAAAGATGGGAATATGGACCACGTAAGTGGCTCGTTGGTCTAGGGGTATGATTCTCGCTTCGGGTGCGAGAGGTCCCGGGTTCAAATCCCGGACGAGCCCGTTTCTTTTTCGAACAATTCCAATAAATAATGAGGAAAAGTATTTTCTCTAATATTCTTGCCAAAATGATGGGATTTCATTGCATTGACAATGGGATTGTCTTCGGAGCAGCTGGGTACTTAGTTCCAGATCCCCTTGATTGGGAGGTATCTGGAGTGTTGATTCTAGTTTGAAGACGCCCCCTCCCCTCCTCCCCGCCGCCCGCCCCCCCCCCCCCAGCCCCCAACCCCCAACCCTCGCACCCACCCAGTTCCTGTTCTCCAGTGGATCTCTTCCCAAAAGTCAAGAACGAAGGCCTTGGGCACCTAGTTTGTGCCTACGTGTGTTTGTGCCTACGTACGTACGTGTGCGTACTTGACTGGGTGGGGCGGAGCGGGGGAGTGTGAATTACGGTCAACCAGTACCTGACTGGGAGAAGGCAATGGCACCCCACTGCAGTACTCTTGCCTGGAAAATCCCATGGAAAAAGGAGCCTGGTAGGCTGCAGTCCATGGGGTCGCCAACAGTCGGACACGACTGAGCGACTTCACTTTCACTTTTCACTGTCATGCATTGGAGAAGGAAATGGCAACCCACTCCAGTGTTCTTGCCAGGAGAATCCTAGGGACGGGGGAGCCTGGTGGGCTGCCGTTCCTGGGGTCACACAGAGTCGGACACGACTGAAGCGACTTTGCAGCAGCAGCAGCAGCAGCAGCAGTACCTCACTTCCTCTGGTAGAGATGTGGATTTGCGTTTCCACTGCTCTCTCCGACTTGAGTGATCATTCTCCCACTGGCAGCAGTTACAGGTACCTCGCTGACTAAAGTAAAAGGCACTCCTAGTTGCTGCCGCCGCCGCTCCCACTGTAATCAACGGTTAGGATGTAAACCTCTTTCTTTTCCTGCCTTGCACCTTGGAGCTGCACTCCCTGGTCAGAGTTTATTTACCTATTCATTGAACGAATGAATATTCAGTGAATACTACGTGTCAGCCTCTGATGGATTCCAGGGATGCGATAAGGGACCAGGAATTTTAAAAAATTTAAAAAAAACAACAAAACAGTTTTTGTTTCTATGGGATTTAATATCGCAAGTAACTAAATTTTGCAATTACCTCGCGTCCTAAAAGGAAGTGTAGAATTCCCACAGCACAAATATCCAGAGCCCACCTCTAGATTTCCGGGGAATATTGCCGGCCACAGTTTGTCCACCAGGAGAGAAAAACTAAGAAGAGAAATCACTAACACTTGGAAGTTCGAGGGCTTCTCTACCCCAAACCTGGAAACTTGCCATACCTTCTCCTTGACCCCAGGAAAACCTCTCAATTTGAAACTGTTGAAAACGTTCAGGTGAATTGATTAATGAAATTTGGAAGATAAAGAAGATGGAGAGGGAAGGTATTAATCTAGTTACTTTGCTCATGCTTGCTAAATTAAGATATATCCTCAGGATAACCATCTTACGTGGTCGAAACTTAGAGTGAACACACACACAAATCACCACAGTTTCTTCCTTGCTTCTTGATAACTTAAGAGACTCACCTGCCCTGCTCATCTTGATATTCAGAAATATTATCTCTCTTTTTTTTTTTTTTACCTCTCCTTGTTATTTTTTGTCTTTCCTTGATCAATTTTGGGAACCCAATAAGTATGAAGGTACATGTTTGGAGAAGGGTTTCCTCCAACCTCTGTCCTTTAAGAATTTTCTCAGAATTCAAGAAGTCAGTTTTACATCATATAGCAGATTAAATTATCCTTTTTCAAGGGATTTTACTATCCCAAGAAGGATGAGTTAAAGATATTGCCTGATAGTAAATTATCACTTGTAAAGTGATCTTTATAAGTGAAGCCCACAGTCAATAAACTAGACTCATAATCTCATTTTCAGTCATTTTTAGGGCCTAATTTTATCTGCAGACCAGCAATCAAAGATCACTAGAAATCTAAAGTGAATATCTAATATGAAAGACAGAGATGAACGTGAACTAAAAAAATAGAGGAAAATATTATGCAGAGAGGAGAAAAAAAATCTAAGGCATGTTATTACATCTATTCTTGTTTTAAAAGAGGCTGCTGTTCAACAAGGTAGCTCTTAGGTACAGAAATCTCAAAGTTGAAATTGTGGGAGTAGACATGAAAAGCTTAATAGAATAGTTGAAATAAAATGTAAAGGACATTTTCCAGAATGTGGAGTAATAATATAAGGGCACTCCTTCATATTTATCCAAATGAGCTGAAAATCTACATCCACAAAAAAACCTGCACATGAATTTTTAAAGCAACTTTATTCATAATTGTCAATACTTGAAAGCAACCAAAATGCCCTTCAATAAATTAAGGAATAAACAAACCATGGTACATCCATACAATGGAATATTACTAATAAGAAGAAATAAGGTATCAGGTCATAAAAAGACATGCAGGAAACTTAAAAAACATATTACTAAGTGAAAGAAGCCAATTTGAAGAGGCTGCATACTGTGTGATTCCAACTATATGACTTTCTGGGAGAAGTAAAGATATAGAAACAATAAAAATATCAGTAGTTCTAGAGGAGGTATGGATGAAGATGTGGAACACAGGGCAATATAACTATTCTGTGCAATAGTGTAATGATGGATACATGTCATTATACATTTGTCAAACCCAAAGAATGTCTAAAGTGAAGGGTAAACCTTAACATGAAGAATGTTAATATGGGGTCGCAAAGAGTCGGACTCAACTGAGGCTGAACTGAACTGAACTGATTGGTTCATCAGTTGTAACAAATGTACCAAATAATATACAATGTAAATCATAGGAGAAGCTGTGGGGGACAATAAGAGGTATGTGTGGACTCTGTACTTTTGTATTAATTTTTCTGTACACCTAGAACTGCCTAAAAAATAGTCTATTAAAAATATAAACAGATTGTAACTAGGAGAGAATAATACTTTTGAAAAGTAGAAGAAACATATTGGAGGTTTAAAATCCAAGTATAAAAAATTCTAGGGAAAAAAAGGTAAAGCAAGAGAATACAGAACACATAAGTGAGAAAACTGACAAAAAAGTAAAGTTAATTTCTCAAACTGAAATAGATGATTTTTCCAAATTTAATGATGTAATAGAGCTCCCAGAACAGTGAATGAAAATAGACACACACAAAGGCATATCTTTCAGACATTTTAGTACAGTGAAGACAAAGAAATCATCTTGAAAGAAAGAAAAAGTAATTACAAATGAAACACAGTAATTAGAATGACTTTGTAATTCTCAAAAGCAATACTGAAATCTAGAAGAAAATGGAGAACTCTTTCAAAATCCTGAAAGAAAATATTCCCTAGAATTCCATACACAACCAAACATTTAAGCACGTATATGAGAAATATAAAAGATATTCTCCAACACCAAAATATGAAAAAATCTTATCTCCAATGAAATCTTTCTCAGGAAGACATCAGGATGAAAACTGTGTAGCTATAAACTGTATAGCTAGTACAGAAAACACTCAATTTCTTTTTTTGTCAAAGCTTTTATAGTTATTTGTGGTAATTTGAGAAAAAACTGCAATGTTCAGGAAACAAAAATATCATGAGAGACCAGTGAATGGTATTTTCCAATCATAATATATGAACAGTGATACTAATTCAATAAATATTATGATATAAGTAAATTCAGAAGAAAAATCAGTAGTAAGGGTGTCTGTATATGGTGATATTTAAGGCAAGGAAAGAGAAATGAATCTTTTTTTTATTTAAGAAATAATAGAAAATACTAAACTGAAAAAAAATTTTTTAAAGTAGAAATAAAAGCATCTGTATTAATTAAAACACAATTTGGTCTCTGTGACAAAGACCCCAATGAACTGTACATTAAAGGAAGCAGAAAAAAAAGAAAAATAGGGTTAAGTCATGTCCGACTCTTGCAATCCCATGAACTGTCAGTCCCCTCTGTCCATGGGATTCTCCAAGCAAGAATACTGAAGTGGGTTGCCATTTCCTTCTCCAGGGGATCCTCCCCACCCAGGAATTGAATCCAGGTCTCCCACATTGCTTTATCCAACTGAGCTACACAGGAAGCCCTCATGATCTCTCATGTAACAGTCTGAAGGTATAATCAATCCCAGAGTGATATTTTAGCTCTAGGGTATTGGTTCTAATCTTCTATCTCATGGTTCCCTCCTTCCTATGGGTTACTGTTTCCAATCTCTTTATATTTCATGACACCTTCATTCCTATAATGCTGCCTTTTCCAGCAAGCAGATACAGTCAGAAGAGAGAAATGAATGGTATTTATTTCCTCTTCTGAACATAACTTGAAAGCTTTACATCCGCTTTATCTCTAATGCCCTGGTTTAGAAATTGGCCCCATGACCACGCATCAGGGAAAGTGGTGCACTGTAATTTTTTCATGGATGGCTATGAACGATACCAAATTTCCATTTCTTGGAAGTAAAGAACAAATACTGATGGTAACTAGCCGTCTCTGCCATAGCATGATATTTGGAAACATGCTGGTAAAACAAAAACAACACAAACAAAAAGCCAAATGACTGAAAATCTTTGCCTCCACCAAAGGGGGAAGAGAACCACTTTCTAACACACACATATTTCTGAAGTACTTGAGATTTTGAAACGTGTGGTTAACTTTAATTTAAACATTTTAACTTAAAAAAAAAATAAGCTTCAAGCTGAGAACCAAGGGTGGATGAAAAAATTTATCCAGGTTCAAATGAAAAAGGGCAAGAGGACTCTATGAGGGAAGATGTCTTGTTGGAAGAAAGGGGAAATAAAATTTTTCTTGATACAAAATAGTGAATTTGACTGAGCATGAAAAATAAGGTGGAGGGATATGGGTTAAATTGAGGTGAAGATCCAGGCAGAACAATGCAGCCTACATTAAAATATAAGGACTTTTCAAAAAATGTTTTAAATTTATTTATTTCTACTCGAAGGATAGTTGTTTTACAATACTGTGTTGGTTTCTGCCATAATCTATATGAGTCAGCCATAGGTATGTCCCCTACCTCTTGTCCCTTCCTCCCAGCCCCACCCCCCAATTTTATTTTTTGTCTAAAGGACTTTTACAAGCAAGAAGAGAGATTGGTTCTCTGGGACAAGTTAAGGATGGTTTTCACTGAAGAAAATGTTAGAGCAACCTAAGGTAGTGTCCTCATGAAATGGAGTAGGACCATATGATGGTTGCCCCACACACCCCTCTCCATGTCTTCTGCCTGCCTTTTGCCTGTGAAAACTTAGTCAAAGAATAATAAGTTTAATCAGAGAAGTGACAAATGCTGAAACAAAGGAGACTAAATAATAACAATGCAGTCATTAAGCATAGTTAAGGACCTTTCCTCAAAGGCTATAGATAATATTCTGAGCCATGTCCTGTGAGCTGTCTTATAGATACCAAAACACCAGGTGGAGAAGTTAACTACGTGATGGCCAGACTGTACCCAGGATATGAGCTGCCACAATTCTGAGAGCTGACCGCAAAGAAATGGGAACAAGTGCACCCTGGAACTGAAGAGTAACTGTACCTAAAACAACCAGGATGATGCTGGTCAGACCACTGATGATGAATTTCAAGGTAACTGTTAGAGATGACTGTGCTGTTTCTGCATGTAGCTCCTCCACCAAGGACTCTGTCTATAAAAGCTTTCATCCGCTGCTTGTGGTGGGGGAAGAGCGGGGAGTCGGCCTGTGGACACATGTCTGCCACCTCTACGCTCAGTTACCAGCATCTGAAATAAAACAAACTTTCCTTTCCACCAACCTGGCCTGTTTAGTAGCTTTTGAGCAGTAAGCTGCCAGACCGCACCCCCCTCCCCCATGCACCTTTAGGTAACACTCACACTATGAGTATGAAAATGAAGCAGGAATCTCTTCCTACAGGATTTCTTCCATGTTTGCTGTTGTTCATCCTGTGATTGATTTACTTAATCTTCACAAGAAAAATCTTCATGACCAACTTACATTCTCAGATTTATTGATGTTTCCTGACCAGCCTCTCATGTGCTTCAGCACACCAGCCACAGTGATTTCCAACAGTTTTCTTGGTATTCCTCACCTTTGAACATACCCCTTCCTCAGTCTGGGACATCCTCATTTTTCTAACCTCTAGAAAATTTCTCACCACAAGGCTCACCTTCAGTATTACCATCTTTTCTCAGGCATTTATGATTCATTATAATTAGTCTGTACTCATGTTCATTCATGTGTATGTTACTCATTCCATGAAACAACCAAACCAATCAAAACTCCCCAAAACAGCTAAAATAGGTTTTTTCACTCTTTCCCAGAAACATTTTTTCAACTCATTTTAAAAAATGAGTCACTTAACATTTTTAGCACTGCACCCCTTGTAAGAGCAAATGAAAATTGGGAAACATTTCCTCTAGGAAACCATTCAAGAAACACACGGGTATTTGGAAGGAAAACAGAGTTAATGGTTCCTCTGATGCGGATGATCCGAGAGGAGAACCCCAAGAATTAAGGATTCTTTTCTACACAATTCACCCTAAAGTACTGCAAAAGGGGCAATAACATTGAATAGAAATTGAGCCCTAGTCAGAGTTCATCGTATAATTTTCCAAATTATTTTATTAACCCCGCGTTAGGAGTCCACATTCGCCAGCTTCCCTGACAACGACTCCAGGGGAACTGGTTTTGGGAACCTCTGCTCCCTGTAGTCTTTTCGGCTGCGCTCTGGGGGTGCTGGACCAGGCTCCCCGGACGCGAGACAGTGACAGCAAACTCGGACTTGATGCTGAGGTGCCCCCTGCCCGCAGCGGGAGAAAACGAAAAACGTGTTTCTACCAAGTCTCCTGTGAGCGCTAAGCTTGGGTTTTGTTTTTTTTTCCCCCGTCGCAGTTTTTCCAATCCAGTTCTTTGTCCATTCGTGTGAAAACGGGCCACCTCCACGTCTCCCAGCCATCTCCTAACCGTCTTTCTCTCTGAAATAGTGAGTTCCCGAGTATGAACTCTGAAATAAACCTTGCCAAGCACCTGAAATGTGAAGACGAGGTGGCCGAGTGGTTAAGGCGATGGACTGCTAATCCATTGTGCTCTGCACGCGTGGGTTCGAATCCCACCTTCGTCGACGTGGCATTTTTAGTAAGGAGAAGGGAAGATCACCTACCCACATCCAGAGTTTGAATTTACCTACGTACGAGAAGGCTGCTCTTACTTCCCTACTCACAACTGTTACAGTGATATGTGCGGATTTTCCTAGTTTCCCTTGACCGTTGATTCGGCTATTGTCATTTGATGGAGTTCCTTCAGGGAAATGGAGGAAGAGATAAGTAAAAGACAGACAAAGCTGGTAGAAACTGGAATCTGGTCTCTCCAGTCCCTCATTTTAAAAAAGTTATTACTCCAATGAGCAATAAAATAAGTTTATCAACAGATACAGTCAGCAGAACAAGCAGATCAAGGCAGAATTTGAATTAGATTCTCAAGAACAAATCTACTGACCAAAATTGAAGAAATGTATAGCACTGAAGCAGAGACATTACTTTGCTGACTAAGGTCCATCTAGTCAAGGCTATGGTTTTTCCAGTGGTCATGTATGGATGTGAGAGTTGGATGGTGAAGAAGGCTGAGCGCCGAAGAATTGATGCTTTTGAACTGTGATGTTGGAGAAGACTCTTGAGAGTCCCTTGGACTGCAAGGAGATCCAACCAGCCCATTCTGAAGGAGATCAGCCCTGGGATTTCTTGATGGTGAAGCTGAAACTCCAGTACTTTGGCCACCTCATGCGAAGAGTTGACTCATTGGAAAAGACTCTGATGCTGGGAGGGATTGGGGGCAGGAGGAGAAGGGGACGACAGAGGATGAGATGGCTGGATGGCATCACTGACTCGATGGATGTGAGTCTGAGTGAACTCCCTGAGTTGGTGATGGACAGGGAGGCATGGTGTGCTGCGATTCATGGGGTCGCAAAGAGTCGGACAAGACTGAGCGACTGAAATGAACTGAACTGAACTGAACTGATAGAACTGAAGAGATGAGAACATGAGTTAAAGGAATTTGGAGGTAACTTAGTTTCAGATGACAACCACACAAACCACTTTCTAAGAGGCCACATTCAGTATGCTGCTTGAGGGTGGAACCAAGAATCGGTTGCTGAAGAGTGATTGGATTGGATATTTCCAAATTGTGCCCCTGAGAACTTGAAAATGAAGACACCCTGTGTAAAGGCCACATGAAAAGAAGCATCATTTAGAGACTGTCAGAATCCCAGGATTTGGTAGGGGAAATGGTTGGGAAAGTCTGGGTAGAGTGACTTGCAGGACTCCATGTGAGACTTTCAATGAATTGAAGGTTGTATCATAAAGCAACAATAAAGTCATATTTTACCCCATTGGGAGATTAAAATTTGTTCTTTGTGGTAATAGACATGACACACATGTTTTTCACTCTACCACGTTGCAGCTAAAGTACCCCAAACTGAAAGAAAGGGTGTCCTCTTTCCCTGAGGTACTCATTTAATCTTCTTGGCCTGCTAAGTGATATCCTTGACTATACGTAAGGTGAGACTCTCATAAGCCACAGAATAGATATCAGACAAATTTTCCTGGGTGTACTTCCCAGGCTCTAATTCATTTCCACTGGTGAGTTAGAGTTCTTGTTCCTTACTTGTAGGCTTTTCATAACTAACTTTAAAAAGATATATTGCAGTTTTGCTTTTTCCTATTATATTTTGACCCAAGAAATGAATTTTTACTTTTATTTTAAAAATAGCTTTATTAAAGTATAACTGGTATATGATGAACTGCATATATTTACAGGGTACATTTTAATGAATTTTGACATATATATACACATACCATGACCCCAATCAAGACAGTGAACTTATCTGTTGTCCCTGAAATCTGTCCCTTTTAGTACTTCTTTTCTCCTCTCCCTGTGCTGAGTTTTGAATCACATTTCTTTAGCTGTGTCAGAAAGATTGCAAGATGGTGTAACTAGAGGTGCAGAAATCAGAAGTTATTCAAGTCAGAGGTGGCCTATATGTGACACAGCATTTCCTCTACGGTACTATTTGCCACGAATGGATGAAGAAATAAGTGAAAAGGAAAAGAATGTGCAGGAATAATCTACAAGGTTTGGCAAGTCCTTGGAGTTCGGATATGTATTTAACTGGTGAAGAAATCCTCAAATCTGTAAATATATATGAAGAGAACTGGCAAGCACATGTGAAGAAGGAATGTGGAGAGAACATGAGGTGGATGAAAGAACACGCATTTTAGAGTAAAAATAAAAGTCTGCTTTCCACTAGTGGCTTTGCCAGTTAGCCATGTGACTTGAAGAAGCTATTTCCCCTGAGCCTCAGCTTCACATCTTAAATGAGGATAATGATATGTGTTCATGAAAAGTTAAACTGGACTCAATAAAACAATGTGAGTGATTCACTTTTTATCTTTCCCTGATCTAGTCCTGAATCAGTTCAGTTCAGTTCAGTTCAGTCACTCAGTCATGTCCGACTCTTTGCGAGCACGCCAAGCCTCCCTATCCATCACCAACTCCCGGAGTTCACCCAAACTCATGTACATAGAGTCGGTGATGCCATCCAGCCATCTCATCCTCTGTCGTCCCCTTCTCCTCCTGCCCCCAACCCCTCCCAGCATCAGGGTCTTTTCCAATGAATCAACTCTTCACATGAGGTGGCCAAAGTATTAGAGTTTCAGCTTCAGCATCAGTCCTTCCAATGAACAGATAGTGGCAATTACTGCTCAGGTCCTTTTGGTCGTATTTCAAAAAGTATCTCAGGTCATTTGTTTACAAGTGCAGATTTAAAGTAAGAAGGAGTTTAGGCTGGAGACAAATTCAAAGTAATTCATTCCTTCATTGGTTGGACTAGATGGAATACTCCATCTAATATGGCCAGGGAGGAGACTATGGGTAGTGAAAAAAAGATGACTGAAATTTCAGAAGGTAAGAAACTTGGAGAAAATGAGAGCTGGTGAAGAAAGAAAAAAAAAAAAAAAACTAGCCAAAGACAAACACAACTGTCCTCAGTCAAAAGTCCACCAAGTTCTACTGCTAGATGAGCATGGGATGTCATCTACAGCACCACCCTCTAACGTTGGGTTCCTCTAACTGTAGGGGTAAAATGGAAGTCTTGTTGACCCATGTGGAGGATTCCTTAGACACTGGTGGTGTTTCTTTTCTGAGAGAAACAGTCCAGTAAACAGTACTCTGAAGAAAGGTGGATTTGTCATTTCTTGTTAATTGAAACCCTGAAGCCAGCAAGGGTGCATGTCTTTCCTGACAGAATGGAGATTCAGAGAAGACAGAATATCTTGAAGTAACTCAATATGACATTTCCCTTTTTTTGGGCATATAAAAATAAAATAATGTATGTAATAGTAATCATTAATAAGCAAAATTCATGAAGAAGGAGAAACCTGAATTTTTAACAAAACCTAAGGTTTGTTGTTGTTGTTTTTTTTTTTTTTTTTTTTGCAGGGGAAGAAAACTGGAAGTTCAGCCAGAAGAAGCACTCGGAGAATGGCAGGAAGTGGAGACAATTTGTTTTGTTTTTCCGCTGAATCATCCACCCAAGAAAGAAAAGTCTTTGAGGTCTCCCATAACAAAAGGGGAGAATATTACTCCATCCATTTATTTAGAGATATACTGTGTGCCACCCACTGTTCTAGAAGCTGGGGGATACAATCATGATCAAAGTAGACTAAAACAGAGAAATTCAGCTCTCAGTTGACTTACATTCTGGTGAAGAGGATGGTATGGTGAGGATAAGTAAAGTATACAGCATGTCAGATCTTGATACATATTATGAAGAACAGTAAGTAGGAACTGGAAATTTGCTTGGGGTGGCTCAGATAGAAAGATGACATTCAAAGAATGCCTCACCAACAGGACAAATACCTGTGTTAGGACTTCAATGTCCCTTCCTTACAAAGCACAGTGGTCCCATTCCAGGAAGGGAACATGAATTTAGCCACCCCACAACTCTCCTGACCAGGTTCAGCTCCTGAGCAGCTTGTCAAGAGACCCATGCTTCCTCTCAAATGAGCATCAGGCTTCTTTTCAGGGAAGATGCAGCCAGTGTAATAACAGCTTTGGCCTCTGATTACCCTCCTCAGGTCACTGGTTCAAGTGCACCTGCTGAGAAGTCTTAGCTACTCTACTTACTAATAGGAAAGTATTCCAAGCTAGATAATGAGAAAATCAGGGGCAGAACTTGAGAGGAATATAGCCATTGGCCATTTGAGTTAAAGGGGACATAGAGAATCCACATTTATATATTTGCGTTTGTATAAAGAAATTCCAGACAGGAACATAAGAAACTAATAACGTGGTTCTTTGTTATTGATGAGAGGACTTGGTCAGATGAGAATTGTGTTTGAAGTAGTATTGTTCCTTGTATTTTTACATACACAGTTATTAAAGTCTAGCAATGGACCGCCTAACAGAAACCACAGAATAAAATATTAACTGTATTATCTTAAAGGGCCACAAGATGGCGACAGCGTTTCTTGATTGTCGAGCCTGTACGCTGGAAGAAGGGGACCACCGCTGCTATGAACTCCCCTGTGCAAACCGCACCTCTCCTGGTTTCCTCAGTTTAGTCTCCAGAATTTCTCTTCACCAACATTTGATTCCTCTGATTATCACTCCTTATTGACTGGAAGAGAATTATGTTCGTTAATTGGGCCAGCTTTTTAAAGAAACATTTTTCAGGGAAAGGGGAAGGGAGGCAGGGAAGGGACACATTGAAATATACACAGAAGTTGACAAGAGAACGAGGTACTTCCAAGTGCCCATCAGGCAAAGCTTCAACAATTAACCAACATTCCTTGTGTTGTTTCTTTATCCACCCACCAGGTACACTGTGGGAGAAGGTTACAGTGTAAAGAAATCATAAACATGTTTCAATCATGAATATTTCAAACATCCCAACAGATACAGAATTAAACAAAATACAAGATTTTCTCTCCAAAGAAAAATTTTAAATGATTTGTAACATCATCCAATAACTAGTACTAGAAAAAAAACTTCAACTGCCTCAAATATTTTATTTTTTTACAATGATTTTTCTGATTTGCATTCCATTAGATGCTGGAGTAAAGAGATAAGATGATCACTCAGGAGGTTAGGGAGACCTCCCTGCACATAAACACGCCTTGTGGGTGGGGGTGGGGTCAAAAGGGAGGGAGTGCCATCCCATAACAGCTGATGACAAACTTTCCACAGGCCTCAGTGGTGGAATCCATCTTGAAGAAAAGATGTAAGCTCATGTTGAGGCATGTCCTAGAACAGGTCAGATGTGGGATTAGAATCAACGTAATTGGCCAAAGGTAAACAAAGACCTGAAAGAACTGCCCTATATAAATTAACTGCCTCTTTACTACACTCCTCATCAGGGAGGATACCCACACCCTTTCTCTCTGGGTGGGTGTTTCTATCTCGTTTTTGTCTTTAAAAAAAAAGACAAACTGTTTCTCAGTGTGCTCTCCCACTTATGCTGTGTCTCTAAATAATAAATTTAATAAATAGTAAATAATAATAAACTGTTTTTAAAGTTTTTGCCTCTTAGAGAAATAAATTTTTTAAATAGGGCAAGAACCAGAAGAACTTTGCTTCTAGCCTCTAGCCCCTGGTGGATTTCTGGTTTTCATCCAAGTTACCCAGGTCTGGATTAAAGATTTACTGAGCATGGCCACACCCATCAGAACAAGACCCAGTTTCCCCCACAGTCAGTTTCTCCCATCAGGAAGCTTCTATAAGCCTCTTATCCTTATCCCTCAGAGGGCAGACAGAATGAAAACCACAATCACAAAAAACTAATCAAACTGATCACATGGACCACAGCCTTGTCTAACTCAGTGAAACTATGAACCATGTCATGTAGGGCCACCCAAGACAGACAGGTCATGGTGGAGAGTTCTGACAAAACGTGGCCCACTGGAGAAGGGAATGACAAACCACTTCAGTATTCTTCCCTTGAGAACCTCAATAACAGTATGAAAAGGCAAAAAGATATGACACTGAAAGATGAATTCCCCAGGTTGGTAGATGCCCAATATGCTACTGGAGAAGAGTGGAGAACTAACTTCAGAAAGAATGAAGAGATGGAGCCAAAGCAAAAACAGTGCCCAGTTGTGGGTGTGACTGGTGATGGAAGTAAAGCCTGATGCTGTAAAGAGCAATACTGCATAGGAACCTGGAAGGTTAGGTCCATGAATCAAGATAAATTTGAAGTGTTCAAACAAGAGATGGCGAGTGAACATCAACATTTTAGGAATCAATACAATGGACTGAAATGAGCAAATTTAACTCAGATGACCATTGTATCGACTACTATGGGCAAGTATCCCTTAGAAGAAATGGAGTAGCCCTCATAGTCAACAAGAATCTGTAATGCAGTTCTTGGGTGCAATCTCAAAAATGACAGAATGATCTCTATTCATTTCCAAGGCAAACCATTCAATATCACAGTAATCCAGTCTATGCCCCAACCACTAATGCTGAAAAAGCTGAAGTTGAACAGTTCTATGAAGACCTACAAGACCTTCTAGAACTAACTCTCCTCAAACGATAACCTTTTTATCATAGTGGACTGGAATGCAAAAGTAGGAAGTCAAGAGATACCTGGGGTAACAGGCAAATTTGGCCTTGGAGTACAAAATGAAGCAGGGCAAAGTCTAACAGTTTTGCCAAGAGAATGCCCTGATTTTAGCAAACACCCTCTTCCAACAACACAAGAGATGACTCTACACATGGACATCACCAGATGGTCAATATCAAAATCAGATTGATTATATTACTTGCAGCCAAAGATGGAGATGCTCCATGCCGTCAGCAAAAACAAGATTGGGAGCTGACTGTGGCTCATATCATGAACTCCTTGTTGCAAAATTCCTACTTAAATTGAAGAAAGTAGGGAAAACCACTAGACCATTCAGGTATGACCTAAATCAAATCCCTTACGATTATACAGTGAAAGTGACAAATAGATTCAAGGGATTAGATCTAATAGACAGAGTGCTTGAAGAATTATGGACAAAGGTTTGCAACACTGGACAGGAGGCAGTGATCAAGATCATCCCCAAGAAAAATAAATGGTTGTCTGAGGAGGCCTTACAAATAGCTGGGAAAAGAAGAGAAGTGAAAGGCAAAGGAGAAAAGGAAAGATATAAGCATCTGAATGCAGAGTTCCAAAGAATAGCAAGGAGAGATAAGAAAGCCTTCTTCAGCGATCAATGCAAAGAAATAGAGGGAAACAACAGAATGGGAAAGACTAGAGATCTCTTCAAGAAAATTAGAGATACCAAGGGAACATTTCATGCAAAGATAGGCACGATAAAGGACAGAAATGATATGGTCCTAACAGAAGCAGAAGATATTAAGATGAGGTGGCAAGAATACACAGAAGAACTATACAAAAAAGATCTTCACGACCTAGATAACCATGATGGTGTGATCACTGGACTAGAGCCAGACATCCTAGAATGCAAAGTCAAGTGGGCATTAGGAAGCATCACTATGAACAAAGCTAGTAGAGGTGATGGCATTCCAGTGGAGCTATTTCAAATCCTGAAAGATGATGCTGTGAAAGTGCTGCACTCAATATGCCAGCAAATTTGGAAATCTCAGCAGTGGCCACATACTGGAAAAGGTCAGTTTTCATTCCAATCCCAAAGAAAGGCAATTTCAAAGAATGTTCAAACTACCGCACAATTGCACTCATCTCATATGCTAGTAAAGGAATGCTCAAAATTCTCCAAGCCAGGTTTCAACTGTAGGTGAACTGAGAACTTCTAGGTGTTCAAGCTGGATTTAGAAAAAGCAAAGGAACCAGAGATCAAATTGCCAATATCTGTTGGATCAGCAAGAGAGTTCCAGAAAAACATCTACTTCTGATTTATTGACTACACCAAAGCCTTTGACTGTGTAGATCATAACAAGCTGTGGAAAATTCTTAAAGAGATAGTAATACCAGACCACCTTACCTGCCCTCTGAGAAATCTGTATGCAGGTCAAGAAGCAACAGTTAGATCTGGACATGGAACAACAGACTGGTTCCAAATTGGGAAAGGAGTACATCAAGGCCGTATATTGTCACCATGCTTATTTAACTAATATGCAGAGTGAATCATGCGAAATGCCAGGCTGAATAAAGCACAAGCTGGAATCAAGGTTGCTGGGACAAACGTCAATAATCTCAAATATGCAGATATGCATATTTGCAAATATACACCACTCTTATGGCAGAAAGCGAAGATAAACTAAAAAGCCTCTTGATGAAGGTGAAAGAGGAAAGTGAAAAATCTGGCTTAAATCTCAACGTTCAAAAAACTAAAATCATGGTATCCAGTCCTATCACTTGACGGCAAGTAAATGGGTAAACAATGGAAACAGGAGAGACTTTATTGGGATAGACTTTAAACAGGAGAGACTTTATTTTTGAGCTCCAAAATCACTGCAGATGGTGACTGCTGCCATGAAATTAAAAGATGCTTGCTTCTTGGAAGAAAAGTTGTGACCAATCTAGACAGCATATTAAAAAGCAGAGACATTACTTTGCCAACAAAGGTCAGTTTAGTCAAGGCTATGGTTTTTCCAGTGGTCATGTATGGACATGAGAGTTGGACCATAAAGAAAGCTGAGTGCCAAAGAATTGATGCCTTTAAGTTGTGGTGTTGGAGAAGACTCTTGAGAGTCCCTTGGACTGCAAGGAGATCCAAACGGTCTATCCTAAAGGAAATCAGTCCTGAATATTCATTGGAAGGACTGATACTGAAGCTGTAACTCCAATACTTCGGCCCCCTGATGTGAAGAACTGACTCCTTAGAAGAGACCCTGATGCTGGGCGAGATGGAAGGCAGGAGGAGAAGGGGATGACAGAGGATAAGATGGTTGGATGGCATCACTGATTCGATGGACCTGAGTTTGAGCAAGCCCTGGGAGTTGCTGATGGACAGGGAAGCCTGGCATCCATTTGGTTGCAGAGTCAGACACAACTGAGCAACTGAACTGAACTGAACACACTTCTGATTCCTGGGCAGGGAACTAAGATGTCTCTTTAAGGCTGCTTACTGCTGTCTCTCAGAGATCAATATATGAGACATTATGGAGGCAGTTTCCAAATGCTGGATAAGCTGTTAAGGAAAAGCTCAAAAATGGGAGGAAATGTTGGACAGGCAAAACTCAAAACTGCGGGTTGAAACATGGGTATGGTTTTGGGTCAACCACAAGGGGAAGAGTACCTCTGATAGTGGATTTAACAAAACATTAATTGCTTTTAGGCTTTATTACTATGCTAACTTTAGATCCATTTTAGATAAATTAGGTAATTTCATTGAAAATTACCACCTAAACCAAAAAACAAAAACCAAACAACAAAATGAACAGCCATGGTGGACTTGTCCAAATGGTTTATAAATCATGGCTTTTTACCCCAAAGGGACACATAATTTTGAACAATAATTTAGAGAAGCATTGTGGGTGTGCCTCGTTCTCTTTTGTGACAACCTGAATAACGCTGGTCCTCTTCACTGGTTCTAGGCAAAGTCAAAATAGGATTTAAAATACCAACCAAAGGAATGTTACAATAGAAACTGATCTTTGTTTTAGAGGAAAGTCTGAGACAAAAGGCCTCAAGTTTCTCTGCGTTCATTGAACCGCAAAAGTCGTGTTTCATCTCTTGCTGTTTCCTATTTTATGAATATAGGGCAAAAGGAAAGTAGTATCCTAATTAGAAGCAAAGCGATAGTATTTCTCAGTCTGAAAATATCCATCAGGTTCCTTACTCTCCAACGAACATTTCGAGAGGAAGTGATACATCTTATTCTCGAAAGGGACTAAGAGCTAAGACGGAAAAATGAAAAGCAGGATGAACTAGCCGAAAATGTTTATTCAAGGAGCTTGTGAGTGCCTGGGCTGGGCGGCAGTTAGTCGGTTTGTCCCGCGCTCGGAAACCAGTGGTTCCTCCCCCGATGCCGGCAACAAATCAGGACCTGGGAGGAAGGGCTGGCGCTCACCCGCCAAATTTAAACTTCCCGCCTAACCTCTGCACCCAGGCAGGACTCAAAACTCCTTGTCCCAGACCGGCGACTAGGAAGTATTTGTGTCATGAACTGAAGTTCTCTCTTACTTAACCCTAATGGCTATCAGAACGAGTAGCAAAGCTCTTACATGCAGGAAATTCCTGAGTAACAAACAGTAAAGATCAGAGCCAAGGTTACACAAGGAACTTCAGAGCTTTGCCAGGGTCAGGCAACGTTATGTTAGTGGATCGCGAGCTTACTGTGACAAAAACTCCTAAGACTGTTCAGGAACTGCTCTACTTCCCAGATCACATACTGTAAAAGAATTACAAAGACCCAGGGCAGAAGGAGAATAAGCATCAGCTCTTTCTCTGAGGACATGGGTGGCTCTTAAAAGAGCCGTTAGAATCGTTTGCAACCGACTCACAGTTTACTTGGCACTAGTGTACTTGGTGACAGCCTTGGTGCCCTCGGACACCGCATGCTTAGCCAGCTCCCCGGGCAGCAGCAGGCGCACGGCCGTCTGGATCTCCCTGGATGTGATGGTCGAGCGCTTGTTGTAATGCGCCAGGCGCGATGCCTCGCCCGCGATGCGCTCGAAAATGTCGTTTACAAAGGAGTTCATGATACCCATGGCCTTGGACGAAATGCCGGTGTCCGGGTGGACTTGCTTCAGCACCTTGTACACGTAGATAGAGTAGCTCTCCTTGCGGCTGCGCTTGCGCTTCTTGCCGTCCTTTTTCTGAGCCTTGGTCACCGCCTTCTTGGAGCCCTTCTTCGGGGCCGGAGCAGATTTAGCCGGTTCAGGCATGACGAATAACAGGTTAAACAAGTTCAAGGGAAGAACACACAGAAGATACGATGACTCCTTTTTATATACAAGCTCTTATGCAAATAAGGTGATACGTTAACGTCTCAGTCTTATTGATGGCTGTTCCAGAAGACGTCAGAAATTAGTTCTGCCCAATTAGAACGCAAGAATACCAATTCGCATTCCCATTGGCTAAAATGAAGCCACAATCCTAACCAATGACATGCCTTCTTTTCGCGCCTAATGAGGGTTATAAAAGAAATGCTACCCTTGTAATTTCACTCTTTCGGTAGCCGTTTGGGGTGAACTTAGACTTATAATGTCTGGGCGAGGTAAACAAGGCGGCAAGGCTCGTGCCAAAGCCAAGACACGCTCCTCGCGAGCTGGGCTCCAGTTCCCTGTGGGCCGTGTTCACCGGCTGCTCCGCAAGGGTAACTATGCCGAGCGGGTCGGGGCCGGCGCGCCAGTGTACCTGGCGGCGGTGCTGGAGTACCTCACGGCCGAGATTCTGGAGCTGGCGGGCAACGCGGCCCGGGACAACAAGAAGACCCGTATCATCCCGCGTCACCTGCAGCTGGCCATCCGCAACGACGAGGAGCTGAACAAGCTGCTGGGCAAAGTCACCATCGCTCAGGGCGGCGTCCTGCCCAACATCCAGGCGGTGCTGCTGCCCAAGAAGACCGAGAGCCACCACAAGGCCAAGGGCAAGTAGTTGCCTGGAGTATAGTAACTCCTCGGAGTCCAAACCAAAGGCTCTTTTCAGGGCCACCCATAGTTTCAGTAAAAGAGCTTGACATTTGTTAATAATGTTGGATGACAGAAAAATACAAAACTTAGTAGGAAAACTTTTGGCTTCATATAGTGGCATATATGGATTACAGGTCAAAAACCCTTAGTGTAAAATTTGGTCAGTTTAGCTCATTCTTTTTCAACTTTTTTTTTTTTTTTCACTAAAATTGCTTCTTCCTACGTCGAATTTTTTAGCACTTATCTCACCCATCCTATTGTATGTTTAAAATTCTGGTATTAACATGAAGTAGAGTGAATTGAAGTCGCTCAGTCGTGTCCGACTCTGCGACCCCATGGCCTGTAGCCTACTAGGCTTCTCGGTCCATGGGATTTTCCAGGCAAGAATACTGGAATGGGTTACCATTTCCTTCTCCAGGAGATCTTCCCGACCCAAGGATTGAACCCGGGTCTCCTGCATTGTAGGCAGACGCTTTACTCTCTGAGCCAGGAGACCCTTACGTATTAACATAAGTAAGACTTATTGGAATAAATGTTGACAATATCTAACAATCCTAGACACTGATACGGCTTATCAAAAAAGTAAAATGTTTGACTTTTAACAGGTTGTTCAGGAGCTATGTAACCCAAGTGATTTCATTCATTATTCCATTGTGTTTGTGTTTATGTCTTCCAATTGTAGGGGGGAGGGGAGTTACTTTTCCGCACCCTTGTGAGTTTTTGACAGAGAGCCTGTAAGCAGATGGGTTAGGGGTTACCCAGAAAGAACCAGGAATGGCTTTCTCCCTCTCTCTCTCTCTCTCTTTTTTTTTTTTGGCGTCGCCCTGCAGTTTGTGGGATCTTAATTCCTCGATCAGGAATTGAACTCTGGCCCTCGACAGTGAAAGAGTGGAATCCTAACCACTGGATCACCAGAATTTCCCAGGAATGGTTTTGTGACATGAGCCATTTTGGCTAAAATCATTTTTTTATATAAGCCTAGTGGCAATGGTTGTCGTTTAACAGTCTCAGTAATTGATCTGAAGAGAAGTAAGAGAATGCAGGAATAAAGGAAAAGCAGTAAAGAGATACTGCTACTGCTAAGTCACTTCAGTCGTGTGCGACTCTGTGTGACCCCATAGACGGCAGCCCACCAGGCTCCCCCCCTGGGATTCTCCAAGCAAGAACACTGGAGTGGGTTGCCATTTCCTTCTCCAATGCATGAAAGTGAAAAGTGAAAGTGAAGTCGCTCAGTCGTGCCCAACTCTTTGCGTCCCCATGGACTGCAGCCAACCAGGCTCCTCCATCCATGGGATTTTCCAGGCAAGAGTATTGGAGTGGGGTGCCATTTGCCTTCTCCGAGTAAAGAGATAACAGTTCAGCAATAAAACAGAGTTCTAGTTCCTCAAGGCATATAGATAATCTGATAAGTCTTTGAGTTCTGCAGGAAAGACCCCACCTAGGTGGAGGATAGAACGATAATTTTGCCCCTGGTAACTTGAATCAACCTTTGCCCCAGTTCTATGCTGATTTCTCCTCTGCTCCAGACCCTTTATGATTATGCATGTTCCCTTGGCTTAAAACCCCCAATTTTGCTGTTCAGGGAGAAACTGCTTTGGGAATATCCCTGGTGTTCTCTTTAGTTGCTTTTTGTAATAATAAATCCTTTCTTCCTTCTGATCTTTGGCTTGGTTGTACCTTTTGGTTCGATACCCACCAAGGGGCAAAACCCAGTTTTCAAATAACAAGTCTTGTAATAAAAGACAAATTCTAAAGAGAAAAACAAGTTTCTTAACATGTGTACCTCATGTAAACATGGAAGAAATCCAGGGAAAAATGAATACCTCCCAAGGTGCCTTAGAAGGCCAGGAGTTCTCTGGAGGCTTTCACTGCTGATAACGCAAATTCAATCCCTTATTGGGGAATTAAGATCCCTCAAACTTATGAGGTATGGACACAAAAAAATAAAAAGAACTCCACCATAAATACTATTTGCTGTTGAAGATGTGAGGAGGTCAGTTATGAGGAGGTTACCAGGGAAACAAGAGTAGATTCTCCTAGGCATATTTAAGTTGATACCTCCTCCATTGTCTATTGGGATTAAAATTATCCTTCCTGGTAGAGAGGAGGGACATCTCTTGTCAATTTGTGTCGAACTTTTAGGAAAATCAAAGGAAGGCAAGAAGACTTTCCTGGATCTGCTTCATCTCAAATACTTCAGTTGGGCAAATCAATCTTTGTGCTAAATGGAGTATCTTGGGGTGGCCTATTCTATCCTTCAACACCAACTACTAATATTTTGTTGATTTATACTGTTGTCTGTATTAGTAAAAAATCTGAACTCAACCTTATATTTATAAATGATGCACAGAAAATATTTGTAAACAAAAGTTTTAAAGTAAATTAAAGCTCTTTCATTACAATACAGGCTGCCCCAATGGCTCAGGTGCAAAGAATCCACCTGCAGTGTAAGATGCAGGAGACTCAGGTTCGATCCCTGAGTGGGTCAGGAAGATCCCCTGAAGAAGGAAATGTCAACCCACTCCAGTATGCTTGCCTGGAAAATGCCCTGAAGAGGAGCCTGGAGGACCACAGTCGATGAGGACCTCCACCATTGCAATAACTTAAAGTTTTGTGTTTTTGTTTTTGTTTTTGTTTTTTATTTCAAATCCAAAGTTCTGGGTTGATAATGTAGTTAAACATTTTTTTCCTTATATTTGTAAGTATTTATGCGGTGGCTCAGATGGTAAAGCGTCTGTCTACAATGTGGGAGCCCTGGGTTTCATCCCTGGGTCAGGAAGTTTCCTGGAGAAGGAAATGGCAACCCACTCCAGTACTCTTGCCTAGAAAACCCCATGGACGGAGGAGCCATGGTGTCCATGGGGTCACAAAGAGTCGGACATGACTGAGCAACTTCACTTTCTTTCTTTCTTTCTTTCTTTCTTTTTCTTTCTTTCTCTTTCTTTCTTTCTTCCTTTTTCTTTCTTTCTTTCTTTCTTTTTCTCTTTCTTTTTCTTTCTTTCTTCCTTTCTTCCTTTCTTCCTTTCTTTCTTTCTTTCTTTCCTTTCTTTCTTTCCTTTCTTTCCTTTCTTTCTTTCCTTTCTTTCTTTCTGCTCCATTACAGACAGTTTGGGCATCTATTCATTTTGAGATGAGAAGATAAAGATCAACTTTAAGATCAAGAATATTTAAGGAAGATCAAGAGCAGAGAAAACAAGGGTAGAAAGGGAGTTCACAGAGACAGGAAGAGATCAGATCATGTAGGGCTTTATGATCATGTAGGTTTTATATGCTATGTTATGTTTTTACAAATCATTCTAAGGGTTTTGAATGAAGGAATGGCATAACCTAATTTATATTTCTTTCAAAGTTCACTAAGGCAATTATATGGTGAATACAAAGTTTGGAAGTAATGATATAAATTAGGAAGGCTATTGCAATGGTCTTTTTGAGAGATAATGGCGGTTTGGCCTAAACTGGGGGCAATAGATGATGGTTTGGTATAGATATATTTCACAAGTGTGACCGATAGTTTGCTGCTGGATTTGATTCATACTGTGTAGGAGAGGGGAGAAAATATTTTTCCCTTTAAATTCTTGGCTGAGACTTCCTATAAGACAAGTTCAAAATCACCAAATTTTTATTAACATGTATACCTCATATGTATATGAGAGACACTTAGGAAAAATGAGTAAGCGCCTCAAGATGACCCAAGCCACCACCTTATATATGATCTTTGTTGTTGTTCAACTGCTAAGTCAAATCTGAATCTTTGCCACCCAATGGACTGCAGCACACCAGGCTCCTCTGACCTCTGCTATCTCCTTCAGTTTTCTCAAATTCATATCCATTGATACTATCTAACCATCTCATCCTTGGGCTCCTCCTTCTCCTTTTGCCTTCAGTCTTTCCCAGCATCAGGATTTTTTCCAGTGAGTCAGTTCTTCACATCAGGTGGCCAAAGTATTGGCGCTTCAGCATCAGCCTTCCAATGAATATTCAGGGTTGATTTCCTTTAGGATTGACTGATTTGATCTCCTTGCAGTCCAAGGGACTCTCAAGGATCTTTTAAAATGACAGTTTTAAAAGCATCAATTCTTTGGTGCTCAGCTTTCTTTATGGTCCAACTCTCACATCCATACTTGACTACTGGAAAAACCATAGCTTGACTATGCAGTCTTTTATTGGCAAAGTGATGTCTCTGCTTTTTAATATGCTATCTAGGTTTGTCATAGCTTTTTTTCCCAAGGAATAAATGCCTTTTAATTTCATGGCTCCAGTCACTGTCCTCAGTGATTTTGGAGCCCAAGAAAATAAAATCTGTCAATGACGGTACCAGATGCCATGATCTTAGTTTTTTGAATATTGAGTTTTAAGCCATCTTTTTCACTATACTCTTTCACCCTCTTCAGGAGGTTCTTTAGTTCTTTACTTTCTGTTAGAGTGGTATAATCTTCATATCTGAGGTTGTTGATATTTCTCCTGGCAATCTTGATTCCAGTTTGCGATTTGTTCAGCCTGGCATTTCACATGATGTACTCTGCATAGAAGTTAAATAAGGAATATACAGCCTTGTCATATTTCTTTCCCAGTTTTGAACCAGTCCATTGTTCTGTGTTCAGTTCTAACTGTTGCCTCTTGACTTGCATACAGGTTTCTCAGAGACAGCTAAGGTGGTCTTGTTTTCCCCTCACCTGAAGAATTCTCCACAGTTTGTTGTGATCCACACAGTCAAAGGCTTTAGTATAGTCAATGAAACAAAAGTAGATGTTTTTCTGGAACTCTCTTGCTTTCTCCATGATCCAATGAATGTTTGCAATTTGATTTCTGGTTCCTCTGCCTTTTTGAAAGTCAGCGTGTACATCTGGAAGTTCTTGGTTTATGTACTGTTGAAGCCTAGCTTGAAGGATTTTGAGCATAACCTTGCTAACATGAAATGAGCTCAATTGTACAGTAGATTGAACACCTTTGGGGACTGAAATGAAAGACAAAACAAAGTTGTATGAGGGCAGGGGTTTGGGGCACGGTTACCATTACAAGTTTTTCCAAAAAATGCATAGTAAACAAAGGTAAGGGACTTCCCCAGTGGCTCACAGGTAAAGAATCCACTTGCAATGCAGGAGATGCAGGTTTGATGTCTGGGTCTGGAGGATCCCCTGGAGAAGGGCATAGCAACTCACTCTAGTATTCTTGTGGGGAAACTCTCACGGACAGAGGCTGGTGGGCTACAGTCCATGGGGTCGCAAAGAGTCAGGCATGACTGAAGCCACTGAACACAATGCAGATTAAAGTGGGTGCTTTGTCCCAGAATTCTTTTTTTTTTTTTTTTCAATTTAGAATCATCCTTCTCTGCTTAGTATGGAGAGGGAGACGTAAATGGAGCTTTCCTCTATAAGTGTCTCTTACAAAAGTATAATTTTTGTTTTCAGAAATTCTCCTGTCTATGCTGTTTCTCAAAAATAATTAGTTCAGAATAATCCTTATGACAAGAGGGGTGGCATAGTTTGGGGTGGCATGTTCAGCTACACTTCAACTGTGAAAGAACATAAAGATATAAAGAAAACAGTTGATTTAAACTAAAGTTTATCTTGACCTATTAAGTCAGTTACTATGTATTTTTTGAACATAGTATTGTATAACATACTATATAATAGGAAGAGCACTGTATTTTTATAATACATTGTATCTTTATAGAATAATAAGCCTTTGTCTCTCAATTTCAGAAGTTATAAAGAATCTGACAAACTTTTCACATATACATTCATTACTAGTCTTACAATCACTAGCTGTTATGCAAAAACTCATGAAACCAGATAGGGAGAAAGGCTAGTAGTTGGTGGGAATTTTACTGATTTATTTTAAAGTAGAGAAGGGTTTGTAAAATATATTCCAGTTAACTAATGTTGGGAAAATAGAATTTAAAACAAAAGAAGAGAAAATTTATTATAGACTAAGCTTCATGCTTATTAAAAACATTGTGCTCAACACAGGCAATGTTTTATTAAAGAGATTTCAAAAGAGGGGGAAAAAACCTGTTATATAGGTAAGAGGGTACATCCATTACATTAGTAGGCTTTGCAATCTGGAGTCGGAAAACTGGGAAACAGAGCACTTTCCCTTGTTGATTACATTTCAAAAAGAGGACTCCAAGGTCCTTGAGGAAACATTCTTGAGATAGGAGGCTAGCCAAAGGGTGTTTTTAGCCATTAAGAAAATTTACATACCTTTGAAAAGGACAGACAAAAAATTTTTGAAAGAGAAAAAGGGAAAAGGGATGGATAATTAAGCCTCTTATTTTCAATTTGTATTTGCCCTTAAATTAACTTGAATTCCCTGGAGAAGGAAATGGCAACCCACTCCAGTACTCTGCCTAGAAAATTCCATGGATGGGAGGAGCCTGGTGGGCTACAGTCCATGGGGTCGCAAAGAGTCGAACACGACTGAACAACTTCACTTAACTTGAATTAACCTATACTAGCTATCTACCCCCTCTATAAAATATACTGAATTTTGTTCCTGTTGTTTGAATCAGTTTTGTTGTTTCAAAAGTTATTAATTCCATAAAATTGATAGTTTATAGGAGTCCTTTGAAAATTCTATAATGCAAGCTTCTAAAAGTAACTCACTGAAATAAAGGAAAGTAAGAAAATCATTGAATAACAATGGGATTACTTGCTAATGCTTAAAGAAGAGATTAAAATTTCTCAGAATTTAAGCAGTAGTTAAATTATAAATATATTTTAAATTAAGCATGTATAAACAGGAATGTTTAAAATACATAATCTTTTTTATAAAGACTTTCTTAGAAAGACAAAGGTAGACTTTCTTTTCTCTATTTGAATTTTGTACTATTCACTAATGAAAAATTAACTGCTCTTCTAAGTAATGAAAGTAAATTTTAAAAAAAATTATATGTTACCTAGAAAAACATCTACAAGACATTTAAAGGCTCGGATTCAGTATTTTTCCGATTAGGAGGACAAACTATTTCAAAAATAACAAATATACCCTAATAAATGTATAAATTTATTACAGTTAAGAGTACTAAAAGAACTTCATTCTTGCACCTCAGTTCAGTTCAGTCGCTCAGTCGCGTCTGACTCTTTGCGACCCCATGAATCGCAGAACGCCAGGCCTCCCTGTCCATCACCATCTCCCGGAGTTCACTCAGACTCGCGTCCATCGAGTCCGTGATGCCATCCAGCCATCTCATCCTCGGTCGTCCCCTTCTCCTCCTGCCCCCAATCCCTCCCAGCATCAGAGTCTATGAGTCAACTCTAAGCATAAGGTGGCCAAAGTACTGGAGCTTCAGCTTTAGCATCATTCCTTCCAAAGAAATCCCAGGGCTGATCTCCTTCAGAATGGACTGGTTGAATCTCCTTGCAGTCCAAGGGACTCTCAAGAGTCTTCTCCAACACCACAGTTCAAACGCATCAATTCTTCGGCACTCAGCCTTCTTCACAGTCCAGAATAGTATAATGGTAAAAATTAACTTGAAATAAACAATTGTGAGGTATGAGTTCACTGGCAAATACTTGTATTTCAACATTACAAATAATTAAAACCCTAGAGCACTATCATAGACTGATCAGAATAAAAACTCTAGAAATAATTTTAAGTGAAATACTCAATAAACGATCAATTAAGTTCCTCCAATCAGTGGATAAAGCGTTTATTACGTTATACTTATTAGCGGGCTGGTTAATTTTAAAAAAAATGTTTAATTATCTACACAGAAACCAAATCTAGATCATTAATATAGAGTTCTTTTTTGTAAAACGGTTCTACACATTATCAGCAAAATAATAGGAACTTATTAAAAATGAAAATTGACACTGAATAGAAGAGAATTTAGCAATACATCTGGAAGGTCTCAAAATTCTATTTTATCAGAACATCTTGTTCTATTTCTGGAAGTTAGTGTTTCCTTCATATATTAAAAAAAAAGATATAACATTATGCAAATACTATTAGAGAAAGTAAAGATAGAATATTTTATTCTGTGGTTTTATGTAACATCTACAAGATTAAGGTTTTGTAATTTAACGAGGATGAGGAGAGAAACACATTAAATGAGAAAAGGGGAAATATACAGCCTAGGCCTTGAGGCTAGTGAAAAGAATTCACTGAAAGAACAGAAAGGGAGTAATATGGCTGGCTTGTTTCTTTAAGAACCCTCCCCAACCCAGAGAGCTTCCCGCCAAAGCACTTTGGGTTTTCATTCTGGTCCGCAGACTCTACGCACTAAAGGGGCTGCAACAAACTGAAGGTACTTTACTGTTCTCGGGTCTCGAAATCTCTGGACGTGGTAAGGGTGGAAAGGTTTTGGGAAAGGGGGGCGCCAAGCGTCACCGTAAAGTTTTGCGAGACTATATTCAGGGCATCACTAAGCCCGCTATTCGCCGCCTGGCTCGGCGTGGAGTCAAGCTCATCTCTGGCCTCATCTACGAGCAGATCCGCGGGGTCATGCGCAAGGCTGTCACCGCCATGGACGTGGTCTACGCGCTCCAGCGCCAAGGACGCACCCTCTATGGCTTCGGCGGCTGAAAGAAAAAGTTTCACCTTATTTGTGTACTCAAAGGCCCTTTTTAGGGCCCGGAAGTTTTCACTGAAAGGGCTAAAATTACACCACAGAACACAACATTTAGCGATAACGGCTAGTATTTACCAAGAACGCTGCGGTGTTATAAAAAAAAGTTGAGTACGTATTTACAGTTCTTTATATTGAAAACTTAGTGGCTCTTAAAAGAGCCTTTGTGGTTGGTTTAAGAATGGTCACAGGACAACTTTACTTGGCGCTGGTATACTTGGTGACGGCCTTGGTGCCCTCAGATACCGCGTGCTTGGCCAGCTCCCCAGGCAGCAGCAGGCGCACGGCCGTCTGGATCTCCCTGGATGTGATGGTCGAGCGCTTGTTGTAGTGCGCCAGACGCGATGCCTCGCCCGCGATGCGCTCGAAGATGTCGTTCACGAAGGAGTTCATGATGCCCATGGCCTTGGACGAGATGCCGGTGTCCGGGTGGACTTGCTTCAGCACTTTGTACACGTACACAGAGTAACTCTCCTTGCGGCTGCGCTTGCGCTTCTTGCCGTCCTTCTTCTGCGCCTTGGTCACAGCTTTTTTGGAGCCCTTCTTCGGGGCCGGAGCGGACTTCGCTGGTTCCGGCATGGTTTTAAAGACTAACGCCGAAGTCTAAAACGCAAATCAGAAAAAAGTGATACAGAACGCAAAATGCCTCTTTTATATAGAACCTCCTATGCAAATAAGGTCATAGGTTAAAGTCTTAGTCGATTGGTGGTGGTTGAAAAAGACGTCATAAATTAGTTATGCCCAATCAGAACGGAAGAATCCCAATCTCTCATTCCCATTGGTTAAAATGAACCCACTAACGTAACCAATGACGCATGTTCTTTTTCGCGCCCAATTAGGCTTATAAAAGACGCTGCACCTGGAGCTTTACAATAGTAAGTTTATTTGCGTTGCAGCTGTCCGAAATGTCTGGACGTGGCAAGCAAGGTGGTAAGGCTCGTGCTAAAGCAAAGACCCGTTCCTCGCGGGCTGGGCTTCAATTCCCCGTTGGCAGAGTACACCGTTTGCTCCGCAAAGGCAACTATGCCGAGCGGGTAGGTGCTGGGGCCCCGGTGTACCTGGCGGCGGTGCTGGAGTATCTGACGGCCGAGATCCTAGAGCTGGCGGGCAATGCGGCCCGGGACAACAAGAAAACGCGAATCATCCCGCGTCACTTGCAGCTGGCTATCCGCAACGATGAAGAACTCAACAAGCTGCTGGGTAAGGTCACCATTGCTCAGGGTGGTGTCTTGCCTAACATTCAGGCTGTGCTACTGCCTAAGAAAACTGAGAGCCACCACAAGGCCAAATAAAGAGGTTAGGAAAGGTGAAGAAAACAACGGCTCTTTTCAGAGCCAACCTACGTTGTCAAAGAAAGAGCTGTGATTACTGTGTATTTTGAGTGATAAGGCTGTAAGATGCTTGCACTGAGGCTGTGAAGCAATTCTGACGGCGTTTTAAAATATGGTCTGAATTGACGTTCACGTGGACTAGTATGTTCACGAGGGGCTTACTTAGAAGCTGGGGGGTGAATCAACAGGTAGCTTCTTGAAACCAGATAACCCTAATGTTGCCTAGTATTGTTCTTACGTAGTCAATATGGGGGGCACTGGTTACCTTTAGGAAACATTTAGCAGTATTGAGTATAGTAGAAAAATCCTTTGAGAACGTTTTGAATAAGTGACATAACTAAAGGATAGTTTTTATCATGTGAAATTCTTGAGTTCTTTCATTTTCTTGAGGATTTATCCGTAATGGGAAATTAGCTTGTCGATTAAAATCATACAGTATTTTCTTAATCTCGTGTAAATCCTTGAACCTATTTCTTTGGGATACATACATTTGTTTAATGCACTCCTGTGTAGACAGTCAAATGCGGCTTAAAATCTGCCTCCCTGGAAGATACCTTAGTTTTGTTCGTGCGTGCTGTCGCTTCAGTCTACAACTGCGACCCCATTAACTTAGTCTGCAAGTCTCAGTCCATGAGATTCTCCAGGCAAGAATACTGGAGTGGATTGCCATGCCGTCCTCCAGGGCATCTTTCCCACCCAGTGATCGAAGCCAGTGATCTTTCTTAGGTCCCCTGCATTGGCAGGTAAGTTCTTTACCACCGGTCCACCACTAGGTGAGGGAGCCCCAAGCAAACACGTAAATATGTAAGACAATATTGCTGCGAAGAATATAGGGAGGAGATAGGTCATAAAGCATAATGGGAACTCATTTTAGATAGTGGCTAAGTGGAGACAACCTCTTTGAAAGGAGTTACCTGATCAGAGACCTACGTAGATCGAAAAAGAAGCAAGACAGAGAAAGAGAATTTCAAGTAGAAGTAACAAAGTGCAAAAGCCTTAAGACAGAAAATATGTTTTTCTTGGGAATAACCAGAAGGCCCATGAGGTTATGAACTTGAAGGGGGAGGGCCACTATAATATAGGACTTTGGCTGTGCAACTTAATGTGTATAAGTAGTCAAAAACAACAGCAACCCTGATCTCTTGAGATAATAAATTTGATAATACAAATTAGCTAAATAGAAAAAGTATGAAATCCAACCCACTTAAAAAAAAAAAAAGACACCATAGAAATAGTATTGACCTCACCTTATTATGTGGTTCAAAACCTGAAAGATTTTGGAGAACATTCTTTATAATTCAGTACAGGATTTATTTGCTACTCTTAGTCTTCATTTGCAGAAGCCTTTTTGAATGAAATGATAGTAAAATGCAAAAGGCCAAGGAAAAAAACTATGATCATATAGTGGTGCAGGTTGGGTTCTCTAGAATCAGATGCTTCAGACAGTTTGGGGTGCAAGATGTTTATCAGGGACCAACATTGGTAGAGGAAGGAACTAGGATTGGACAGAGGATGTCAAACTGTAATACAGGCCAGACAAACATGGGGAGCAATGGAGCCTGTATTACCTTTCAGAGTTGCCCCACGTTGGGTGAAAATGTCCCCAGATCAGGTTTTACTTCCTCACCTTGCTTTGCCACTGATATGGACTGCACTAGGAAAGGACATGCCTTGAGTTGGGTGGAACTCTGAAACTCTAGGAACACTGAAGGAGACAAGAACTGCTGCCTATCTACTAAGTGCACTCTGCAATTGGGCAGCAAGTCTTTCCTTGGTGAGGATCAAGCTACTGCATTTGCTTGTCTATGACATATATTAACATGAATATAAATATCAATGTTGAGTCATGTCTATGATAGTATTTGTAAAACTGACTTTAGCATGCATAGCTAGTATTGTTTCTTTGTTTTCACTGAGGGAATTTAAAAGAGATGTGTTTTCTTTTGAGAAAAATGAGAAAACCTTCTATAAATTTTTACTAATTCCATATACTCCAATACGATTTTAGATGCTTCAGTCATTGCAAATGGATGGTGATATAGAGCGATTATAAGGAATATAAGAGGGTCATTGGAAAAGATCCTGATGCTGGGAAAGATTGAAGGCAAGAGAACAGCTGAACTGAACTGATGAGAGTTCCACTGGGCTTCTCTCCCTTCTCCAGATCCTCCTTGGAAGGAAGAGGGTAGGGCACAGCCTTTAAAAGAATGACATAGCCATAAAACATGACAAAGACTGGTTAGAACCAACGGGATACAAAGATGGCAGAAGATTCAACTTCCAGTAGACTTTGAGCCTCATATGCTCATTGTAATATTTTAACAGTTAAATGACACACCCACTAGCACCATGACAGTTCTGAAGTGAAAGTCACTCAGTCAGGTCCGACTCTTTGTGACCCTATGGACTACGCAGTCCATGAAATTCTCCAGGCCAGAATACTGGAGTAGGTAACCTTTCCCTTCCCCAGGGGATCTTCCCAACCCAGGGATTGAACCAGGGTCTCCTGCACTACAGGTAGATTCTTTGCCAGCTGAGCCACAAGGACAGTTCTGAGGCTAACTGTAAAAGGTCAAAAAGTGGGCTGTGGCCCAATACCTGGAAATCTCTGCCCTTTTCCCCAAAGAATTGGAATAATCCACTCATTAGCCTATGAAATTACCCTGCCCATAAACTAATCATGCTGTATTTACAGGCTCACTGTCCCTCTCTCCTCTCCCCTCAAGGCCTCCCATCTCTAAGTTGGAGGTATAAGTTGCAGTACACAGTCATCCAGTTCTACTAGTGCCAAAATGCTCTACACAGTCAATCAAAACAGGCCCAAGATTGTTAACCTTTTGTTAACCGGTCATAGAGAGTTTACCAAGAGGTTATAAAAAAGAATTGGTTGAAGGACAGGCAGCAACACAGTTTTCTCACTGAGTTACACAAGGCTGTGATCCATGTGATCATTTTGGTTAGTTTTCTGTCATTGTGGTTTTCACTCTATCTGCCCTCTAATGGGTGAGGATAAGAAGTTCATTTAAGCTTCCTGATGGGAGAGACTGGCTCTGGGGAAAACTGGGTCTTGCTCTGGTGGGCAGGGCCATGCTCAGTAAATCTTCAATCCAATTTACCCCTGATGGCTGGGACTCTGCTGCCTCCCTGTAGTTTGGCCTGAGGCGGCCCAGTCCTAGACTTTGCAGTCACTATAGTAGACTACACGCTCTATGGTACAGGTAATGGCAACTGCCTCCCAGGACTGCTGCTACCAGTGCCCCTGACCCCACGACAGGCCACTGTCAACCCACACCTCCGCCAGAGACTCCCAAACACTCACAGGCAAGTCTGTCTCAGTCTCTTGTGGGGTCACTGCTCCTTTCTCCTGGGTCCTGGTGTGCACAGGGTTTTGCTTGTGCCCTCCAAGAGTCTCTGTTTCCCAGTCCTGTGGAAGTTCTGTAATCAAATTCCACTCAAAATCCTTCAAGCTAGGCTTCAACAGTATAAGAACTAACTTCCAGATGTACAAGCTAGATTTAGAAAGGGCAGAGGAACCTAATTACTGGATCATCAGAAAACGCCACCTACAGAGATTTTTTTCTTTTTAAATAATATAGGAAAGGGAGATGGTAAGCTAAGAGAGAAAGTTTTAAGTTTACTTTTTTATAGAAAACTTATGAAAATCAGAAGTAGAAAAGTCCATGGTATTGGTAAGGATAGAGCTAGGAAGTTCATAGGCCACCCTCTTTATCGTACTCAGAATCACCGTAGTAAACGTGTCAGACAGAACCCTCAGAAAGGCTTTCAGAAATAAAAAGCATAAGAAAAGAGGCCATTTTCTAGGCTTTGTGCCCCACCACAAACTAACAACAGGATTAGCTTTTCTCTCTCTGTATAGGGAACCACATGCAAATCAATCCCATTGCTAAAAACACCAGAGCAGAAAATAGGGAAAAGCACTTGTGTCCATAAATAGGGTGCTTTCTAAATAAGGTGAGAGAAAGTCCCTGAGGGAAAGAAAGGAAGGAGAGGCCCAACTCACACAAGCCTGAGACAGAAGCGGCCTGCATTCTCTGTAGAGCAGCATTTTCTTTCCTTCAACTTAACTGAGCTCATTTCCCTGAGACTGAGAAAATCCCTAGCTCTCTTCCCAGGTCAAATTAATACTGGAAATTCTTCAGCAAACCTGCCAGTAATTAGGATGGCTTTGTGTGATCTAGAAGGAAGGAGGCAGAAAATCTCAGAAAATTGACATCGTTTTGGCTCTGCTGAGAAGCTTTTTATGGACAGCTCCTGTTATATGAACACTTTGCTTTCATTTTCTATCAATCCTTTCCTCCCCATAGCCCTACCTGATAACGTGCTGCACACACAATAAAGTCATGTGCTTGGCCACATACTGTTGGGAGATTGCTTTCATAAAGCATTGGTTTGGAATCTCTGCATATTAATTCATTCATTGTGGGGCCAAACAATATTCATAAAGAACTTAACATGGAACCTGGTGATAAACTATTGAACAAGACAGTTATCTCCCCTTGGAACACAGTGAGGGCGGGGAGGGAAGAAGGGAGGAGACTGACATTAATTTAGAATAACTCCAGTAACTAATTAATCATAAGAAACTGATATAAGGACATTGATGGAAAAGCAAAAAAAAAAAAAGATCATGGAACAGAGAAAATAAAATTTGACTTAGACTGAGAGGAGTATGTTGTATGGAGACAGGAAGTCAGGAATAGCTTCCCCAGTGAATTCAGTGGAAAGCTGAATGAAGCAGGAATGAAATTTAACCAGGTATAGAGAAGAAGGGAAATCGTTTCCTACCAAGGAAGGAGCACTCCAGGACTCTAACTCTAGGATCAGTGTTCGCAGAGCCGTCTGTGAGGGGCTGGGGGTGGGCCATAGAGCTTCCAGGCCACACAAGAAGCACTTCCGCCTCTGGCAACCCAAACCTAAGTAAATGGAGAAAGTAGTTTCAATGAGATGTGAGCACCCTAGACACCACATTTTCTGATGGTTGCAATTGGGCGGGATGAGTCCTGGTGGGGCTGAATTCACAGATGTATGGGCAGAATCAACCCATATTTGTTGCCTTGAACTGACTTCTGGCACCTGGTATGAGGCCAGATTATATGCCAAGCACCCAAAGATTCTGACCAGTTTGGCCAAAAATGGGAATCAGTAAGATTCACTTCAAAGCAACCACCCTCCCTGTTTCATAGCTGGAGGTCTGAGGACCACACTTTGTAAAACTAAGCAAGAAACGTGCATGGATTAGAAGTGGAAGTGAGAGCTGTGATTCCACAAGTGTTAGCAACCCAGAGAGGAACCATCATGTTTGAAAAATTGCAGAGTGAAACAATTTTTGTTCCTTTTGGTTTGTTGGCCAGGAGCAAGATGTTGGAAAGTGGAGGAGAGAATAAGGCAATTAACTGAGAAGGCATTTCTAAATAAGGACGGGAAACAAAGTGCCTGTTTCTATGGATGACGGGAATGAATGTTCCTGAGAAAAAAGCAGAAGTACAGCCCAGAGGCAGGTGTTCCTTCATGGCTTGCCGTGATCGTATAGTGGTTAGTACTCTGTGTTGTGGCCGCAGCAACCTTGGTTCGAATCCAAGTCACGGCAGGAGCTGCATTGCTCATAAGCACCTTACTGTTTTTACAACATTGCCATGGAGACAGCCTCGGAAATGCCTTTGCGAGATAGAAGACAAATGTTCTGCGTCGTGCCCGCACTGGCCAGTAATGGCTCTCTTTTACACTCATACTTTATGGATTCTTAGGTTTCATATAGGATTCTATGGTGGATTTCATTTTCTTCCAGATTTATCTCTAGTCATCATAAAAGTCTAGGAGAAATAGGTGACAGCCTGATGCTTCACATTGCCTCACAGAGCTACACAGTATATGAAAGTGGATCTTTCAAAGAGAAGTCAGGGGAAAATTATATATTCTGTTTCATAAATAGCTATTAGAAGCCTAACCTACAAAACTCCGAAACCTCACTCTGTTTGCCTTGGAGCTGTAGAAGAAAAAAAAAAGATACAGGTGTTCTCAGCTGGTTCCACTGGGGATCGAACCCAGGACCTTCTGCGTGTAAAGCAGATGTGCTAACCACTACACTATGGAACCACGAGTTAGCAGGCCTTCCATCCCCAGATAGAAAAGTTTCTGGCAAACTATATCAGCAAACATAATTATTGATTCAAAGATAGGTAGCTTTGAACGCGGAAACTTTTGGTGCTTAATTACATTTCTACTGCATTTCACTCTCGCACAAGCTTAAAATATCTTCAAGTTACATCATTTGTGAACACACTATTCTTGATTTGTGCCCCTTTGAACACTTCTAGACTAATCTATCTGTGAACACATGATTCTTGATTTGTGCCCCTTTGAACACTTCTAGACTAACCTATATTTATCCATTCACTCAAAGAGTATGTATGTTGAACACGTGGGCCAAGCACTTGTCAAAGTGCTGAGGATAGAGCAGTGCAACAATCAAAACCCCTGTGTATACACACCTCATCACCTTATCTTACCATGCTATAGTTCCTAGCAAATAACAGGTGCTGAATAAATGTATCTATTTCAAAAAAATTATAAACAAAATTAGCAGCACTTTCATGACCTTTCTTTTTCACAGCTGAGTTACAGCTAGACAATAGGGGGACTGCTCACTAAGTTAAACTTAGGATATCTGTGCATTAATGCAGATGGAAGGCAAAAAATAAAAATAAAATGTTTTCAATTATAGGGGTTCAGAGCATGCCATTTCAAAATATTCTTCTCTGATATGTTGATTTTTCTAAAAGTTAACCACACTAGAAAAACAGCAAATGCAAAAAAGGGCACTCAACTTCCTTTTGATTCTGAAAGCAGGAGATGAAATACAATATGCCCTCCCTGTACCAGGAAGAAGGAAGCATTCTTATTACCAGAGACTGGGGAGTCCAAGCAGAGAAAAATCTTTCCAAAAAAGAAAAACCTCCTTAAACTAACCCTTATCTTCTAAGTCTCTTTTCCACAATTAACTGCCCTAGCCCAAATCCTTTTGTCTTGTCACATTTTCATGTTTGTCCAACCTAATACATAAGTGTTGGACTCTAATTACTTCTTTAAGTCTTCATTTTTCTTGTGAGTGCTCCCATGTACAACTTGCTTAATAAAATTTGTTTGGGTTTCTCCTATCAATCTGTTTTATGCTAGTTTAATTCTTAGGCCCAATCAGAAACCCTTAGAGTAGAGAAATTTTACCTCTCCTACACAATCTCTGTCTCCTCTCCCTCCTTCCTTGTAATATATTAGTGGTCTAACAAATCTTCAAATTCTGGGCCCTGATTTCCAGAGCCTTAGTGAAGAGTTGGGAGCCTTTTAGAAGTCAAGTCACTGGTGAGAAGGTTGTTTGAGGATCACATATTCCTAGTTGTTCAAGGTCTTAGAATTATAGGAGAGCAAAAAATAACCAAAGAGCTTAAGCACAAGATAGAAACTCATAGAGTTTCTGGACCAAACATAAGGAGTTTCCAGTTCTTAATGAAAAGGATCAATTAAAAAAACAAGCTCATGCACCAGAGCAAGGATTGAACCCAAGTAGACACACAACTTACAAACTAATTTCAAAACCTTCCCACTCACCAATGACAGCAATAGGATTTTGTTCTCATATCTTTTTTGATAAGAAACCAAAAAGTATTTGTTTACAGTTTGGAAAGTCTAGGATTGATTTCATAGGCTCATGAGACATTGACCCAAGCTTACAAGAATATAAACAAAGAACAAATCTTTGGAAGGCTCTTTGACGGGAAAATCATAAAACATAATTCAAACAATTATTTTCATAAAATTTACTATTTATGTGCTCTGACTTTTGATGGGTTGTTAGAACTCTCCCTGACCTTGCAGATATATATTATAACAAGAAAAACACATAATTTTACTAAATACCTAATTTCATGAAAATACAAGGAGGCTAAGTTAAAGGAAGTATAGGATGCTACATGACCACCAACACATTCTGAAGACCCTTACTAAACCAAAACTTTAAGCACTAGAAGACACACCTCCAACAGACTGTCATATAAAAAACCAGTAGACTTCCCTATATGGCTAGACAGATCGTGTCTCAAATTTAAAAGAAGAAAATACGTACTTTTTAAAGAGAGAATTTTTTTAACCTAGTAGTGAGAAAAATCCTTTAAGCATAACCTCAAAAGTACAAACCATTAGGGTGAAAAAGGACAAAAGATAAGAAATACGATACCTATTATGGAATTTTACACAGAAATTAGAGGCAATGATTTAAGTGTACACAGGGCAATTTTGATGGATCTTAAAGTCAAAGTGCTTTTTAAAGGCATAAGTATATAATATTCATATAAATTTATATGTGCAAAAAACAAAAATGTCAATTTTGGTATATATGTGTATGTATATATGATCAAAATAATACATAATGAACAAATTAGAAAACTTGTTTATTTAAGGAGAGGCATGGCAACAGGACATAAGGACAAAGGAAATGAATAAATCTTGTTGTAAGAAAGGGTGAATCGTTTAGGCACAGGCTACACTGGCAGAGAAGAGCTGGTGGGTGCCCAGAGGAAATTAGATCGATTTGTCACTGGATCTCAGTGATTTCTCTGTTCTCCAGGGTCTTTCCAGAAGAGCTGGTGGGTGCTCAGTGAATGCATAAGCTGTCAGTGCTTCTCCATAAAGCACAAAACACAAGGAAGTTATGTAAACATTTCCAAAAGTTGGCCTCATCTGTTCCTTCCCCACCTTAAGCTGTATTTGGCCAACACGCCACAGACCCTTCTGCAATCATCAACCTGACACGGAAACTGGGAAGAGAGGTCATGTGACTCTGCTAAGAGACCCTGAACCTTGCCTCCTGCCTCCTGCATCCTGTGGGAGGTATTTACCACATTGCACCCTAATTTTCATTACTTCTCTGAATCCTTCACTCACTTTTACAGTCAATGAAGACAGAGATCAAGTCAGTTTTAACTCACTGGTGCAATGAGCAGAATCTTCTCTGCATTAGTGTGTCCTTATCTTTGCTTGCTTTCTTGTGCCAGGTCAGATAAAATCGAAGGAAGCATGGTAGTTTTGCTCTTGTGCAGTGAATTAGCTCAGAAAGTAGCATCTTGGAGTCTGTAAACCGGAGATTGGGGAACTGGTGCTTATGTCTCTCGTTTGGAGAGGGAAGTTTTTAAAATTCACTTTATTTATTTGTTTCTAGAATATAAATCTTAAAGATGAAGAAGTTTTTGTTTGTTTTGTTCACTGTTCTATCTTCAGTACCCAGTAAATTACATGAGGTACAATAGTGACCACATTTGTGGACAAAATGAATTAATGGATAAAATTTTTTAATGTGTGGCAATATCCAATATTTCCTCTAGAGGGCGAAAGTCACCATGAAATAGGAATTTCACGCCAATGTAAAATAATTTTTAAAACCTCGCACTGAAGAATGCATTATTTTTTATATGTTGAAGTTTCCGCTTTCGTATAGAAATACGATTTGGAAATATATATTCGTTCTCTTTGTCACGAAATCATGTACATTTCTGTCAAAATGCTGCATTTCACAGAAAATATTACAAATACGATATAACTGAATCCCAGTTAGAAAAGCGGCCCTGTGGCTTAGCTGGTCAAAGCGCCTGTCTAGTAAACAGGAGATCCTGGGTTCGAATCCCAGCGGGGCCTTCCTCGTTTGGTTTTTATAGTTCAACATAGTTGTTGCCACCAAACATCTTGGAGATGCATTGAACAATTTATATTACTGATAAGTCCTGTATTAAATTCTTATTCCAATGTGGAGAGTCTTTTTCCAGCATCACAATATGAAGAGCTGTGGTGAAGGGAAAAGTGAGTAAATTTCCTGTAAAGGATAGAAATTGATGAATTTGCTAATGATTCGTGTGTGGATTGAGCACAAATTATCTTACAGTACCTGATAGCAAAACTTCAAATTCTGTCTTGGAAGTTCACTTTCAGCTCTCTTAATCTGTGACATCCAACATTTTCAGCTAAACAGTGGAGTTTGGTTATCAGCATCAGATAAAGAATTAATAAGACATTTTTAGAATCAGACTCATTTTTATTTCAGAGAACAAGTAAGAGAAGAATGTCAAATTTAGAGCCTCATCATTTTGGTTTTGTACAGCCCTCAAAACTGTATTTGTTTGTGCGTTAGTAGAGCCTTCTGGGAGTGGGAATTGGGAGCTTAATGATATTTAGGGGAAATAAATCATAAATAGGTTATCGATTTCTTGAATGTTAAATGATATCAGAGTTTATTAGCTAAAATGTCACTGCATAGCACTGGCCTACACATTGGGTTTTTCCCTTTTATTAAAAAAAATTTCAAACATTATAATTGGAGTTTTACCAGAGTCATTGTCTTTTCACTTTCATAGAAGTAGTTCTGTATTATGCCTGAAACCCTGTTTATACTTCATTGGAAACCTGGTGTCATTTTCATTAGTTTATCCATAGCAGTTCTTACCCATGTACGTCCCAAGGAATGTGAGCAAAAATGGTAGTCAAGAGGAGTAGCGGATTATGCCATTCCAGTAAGTCTGCAGTAGGTCCTACACATTTATATATTCATAAGACTTCATAAGTAAGTAATGTAAATCCTCAGTTGAAAGCCAATTGCCTAGATGTTAGATTCAAAGTGCAACCAAGTTAACATTTTGAAAAGTGCCGGGGTCCAGCCCTGGTGGATCCAGGGTAATTCGAAGGGGAGATGGAGTAGGCATCCTAGGAAAAAAACTTGTTTAATTACAGATATATAGAGAGATTAGAAACAGATAGTGTAGTAGGAAGATTAGTGGAGAAAAAGAGGCTGAATAACTTGGTTTACGTGGAATACCAATCACCACCTACGTAGGCCACAGGCGTCTTTCCATTCTCCTGAAGGAGAGGAGGCACTGAGGCCTTCCCGGTCCGATCTTAGAAGCCCAGGCAAAATTAGCAGGCTTGGTGAGTACCCACATTCCAGATGGGAATTCAGCCAGAAGGGGAAAGAAAGAATGACCTGGGGGAATCAGTCTTCCAGAAACTGATCCCATTTCTTTATTTTTCAGTTTCGCTTATATACTTTTTGTTATACATAGGGATGAATACAGAGTCATGCGGGGGTCAGCAGACCTGACCCTTGTCACAATCAGGTGCTTCATATAAAATTATATAAAGGTCTTAGGGGTTTTACATTATCTTCTGGCCATGAGGCCTGCCGATATTTTATGATCGTTTCTGATAACGGTCAGTCAACCAGAAAACTTATTTTTTCCAGGGGTGATTTTTTTCTTAAACCAGGCGCCACCCTCCAAATAAAGTTGCATTCCTATAGGGTGAGGGTGTAGTGGGTTACAATCAAGAAAGGAATTTACTTAGTCTAAGGTTTAACATGGTTAATCTTAAAGGTTAATACTTATTTCTCCTATATGCTAGTTATATTCATTATAAGGGCAAGGAATATGGAGATTTAGCAGCAAATGTTGGCTCAACAAATGAAAACCCTTCACCAGTATTCCCCTTAAGATCTATTTAGTCTTAAGATAGTGACAAAGTTACATTTTTACATAGCAAGGACACAGTGATTTATAACAAAGTACAGTGATCTATAGTAAAAGAGAAAATTCATTAACTCAAAAAGTCTAGTATTGCTAACATCAAAAACTACTATATTTCCTTTTCTATATTCCAAATACATTGATTAATATATTCCCAGATGCCTAAGGATATGGAGGCCTGGCGGTAATCATTGACTCAGCAATGAGAAAAGCCCTATGCTAATTAAGACTTTCAAAATACTCCAAACTCTCTGTGCTGTTTATGGTTGAGAGGTAGTAAACAATCATGTGTTTGGCAGGAGTATGGATAATCCTGTCACACAAGATAGTTTGCCAGCAGAGAGGTTTGACCTGAGACACCCTTGTCACACCTAGGGCAGGGAATTAGCAGTAATTATTGGCACAATAAATGAAAAACCCTTCACCAATATAATTCCTAATCAACCCACTATACTATACTAATAATTTTCTAACTTTTCAAAAGAGTCTGCATATAGAAAGTTTAAAGCATCTCGTGCCTCTCACGGTTGGGAGGCTGTAAACAATCACATGCGGCCCGACGAACCCTCTCAGGCAGGCTAGAGAACCTTCAGAGGAGTTTGTAAGTTGAAACACTCTTGTCATGCCCAGGAATTTTTATTAACTGGGGCTGTAAGTTAACTCCTTCTCCAAGAGAAATGGTGATGGGGGAGAGCCCCCCGTAAAGTCAGAGGTGTAGGTGAGAGCATAAAACAGACTCTGGTTTTGAGGGTAGCTGCTCGGGAACAGGGGGTTTCCTGAGGCTCGATCCTGCCTTTTCGTATGACGAGCCTCCTTCAGCCCTTTGCCCAGGGCGGAGTTCCTCACGCTGGCTCCCCGCAGAAAAGTAACTGAAATTATGTCTCAGTGTACTCTGCTGCTATTGTCTGCTGCTGCTGCTACTAAGTCGCTTCAGTTGTGTCCAACTCTGTGCGACCCCATAGTCGGCAGCCCACCGGGCTCCCCCATCCCTGGGATTCTCCAGGCAAGAACACTGGAGTGGGTCGCCATTTCCTTCTCCAATGCATGAAAGTGAAAAGTGAAAGTGAAGTCGCTCAGTCGTGTCCGACTCTTAGAGACCCCATGGACTGCATGCAGCCCACCAGGCTCCTCCATCCATGGGATTTTCCAGGCAAGAGTACTGGAGTGGGGTGCCATTGCCCAATATCAGGCAACCCGATACCAGAACTCCAAACATATTATGAACAGTAGGCACTGATAAATTTGTAGGAATTTTTCATTCCTTGAAGGCTGTCAGCTAACATTCTGTTCCTAGTGAATGTCCACATTTCATGGCCTGTGGCCTCCTTCATCTCCAAAGATAGCAATGACCTGTTGAGTCCTTCTTGTACTTCAAATCTATAAGTATATTATTTAATATGCAATAGAGTAATAGATATCCTTTATTAATTAAAAAAAAGTTTTGCAGGTGCTGGCTTTGATATCAAGGATGCAGAGCTGACTGAAACAGAGGAAGGCCTTGCCATCTTGGGCTTGTTAAGCACCCACTATGTCCCTGGAACTGTGCTTGAGACATTACTTAGGTCATTACTTAATATCATACATGCTTTCATAGTAACCCCGTACTTTTAAACAAGAGAAAAAGTAAAAATATGTTGGGAGTCTGAGGGACAGTGGAAGGGTCGAGGGGAGAAAAAGGAGGAGGCTCCTGCTGGGCACACAGAGAGCCAGGAGCCATACTTCAAGAAAAAGGACCGACAGGGAGAGTAAGGAGCTTCGACTGAGAGCGGCCCCAGGGCCTCTTGACCTCCTACTGCACACCCCGTTTTCGTCATTCACATCTGAAGTCCAGAGTTTTATGATAAACGTTCAAAACAAAAAATTTTAGACGAGTTTTAAATGACTTGGTAAGTGGCAGCACGGAAGTAACGGTCAGATGCAACCCAAATTGCACCATTTTACCACGGAGCATTCGCGGTTGCTGGTCTGAGGCTACGGGAACAAGCCTGAGATATTCCCACATTGAGAAATTGCCCGAAGGGATCGAATCAGCGACCTTAACACTATAAAAACAATACCCTAACCAACTGAGCAGCTTACCATGCAGAGGAATGATGTTTTTACATTTCAGAAGTATAAACTATATCAAAACATTATTGCCTTAAGTTTTTTCCAGGATGATGCAAGAAATTCTCTAACTCTCCCTATCTTCTCTTTCCTAAATACAGCCCACCTTACCTCGTTCAAGCTTCTTTGAAAGCTTTTCATCCTGACTCTGGTACGTTATTTTTTATAAAGAAAAAATACAGACACACAAATCTTTCAGTGCTGGTGAACTGGAGACATGGCAGCACTTTCCATCTGAGATGTGGTCTATGGATAAAAAAGAGGGGGAAAAACAACTCTCCCTGTGGCCCGTACGGGGATCGAACCCGCGACCTTGGCGTTATTAGCACCACGCTCTAACCAACTGAGCTAACCGGCCACGGTTGCGTAGAAGCTTTACTTACCTCCTTTAAAGGATGATCTAATTAAAGCAGGTCGTCTTTACGAAAGGTTTAAAAATGCTTTTTTTTCTACCATAAAAGGAAAAGATAAATCCCAGCTGCCGGCACAGATGAACCTTGCTTCTCCCCAGGAAAACATTATTTCTCAAATCGACCAAGGCAGACGCAGATCGATGTCCGGAAACAACTACTTCCTTACAACTATTCCCAGAAGGCCTAGGGTAAACGCAAAGCTCCTGCACGCCTGAGATGGCGGCGGGAGGATCACAGAACTCATCACAGAACCCCAGCAGTGCAGGGCTCAGAGGATCCGGCTTCCGCCCGCGGGGTACGGATTCTCTGCTCCGGGAGACAATTCCGGGCGGGTCCCCTCTTCCTAGAGGGCTCTAGCCGTTTGGCCTCAGGGTGGGTTGCCTGGTTGCTCTAAAGCTAAGTCTGTAGCTAGCTGTTCGTCCCGAGCGGGACCGTGACCTGACGCTGCAGTACCGACCATCGGACACTTGGTGACGACAGAGAACGGGGTTGAGGTCTCCGGAGGCGAAAGGACTGACTTCTCCATCCTAAAACCTCCAAGTCTTTGACGAGACAAGTGGAGACCAGGGTGAGTCCGAGTCAGGGCCCGTGATCCGGACCAGGGAGAAACAACGGAATCTGAAAGGGGCAAGGGAACTAAAGCCAACCAAGATCAGGCAACACACAGTAAGGAGTTAGGAAATCTTTGCCCTTTTGAGCCTGGCCTGATCCACCTGCAAGCCGTGTCAACTCTGGCAGGGACCAGCGGTGCAACAAATTTCTACTTGCTTTCTTTTCTCTGTTGGACCCTAAAACCCTCTCTCTCTCTCTCTCTTTTTTTTCCCCGTGCTTTTTTTGCATCTGAAGTTAATTGACTCATTTTATGTATGTATACAGTATATCGAGTAAGATCTGAAAGATTATTCTAAAAAGAGCTACTTCTTTTAATGAGACAAGTTAACTACTCATTTACTTATATTATGCAATTTATAAATTTTCTTTTTAATTGTTTAGAAAGCTGTAAGATGGTATTTCTTATCTTTAGTATTGATACACTGATAAATATATATCTTTAACTTTGTATCAGCATCTACCCTATGAACTAGTAGCTATCTTCATTTTCTTTGCGCTCTAGTAAAATTTGGTGGAAAGTGAGTGGGGAAAACCAATTTTTTAATTTTAATTGTATGTGTTTATTTATTTTCATTAAAAAATTTTACTACAGTTCTTGATCTGTAGTCTTTTCTCCTCTCTTTGAGCTTTATTGCTACTGTCCCAGATTGCCAAACCCTGAGAAACCTCCCTCTGCTTAAAGGCCAGAATGTCAGCTGTTTGGGTGACTGGGCAATCTCTTGCTTTCCTTCCCTCTCCCAGGCTGTTTTTCTCTGGGAGCTCTCTCCACTCATTAAGTCCTGGAGAGGTTTCTCTCAGCTCTCTAGTCTTGGCTGTTGGCTGCTAAAATACAAAGTACCTCGTACTGGTTGCTGTTTGTTTTTCTGCCCTGCTACCCAACTTCAGAAGGTTTTGAACTAGAGAGTGCCGCAGTGGGTATTTCCACTTTCTGGTCTTTTCCCTCACCCCCTTTTGACCTACTCATCCCTAGCAGAAATAACCAGAACTGGTTTGGCTACTTGTAATTCTGTTTGGATCAAGCAAGCCCACAGCATACCTTTAAAGTTTCTTAGTTTCTTCTGCTTTCTCTTAATCTGGTCTTCACAGGCTTTTTCTCCTTTGTGGCTGCCCATCTGCCAGAGAAAAAGACAGCCAGAGACTTCTTTTCTTCAATGAGGGCCTCTTTCTAGAATTCAGTTTACTTTGATTCTTTTGTATCCTCCACTCCTGATGGGTTCAGAAAATCTACTCCTCTAAGGCTTATAGTTAGTTATTAGGTTGAGAGGACAACCTAGTTAGTAGGTTGAGAGGACAACACTCTTGCAACCTCCTACAACTTAACCAAAAATGGAACTCAGTCCTTTATATTTTTAAAATAGTTCCAGATTTCTGTGCCAAAACTGCTTGTGTCATTCCTTGAAACTATTTCCTTTGGAATATATGGAACAGACTGGCCTCTCTCAGTAAGGAAATTAACCGTTCAAGGGCCTAATGTTGCCAAGTGCTTTGCATATTGTTTCAGGTTATCCTTATATCACATATCATTTATTCAACTGGTATTTTAAAATAGCTAGCTTTGTTCTTTTACTAAATTAGAAGTGAGATATAATATCCACATGACACCATGAAAACTTCAAGAAGGAAAATGGCTGACCCGTGAAGGTGTGTTGCCAGATTTTGCTTTGACTTCCAAGTGAGACTGCTGGGCATTTACATGGCCAAAGAATGTCACATGAAATTTGGATACATTTCAGAAAGTTACCTCTAATATTGTCCCCTGATTTGATAAATGTTTATTAATAATCTACCATGATCAAGTCTAGTTTTCATTACTAACATGATGGTCCCAAAGTCACATATGGTCCTCCCCACACCCTTCTAGAGCTTAAAATCCAATACCACCATGACTTCTGACTGTCAAACAGCAGAGATGGTTTTCTCCACATAGGCATTATTTTCATTTTACCTTTAAAAAGATCTTTTCTTCAGTTTTTTGTGTCTGATACTGGTATATTTTCTACACAAATGATCAGGACAGATGAGCAACATTATCCAATGAAAGCACTTACACTATGTGCCATGGAAAAGTTCTGTATATGGATACATAGCTTCCATTATCTTGGCATATCTACTTAAACATAATATCCGTTTGTAATCCTCATCTCTTGCTTTTTGCAATTTTGGGGAATAATATCATCAACAATTTTTAGAAGTAAATAGTGAAGGAAATTGTGAACCTTGTTGTCACCTAGGAGATGAAAATTTTGAGGTCAGGAGATGACAGTGTGCTATTTTGTATAGAAATGCTGAGGTGGAAGACTTCATTTATACAAAAGACTGCATGAAAAATCACTCCCAATGGGGCCTCAAAAGAGTAACTTAAATTCTGTCTTGGAAACTGTACCATGCAGAATTCTCATTCCATAACACCAGTAAATTATGGAGAGCAGTGGAGTCTGAATCCAAGCACCAGAGCTTAAAAAAAAAAAAAACAAAAAAAAAAACCAGACAACAACAGCAAAACTAATATCCTTCAGTTCAGTTCAGTCACTCAGTCTGGCTCTTTGCAATCCCATGGACTGCAGCATACCAGGCTTCCCTGTCCATCACCAACTCCTGGAGCTTATTCAAACTCATGTCCATCGAGTCAGTGATGCCATCCAACCATCTCATCTTCTGTTGTCCCCTTCTCCTCCTGCCTTCAATCTTGACCAGCAGCAGGGTCTTTTCCAAGGAGTCAGTTCTTCGCATCAGATGGCCAAAGTATTGCAGTTTCAGCTTCAGCATCAGTCCTTCCAAGGAATATTCAGGACTGATTTCCTTTAGGAATGACTGGTTGGATCCCCTTGCAGTCCAAGGGACTCTCAAGAGTCTTTTCAAACACCACAGTTCAAAAGCATCAATTCTTCCACACCCAGCTTTCTTTATAGTCCAACTCTCACATCTATACATGACTACTGGAAAAACCATAGCTTTGACTAGATGGACTTTTGTTGGCAAAGTAATGTCTCTGCTTTCTAATATGCTGTCTTGGTTGGTCATAGCTTTTCTTCCAAGGAGCAAGCATCTTTTAATTTCATGGCTGCAGTCACCAACCCATCTGCAGTGATTTTGGGGCCCAAAATCTGTCACTGTTTCCCCATCTATTTGCCATGAAGTGATTGGACCAGATACCATGATCTTCGTTTTTTGAATGTTGAGTTTTAAGCCAACTTTTTCACTCTCCTCTTTCACTTTCATCAAGAGTCTTTTTAGTTCTTCACTTTCTGCCATAAAGGTGGTGTCATCTGCATGTCTGAGGTTATTGATATTTCTTTGGGCAATCTTGATTGCAGCTTGTGCTTCATCCAGCCCAGCATTTCAAATGATGTACTCTGCATAGAAGTTAAATAAGCAGGGTGACACTGTGCAGCCTTGACTACTCTTTTCACGATTTGGAACCAGTCTGTTGTTCCATATCCAGTTCTAACTGTTGCCTCTTGACCTGCATACAGATTTCTCAAAAGGCAAGTCAGCCTTTTGGTCTGGTATTTTGGTATTTTGGACTGGTATTCCCATCTCTTGAAGAATTTTCCACAGTTTTTTGTGATCCACACAGTCAAAGGCTTTGGCGAAGTCTGTAAAGCAGAAGTATATGTTTTTCTGGAACCCTCTTGCTTTCTCAATGATCCAGCGGATGTTGGTAATTTGATCTCTGGTTCCTCTGCCTTTTCTAAATCCAGCTTGAACACCTGGAAATTCTTGGTTCACCTACTGTGGAAGCCTGGCTTAGAGAATTTTGAGCATTACTTTGCTAGAGTGTGAAGTGAAGAAGTGAAGTGAAGTCGCTCAGTCCTTTCCAACTCTTTGTGACCCCATGAACTGTAGCTTACCAGGCTTCTTCATCCATGGAATTTTCCAGGCAAGAGTACTGGAGTGGGTTGCCATTTCCTTCTCCAGGGGATCTTCCTGACCCAGGGATAAAGCCTGGGTGTCCCGCATTCCTTGCAGAAACTTATCATCTGAGCCACCAGGGAAGACCAATGAGTGCCATTGTGCGGTAGTTTGAGCAGATATCCTTAATACACAAAAAAAGAAAAAAAAAAATCTCCAGGATGTTGCCTTAGCTTTCCACTCCTGGAATTTATTTAAGAACTGGGGTTATGAAAGGAGTTGGGTTTTGTTTGTTTGATTGTTTTCATAAACAGAGAAAAAAAAGGAGGGAAATGCCCTGTAACCGTAAACATAACTTCACAGACATGAACAAACCTGGCCTCTACAGGCAGCCTGTTAAGTTATGTGAGGGCTGGAGACCCGCTTGGGTCGGCTGTTTCCGTAGTGTAGTGGTTATCACGTTCGCCTCACACGCGAAAGGTCCCCGGTTCGAAACCGGGCGGAAACATATTTTCCTAAACTGTTAGACACCGCTACTTGATTTACGAGATTTCAACTTCCTTATATGTAAAAACTAACACAACCCACAAGTCTTTGCCCTTGCTGTTTGTTTGAAAGAAATTATCCCGAGAGTCCCGCCGTGATGCCTGGTTTCGCTGTGCACACGCTGTAGCGTTCCCCCTTCTCTCTTTGGCTGGATTCCCACCCGGCCTGCGAGCTCGCGTCTCTGAGACAAAATCAGAGGACGGAGATGAGCCCGCGCCACGGAAACAGTTGCTCTCTTTAGAATTGGGATTTCTACGAAAAGAGGCTTCACCAGGAACTGACTCTGAAGGCTCCTTGATCTTAGCAGGAAAGTCTCCCAACTTAAACCAGTTCTAACTGAAGAGAAATCTTATTCTTCCCCCCAGCTTTTCCTAAAGGGATCTGTGCTCGTGCACCAAAGCGATTGTGCATTAGGGAAAGGGAAATAGACTGTTCAGGGGTTTCTAGACAATGGCTCTGAACTGGCATCAACTGCTAGAGATACAAGATATCACTGCTGTCCATCGGGCAAAGTACGTATTCATGAAGATCAGACAACCTATGAAGGTTGGGTTTTGTTTTGTTTTGTTTTGTTTTGTTTTGTTTTTGCCTCCAATCCATTTCACTGTGGGCATAGTGGGTCTCTGAGTCCACCCTGTGATTACTTTCCCAACTCCAGACAGAATCTCTATGTCATTTCCATGACTGGTGGAGTGAAGTTTATTATGGAATAAAAGGCCAATTAGACGCCACCAGAATTTTGTCTATGAAAACAATTAAACCAAGCACAAAACTGATATTCCTGGAGGAATAGCTGAGATTAGTGCCAACATCAACAGCTTGAAATGTACAGGGTCACAGATTCACCAAATTTCTATTCAATTCATTTACTCAAGTATAGAGGATAAATCTGTTATGGAGAATGACAGTTATTGTAAATCTGGTTAAGTGATTATGTCAGTTGCATGTTAGCCCCATGTCTTTTCACTAGTGGAGAAAATGTACACACACCCTGGCACCTGGTATGCAGCTACTGATTGCCATTTTCTCTATATTCAGTCAGAAAGAGCATCAGAAGCAACTGAGCTTTCAGCTGGCTGAATTAACTGTATAGCTTACCTACCCTACCTATCAACTCTTCAATCATATGTTATAAATTAGTCTACAGAGACCGTCACCACCTTACCATGTGTTCTAAAGTTGAAAGCTGATTATTGTTGTTTTACGTGAATATTTTAGGCAAATTTATATTGTGCAAACTGATCACAAATGAATGGGTTTACCTTTCCAGAACTGGCTCAGTCTTGTGAGCCTCACTTGTGTCTTTATCCCAGTTTTAGTGCATATGGATTATGTAACAAAAATACCATAGACCAAGTGGCTTAAAAGACAAGCATTTATTTCTCACAGTTATGGAGGCCAGTGTTGATTCTCACTCTGGTGAAATTTTGCTTCCTGGCTGCGTGTCTCACAGACAGCTGTCTTCTCACTATATCCTCAGATGCAGGAAAGGGTGAAGAAGTTCTCTACCATCTCTTTTAGAAGGACCTAATTCTACTCATGAATGACTTAATGACCTAAAGCACCTGCCTCCCAGAACCATCACATTGGGGATTAGGTTTCAACATATTGGGGGCAGTGGGGGGAAGCATATTCAGTCTATAGCAATCCTCAAAACATCCATTTCCTTTTCTACCCTCAACTATGTTTAGTCATGGATAATATTGACCATCTGTGTGACGAGGCCAGTGGTCAATAGGTGATGCTGAGATCAGTTGTTAAGACATTTTGAATGAAAATTATCCTGAACTGATTTTTCACGTCTGGAACTGCTGCCCCATCATACAGTCCTGTCAGTAGAGTGAGTCTTCAGAGCCATCAAAGGAGTCATTTTCTAAGATTTTTTACCTCCCACTTCTTCCTAAAACTGAGAAAGTTGACTGAGAAAGAAGATTGGACATATTTTAAAATCAAAGAAGCTTTAAAACATGATAATAAGTTACCAGCATTTTCCCCACCAACTTTTTTTCCCACTGGATAGTATCCATACACATTCACTTGACCTTTTACAGCTCCAAACCCACAGGTGTCCATCCAGGAGGAAAGAAAAAGAACATCTCCTAGGGGGAATGTTGATGTGTGGAAGAGTATGGAAGCCTCACAGTGGCACAGAGAGTCTGAGAAACCACTTAGAATTCTGATGAAAGTTAAACTCCCAAGGAGGAGACAGGGAGGAAGGGGTGAACAGTGACTGCTTTTGTTGTTGTTCAGTCACTAAGTTGTGTCCGATTCTTTGTGAGCCCATGGACTGCAGCATGCCAGGCTTGCCTCCTTCCCTATCTCCCAGAGTTTGCTCAAGCTCATGTCCATTGAATCAGTGATTCCATGCAACCATCTCATCCTCTGAATGTTGGAACCCACCAAAAAAAGTTACTCCACATCCAAGGGCAAAGGAGAAGCCGCAGCAAGATGGTAGGAGGGGTGCTGCTAAGTCACTTCAGTCGTGTCCGACCCTGTGCGACCCCATAGATGGCAGCCCACCAGGCTCCCCCGTCCCTGGGATTCTCCAGGCAATAACACTGGAGTGGGTTGCCATTTCCTTCTCCAGCGCATAAAAGTGAAAAATGAAAGGGAAGTCGCTCAGTCGTGTCGACCCTTAGCATGGACTGCAGCCTACCAAGCTCCTCCATCCATGGGATTTTCCAGGCAAGAGTACTGGAGTGGGGTGCCACTGGGTGCAGTCATGTTTAAAATTAAACCCCATACCCGCAAGAGATGCACAAGCAAAACCTTGTGTACACCAGGACCCAGGGAAAGGAGCAGTGACCCCCCCCCGCCCCCGCCCCAAAGAAACTGAGCCAGACCTACCTGTGTGACTGCTTTGGGATGGGGTTATTTTAAACAGCTTCCTTTTCCTGTTTTCCCTCCCTCTTTGGGTCTCCCAAATTCGTTAGTAGAGTAGAAGTACTAGGAAGAAGATCAAAATCTAGGTGAGGAAAAAAAAAACACATTTCAAAAGAACTTCTTAACTTATGAGTATATTTTACATCTTCATCCCAAGGTTATTCAATTCTCCAAAGCGCTCTGTTGGAAGTTCTGTGAAACCGCCAGAACTGTGAACTGGCTAAGCGGCAAAACTGGGGACAGGAAACTGGAAAGGATTTCTCATGAAAACAATTTCTGGGAAACTGTCCACTGTAAATAGAACTACACTCTGGCCAAGACAGATAATAAAAGAAAGATATGCTACTTTCTCTGCAAAAACAAAGCAACAAAACACATACAAAGGCAACTGCTAAAAATTGTATTCCTAGACCCAAAGGAGGAAGTTTTAGCTATTTACATTCTGCAATTTTGGACAAAAAAAGCCACTGAGATTACACTGTGAAGAGAACATCCTAGAGCAAATCAAGGACCTTGAAGTCAGGGTGAGTCTGACCTACTGAGCTGGTCCTGGTTGCTCACAAATAGGAGATTCAATTCAGTGTCTGAAGAACATTCCAGAACTATCTGATCTTGGATCACATGATTCTCCCAGAGACCCCCATGTCTCCTGTGGCCTGTGTGTCCAGGTCTAAGCTTGGACAGCATTCTAAAACCTTTTTGCCTTTCTGCCTCAGGCTTCCTGAGTGACTTCAGATCTCATCTGTGTAATTTGCTTCTTTTGAGGCTCCAAGTGAGGCCTCCTTCAGAATGCTGACTATTGCTGAGTTCCAGAAAGGAAGCTCTATTTCAGAGAATTCTGGTTAGAAAAATTTTCTCCCCTACTTCCTCATTTATAATGTTTTCTTGAACTTTTATTTGATTTTTTAATAGATAACATCTAAAGTCTAAAGGGGCATGCAGTGAATTTCTCCCCCCTGCTTTCAAAGAGTTCCACCTCCTTAGTCTCCAGCCCCTCAACTGGGAACTTTTGCCGTGAGTTTACTGATTATCCTTGAGAGGTTTTTATTTTTTTATTTTTTTTGTAAAATGTGTATTCAACCTAACATGAATATACCTCCAACAGTAGAATTCTACAGAGATTGCTCTGAACCTTTCTTTTATTTTATATGTATGTATATAGTAGTCTTTATCATTCTGTCTTAAATATGCATTGCATTCCACTGTGTAGTTGTGCCATTATTTATCTAACTAAATAATTCTAAGTTTTTTTCAATCCTACTATTTCAATGAATGCTTCAGAGAATAAGTTTGAACACAATATAATGTGTTCAAGTCTATCTCTTACATTTGTAGAAATGCTATGGCAAAGAGTATATGCATTTGAAATATTGGTAGATCCTGCCCAATTGTCCTTGTAACCTCAAAAGCATAGTGTATTTATCTGTGGAAAACAGAAATGAATAGGATCGTAGGCACCCTTAATACGACTTACTTCATTTCGTGCCAAGTATGAAGCACAACCAGGCAATCCATGAAAACTGTAGAAACTTTTAGAAAATCAAGGATTCTTGTGATGCTGGAATATTGACTTCTCTCAGAGGTGAGACTTCGCAGCATGGAGCCTGGCAGGATGGGGACAAGCTGGATGACGCTGAGCAGACAGATCTGATGAATACTTAAAGTAAACATACCAAATAAGCAAGAGCAGACAAAATTGGTAGGCAGGATTGAAAGTCAGGGCCCTATAACGCTGTGTTTTTTTAATGTCCAAATGAGCGAAGGAAGCAGAGCTGTGATGGCCGAGTGGTTAAGGCGTTGGACTCGAAATCCAATGGGGTCTCCCCGCGCAGGTTCAAATCCTGCTCACAGCGCTACTCAGCAGCTTCCGGTTCAACTGGCGAGGCGGTTTGTTTTTCGCTGTGAATCTCTGCTTCATTCAGATTTAGTTTTTAAAAACCTGTAATAAGATTCCACGCTCTGATAAGAGAAATGCAGGTAGCTTCCCTAAAGAGTTCTCTGGTATTTAAAAGCAACCAGCCAACCATGCAACGGGCTAGCAAGAACTATAAAGATTTAAGGTCATAAATATCCTTGCGGGGTGTGTGTGTGTGCGCGCGCGCGCTCTTTAAAACTATAGAAATGAGGAAGCTGAGGCAAAGAGAAGATACACAGTTGGGCCAAGGCAATAAATCTAACCAAGGAAGAGTACGGATAGAAGTTGTGGGCACCGTGGCTGCACTCAGACCCAAATTATTGCACTTTTCTCTCAAAGGACTGCCCTCGCTTATAAACACTTCTGTATTTCCACATGCCTGTTTCACCTACTTTGAGCCCTTTAAACATTGCTAGCCAGTTTATGTAATGATGACTGGTATTTTTAAATTTTATAATTATATTAACTTTGAACGTCTAAGTTGCTATCTGAACTTAGTTCTTAAAGAGTTTACCTTTATTGAATTATTACTTTCATTTCGCCTAATTTGAGAAGGTGGGTATTTCAGAATGTCTTCTCTGATACAGTGTCTGAAATTATTTCCTCTGGAAAGAGTTTTGGCTATTTGGGGAGTGAGATTGAAAACATATGATTAATACCTCAAGAATGTGTTTATTCCACTTTCACTATATCACAATTGAAAATTCAACGAGTCGTTAAGAATTGATCCATACACAGCATCAGTATCTAAATGCTAAAGAAAAATGAAATGGTTTGAGGAGTGAATAGATGAACGACTGCAGAAATTAATGAAGCGTTCACAAGTAGAAACAATAGAAACAAGCATGTACGTAAATGGGTTTGGGGTGGGGGGGGGGCAGCAGGCGCTAACCACTGTCGTTCAGTCTCATACATGATGCTCCAAGGCAGAAAATTCTTTCATAATTATAAATATTTTAAGTGAATGTACCATGCAAAATGACCCTGGATATAACCTATCAGCTTTACCAGAATCCACAGCTCCTTCCTGTCTAACTGATTTCCGTCTTCATTGTCCAACAACTATTTTCTCAACCATTCCAGTGAACAAAGACTGATAGAAAACTTCGAATCAAAGCGGGGCCAGTGGCGCAATGGATAACGCGTCTGACTACGGATCAGAAGATTCTAGGTTCGACTCCTGGCTGGCTCGACGCCCGTTTGTTTTTACGAGGAAGAAAAAAAACTTCGTACATTTTACAAATTGATAAAAACAAAAAAATATTTCTAAGTTCTTAAAATTCTTCAAAGTAAATCATGTGATCTGGTTTTTAACCATCCGTGCTACCTGCCACACAGAGCAATTTCGGCTTTTAAGTCTGAATGGATGCTTAAAGTCTGGGTGGATGCTTACAGTATCTGTCTTCTAAAATGTCCCCTTTATCTCGTTTCTTTCCATGATACTGAGAAGGCGAGTTGACAGAAAGGTCTTTGGAAAGATAACTTCAAAAATTAAATATGGAATATTATTTGACCATAAAAACAAAATAATTTCTGATACATGCTACACATGAAGGAACCTTGAAGATACATGCTAAGAGAAAGAAGCCAGACACAAAAAGCCATATGTTGTATGATTCCATTTATATGAGATGTCCAGAATAGGCAAATCCAGAGACAGTAGTTGCCAAGAACTGGGGAAAGGGTACAGAGTTGAATTTTGTGTGATGGAAATGTTTTGAAACACGATAATGATGAAGGTTGCACAACTCTGGGAATATATTCAAAAACACTGAATTGTGCACTTTTGTGTGAATCTTACAGTATATAAAGTATATCTTAATTTTTAAAAATCAAAGAAGCAAGAAAGAAAAGAAAAATATGACCAACATTTTCTTCATTAATTGTCCCCCATTGGGCAGGGTTCCCCCTCTTTAAGCTCTTCCCTGCACAATTTCTGTCTCGGAGCATCGGTCTTAGAGGGAAAATAAAGGACATAGACCGGAAAAGTTGAATCTGGAAAGAAGCTTCTGTGGACAGATGAAACCATAGCGTCCCCCTCAATTTAACGATCTTGGCAAAGATCCGCCCTGACACCTGAGAAAGCTATTCAGACTCTTATCTCCCCGCCCAGCCCCGGATCTCAACCAGAAGAGCGCCGCAGCCTCACCACCAAACTGAGAAGACTATTCAGAGTTGTAAGAAGTCCGAGGCAGAAATTAAACCGTCAGGAAGAGGGCAAGGATGTCGAACCAGTCAAGGAAAGTAGCAGTTTGGGGATGGTGTCTCTTTCAATAGCTTGATCTCCTTTCCAGGTGTTCCTGCGCGTGACTTCAGACGCTTGGGGCAAAGTGGAGGCGTCTGAGAAGGAAATCAAGGTGAAGATAGAAAGGAACAAAAACATGCAAAGACTTTCATTTGGTAGTACTTATGTATTGTGGCTCAGACGGTAAAGAATCTGCCTGCAATGTGAGAGATCCATGTTCAATCCCTGGGTCAAGAAGATTCCTTGGATGAAGGGAAAGGCTACCCACTCCAGTACTCTTGCCTGGGAAATCCCACGGACAGAGGAGCCTGGCTGGATAGTCCATGGGGTCGCAAAGGATCGGATACAACTGAGCGGCTAACACTTTTCTTCACATCTTACGGAAGTTGATTGGCTCCGTACGATGTGCGTTCTAAGCGGTGCTGGCAATTAAAAGAATGAACCTGCACGTGTCTAGTCCTCGTTTGATATATGATCTGTTGGGCTGTTACCCAATTAAAGGCTGGAGTCGGGGCAGAATGGGGAGGATAGAATGGCCCAACGAATCCTGAACTTACTGATGCAAACGCTTCTCAAAGCTTGGCGCGGAGGAGAATCGCTAGGAAGGATTATTAAGCCCAGTTTTCTAGATTTCAACCCTCGGAGATTCTATAGTGATTCTAGGATGCAGCTCATGAATTTTCAGCAAACTGATGTTGTATTTTATTATCCTCTTTTTCCAACTAGTAACGACAGGGAACTTCCACGGTAGAAAGGAAAAATAGAGCGTCTATATGGAGAAGGGAAAAATAAAGCGTCTGTACTAAAATAGAGTGTTTAATATTATTCCACGAGGCTTTAACCAACCAAGGTAACCAACTTTTCTATTCCCAAGATTTGGGGACTGGTTTTTTTTTCTTTTCTTTTTTTCTTTCTTTTTTTTTTTTGGTTGTGGTGGAGGCTAGTTGTAAAAGGAAGTCCGTTTCAACTTCCTTTCAAATAGACAAAACACATTTGATATATTCATCAGATCACTCTTGGACCTAAAGGAGATAACAGGTTCTTTTCAAAAATTGCGGGGAAGTTCTTCCCCTCCTTAAAAAAAAAAAAGCTACAGAGATAATACTGTGAAGTGAGTATTATTTCCTTTTCCCCAGAATGTTGGGTTAGGGTTAAGATGCCCAGTCCAAAACAATAGACATTAACACATGCTTCTAAATTCAGTTTATTTTTAAAAGAAACATCGTGCAATATCTCATTATTTTTATTGATTGCATGTCAAAATGATAATATTTGGAGTTAAAACATTAAAATTAATTCCACTTGTTTATTTCTACTTCTTAAAATATGACTACTAGAAAAATTAAACTTACTTATTATGTGATTTTTTTTTGTTACCTCTCACATCATCCTATGGTTATTGATGTAGTAACATCAGTAAAATATGATCAATTTGCCAGGGAAGTGGTTCTTTTGAGCAGGCTCCACAGCAGTGTCATATTCCAAAGAATTTCCACTTGATTTTCACTTCAAAAAATGTGTATTATTCTCTAGAGGCAATTCCTAGTGTGTGAAAATGAAAACTTTCTCACAATAATTTCTTTATCTGTTTTTCTTTTCTCTATCAAAGAGGGCCAGTTAAAGAGCTAGTTTCATAAGTAAAAGATCCTGAAATGAATTTTAGCAGAGCTCTCTTCATAGGCTTTATCCTTCTGAAAAGTGTTAGCCTTCATTTTGTTGAACACAGTCTGGGGAATTAACCTTGATCAAGCCCATGTTGTCCAATTGCTGAATGATGTGGGAAACTAAGAGTCTAATGTTTACTTCATCGATGTGGTTTCTGAAGATGGCAGGCACTGGAAGTTTTATAAGAAGAGAAGTAAAGACTGAGTGAACTATGTAAAAAGTTGCATGAAAATTCATTTCACACGAGGTATGACTGAAGCACTATAAATTACTATTTGAACACCAAACAATTCAGATTCTCATTGGATGACAATGCCCCTCTCATATGTGAGAGATTATCAGTGATTTACTTTGCAATCTTCAGATATTTTAGCTTTCATCTATGAGGTTTCATCTATCCATGTGAGAGTTTACAATGAGAGCTCCAGCAGTTACTAGAAACCACTGCTTTTTCTTATCCTTTTTTGTATATAATCCCCACAACCAGTCTTAATTCTTTCTGATATCCTAGGATATTTACCGCACATGATGGTCAATAAATATTTGTGAATGGATTAGTGAATACCTAATTTCTTTTCTGTACAACTGTGGAAGTCAGTAGAATGGAGCTGTACACTGAAGATACTGATGGCTGCAGGAACTCTTACAACCAAGAAAGCTAAACTCTTTCCTCTTATTGTGTCTCTCCTGCACCCTCTACTGACAAAATTTCAGTGCCACCTGGCACAAGAAAATAGAAGTTTAAAAGGCCCAGATCCCTCTGCAAAAATAAATAAATAAGCTAAAATGGTGAATTTGGAGCTGACAAGTGCATTAGAGGAAAAAAAAAAAACCCAACACTGTTTTTCCTCCTGTGTGTCTTCTTCAGTACTCACACAGAACACTTTACTTCAGACACTTCTGGCCAGTAAATATGTGGAAGTCCCTCCCCAGCCAAGCAATTTTGCAACACCGAGTGTCCTACAGTTTAACTCAATGCTGACATTATTTTTCTTGAAATAGCCTCAGATCCCAAAGCTTACGATGAGATTAGGCCCTCGAGACTGCTCCCATTTCAGATGCCAAAGGAACATACTAGGTACCCACATTGTCCCAACACATAAACAGGTAGCAAATTTCAGTAGATTTCTGGAAACTAAGAGTCAAATAAATATGCTAAATTCAAACATACACACACACAGACTAAGAGACATAGGATGTCTTTGATAGACTAACTAGTAGACTCTATAGGGATGAGAAAAGAAATGATCAACCTGAAGGCCTAGAAACTATCCAAGCTAAAACATCATGGAAAAAAAAAAACAAAACAAAAAGAAGTAGCAATTAAGAGTTACTGATTAATACATTTGTAATGAGAATCCCAGAAGGTGAGAAGAGAGGAAAGAGCAGAAAAAATATTGGGAGAGTTAATGATTGAATATTTCTTCCCAAGATAAGGAAATACAGGTATCTCTCAATTTTCAAAAGTTCACTTTGCTGCCACTTCATTTTTAGGAAAGACCTGCGTTAGTACTTGTTTTGCTAGACAGCTTATTAAAAAACAGAGACACTACTTTGCCCACAAAAGTCCTTATAGTCAAAGCTATGGTTTTGCCAGTAGTCATGTATGGATGTGAGAGCTGGACCATAAAGAAAGCTGAATGCAGAAGAATTGATGCTTTTGAACTGTGGTGTTGGAGAAGAATCTTGAGAGTCCCTTGGACTGCAAGGAGATCCAACCAGTCCCTCCTAAAGGAAGTCAGTCCAGAATATTCATTGGAAGGACTGATGCTGAAGCTGAAGCTCCAATACTTTGGCCATTTGATGAGAAGAGCTGATTCATTAGAAAAGACCCTGATGCAGGGAAAAACTGAAGGCGGGAGAAGAAGGGGACGACAGAGGATGTGATGGTTGCATGGCCTCACCGACTCAATAGACATGAGTTTGAGCAAGCAGCTGGAGATGGTAAAGGACAGGGAAGCCTAGTGTGCTGCAGTCCATGGGGTCGCAAAGAGTCGGACACGACTGAGCGACTGAACAGCAGCAAGTTTTGCAGGGAGCCTTTGTAGAGGCTGAGCGCATCAGAAGCGGCAAGGGTGGGGCTGCCAAGCTCCTCCCACAGGAACTATACTCTGCATCTCAGCTTCAGGCTGCCACAGATTTGAACTGTGTCTATGAGCATCTGTGCTTTATCTCCACTAACTTTGTACATTCATATGTAAGAAGTGTCCTAAGATAATTGTTTCTTCACTTCACGCCAATTCAGCTTGTGAAATGTTTTATAGGAGTGCTCTGCTTTCTGATAGTGGAGGAAACCTGTACGTCAAACCTCAGCTCCAAGGTCAGAGAATTCCAAGCTATCTAATTCTCTATCTACCTGAAACGGCAGACTTTTCATCAGAAATTAGGTATGCCAGAAGATAATGGAATAGCATTTGAAAGTGATGGGAGGCTACTTTTTTTAAAAAAAATCTGTAAACCCAGAATTCTCTACCAAGGAAAAAATATTTCCCAAACCTGAATAGGAAATAAAAGTCCTTCCTGACAAACAAAAACTGAAGTGCATTACTATCAGACCTGCAAAACAGGAAATGTTATAAGGTGATCTCAGGAAGAAAGAATACAAAGCAATGAATATACACAGTAATGAATACAATAGAGGTACATATAAGGAAGGTTTTCCCCAATTTTAATCACTCTAAAAGTGACTGACTGCATTAAGCAAAAATAGTAGTGGCATATTGTACAATAATAGCATACATGAAAGCAAAATCGTGGCAGCAAAGACACACAATATAGGAGGAAGTATATTATTACAAGCTTCTTACATTGTAAAGGAAGCAGCATAGTACAATTTGAAGGTAGATTTTGAATGATTGTAGCTATATATAGAAAACCCTAGGGAAAACACTAATTAATTTTTTAAAGATTTTCACATATTTCAAAAACATGAAGAAAGAGATGAAAGAAAGGAGAACACAGAAAGCAACTAATAAGACGGTGGATTTTAAAAAAATACAAGTATATCATTTACATTATATCTAAATTCCCTAAATCCACCAGTTATAGACAGAACCTGTCAGATTGGATAAAAAGAGTTCAGAGTCAAATATATGCTGGACTATTATCCACTTTGCACAAGAAACTATCATTTCCAGATAAGATACTTGCTAAAGTAACTGGATCCCTAAGCAGGAAGACCCCTACAGAAGAAATGGTTACTCACGCTAGAACTCTCGACTGGGAGAATCCCAGACAGAGGAGCCTGCCAGGCAACAGTCCCCGGAGTCCCAAAAGAATTGGACATGACTAGGCATCAACAAAACGAATTCTACCAGGAGTGGGGTTCGAACCCACACAGACAGATATCTATTGGTTCTTAAGTCCAAGGCCTTAACCACTCGGCCATCCTGGTGGTGAGCAGTAGTACCTACAAGTCAAATATTACTGGGTTAAAATTCATTAGGCTTTCTAAATTCCATATATATGTGTTAATATACTATATTGGTGTTTTTCTTTCTGATTTACTTCACTCTGTATAATAGGCTCCATCCAGTTTCATCCACATCATTAGAACTGATTCAAGCGCATTCGTTTTAATAACTGAGTAATATTCTATTGTGTATATGTACCACAGCTTTCTTATCCATTCGTCTGCCGATGGACATCTAGGTTGCTTCCATATCCTAGCTACTGTAAACAGTGCTGCAATGAATATTGGGGTACATGTGTCTCTTTCAGTTCTGGTTCCCTCGGTGTGTATGCCCAGCAGTGTATATGGAGTTTTGAAAGATGGTAATGATGAGCCTATATGTGAGACAGCAAAAGAGACACAGATAAAAAGAACAGACTTTTGGACTCTGTGGGAGAAGGCGAGGGTGGGATGATTTGAGAGAATAGCATTGAAGCATGTATATTACCATATGTGAAGTAGATCATCAATCCAAGTTTGAAGTATGAAACAGGGCACTGGGACAACCCTGAGGGATGGGATGGGGAAGGAAGTGGGAGGGGAGTTCAGGATGGGGGACACATGTACACCCATGGCTGATTCATGTCAATGAATGGCAAAAACCACTACCATATTGTACAGTAATTAGCCTCCAACTAAATAAAAATTTTAAATTGATTAGGCTTCCCTGGTGGCTCAGATGGTAAAGAATCCTCCTGCAATGTAGGAGACCTGGAAATTAATTAGACTTTCTAGTCCCTGGAACATTATGAATAATTTTATACCCTTGAGATTGGAGACCAAGCTTTAAAGAGAAAAAGCAAATCCCTATAATGCTTCTTGGAAAAACTAATGAAACACAGTAAGTCTAGTTAACATCCATCTTATATACATCTTATATATATTTTTTCTTGTGATGAAAACTTTTAGGGTCTACTCTCTTAATGACTTCCAAATTTCAATACAGTATTATTATTAATAATTATACTACCATGGTGTACCTTACATCTCCATAACATTTCTTTTATAACTGGAAATTTGTACCTTCTGACCCCTTTCATTCCTTTAACCCGTCCTCCACTCCCCTCTCAATCACCAAACTGTTCTCTGTGTCTAAAAACCCGATTTTGATTTATTTTGTTTTTTGGATTCCAAATGTAAGTAAAACATACAGGATTTGTCTTTTCCTGTCTCACTTATTTCACTTAGTATAATTCTCTCAAGGCCTAAATCAATGAAAGGTCATCAATAATAAAATCAGTACTTTTATTATACATTGACATTGAAGTCACTCAGTCGTGTCCGACTGTTTGCGATCCCATGGACTGTAGCCTACCAGGCCTCTCCGTCCATGGAATTTTCCAGGCAAGAGTACTGGAGTGGGTTGCCATTTCCTTCTCCAGGAGCTCTTCCCGACCCAGGGATCGAACCTGGGTCTCCCGCGTTGTAAGCACACGCTTTACCGTCTGAGCCACCAGAAAGCCCACTGTTTTTCATTACGTGGATAGTTAAACAAACAAATAATGTGTGCTTTATGCCAAAACAAAATGTTGAGAAGACATACTAATCACAAACTTAGGAAAAGACTGTTCTATAGCAGTGGTAGCAAGTAGCCACTAGACCCAAATTTAAACCAGTTGATCTATCCATGATAATCATTTTGTGAACATTTGCACAACCAATCACTATCAACCCCTGCTTTCTGAAATGAGCCAGCTAGGATGCACTCACTTCAGTAAACATCCCTTTGAGTGCCAACCAAACAACAAGAGTCTCTCCAGAAGAACCATGCTTCCACAGAATATGTCAATCCACTGACCCTCTGAAAGTCTACCCTTAACCCACTCTCATAAAATATCAGTCATCAGCTCTTTCAAAGGGATGGTGCCTTACCAGCACTGCTCCCTCCTTAAATTAACATAGGCTTTGGATTTCAAGCAGTGAGTGGTGAAAATGCCCCTTTGCCAAATCTGAAATGCTGAAATTTCATTTTTTGCTGGGACTGTGTTTGCTGGGGGCAGGAGTGGAGGGGAAGGAAGGTAGTGTCACTGCTGAAGAACAAATGAAGTCAACATTCATTCCCAAGTTGATGTCTGTGAGGTTATCTCCAATTGTTAGATGACTGCAGCAAAATTATTCAGTGAGTAAGTAACAAAAGGTTTGCACTGGCCCAGATGGGGACTGAACCCACATCCTTGGTGTTATTACCACCATGCTCTAACCAACTAAGCTGCTTAGTCAGTTGGGAAAGAAACCTTTTCATACAAAAGTAATACAAAGATTCAGATTCTGGTACCTGCTTAAAAATAATACATCAACAAATTGGACAAGATAGAAAGAAATAAATTCCCAGAAACATACAATCTACTGGGACTGAATACTGATGAAACAGAAAATCTGAACAGCCCTATTACTAGCAAGAAGTTGAATCGATAATCAAAAACCTCCCAACAAACAAATGTCTAGGACCAGTAGCTTTACTAATACATCCTACCAAACATTCAAAAAATTAAGACCAATCCTTCTCAGACTCATCCAAAAAATCACAGAGGGGGAAACTCTTCCAAACACATTTTACAAGACAAGCATTGCCCTGATGCCTAACAAGGAAAAGGATGTCATCTCACATACTGAGGAACGGTATGCTGACTTATACATGACTTTGCGGTGAACTTTATGTTAACTAGAACAGCCTGTCTTGTGGCCGATCAAAAATATCTGGTATACTTTGCTTTAATCATTAAAGAAGAGTGCATTGTCCAGAAGTAAAATATGTCTGCTTTGAAAATAGAGGTAAAGCTAAGCGATTTCTGTGATAGTCCAAGTCAAAGATGCTAGTGGCTAGAAGAAGATGATAGCGCTGGAGGTGGAAAGAAGTTGTCAGATTGTAGACAAACTTTTAGAGTAGAATCCCATCAACATTGGTTGATGGATTTTTCATTCACTGAACATTTATTGATTGCCCATTGTGTACACTCTAGTAAGAACCAGGCACGGAGCAATGGACAAAGGAGATGAAAAATCCGTGGCCCTGTGGAGCTTACTATTCTCATCCAGGAGACAGATGATGAACTATATAAATAAAATATTTATACTTCTGATAATGATACGTTGCTATGAAGAAGAGTAAAGAATAGAGGAGATTTAGTGGTTTGACCTCCCCCCTCCCCCCAATTTGGACCATTTTATTAATACCTTCTTAACATTTTAAAATATTCCAACTCATGAACACAAGATAACTTTCCATTTACTTAGATCTTCTTTAATTTCAATGTTCTGTTGTTTTCAGGGTACATCTCCTAAACGTCCTTGGTTAATTTATTCTTGAGTATTTTTTTCTTTTCCATACTCATGTAAATGGAAGTGTTTTTTTCATTTCAGCTTTGGATTAGGGCAGTGTTTTGAACCAAGGACATGAGTAGGAAGAGGCAGAGAATGGCGGTTGACACCATGTAGAAACAGCCTTTAAAAGGTGACAAAACCTCCTCACGGTCACTGAACTAGAAAGCGGCAAGTCCAAGATGCTTCCCCAAGGGCCTTCTGCTGACTTCGGAGCTCTGCTCGAAGCTGTCCCGCCTCCCTGCTCTGGCCTCTGTGGATGTAGATGCTTCAACCAAGCGCCTCCCACATCTTTGTTTTTCTGTCTCTTATTGGTCAAGATGCTCGGAGAGGATTTTTTAACCTGCTTCGTCGTTATTGCCAAAGATGGCTGTTTCATCCTCACCTCTATTCTCTTATGGGGACTCTACTGTTACCCTGGGCTCCCTGCCCGATTCCTGGGCCTGTTTGCCAGAAAATTACTACAAGCAAACTTCGTAGGCACGCAGCATCCTCCGCTCCAGCCAGGCGCACTGGATCAGAATCTCTGGAGTAGGGCCAGGAATCTGCATGTGTAACAGGCTCCCTAGGTAACTGTGATGTTCCTTGGGGCTGGCGAGCTCAGGCTTGACAATTTTTAAAGAGATGCCCACGGAAGACATTTTCTGGACTCTGAATAGCGATCTGACTGAGGTGGGGGAGGAAGTCATGAAGATTTATGGAGAAATAGGAATCCACAGCAGAGAAGGCAATGGCGCCCCACTCCAGTCCTCTTGCCTGGAAAATCCCATGGACAGAGGAGCCTGGCAGGCTGCGGTCCATGGGGTCGCAAACAGTCGGACATGACTGAATGACTTCATTTTCACCTTTCATTTTCATGCATTGGAGAAGAAAATGGCAACCCACTCCAGTGTTCTTGCCTAGAGAATGCCAGGAACAGGGGAGCCTGATGGGCTACCATCTACGGGGTCGCAGAGTCGGACACGACTTAAGCGACTTAGCAGCAGCAGCAGCAGCAGGAATCCACAGAGTGAGAGGAGCAGGGGCAAGCATTCTGAGGCAGGAGTAGTATTCTGCTGCTGCAGAAATATTCAAAGTGCTATAAGGGATCTAAGGAAAGTGGTGAGATTGTGGGTCAGAGGGTGGGGGTGAGATTGATGGGGAGCAGGAAAAAAAGGGGAGACGAAAATAGACATGCCGAGACTGAAAGAGAGAGAGAGAGACTGAAGTAGAGAGGAGATGGAAAGAGAATTGAGGAACAAAGAGACGAACAGATTGAGTATTGAGGCAAATGAGGGGGACTGAAAGTATGCTGGAGGGTGGGAGGGAAAAAGAGGGGCTCCTGAGGTAGAAAGAGATGGCCCCTGAAGGAGAGGGGAGAGTGAGGCACAGGCATGGAGACTGAGGGCAGGAGGGAAGGAAGATCAAGGGACAAGAAAGGAGAAAATCAAGAGCAGAGAGAGAATTGGATATCCAGGGGCCACAGCCACAGGGCTCTATATACAGACTCTGGCGTCCCTGCCTTGCTTGAATGGTTCCAACAGAAGCTTGACCTGTTCCAAGACAAGAGTCTGCAAACATACCTGAGCTACGGATCAAAGACTATAAACTGAAAGGCCAGCGCTTGGGACAATAGAGGAAGTCTTGAGGGAGTGGAGGGAACACAGCCCCTGGAGCCCTCCCACAAAGAACTGGACAGCATGGACATCGGGTCTGTGCCATGCCTGGGCCCTCTGCTGCTGGTTTCCCTCTGGGCATCCTCAGCTCCAGGTAGGAGGATCCTGAGAGTCAGGCCGGAGCCCCCTTGGGGAGCCCCGGCCTGACTCTTTCCCCTCCACGTCCCACAGCTTCCCTCCTTCGGCGCCTTGGTGAGCACATCCTGAGGTTTCAGGAGAGCTCAGCCTTGGGCCTGGGGCTGGGCCCAGATTCTGTGACCCTCCCAAAAGAGGGGTGGTTGGAACAGCCACTGGACCCCTTCAATGCCTCTGACAGACGCTCCTTCCTGCAGGTAAGGCCAGGAGAGAGGAGATCCACTGCCCACCCTACTCCCTTCTCAGTCCCCCTACTCCGCCCCTCAGTCTCTGCTTTCTATTCCTATCTCTACACTTCTGTCGCCTCGTCCTCTCCCCAATCAGTCTTACCTGATATCTGCTGTGAGTATCCCTACGGCCCTTTAGTCTAGCCCCTCTGTTTCTTAGATTTGCCCTCTATCCCCTAGTCTCCCCTTCCTTTCTTTAGCCTCCCACTTTTTTTGTTCCTCATGTCCTATCCTTCAGTCTTTCCTTTTCCCTGTCATTCACTCTCACTCCCTCATTGCCCCTCAACTACCACCCCCCTTCTCCCTGTCCTTCAGATTAATCACCAAATGCACCACCAAGTCTCAAAATGAAGCAAAAATCAGGATCAGCTTTGGAACCAGACCTGGCTCACAATAGGCACTTGAAGATATGTATTTAATGAATGAACAGATTTACCACTTTTATACCTACTCTTTTACACTTGCTCTCCCCACAGTCTCCAAAGGTCATCTCACACAGGCCTTATTTCTAAATCCACCTGCATTTATTAATTATTCTACAATTATTGTCTCAATATAGAACAAGTGCCTACCACTTCCTAGCCACTATTCTTGACCCTGGGTTATCAGAGTGAAAGAGCTGACAAAAATATCTCCCCTTGTAGATATTACACTCTAGATGAGGAGACAAACAGGAGAGAAATGATCATGTAAATAAACAAGTCAACGTCAGATAAAAAAGATCAATTAGGGAAAGAGACCAGAATGAACAGGAAATAAAGAGTAGGTCAGAACTCTCACGATTCCATTTCTTCCTCCCCGTCCCACCTCTTAGCGGTACTGGGTAAATGACCAACATTGGACCAGCCAGGATGGACCTGTATTCCTGCATCTGGGGGGTGAAGGCAGCCTTGGACCTGGTTCAGTGATGAGAGGTAAGAAGCAAGCGTGAGGAAAGACAAGGGGAAGCTGGTGGAGGCGAGGAAGGGGAGTTGTATACTGTGAAGGGCTGTGAAGCCTGAGGTTTGCAAGAGTTGACACATATCCCCTTTGGACTCTTCACAGGGCACCCTGCAAATCTGGCCCCAATCTGGGGGGCCCTGGTGATAAGTCTGGAGCATAGATTTTATGGCCTGAGTATACCTGCTGAGGGGCTGGACATGGCCCAGCTCCGCTTCTTGTCCAGCCGCCATGCGTGAGTGGGGGTAGGGGATGTTTGGGGTCATGGGACTGAAGGTGGCTGTATTTTGGCTTCTCTGAATCTTTGTCTCTTCTTCCATTGCCCAAAGTTGACCTCTGAGTCCCTGGTCCCATGTTTTCTTCTCTGTCTTTCAGTGTTTTATTCTTTTCCTGTCTTTCCGTCTCTCTCCCTCCCTATCCTTTATTTCTCCACCTCTTCCACTGTATTCTTATCTTTTGCTATTACACTATGACCTGCTGGTCCAGACTACCAGAATCCCTTAGACGGATGACACAGCTTCCTCACTGGTCTCCTTGTTTCTGTCCTTGATCCCGTCAGCCTATTCTCCAGATGAAGAGCCAGAGTGATCATTAGACCACAGTCCAGATCATCTCTCTCCTGGCTCAAACCCCTCACGTCTCTCATCGCACTCAGAGCAAAGACAAAACCTTTGCAACATCTCCTCCACCAGCCTCTGGATCTGCTGTGGAAGCTCCTATGCTGGCTTTGGAGGCTCCCCAGTTAGCTCTCTGGCCTCTCTCTCCCTCTTACTGGGCTCCAGGCACACTGAAGTTCTTGCTGTTCTCCAGACTTGCAGGCACATCGCTTCCTTGAGCCTTTGAACTCTGCCTTCTTCAGAGTGGGCTTCCCCCAGATATTTGTCTAGCTCCCTCTCTCGCTTCCTTCAGTGCACCCTACCCCTATACCAAATCCCTTCTCTTTCTTTCCCCCCTCACCTACTTTATTGTTCTCCCGGACTTATCTCTCCCTTTTCTGCTTTCCATCTCTGTATCTGTCTGTAATCATTCTGACTTTCTCTGCCTCACTCTTGTCTCCATCTTTGTGTGTCCCCCTCTGTATCACATTGCCTGTATATTCCTCTCTATCTCTTAATCTTTTCATAAGCTAAACTAGTTTCCAACTGCAGTAGGATGACACTAACTGCAAACTCTTTCAGAAAGGTTACGGAGGGGAGAAAGCATTTGGGATTAAAAAAAAAAAAAAGATGTTAGGGTATTCCCTGGTGATTAGGTGATTAGGGCTTCACGATTCCACTGAAGGGGTCATGGGTTCCATCACTGCTAATTGGGGAACTAAAATCCCAGAAGCCTTGTGGCACTGCCAAGGGGAAAGAAAAAAAGGAAGGGTGTTAGATATATTCCAATATCTCTGTCTCTTTTTCTAATCGTGTCTCCCTCTTCGCCAATACCTCCTAACCTATCCAGCCTGGGCCCCCTCCTCTTCCTGAGTAGCTCTCTTTGACAGTCTCCAATCCCTCCTATAATTTAGATTTTCACCTAAACTGTCTTGAAGATTTTTCTTCTCCCACCTAGTCTGGAAGTGAAGAGTGGAAGCTTTCCAAATGAGTCTCCCCTCATGTGCGGAAATGTGTAGGTATGGGGAATCCTCAGAAATACCTCATGAGAAAAAACCCTAGCTTCTGGCCAGGCTCTCTCCATTCTTGTCTCTGGATTCCTGCCTGTAAACTGGGGAATCTTCAGGGATTCCTACCCATGGGAACCGACTCAGCCTCTTCTCTGACCCTAGGCTGGCGGATGCGGCCTCTGCCCGCCTCACACTCTCCCGCCTCTTCAACGTCTCCTCCACCAGCCCCTGGATCTGCTTCGGAGGTTCCTATGCTGGCTCCCTGGCTGCCTGGGCCCGGCTGAAGGTCCTGGGACCCCTCTGGGTGGACTGGGGGAAAGGAACTTGGACTGCGAGGTCCATAACTCAGATAATAGGAAAACCTCCTTCCACACCCTCCTCCTCCCAACCCCCCATCCCAATCTGCCTTCATAAGAGTTCAGTGTGTAGAAGGCAGGGACTTGCCTGAGATGACACAACGAGTGAGTGACACAGGGGCGGGCAGATATGGGATCCCAGTCCTTCAGCCCCCAGGCTGATAACTTGTTCTCCCTCAGTTTCCCCATCTATTTTTTGCCTCCATCGCCTCTTCCGCTCCGGTGCGGGCCACACTGGATTTCTCCAAGTATAACGACGTAAGGATGGCGGGAGGTGGGCCCGGGGTGGGGGGTGGGGGGGGGGCGGGGGGAGGAAGACCTCGGTGGTGCGGTTCACCTGATATTTTTCCGCGACCCGACTTTAGGTGGTGTCTAGAAGCCTAATGAACACTGCGATTGGCGGATCCCTGGAGGTATGAGTTGGGGTCCAGTCGGAGGGGGATAGGGAAAGAGAAAAGGCCTTGAGGATGGGGGCCAGAGAAAACGGTTGAAGCTTGCAAGGTGTTGGGGTCTCAGAGACTTGGGAGCCCAGAGAGGTGGGTGAATTTGGGAAGAACGCGAGAGCTGAAGATGGGTCTGGGTACTAAGAAGGGAGGATCCTACGGGGGCGGGGCCTGAGGACGGACCACCCTATCAGGAGGCTGTATTCGTGTGGGCGGGGCCTGGGGTGGGACGGCCCGGAGGAGGAGCCGGGAAGAGGGCAGGGCCTCGAGCAAAAGCGACTTTCAACTGCCCCCTGTGTGAATCTGAATGTGGAAAAGTGGGGAGCCCAGGGAGGATGAGGGTCGCGGAGAGGGACAGGCGGAACCCCTGGCCCAAGTCTTCACCAACGCCGCCTCTCGCTCTCCGCAGTGCCGGGCGGCGGCGTCCGCAGCCTTTGCGGAGGTGGAGCGGCGGCTGCGCGCGAGCCGTGGGGCTCGGGCAGCGCTGAGCGTGGAGCTTGGAGCGTGCGGGTCCCTGGAGCGCGCTGAGGACCAGGCAGAGCTTCTGGGGGCGCTGCAGGCACTCGTGGGAGGTGCGGTGCAGTACGATGGGCAAGCTGGAGCGCCGCTGAGTGTGCGACAGCTCTGCAGATTCCTCCTCGGGGATCGGGGCAACTGCAGGGGCAACTGCAGCGGCCCTGCACCCTACCGCGGGCTTCGTCGGGCAGTGCAGGTGAGAACCCCGAGCACCGCCAAGAGTGAGCAGAGCGAGGATTCCTGCTTCACCTCCTCTGTGTGAACTTGGGCAAGCGTAAACCCTTCTGCACCTTAGTTTCCTCATCTGTAAAATGGGTATTACATCTCAAAAGGACCTCGGAGGTGGAATGAGGTAGGAGCAGTATGACCTAGGGAACAGGGAGCCCGGAGCACAGTAGGCAGGTGATAGCGACTGTGCTTACTATTTTGCCTACATTGTTCTGTCCTCTTTCTGGGGCCTGCAAGAGTGTCTGGCACACAGCAAACTCTCAAATAGTATTTGTAGAATGAAGGAAAAACATTAGTCCGGGAGACACAGTTGTCCTCGGGACCCAGTTCTCCTAGAGACCGGGGCTCCTAGCCTCGGACTCCCTCGGACTCCCAGCCTCTACAATCCAGCTATCACTTTTCCATCGGTGTCTGCACCAAATGCTGTGCGGTGCGCTTCACATACATTATTATCTCATTGAATTCTTAAAATAGTTCTACGAAGTAAACACTACTATTGTCCCCAGACACAACTGAGGAAACTGAGGTCTAAGATATTCTCACTTGCCCAAGATCAACTTTACAGGTGAGAAGTTCCTAGTCATCTAGCACCTTAATTTCTAACCCACAGGGACCTAGGTCCCCAGCAACTCTGAGCAGTGACCCCAGGAAAACTCAGAAACTCACTCTTCTGACTTCTTACCTTTGACCTGTAGGGACCAATGGCTCCAGGCCCTGCCCTGGCTTGATGGCCAGGGTGGGGGCGGGGGGCAGTGGGGGGGGGGCAAGGAATGTATGTCTGCATATATGTATGTGTATTGTCCTTTAGGTTGTCACACACGGCCTGGGTCAGAGGTGTTTAAGCATTTCTCGGGCAGAGACAGTGGCACAGCTGAGGGTCACAGAACTCCAAGTGTCCAGCGTGGGTGACCGGCAGTGGTTGTACCAAACTTGTACCGAGTTCGGCTACTGTGAGTGACTGGCCCAACTCTCGCCTCCAAAACATACGGTCTCTGCTGTGCCCAGACAAGCCATCTCAAGGTGGTCCAGGCTCATTATGCTCCTTCTGAGACACCCCCAACCTCACTCCAGACATTATTCTATCACAGCCCTGATCATTCTAGGCCATCAGTGTCTTGGGCTGAGTGCGTCTCTGAGAGGACCGTGAACTCACTGAAGGGAGGGTCTGGAACTGTCTCAGTCATCACTGGGGAGAGCTCTGTACACGATTATTAAAGAGGTAGGGGGCTGGCTATATACTCCACATTGGTGAATCCCTCTCTCCACAGACGTCACCTGTGAGGTCCCCGGGTGCCCTTTCTCCCAGCTCCCAGCTCTGCCCTCCGAGCTTGAGCTATGTGAACAGGTGTTTGGGCTTTCAACCTCATCTGTAGCCCAGGCTGTGGCCCAGACCAACTCCTATTATGGTGGCCAGACCCCAGGGGCCACCCAAGTGCTGTTTGTTAATGGTGAGTGTGCCGTCAGAACTTGACTCCTTAGTGTCTATCTGGCTGTGGCTCAACACACGGTCCTCTCCTTTCTTTCCAGGGGATACAGATCCCTGGCATGTGCTAAGTGTAACACAGCCTTTGGGACCCTCCGAGCCAGCCCTTCTCATCCCTAGTGCCTCTCATTGCTTGGACATGGCACCTGAGAGACCCTCAGATTCCCCTGGCCTCCGCCTTGCGCGACAGGTAAGAGAGAAAAATCTCTCAGTGATTTGCGTTATCATTTGCATGCTAATTTGCATGTTCCTGCTCTCTACTAGTGCTGGAGTCTGAACTTTCCAAATTCTCCCCACCTCTCTACAGAAAATCTCCCAGCAGCTGCAGACCTGGCTTGGGCTGGCAAAGGAGGGCCAGGTTAGGGGTGCTGTCTGAATCCTACACCCTCACCAACTACAGAAGAGCCACCTCAGTCCTGGCTGTATCCATTTATTGGACAAGAAAAGGCAGCTTGTTCGGAAACAGGAAATTCCCAGGAATTCACATTTAGCAACTGTCCTGCATAAAACCATCTTGTGTCTGCATACGTCCTCACTCCTGACTAAAAGTGCTTTGTTACAAAGAGTTCTATAAATTAAGTGATTATTCTCAATGTTCTGTCATTTTTGTTCAGTCACAAAGTCGTGTCCAACTCTTTGGGACCCCATGGACTGTAGCCTGCTAGGCTCCTCTGTCCATGGAATTCTCCAGACAAGAACCCTGGAGAGGGTAGCCGCTCCCTTCTCCACAACTGAATGAGAATATCATTATTTTAAACGTCAAATGTCAAATGAACATGGCTCTATACCCTCGTCTCCTCCCCCTGCAAATCAGCTTCAGGCTCAAATTTTGTTCAAGTACTGGGCTGGGTGCCTTGCTGCCTGTCTGTCTCTGGACTTCAGACCCTGACCTGTCTCTGCTTCTCACTGCTCCTCTCACTGGACCCTCCCCCTCAGTCTCCTCCTGCCTGAATTCTCTCTGTCTCTAATTGTCTCTCAATCTGCTCCTGTTTCTCGGAATACCTTCATTTCTGTTGCTCTCTGTGTCTTGGTCTGGCTCTCTTTCTTTCTCTTCGTCTCTGTCTCTGCCCTTGCCTCTCATTCAGTATCTTTCTGCTTCCCTCCCCTCTTGCTTGCTCTGTCCTTACTTATCTCCCTTGCTCTGTTTCTGTCTCTCACTTTTGGTCTCCGCGTCCCGTGAGTCACTTTCTTTCTCACTCTCTCTCTCTGCCCCTATTCCTCTCTCTTCAGACTTTCCCTGTCCTTTGCGATCTTCTCAATCGTGCTTTCTCCGTGAGGCTCAGTTTCTGTCTCTTAGGCTCTTCCTCATTGTCTCTACTGCTCTTCTTGTCACTTCATCCTTGTCTTTCTCTGTCTGTCTTTTAGTTTTCCTTCTTTTTCACTCACCAATCTTTTCCCGTAATCAAATGTCACTCTTGGGCAAGTCCAGCTTCCAATCCAAGGGGTTTAGGGTTCTGATCAAGCCTTCCTGCTGAGGACACCTCCAAGCTCTGAGAGATTGGACCCAGTCTCACGGGGGCCCACTTAGCCTGCCTTAGCACTGCCAACAGTACATGTTCACCGGTTGGTTCAACCCTCACCAGGACCAGGAGTTAGCCAGTCAAGTGGCCTGAGTGTCTCTGGGAAGCTGGGAAGTGGAGGGAAAGTAAAGAGGAGTGGGGTGAGGGGAGGGATGGGCAGGAGTGTGGAAACAGAGGCATAAAGCCCATTCTGTGAGGGGTCATTCCCTGCCTTTCTTGACTCCAAACCCTGAGGAGTAACACTGTTATCTCTTCTGAGGATCAGTCCTAGCGCAGGTCACAGGTGCTGCTGCTGCTGCTGCTGCTGCTGCTACGTCGCTTCAGTCGTGTCCGACTCTGTGCGACGCCACGGACGGCAGGCCACCAGGCTCCCCGGTCCCTGGGATTCTCCAGGCAAGAACACTGGAGTGGGTTGCCATTTCCTTCTCCAACGCATGAAAGTGAAAAGTGAAAGTGAAGTCGCTCAGTCGTGTCCGACTCACAGGTGCTACCCTGTAACAAAAGCTGCTCTTGAGCCACAGCCACTCATGTTGAGGTCTAGCCTCAGTGATTCCCATCATCATTTAACGTGTGCACCATGGTCTGACAGTCATGGGTGCTCGATTCCTGTCGAGCGATGAAAGAATGAGGTGTACCCTCCAATCTTCACTTCCTCTTGATTTTCCTCCTACTTTGCTGCATACTTATTTGCAAGCTTCTCCATTTATTATTTAATGGCTTTGGGGTTGGTCCTGGGCTACCTCGTCTCCTCAAGTATTCTCAGAGTCTCCCTATCAATGTGGCTATGGTGCTAGGCCTAGCTCTCAGGCAGGTATTCCACAATTTTGATTACCTCAGTCCTCAGGAAATAGAGTTCATTCACGCCAAATACTAAGAATTCCTCTTTGTTTCCCCCTAATTCCACGATGGGGGAGAGGAAGAATGTGCTTTCTTCTTTCTTTGAACATTAGTTTGTAGTCATTTGGGTTCACTGTGTTCCTTTTGCAGCTCCCGGAAAAGCCGTATTGATTCCTTTTCTTTTAATAGCATAAACACCAGCACCAACCGCCGTGTCTGGCCGGTTAGCTCAGTTGGTTAGAGCGTGGTGCTAATAACGCCAAGGTCGCGGGTTCGATCCCCGTACGGGCCAGGCTTCAGAGGACGCTTCATCCCTTTTAGGCTCACTGCCATATCCCAGCTCCTGTCTGGGACAGGAAGCTCTCGCTGAGAACTTCAACTGGAATCAATCGTACATCTTTCCTCATGTTTGACTCGCATCTGCAGAACGAAAGGATAGCAGTCAGTGACCCAGCAAGACATAGAGCATCGCTTTGGCACATTTTGATCCACAGGATAACTGATTCCAGCGAAGAAACTGACCTTCCTGGAGTATTTCCCTCCTAAAATAGACTATGAAACCATCTACACTTTCTACATTTCCACACTTGAGTCTTAACTAGATCAGCAAAAGATGAAACAAGGTTTTTCAAAGGCTATGTGAAAAAACTCTACTGATACAAACACAGCAGGAGAGAAACAGTTTTGTCAGCTGTCTCTTTATGAGCTGGAAAGAGCCGTCAATGGCCAAACCTGAAACACTTGGAACAACGGATAATATAGTTTGAGATAATGATGCAAACTAAGTATAAAATGTGTATTCATGGGTCCATACTGTTACAAATCAGTGATTAAATAAGTCAACCAATGAATACGGGAGAAGGGAGGTATTTTTCTTACTGATGCATTCCAGCTAAGGTAAGAAACTACTCCCCACCCACTCACCAGGAGATGGAGCTTTAACCTCTCCCTTCTGGAATATGGGCCATCCTGACCCACTAGCTTCTAAATATCCAGGAAGAAGTAGGAAAACAAAGGAAGAAACTTCACCAGGGAGAAAAATGGCAAACACTACCTTAAAAGTGATCGGGGTTGGCATCACTAATGGTAAGCTATCCTCCTATCAAGTCACATCTGAAAGGAAGTGATGGGACAAGTACTCTGTGGTCTCGTCCAGAAACCTGTAGCCCCAGGCCTTCGTGTGAAAACTATCAGACAAATCTAGACTGGAAGATAGTCATACAAATACCGGATAGAAAGAATTCATCCGCACCAAGAAACAATCACAGACCAGAGGAGGCTGAACGCAATGTGGGATGCCGTGGGTTGGGGGGAGGGGAGACATTAGTGTAAGAACAGATGTGACACACACAAGTACATGCATTTAGTTATTATTAAAATATCAGTGTTGGTTTCTTGGCTTTAATAAAGGTTCCATGGTAACCTAAGAAGCTAATGAAAGGAAACTCTGAAATGGGTACAAAGAAACTCTATTGTTTTTGTAACTTTTCTAAATATGCTCCAAAATAAAAATTTATGTTTCAGTATTCGCATAGGAAACGTGTCTGCTTCCCACCACTCAAATCAGAGTTGAGACAAATGCCTGGTGGGCAGTAGGTCCATGACAGGCAGTTCCTAAAAGCCGAAGGAACGTGATTGATGTCTTCTTTGGTGAAGGACATGCAGAGATATTTACATGGTGATCTGTGCAAGCTGGTACATGCTGCAGATGATTCTCCCAGAGTCCCATTCCCACACTGAAATGCAAACCAGACCAATGACATTCATCTTCAGCCTGTAAAAGACATCTGAAATGGAGCTATATGGTGTATGTTGAACTTGAAGTTTGGTGAGTTTCTCTCACAAAGTTTCAAATAACACCTGAAATGTTTTCTTTCCTAGCGTGGCCCTAAAATATTTCCATTTGTGTCAATAAACATCTTAACCACTGCTCTTTGTGACATCTTGCCCATTACAAAGGGCAAGACCATCTTGCCCTGTGTTCCCATGACACAATCCAAGACTGTCAGACCGAACAATGGCCAGTTCACTGTTCTTTCGTGGGGTTGTCCCAGAGATCGTACTTTGCCCAGGCAGTATTACTCACCCCTTCTTTTTTGAACTGGGAGATCAAAGGTTACTGTAATGTTGGGTGGGTTTGTTTTCTTTCTTTTTGTTTTTAATTCTTATTTGTGTGTGTGTGCACTCAAGTGCCTTTGATGTGCTTAACAGTGGGTGGTTCCTAACTTAGTTTTCCCATTAATTCACAAAACACTTGATAAAGTACAATAGGAGAGGTGAATCATATTGGGCAGAAAAATGTTAATCCTATAGCAGTATGTGATTGCAATTAAGGAGTTCTTCAAATAGAAATAAATGGAAAACGTGACCTACCTTTACAGAAGTACTCGAGAAGCTACAGTTGTTGGGGAAAAAAAAAAAACACAAAAACCACACAAAACAAAAGTCTGTTATTGCAAGAGATACTGGCAGCTTCCTGACGCTATTCACTAGCACCTGTGGAAGCAATATTGTTTATGGGGCCTAGATACAGAACACTCGTAGCAGTCTTATCGATTGAGGCTAGAAATAATCTACACTACCTGCCAGCACTCTTCAAAGAATTTGAGTAAATAAAAATCATAAATAGAGGTTTTACATTTTCTCAAAGTCATGAGTATAGTGACAGATTTGGAACAAAGAATCAGTGGGGTCTGACATCAGAGTTTGAGCTCTAAAGCATCATTGCATACTGCCTCATGCTCAGAGGAGAGGACTATTCTCTGATATTTATGCACCAAGTGTCTATTTCAGGAACTCAGACAAGTCAAGAACTTTAGAACATTTTTAATGTAAGACACGTCTACCAAAGTTTTAATTGTCTGTATTTCTGTGTCAAACATCATTCTTGCATGTCTACATTTGCTGAATTCTTACCTTCCTTTTCCCTTTTGCATGCCTTTGCCGTCCACATTGCTCTAAAATAAATAAGAACAGGCACACTCCTCTCTTGTAAGATACTGCTCTTTGACAGTGAGCGTAGCAAAAGATGTGGTGAAGTCCTTTCCAGCGCTCCATTTCATGTTACGTTTCTAGACTGATAAGCGCCACCGTTTTCCTTTTATAGATTCGAAAGGGAGAAGTATTAGTATCTCCCATAGGAAGGTGCAAAGGTCAAACGATTTGGCTATGGATTTCAAGGGTTCAGAGGTTCAGAAGGTTTTTCTCATCTTGACTCAGCATGTAAACTTCTGTGCATATTTCACACAAGAGAGGGTAAATGACTTGATAGAAATTTTGAGAAATAGGAAATAGTCCTGAGATTGTAGTGTTGATCTAAAGTTCTTGAGAAATACATTGGTGAGCCAGGAAAGCGAAAACTCCTTCAAATCATGTCAGGAACCAACAGTCTACTGCAGCTGGCTCCGTGGCTTAGTTGGTGAAAGCGCCTGTCTAGTAAACAGGAGATCCTGGGTTCAAATCCCAGCGGGGCCTGGGGCAACACTGTTTTAAATAGAGCAAAACAAGTTAAAAAATGCAATTTGTTTACCTCCCATCAAGCCCCGGAGTACTTCGGAGTACTAGGGATGCTCTCCCGATAGCCATAAGGCGACGGTGGTTCTCAGACATCTTGAGATGAGTATTAGAACTGCCTCTTGGTCTTTCCTTCGCATTTTAGATCATCTCCGACATCTTGAGATGAGAATTAGAACAGCCTCTTGGTCTTTCCTCCGCATTTTAGATCAGGTCTCAGACGTTGCCAGTTTGGTTTTGTGGGATCTCTTCAATTGTGTTTGCCTCCTAGAAATTTTACCACGATGGAGACATTTGCTTTTCTTCATGGAATCATTGAATTGTCATGTTCCCCCTTCAGAGCCACCCCCCTCCCTCGCCAACTCCCACCACCCCGATTTGGCACCAACTTTAGGAGTGCCTTACAGTCACGCGTCTCAAAATTTTATGAGCATATGAATGACCTGCTGTGGTCCATTATAATGAGGGTTTTAAATGACTGCATCTGCACCAAGGGCCTGAAAGTCAGCATTTCTACCATCTCAGACTCTACACTACTGTTCCATGGGCGATACTTCATGAACCAAGGCTAGAGACTTACTGGTCTAGTTCAAGTGTGTTTTCAAGCTCTGCACTTTCATATGTTGCAGCTGTCTTCCTGAATCACTAGGTAATCCAGCATTGTTTTTACTCATTTGTCCTTAGTGGATGAAATGAAATCAAAAGAAATAAAAGAAGAGGAAAGACATTCTAATATAAATTACGGTAGTGTAAATAATCAAGTTGTGTTGTAACTGTTTCCTCTTTTCGATGTGAAATGGACTCTTGACGATACTGGAAATTTAGGAAGGAGAAGAACTGAGGTTATATCTAAAAGAGGATAAAAAACAGTCAATGAAAAAAATACACAAAATTATATTCTTTTTTTTTTTTAAGGTGCGGGCAAACTGACTTTTTAAAACATTCTTTGCTTATGAACTTCAACTGTTTAAAAAGTACATTTTTTGATCTGAAAAGCCTTTGTGCGTTCACGAGTCACATAAGTCAAAGGGCCCTTTGCAACCAGTTGCTTGCATAATTTTTCAGGACATCTGGTAGGGTCAGGATTGGGTACATTGTGGGGCTACTCCTTACTGGCTTAAAAATAAACTTCTAATCAAATTATGGGAAACTAAATCCCAAACTTGCTGATTGGGAAAGATTGTCTCTCTACTCTGTTTCCTGCAACGTTGTGACCAATCCTAGTGTTAGTTTTGCTGAGAGCAGGAGCTTTCAGCGCTGCTGTTTGTGAAAGATGCCAACGCAGAGCTGATGCAGAGAAATCAGGAATTTCTCACATGGAATTTAATGAAAGACTACAGTTTCGCTGCTGAGCACCTTCCTGGGGCACGAGGGAAGTGAGGGGAAGAGGGAAAATACAATGAGGAAGGTCAGGTGAAATGAAGAGAAAAACAAAGGAGAGGCAAGGTGGGCATCTGTTGAACAGATTCAGATCGCTCAAAGCCCAGTCGTTCCAGGGCAGTGTGAGTGACGCTGGATAATAAGTTGACTGGTGATTCCCACCTCGACTTATTCCGGCGCAAAGTCCAGTCCCATGAATTCCCAAACACTACTCCTTTTGGCACTCCTTTCGGCACTCCTTCCTGAGAGTCAAGAGGGCATAGGCCATCCCAGCCCCGCTCCGCAGTCTCCTCCAGACCAGCTTGGCCCTCTCTGAAGTTCGGTGGTCTTCAGGATTCTGTGCGTTGTGTTCTGGCTCCAACGATGAGGAAGAGAGGTGGAAATCAAAGGCACAGGACAGTATCGGGTTGTCGCTCGTAATCAAATGCCCTTGGAACCTGAGGACACCCTGCCTGATGTTTGGGAAGGTGTTTGGTCTCTGCTGCCTCCTAGCTCAGGCGGTAAAGAATCTGCCTGCAATGCGGGAGACCCGGCCTTGATCCCTGGGTCGGGAACATCCCCACTCCAGGAGGTTGTTTCCAGATGTCCAGCCTGGAGAATCCCATGCACAGAGGAGCCTGACAGGCTACAGTCCATGGGGTGGCAAGAGTCGGACACGACTTAGCGACTAAACCACCCCCACTGCTGAGTTAGGTTTGGTTATGAGCCATAGAGTTTCGATGTTATTCTTTTAGCAAAAGTTTTTGAAACGGTGGAAAGCGAGTGAAAACATTCTGCAAGAGAAATATTCAAAATTACTAGATCGGGGGCGTGGCGGGGAGGGGGGTAGTGGGGAGCAACCAGGGAACCGAGTGTGCCGTTTTATGGGACTTGTAATATCTGTCCTGGGCGTGACGTTTCCGTGGTGCAGTGGTTAGCACGTTCGCCTTACACGCGAAAGGTCCCCGGTTCGAAACCGGGCGGAAACAGCCGGATCAGTCGGCTTTTGCTGTCTTACAGACAGGTGCAAAGATTTCCTTCGGATTTTGCGGCCCTGTCCAAGGTTCCCGATTCCAACGTATCCTCAGAGCACCCGTGCTCTCATCTACGGCCTCTTAAAATACTTACTGTATTTTAACATTTCTTGACGTTCCTCGGACTCCAGCAGCTTTACAATGTGTCAGTTATAATGTTCTCTCCTAGTGCAATTTTGAGGAAAAAGGGGTCGGTTTTTGCGAGGTACGGGGGTAGCTGAGTGCTTATGATGTCCTGGACGCTCAGTGCTCCTTCTGTCCTGTCTAACATATAGCCGCTCATCTCAAATGCATGGAAGTATTTCGCTACATTTTCTTCACCAAGCTTTATTGTTTTCGCTTTCACCGTTAGCCTATGGGCAAATGATTTGAAATGCAACCGACTGGCCGGAAGCAACTGAGGTAGGCCTACAGCAGTACAAGTGAATCAACGAAAGAACGCAATCAGTCAAACAAGAAGCTAAAAACAACAGACGAATAAAAAGGGGGAGGTTTCCAGATGTCTTCCATCTCTGGCAGGTTTTTTTTTCCCCTTACCAGAAATATTTTCGAAAACCTTCGACATAAAATCTGTGTGTGCAGAAGGTGGAAAGGAATGGCGGAGGGGATGGAAGCAATGAATCAGAAGTTTCCTGTCCCCAGAAACTACACGGAGATCTTGTACCGGGTGGAGACCGTTGCTTAATCTCACTGTCCTTTCCTTTTTCTCCTAATTCCCCGAGTCCGCGTGCGGATCCCCACCAGTACCCTCAGGGAATTATTCCGTAGTCCGCCTGGACCCGAATCTCTGCTCAAATGTTTCCACCACGCGGTCGACGCCGACTCGCCCCTTTTCTGGGAGCCCAGGCAGCACGCGGTCATCTGCAGCCAGACCCAATTACCCACCCACCTAGGCTCGCCTGGGCGGACTGGTCACACTCTGCCACGGGTTGTCCTTCAATCGCACAGACCCGTCGCTTCCCCGGGTTCAAAAGACGGTTCCATTTAGGCACAGACCAGTCCCGGCTGAGATCGGAATGGAGTTGAGGTGCGTTTGTCTGCGTGTGTGTTTCGAGACAAGGCTGTGGGACAGGCATACACGGAACGGGGCCTGGGGACCCTCGCAGGCAGGGTATCTAGGCCAGCAGCGGCTCTTCTCGGACGGTTCGGGGACTCTGCATCCAGATCAACAGGAAGCGCGCGACGGGCAGGCGGAGAAGGTCCGCGTCGCCCCCGGGAAACCAGAACTGTTCACGGAGTCAGGACCATGAACAGCGCACTCTGGATTTGCCGGGCGGTGAGAGGGATTTCTCAAAAGCGAGAAAGGGTAGGGGGAAATGTTTTAATGGTACATTGAGTCGGTGGCGCGTGTGTTTTAGGCACAGACTTAAAAAAAAAAATTAAAAAACACATAAAATACCGTACACGGTATTTCCGTTGTTGCTGCTGTTCAGTCGCTAAGTCGTGTCCCACTCTTTGGGACCCCACGGATTGCAGCACGCCAGGTTTCCCCGTCCTTCACTATCTCCCAGGGTTTGCTCAAATTCATGTCCGCTGTGTCGATGATGCCCTCCAACCAGATCATCTTCTGTCCCCTTTCTCCTCCTACCCTCAATCTTTCCCAACGTCAGGGTCTTTCTTGTCCAGTGAGTCGGCTCTTCACATCAGGTGGCCAAAACATTTGAGCTTCAGCTTCAGCATCAGTCCTTCCAATGAATATTCAAGGTTGACTTCCTTTATGATGGATTGATCTGATCTCCTTGCAGTCCAAGGGACCCTCAAGAGGCTTCTCCAGCACCACAGTTCCAAAGCATCGACAGGTCCACGCTCAGCCTCTTTACGGTCCACTCTCTCGTCCCTAAAAGACTGCTGAAAAACCATAGCTTTGACCAGAGAGAGGGATCATCATTGGCAAAATGCTGTCTCTGCCTTTTAATCCGCTGTCTAGGTATCTCATAGCTTTTCTTCCAAGAAGCAAGCGTCTTTTATTTTTGCGGCTGCAGTCATCATCCACAGTGATTTTGGAGCCCAAGAAAATAAAATCTCTATCTCTGCTTGATGGTTCTGAGAGAAATGGTCACAGGTTAAGGTATGGGAAAGTCATTCTGGCTTACATATGTTCGTGCCTAATTAAAGTAAAAAAAAAAAAAAAAGTCTGTTTTAAAGGTAAAGCTTAAATGTCTTTTTCCCTGAGAGGTGAATACTAGTAGTATTTCCCAGGTGCCTGGGCTAGACTGATGTGATGTGTACTGGCTGGTCTGCTCTTTTTTTTTTTTTTTTTTTTGAAACCTTTAAGGAATGTGCCATTTCACTTTTGATGTTTTTTGTTCTGACAAGGAATCAGTTCAGCTCACTTGCTCAGTCGAGTCCAACTCTTTGCCACCCCATGAACTGCGGCACGCCAGGCTTCGCTGTCCATCACCAACTCCTGGAGCTTGCCCAAAGTCATGTCCATTGAGTCGGTGACCTCATCCTCTGTCGCCTCCTGCCTTCAGTCTTACCCAGCATCAGGTTCCTTTCCAGTGAGTCAGTTCTTCACATCAGTTCAGTTCAGTCCAGTTCAGTCGCTCAGTCGTGTCCGACTCTTTGCGACCCCATGAATCGCAGCACACCAGGCCTCCCTGTCCATCACCAACTCCGGGAGTTCACTCAAACTCACATCCATTGAGTCGGTGATGCCATCCAGCCATCTCATCCTCTGTCGTCCCCTTTTCCTCCTGACCCCAATCCCTCCCAGCATCAAAGTCTTTTCCAATGAGTCAACTCTTCGCATGAGGTGGCCAAAATATTGGAGCTTCAGCTTTAGCATCAGTCCTTCCAATGAATGTTCAGGACTGATTTCCTTTAGGATAGACTGGTTGGAACTTCTTGCAGTCCAAGGGACTCTCTCTCTTTCAAGAATCTTCTCCAACACCACAGTTCCAAAGCATCAGTTCTTTTGTGCCCAGCTTTCATTATAGTCCACCTCTCACATCCATACATGACTACTGGAAAAACCATAGCTTTGACTAGACGGACCTTTGTCAGCAAAGTAACATCTCTGCTTTTAAATATGCTGTCTACGCTGCTCATAGCTTTTCTTCCAAGGAGCAAGCATCTTTCAATTCCATGGCTGCAGTCAGCAACCCATCTGCAGTGATTTTGGAGCCCCTCAAAACAGTGAGAGTGAGCCCCCTCTCACCGTTTCCATTGTTTCCCATCTATTTCCCAGGAAGTGATGGGACCGGATGCCGTGACCTTAGTTTTTGGAATGTTGAGCTTTAAGCCAACTTTTTCACTCTCCTCTTTCACTGTCATCAAGAGGTTCTTTAGTTCTTTGCTTTCTGCCATAAGGGTGGTATCATCTGCATATTTGAGGTTATTGATATTTCCCCTGGCAATCTTGATTCCAGCTTGTGCTTCATCCAGCCCAGCATTTTGCATGATGTACTCTGCGTAGACCTTAAACACGCAGGGTGACAATATACAGCCTTGACATACTCTTTTCCCGATTTGGAACCACTCTGTTACTCTGTTGTTCCATGTCTGGTTCTAACTGTTGCTTCTTGACCTGCACACAGTTTCTCAGGAGGCGGGTCAGGTGGTCTGGTATTCCCATCTCTTGAAGAATTTCCCACGGTTTCTTGTGCTCCACACAGTCCAAGGCTTTGGCGTAGTCAGTAAAGCAGAAGTAGATGGTTTTTCTAGAATTCTCCTGCTTTTTTCGATGATCCAACGGATGTTGACAATTTGATCTCTGGTTCCTCTGCCTTTTCTAAATCCAGCTTCAACATCTGGAAGTTCACAGTTTGCGTCCTGTTGAAGCCTGGCTTGGAGAATTTTGAGCATTACATTGAGTGCAATTGTGTGGTAGTTTGAATATTCTTTGGCACTGCCTTTCTTTGGGACTGGAATGAAAACTGACCTTTTCCAGTCCTGGGGCCTCTGCTGAGATTTCCACATTTGCTGGCCTATTGGGTGCAACACTTTCACAGCATCATCTTTCAGGATTTGAAATAGCTCAACTGGAATTCCATCACCTCCACTGGCTTTGTTCATAGTGGTGCTTCCTAAGCCCCACTTGACTTCCCATTCCAGAATGTCTGGTTCTAGGTGAGTGATCACACCATTGTGGTTATCTGGCTCGTGAAGACCATTTTTTGTATAGTTCTTCTGTGTATTTTTGCCACCTCTTCTTAATCTCTTCTGCTTCTGTTAGGTCCATACCTAACATTTCTGTCTTTTATTGTGCCCATCTCTGCATGAAATGCTCCCTTGGTATCTCTAACTTTCTTGAAGTGATCTCTAGTCTTTCCCATTCTATTGTTTTCCTCTATTTCTTTGCATTGATCACTGAGGAAGGCTTTCTTACCTCTCCTAAGTATTCTTAGGAGCTGTGCATTCAAATGGGTATATCTTTCTTTTTCTCCTTTGCCTTTCACTTCTCTTCTTTTCTCAGCCATTGGTAAGGCCTCCTCGGACAACCATGCTGCCTTTTTGCATTTTTTTTTCCCCCTTGGGGATGGTCTCGATCACTGCCTCCTGTCCAAGTTCTTCAGGCACTCTATCAGATTCTAATCCCTTGAATCTACTTGTCACTTCCATTGTATAATTGTAAGGGATTTGATTTAGGTCACACCTGAATGGCCTAGTGATTTTCCCTGCTTTCTTCAACTTAAGTCTGAAAATTGCAGTAAGGAGTTCACGATCCGAGCCACAGTCAGCTCCCGATCTCGTTTTTTGCTGACTGTATAGAGCTTCTCCATCTTTGGCTGCAAAGACTATAGTCAACCTATATAAATATGTATAACCAATCTATATAAATAGACAAGGTATAAAATTGCTGAAAACCATGTTTCTCTGGAGCCGTTCTTCAGAATTAGTGAGAGACACTCACATGAGGCTATCGTCCTTAGTTTGGCTTGATTCACACTTTTTCTTCTGTCCCGGGTACAGACTGCTTGTTATTTCCCTTGACACCTGAGTACAGACTGCAAAACGGGGGCTCCCGCGTTCAGGGAAGTGATACCTCGATGTCTGGACTCCCATTGCCTCTGCGCCGGTGGAGCTCAGCACCCTGGGGTGGCAGATCCCCGAAACTGCAATTGAGGGAGTCGGGCGGGTTGGCCGGGCTGTCTACGGGGACCACCGCTGTTACCCGCTGTGGTCTAAAGGGGGCTGCATGGTTTGAATGCCTGGGAGTTTTCGCCAATATTTGGGGCAATTTTAGCTGACTTTTACTCAGATTAGATCAGACTAGATCTCGGATTCTGTGAACTTTGAGAGGACAAATGGATGAAAGGCAGGAAGCGGTGTTTCTGAAAGGGTCGCCTGCCACCTGAACATCTGAGACCTATTTTACGACATGACCCTTAAGCTTATGGCCTCAAATCTTCTCCATGGCCTCTCCTATGTCTCCAGCTTCATTTCACACTTCACTGCCCCCCTCTCTCCCCACCACCCTGTCCTCTTACGTCCCAGAGATTTGTGAATATATTATCTGTTCCACCTCTGTTCCTAGTTACTATCTCCTCAACCTCGAAACTTGCCCTCCATCATCACTCCTTCAGATAAAACTTCCCCAAAGCTTTCTGCCTAAATCTTCACATTCCTGTCAGCTTCTGCACACTGGGTCTTTTATTGCAAAGGCCAGTTAGGCAACAGATGGCAATGCTGGGGTCAGAAAGCGTTGCATTCTGGATTCCAAGTTTGTGCCATCAAGAACATTACTATGCCCTGTCTCTCTCAACATCCAGAATCCTTCTCTCAAGGCAGTTGTATATTTTGAGGTGTTCCTTACGCCCACCTTGAAAACCAGAAGAAACATATAACCACAGTGTCTAAAGAGAGCATGTCTGTCTGTTTAAATTTTATGTGGTATTAAGTCATTTCCTGAATTCCAGCAGTCTCTGCCTAATGTGATTTCTTTTTTTTTTTTTTTTTTAATTGGGCGGTCACTCTCGGGCAGAACTCCCGGGGGCGGGTAAGCAAGGACGCGAGGGGGGGGGGTCTGCGAAGCAAAGGGAGTCTGCGAGGTGTGAGGGGTGGGGAAAGGTTTTATAGCCCGGGCCGGGGCTCCCATATAAGGAAGAAAACGCGGGCTCAGCGGTGATTGGTGTCCAAGGGCTCCGTGTCAGCTCCTGATTGGATGGCGAGGGCTTCGTGTCGACTCCTGATTGGTCGGCTTGGTTGCCGGCCCATCTCCAGGGCGTGTCTGCAGCACTCTGCCGGGACATGTCTCGACATGCCCGGGCATGTCCAGGCATGCCTCAACACGCCTGACCTTGCCCTGACCTTTCATCCCGACCTTGCCCTGACCTTTCATCCCGGCCTTTTTGATATAGGACAAGGGGCACCGACTCTCTCTGGCTACTTCCTGCTGAATGGGGGCGACGAGGGGTAGGGTACGGCCGGGATGACAGGGGGCGTCTGCCGTTAATCTTGCCACGGAGTGCTTGTTGGAAGCCCTTGGTACTGCTGTCGCATCACCATCAGCTGGATCGTGTTGAGCCGTTGTTTGATGAAGGCCAAAAGCCTACCTAGGATACAGGGCCCGAAAGTCAGGAGCAGTAGGAGAATGATGATCGGTCCCACTAGGGAAGATAGCAAAGTTGTCAGCCAAGGGGAGCTCTGGAAGCTCTGGAACCAGGATTCGAACCAGCCCTGCTGAGCCTCTCTCTCTCTCTCTCTCTCTCTCTCTCTCTCTCTCTCTCTCTCGCCTTTTGCCTTCCTTCCTGGCAGTTTCTGCCTTCGTCTCTCTCTCTCTCTTTTCCTTTGATTCTGTCTCTCTTTTCTCTCACTCTTTCAGTTTCAGTCTTTCTCTTCCTTCCTTCCCTCACTCTCTCTGCCACTCTATTTCTCTCTCTCCTACTTTCTTTTGCTTCCTCTCCTTTTCGCTCTTCAACTCTTCTCTTTCCTTTCTCTGACTTTCTTTTGCTTTCTCTGACTTTCTCCTCTTTCCTTCTCTGGTTCCATTCCCCCTGGTTCTTTCCGTCCCTCGTCTTCCTTCCTTTTTCTGCGTCTCCTCCTCTCTGTCTTACTCCTTCTGTCCTCTCCCTCTGTTGCTCTCCCTAAGGTCTTCCTCCCTCTCCTCTTAATAAAAGATTTGGACGGTGGTTTCTCAGTCACTCAGGAATCGGCGACAGAGGGGTTCGGGTAATGGTCAGTTTGGTCGGCCCCATGAGGGTGGAGCGGTAAGAGTGATCGGGAGAAGGGGTCGGGGCCAGGGCCACCCCTGTCTCTGGGAGACCCAGGGGAGCTCGTTTGAGTCGGGTCAGGTGGTACCAGGGCTCGTGTCCCAGGAGTTTGGCTGCTGTAGGAGTGGTGAGGATTACAGTATGGGGTCCCATCCAGCGAGGCTGTAGTGGGCGGGGACTCAGGGTTTTCAGCAGTACCTGATCTCCTGGTGCTAGAGGCCAGGCGGGCCCCTCGTCGTCTGTCGGTTGTGGCAGGACCCGATCTGCGTGTTCCCTCACCTAATGTGATTTCTGCACCTTTGAGTATACCTTTCCTGCCTTCTTGCCTCTTTTTGCCTTTACCATTGACTTCTGCATGCTTTTATCCGATGCATGATTTATCATAGAATTTGGCCATGATTCTCCCTCTCAGGGAGTATTAACTACTCTTAACAGTAAGAGGAGAAGAATGTGATTCTTAGGGCCAAATGCACTTCCAAACCAAATAAGTGTATTTTATTTTATAACACTTAGTTAAAGAGCACACAGGGCAGTCAGTGACCATCCGCAGACACATCATCAGGGCCCCAAAGAAGTATAGAATAGATGAAGGAGGTGGAAGCACGCCAGATTAACAGATAGCAGAAATTAACCAAGAGTACTCACAGCAGAAAACTTGCTTTCAAGGAGTGACTTCTTTCTATCATGTATGGAAAGTCCTAAGGGTTAGATTTGCTTGCAATCCAAAATGTAGACATGGGAAACGACGTTGTGGTACGTACACTAACCCTAAATGAAGTGAATCGGTGGGAGTCGTCAGTGTCGGGGTTATTTCTATCTTCCTAGCAGAACCACGGAGAAAGAAATGGCAATCCACTCCAGTGTTCTTGCCTGGAGAATCCCAGGGACGGGGGAGCCTGGTGGGCTACCGTCCATGGGGTCGCACAGAGTCGGACACGACTGAAGCGACGCAGCAGCAGCAGCAGCAGCAGCAGGAGCAGCAGCAGCAGCAGGAGCAGCAGGAGCAGCAGGAGCAGCAGCAGCAGCAGCAGCAGCAGCAGCAGCAGCAGCAGCACCAGCGGCTTCGGAGGCCTCATTGAAATAGACGTGCTTAAGCCCTCTCGTCGCGGGGGGCCAGTGGCGCAATGGATAACGCGTCTGACTACGGATCAGAAGATTCTAGGTTCGACTCCTGGCTGGCTCGAAACCCTTTTGACGACTGATCTTCCTGCACTTACTTGAACCGCACCCAAACTCTCCAAGCTTTGGCGCCTCACAAGCGCTCCGAAAAGCTCCCTCAACCTTACTTCTTGTTACCCCGTGGGGCCATCCTACCTCTTGTCGCAGTCCGAAGGACCCTTCAAAGGCGATCACTGGAACATCCACAATCAAGCATTTTCTGGTTTCGATCTCCCACAGCAAATACGGAGAAAGGACCACATAGGGACAGCTGAACTGAGTTTCACATCAAAGAGGCTTTAAGAAAACAGGAGGACGAGGAACAAGAAAGAGAGAGAAAGTAGGAAAGAAAAAGGCTCGGCAAGTGTCTTCACCACTTATTCGCACTGGGTTCCCCTTCACTTATTCCCACTGGGTTCCCCTTCGCCACCCGCTTCCCCCTTCCTAACAGAAAGACGAGTGGCTTTGACTGAGGAAATGTTAAATCCAAGAAAGCCCAGGGTGTTTCGCACCAGATATCGGAGATGGCCTGCACCCGGACTTCCAAAAGAGCGCTGGTAGGACAGTTCCAAGAGGGAGGAGTAACACGCTGATTTTTTTTTTTTCCCCTAAGCAACCCAAGTTACATACAAGTCCAGGGTTCAAACGGTTAACACCTTGAGTGGTAAGGCGCAAAAGGCTCCTTGGCCCGTACGGGGATCGAACCCGCGACCTTGGCGTTATTAGCACCACGCTCTAACCAACTGAGCTAACCGGCCCTGACACGTCTTGCCCCACCGCTTAAGGTCTCTGCTTGCCGCGGTTACGCTTCTTTTTCGTGGTCCTCAGAGAGCTGTTCCACGTGTAACGCAACAAACATCTGCTTGTGACCTCTGCACACAAAGCCAAACTCGGACAGCAGCCCTTTGGACCAAAGGGCGCCAAGCGAGGGAGCAGGAGACGAGCCTCACGTCCACTCCCTCCTGGTCTTTCAGTTGGCGGTGTTTTGTTGTTGTTGTTGTCTGTCTGTCTGTCTTGTCTGTTTGTTTGTTTTAAGCGGAAGACCAAAGAATCTGGGACTGGTCACCGACTCTTGACATTTCAGGATTCAGGATGTTTCCGGTTTACCATTCGCTGCCCTGGTAGTCCATCGCTCGGAGATTCGTTAGCTCAGCTTGCCCCGGAGAAACAAACTGACTTTGGATGTTACTGATGACATCTACAACAGCAGTGTTAGTGCCTTGAGGATGTTACCGACCACAGCAATTCTAGTCTGACTCTGGTTGATTTGTGCTCTACTGGCACAGAATTGAGGTCAGAGGGGACGAGTAAGGAAGGACTGCCTGGCAGATCAGTGGGCATTTGCCCCTCTCCGCCCCTCGGTTTCTATCAGCCAAACACTGCCCGTCACAGGATGGGCAGCTGCTAGAGTTCAAGGGCACAGAATCGCGCTTACTTTTCAACCAGGATCATTGAATCATCTTCAGTCATTGCAGTCCTTTTCTGGCACTCAAGAGATGGTGATCCCAGAACTTCCTAAGGTCACACAAACCCACACAAGACAAAATCGAGCCGATTTCCGACATCTACTGTACCCGGACGCTGCCTAACACGTCTGCTCTGCCTTTGGCAAGGAATTCTGCGCTTAGAGGCAGTATTTGCTTAGTGTGACTCGCTGACTGTAGCATTGTTGGTCGTGATAGGAGGGCGCACTAACGTCGACCATTTCCTGAAAGAGAAAACCGATTCGGTGTGGCCAGCTTGGGCTAGCCGGGAGTCTCCTTTTTCGCTCGGACACCATCAGGGGGTGAAAAAACATGACCAAGGAGCGGAGAAAGCAAGTTTCCGTAGTGTAGTGGTTATCACGTTCGCCTCACACGCGAAAGGTCCCCGGTTCGAAACCGGGCGGAAACAGCGTTTCTCTTCGGAGTTTGCATTTTGAACCGTTCTCCGGAACCTCTCAGGAAACTTCCGAGAAACTCGGTAGATGAGGAGGCTTCTGAACTCCCACCGAATCTCACCCGTAGACCTGGGGGAACTACCGACGATCCGACCTATCGGCATAGTCTCCGGGCACCGTATTCCATCTCGTACGGCAGAGCCTGCACTCTGCCCAGCTTAAGGCGCTTTCTGCGAGCCTTTTACACAAACAGCAAATTCTTCCATGGATTCCCCGGGCCGTAGGCCGCAGCTTCCCCCGAAAAACTTCGGTTTCCTCGTTCACGTCGAGGAATACGACCGAAACCCAATTGTGCCTTCTTTTCCTTTGGTTTTCTTCTCCGAGAAAGCGTCTCATTCTTTTGACTAAGGATGGAAGGCAACGACAATGACGAAACTCTCTTAAGAGAAGCAACAGTTAAGAGTCAGTTGGAGCTTGACATTTTGGAGGGGGAGGCGGGGGCCGTAAGAGGAAAGGAAGAGGAGAAGAGGACTTGCGCAGTCAGGGGCCGGTTAGCTCAGTTGGTTAGAGCGTGGTGCTAATAACGCCAAGGTCGCGGGTTCGATCCCCGTACGGGCCACTGTTCTCTTTGGTCAGCGCCTCCAGGAGGCTGCCCGCTGTTTTCCGAGGAAACTTGCCTCTTAACCTGCGTAGAGTCCCCTTGGGCGGTTGTGCCTGTTCCGTCGGGACGCCAGGCTGTCTCCTGGAGGGTGCTGTCTAACCACGTCGTCCTCTGCCGAGGCCTTCTCCTTTTGCCTTCCATCTTTCCCAGGATCAGGGTCTTTTCCAGTGAACTGGCTCTTCGCATGGGGTGGCCAAAGTGTTGGAGCTCCAGCTTCAGCGACCGTCCTTGCAATGAATACTCGGGGTGGGTTTCCTTTAGGATTGACTGCTTTGATCTCCTTGCAGTCCAAGGGACTCTCGAGAGTCTTCTCCAGCGCCACACTTCGAAAGCATGAATTCTTTCGCGCTCAGCCTTCTTTATGGTCCAGCTCTCACATTCGTACATGACTACTGGAAAAACCATAGCTTTGACTGTACGGGCCTTTGTCGGCAAAGTTACGTCTCCGCTTTTTAATACGCCGTCTAGGTTGGTCATAGCTTTTCTTCCAAGGAGCAAGCGTCTTTTAATCTCGTGGCTGCAGTCACCGTCCGCATTGATTTTGGAGTTTTCTCCTTCTGTTTGCCATGAAGTGATGGGACCGGATGCCATGATCTTGGTTTTCTGAATGTTGAGGTTTAAGCCAGCTTTTTCACTCTCCGCTTTCACCCTCATCAAGAGGCTCTTCAGTTCCTCTTCGCCTTCTGCCATCGGAGTGGTATCATCTGCGCATCTGAGGTTGTTGATAGTTCTCCTGGCAATCTTGATTCCAGCTCGTGATTCATCCAGCTGGGCCTTTCACAGGATGTACCCTGCATAGAAATCTAATAAGCAGGGTGCCGATATACATACAGCTTTGTCCTATGCCTTTCCCAGTTTTGAACCAGTCCGTTGTTCCACGTCCGGTTCTAACTGTTGCTTCTTGACCCGTATACGGGTTTCCCAGGAGACAGGTAAGGAGACAGTTAGAGTCCTCTAACGTGTTCCAAACCCACCACCCTCACATACCTTTTATCCACTCGTTATCCAGTTTAGCTCTCCACTTAGCACAAGCCCAACATTTTTCCAGGCAGGCAGGGTTCTCTTTCCTCCGGGACCAATGGATGAGGACAGAGAGCTGGGCAGGGTCAGAGGGTGGCCTAACAGGAAAAATTTGGTGGGAGGTGGAGGCCGGGGCAGGGGAAAAGATTCCTGGCAACCTTTTGTCAAAAGTGTATTCGATTTTAAATTGTCTTTCCAAAGTAGTGGCTCAATCAACGCCCTTTCTCAAATCCTCAAGAGATACAAAGTAAGGAGGCATTCTTAAAAGGTGGTTCTTTCCATGTCTCTGAAGACCCTTTAAGATGAACTGACAGCCAAGACTGCCTTGTCAGGAGAGACCGCGCAAGGTGGTGGACTGATTCGGGATACTTCCTCTCCCTACGTGTCTGCAGCACTTTGACCACCTTGAACAAGAAACACAAGACCACAAGACTGACTTTTTTTTTTTTTTTTTTGAGGCCAGGAATGAAATCTGGACTCTTGTCATCAGTTGACAGCCGTGCATTACCCATGACTGCTTCTGACTTCCAAGGACAATTCAGTATCATGGTCACTTCTCTGATCACTGCGGGGATTCCTTCCCCAGCCTTGTATAGTTTCCCTACCTGTGTGCGCTGACCAGTGTTAAGGTCCATGTGGAGAGCTTCCTGGAGTTTCCTCTTCTCCCGGCTCTCTCCTTTCCGGTGCTCTGTCCTGCCGTCTCCAGCTGTCTTGGTCTCCTGGACTTAATCCGCCCCGACACTTCAACTCAGAGAATTCACCAGCCTCTGCCTGCGCTGGGGCCTGGAAACTCTCTCAAAGCAGTAAAAACTCGGGTGCAATCCTAGATCTCACGTCAGTTCCCAGCAAAATCGCTCACTCATTTCTTTTCTGTCAAAGATTACCATCCTTCTTTGCCTGATGTTTGGTGTCTGGAAAAGTGTTTCAGATCTGTTTTGGTTCTTTCAGGCAGGAGGGTGCGTCTGATTCTTGTGATTTTGTCTTGGCTAGAAACAGGCCTTTTCACTCTTTGGAGGAGGAAGAGGGGGAAGCTGAGGCCTCTTCGGTTTGTGGGTTTCTGCTCTGGGGTTGCAGGCTGCGGGGGAGCAGAGACGGGCAGGTTGGTTAGTGCAGCAGCCTGTCCTAGGGGCAGTTGGCATCGCCTTTCCGGGAAACATGGGGCCTCCTGCTGCTTGTGGCAAGCAGTGTGTGCAGATATTGGGCCCCGGCTCCAGGTTCCAGCTTGGGTCAACCTATCTGGAGGGTTCAGGCTACAGGCCCCAGCGCCAGTCACATGGTCTTCTCCGTTGTACCAGTGTGAGTGTGTCAGTGCGTGTGTGTGCCAGGGCTGGTTGTGGGAGAGGAGGGCTCTGGTGGGAGAGCAGGGCCTGAGTCCAGGAGTGCCGAGAGGCTGACGTCACCAAAACGGGCATTCGGATCTCTGGCGGGCCGGCAGGCTGAAGGTGGGCGCTTTCTGATGAGCGGGCGGGAGCCTTGGAAGATGGGCGATCCGCACACGCTTTCCTCACCGCCGCCTGGCTGTCACCCGCGGGACATCGGAACACCTACCTGCTGCACCAGTGCCTCCCCGCTGGGTCAATTCCGGCCGTCCTCCTTGGTGGCCGGGTGATGATTGCCACTTGGCAGAGCTTCAGAGGCTGGGACTGGATGAACCAGTGGGACCCGCCCAGCACCTGAGTCCACCCGAGCCACCCCTCTCAGTCCCTTGATACCTCTAGTCCCCTTTCTTTCTCTCTCTCTCTCTTCCTCGTTCTCCTTTCCTTTAGGTTATTACATCTTCGTGGGACCCTTTCCCCAACACTTTATTAAAGGATATTTTAAAATGTAAAGAGCTTACGTGTAAATTGAGCTGGATGAACTTAACCGAGGTATACTACTCCCACGTGACCACCGCCCAGCTCGAGGTTCAGGACATGCCAGTTAGTCCAGAAAATCGCCTTATGCCCCCTTGCCAGTCAATATTGCCTCCTGCAAGCTCATCGCTGTCTGATTTCTAGCGCCGGGTAATGTGCCTGCTCTTGAATTTCGTAGAAGTGGAGTCATATAGCATATCCTATGGTAAGACTTCTTTTCTTTCTTTCTTTCTTTCTTTTTTTTTCTTTTTTCTTTTTTTCTTGCCTAGGGCAATAGTTCTGAAAGTGATTTGAGTCTTTACACGTACAATAAGTTGTAGAAGTTTGATCTTATTGCTGGGAGGTTTACTCTTCCGATTTTATAAACCAACCAAACTTTATCTGTACAAGGAAATGGGACGTTGCTCATGATACTCATAGTAGGGAATAAAGCAGCCTAGTCAGGCCATCTGTCAGCAGAGTGGCGCAGCGGGAGCGTGCTGGGCCCATAACCCAGAGGTCGATGGATCGAAACCATCCTCTGCTAGGCTTTCTTTTCGTGACACCCATCCGGTTCCTTTCTCGAGCATCACAGGCACAACACAGCTCGTCAGCTTACAGATGCACCGTCTCCTTTCACCACTCCTAGAACCGTTGCCACCGCCTTCCTAATCTTTATAAAACAACAAGCGTTTTCCTTTCCCGTCCTTTTCCTTTCTTTCTTTCTCCCCCACCCTTTTGTCCTAGTCGAGGGCCCTGGGACCGGGCTGGGGGGAGGGGGTGAGGGTGTAATAGCAAAATCGGCCCTCCTCACTCATTTCCAAAGAGAGGCAAGCCCTTCTTACTTCGGAATAGTTGACAAGTTTACCGTCCATTTCCAATGGATCAGCACTACTTCTTCCAGGGCATAAAATACCCACTTGACGCCAGTTAGGGTTTTATATCTTCTTTACACTCGAAAGAAAAAACTTTTCTTGTCTGTTTGTTTGTTTTTCTTGATTTCTGCCCACGGACTGGTCCGCGAGTCTCCTACTGTCTGCCCCTTATCTTTTCACGACTATTCCTGTGTTGTGCGACGAGGTGGCCGAGTGGTTAAGGCGATGGACTGCTAATCCATTGTGCTCTGCACGCGTGGGTTCGAATCCCATCCTCGTCGTCTGGTTGAGTTTATGGCCTTCTGCTGTGGCTCAGCTGGTGAAGAAACCACCATCCTCACTGCGGGAGACTTGGGTTCAATCCCTGTGTGGGGAAGATGTCTACGCCTCTCTTTTCACTCCTATAGGTCAAGTAAACGGGAATTTTTTTTTTTTTTAAATCCTTCTCGAAGGCAATACACGTTGCTATTACTTATGAAGGCTCCAATCGCATGCACTTTGTGGGAAAAACAGAAGGAAAAGGGTTAAGTTCGAAAACGCAGGAGAATCAGATTACAGAAAATAGAGAAAACTTCGCTCTGTGACTGTGAGGCAATGTGAGTACTGAAGAAGAATGAGAATTAAAGCTGGAGACACAGCAGGTTAAAAGACTATCGAAGTGTGAAAGGTGCCCCAAGGAAGGAGTAAAGAATCAGTTCTTTGTGCAAATTCTCTGAAAAAAGACTGCAGTTTGAAGAATGGTACTGGGCACAGACATGGAACTATAAGGCTTTCCAAACAGTAATATTTTTAAAAAGTTTTCAGAAGTTGCAATTCCTTGTGAGACGAGGTGGCCGAGTGGTTAAGGCGAGGTGGCCGAGTGGTTAAGGCGATGGACTGCTAATCCATTGTGCTCTGCATGCGTGGGTTCGAATCCCATCCTCGTCGTCTGGTTGAGTTTATGGCCTTCTGCTTTGGCTCAGCTGGTGAAGAAACCACCACCCTACTGCGGGAGCCTAGGGTTCAGTCCATGTGTGGGGAAGGTGTCCACTCCAGTGTTTGGCCCTGAGAATTCCATGGACTACAGTCCACCTGTTCACAAAGAGTGGGACAGGACTGAGTGACTTTCACTTCTACATGAGTTACTAAATTTAGATCAAGTTAGCTTGAATGTTTTGTAAATCCTCCTTGAAACCAATGCATGTTGCTATTACTTATAAAGACACCAGTCTCATGCACTTTATGGGAAGAATGAGCAAAGGATTTAAGTTTGAAAGGCAGGAAATAAATGAAATGAATATAGTAAAATAAACAGGTTTCTGCATCATAATTCAACTGGCAAATTCAAGGAGGAAAACACACAGAAATCTTAGGAAAGTTTTCATTGTTTGTACAATACTGTTTACTGAGTCCTTACACTATGACAAGAAAGTAAAAATTCCTTGAAACAGCAAGTGGCATAAATAATGAGAAAAAATTTTTTTAATAAAATGGAAAAATAAAATCTGACGAAGTTGGGACTGGGAGGATGGTGGGGGGTGCGGGGGGAGTGGAAGGGTGAGGTGAGGTGTGGAGAGACCTGCTCTCCTTTGCTTATTGCTTTGAAGATGTTCTTATTTGGAAGCCCACTAAACTAACATACTTCAACTTGTTTTTTCAGGTTACCTTATGTGGATTACAACAAACAGTGGAAAATTCTTCAAGAGGTGGGAATACCAGACCCCCTACCTGCCTTCTGAGAAATCTGTATGCAGGTCAAAAAGCAAAAGTTAGAACTGGACAAGGAACAAGAGAATGGTTCCAAATCGGGAAAGGAGTACGTCAAGGCTGTATATTGTCACCCTGCTTATTTAACTTATATGCAGAGTACGTCATGAGAAATGCTGGGCTGCATGAAGCACAAGCTGGAATCAAGATTGCTGGCAGAAATATCAGTAACCTCAGATATGCAGATGACACCATCTTAATGGCAGAAAGTGAAGAAGAACTAAAGAGCCTCTGGATGAAAGTGAAAGAGGAGAGTGAAAAAGTTGGCTTAAAGCTCAACATTCAGAAAACTAAGATCATGGCATCCAATCCCATCACTTCATGGCAAATAGATGTGGAAACAGTGAGACTTTTTTAGGGGGGAGGAGCTCCAAAATCACTGCAGATGGTGACTGCAGCCATGAAATTAAAAGATGCTTGCTCCTTGGAAGAAAGTTATGACCAACCTAGACAGCACATTAAAAAGCAGAGACATTACTTTGCCAACAAATGTCCGTCTAGTCAAAGCTATGGTTTTTCCAGTGGTCATGTATGGATGAGAGAGTTGGACTATAAAGCAAGCTGTGTGTCAAAGAATTAATACTTTTGAACTGTGGTGTTAGAGAAGACTCTTGAGAGTCCCTTGGATTGCAAGGGGGTCCAACCAGTCCATCTAAAGGAAACCAGTCCTCAATATTCATTTGAAGGACTTATGCTGAAGCTGAAACTCCAATACTTTGGCCACTTGATGTGAATAACTGACTCCTTGGAAAAGACCCTGATGCTGGGAAAGATTGAAGGCTGGAGGAGAAGGGGAGGACAGAGGATGAGGTGGTTCAATGGCATCACTGACTCAATGGACATTACTGACTCAGGGAGTTGGTGATGGACACGGAGGACTGGCATCCTGCAGTCCATGGGGTCGCAAACAGTCAGACATGACTGAGCGACTCAACTGTACTGAACTGACCCTCTAAATTGTTCAGAGGAGGGAATAGCTGGGTTCTGACCAAAACTTTGGATCTCTTGACTCTGCAATTTGCGCCACAACATGATAGATATAAGCCGTATATCACGCCCTAAGAGAGAGCAATAGAGCACTCAGTCAGGTACGGAAGAGCACTGAACTAAGATCCAAAGTGCGTGGAGAATGAAAAGATGTGAAACGAAGGCAGAAGTTGAGAACTAGAGTGTCACCAATGAGGAAAGAGGTTATAGAAAAAAGAGAAAATTGCCACAGTGTGAATACGAGAGTATCCAGGATCGAAATGAAACTGCAAGAACAAAGAAAGCAAGAGGTAGAATGAGGTGAAACAGAAAATTGTATACAGTTCTTCTATCAAGATCAAGAGCAAAATTCACATTTGCCCTCTACATCCGACGAGGGTGGGATTCGAACCCACGCGTGCAGAGCACAATGGATTAGCAGTCCATCGCCTTAACCACTCGGCCACCTCGCCTTAACCACTCGGCCACCTCGTCTCACAAGGAATTGCAACTTCTGAAAACTTTTTAAAAATATTACTGTTTGGAAAGCCTTATAGTTCCATGTCTGTGCCCAGTACCATTCTTCAAACTGCAGTCTTTTTTCAGAGAATTTGCACAAAGAACTGATTCTTTACTCCTTCCTTGGGGCACCTTTCACACTTCGATAGTCTTTTAACCTGCTGTGTCTCCAGCTTTAATTCTCATTCTTCTTCAGTACTCACATTGCCTCACAGTCACAGAGCGAAGTTTTCTCTATTTTCTGTAATCTGATTCTCCTGCGTTTTCGAACTTAACCCTTTTCCTTCTGTTTTTCCCACAAAGTGCATGCGATTGGAGCCTTCATAAGTAATAGCAACGTGTATTGCCTTCGAGAAGGATTTAAAAAAAAAAAAAATTCCCGTTTACTTGACCTATAGGAGTGAAAAGAGAGGCGTAGACATCTTCCCCACACAGGGATTGAACCCAAGTCTCCCGCAGTGAGGATGGTGGTTTCTTCACCAGCTGAGCCACAGCAGAAGGCCATAAACTCAACCAGACGACGAGGATGGGATTCGAACCCACGCGTGCAGAGCACAATGGATTAGCAGTCCATCGCCTTAACCACTCGGCCACCTCGTCGCACAACACAGGAATAGTCGTGAAAAGATAAGGGGCAGACAGTAGGAGACTCGCGGACCAGTCCGTGGGCAGAAATCAAGAAAAACAAACAAACAGACAAGAAAAGTTTTTTCTTTCGAGTGTAAAGAAGATATAAAACCCTAACTGGCGTCAAGTGGGTATTTTATGCCCTGGAAGAAGTAGTGCTGATCCATTGGAAATGGACGGTAAACTTGTCAACTATTCCGAAGTAAGAAGGGCTTGCCTCTCTTTGGAAATGAGTGAGGAGGGCCGATTTTGCTATTACACCCTCACCCCCTCCCCCCAGCCCGGTCCCAGGGCCCTCGACTAGGACAAAAGGGTGGGGGAGAAAGAAAGAAAGGAAAAGGACGGGAAAGGAAAACGCTTGTTGTTTTATAAAGATTAGGAAGGCGGTGGCAACGGTTCTAGGAGTGGTGAAAGGAGACGGTGCATCTGTAAGCTGACGAGCTGTGTTGTGCCTGTGATGCTCGAGAAAGGAACCGGATGGGTGTCACGAAAAGAAAGCCTAGCAGAGGATGGTTTCGATCCATCGACCTCTGGGTTATGGGCCCAGCACGCTCCCGCTGCGCCACTCTGCTGACAGATGGCCTGACTAGGCTGCTTTATTCCCTACTATGAGTATCATGAGCAACGTCCCATTTCCTTGTACAGATAAAGTTTGGTTGGTTTATAAAATCGGAAGAGTAAACCTCCCAGCAATAAGATCAAACTTCTACAACTTATTGTACGTGTAAAGACTCAAATCACTTTCAGAACTATTGCCCTAGGCAAGAAAAAAAGAAAAAAGAAAAAAAAAGAAAGAAAGAAAGAAAGAAAAGAAGTCTTACCATAGGATATGCTATATGACTCCACTTCTACGAAATTCAAGAGCAGGCACATTACCCGGCGCTAGAAATCAGACAGCGATGAGCTTGCAGGAGGCAATATTGACTGGCAAGGGGGCATAAGGCGATTTTCTGGACTAACTGGCATGTCCTGAACCTCGAGCTGGGCGGTGGTCACGTGGGAGTAGTATACCTCGGTTAAGTTCATCCAGCTCAATTTACACGTAAGCTCTTTACATTTTAAAATATCCTTTAATAAAGTGTTGGGGAAAGGGTCCCACGAAGATGTAATAACCTAAAGGAAAGGAGAACGAGGAAGAGAGAGAGAGAGAAAGAAAGGGGACTAGAGGTATCAAGGGACTGAGAGGGGTGGCTCGGGTGGACTCAGGTGCTGGGCGGGTCCCACTGGTTCATCCAGTCCCAGCCTCTGAAGCTCTGCCAAGTGGCAATCATCACCCGGCCACCAAGGAGGACGGCCGGAATTGACCCAGCGGGGAGGCACTGGTGCAGCAGGTAGGTGTTCCGATGTCCCGCGGGTGACAGCCAGGCGGCGGTGAGGAAAGCGTGTGCGGATCGCCCATCTTCCAAGGCTCCCGCCCGCTCATCAGAAAGCGCCCACCTTCAGCCTGCCGGCCCGCCAGAGATCCGAATGCCCGTTTTGGTGACGTCAGCCTCTCGGCACTCCTGGACTCAGGCCCTGCTCTCCCACCAGAGCCCTCCTCTCCCACAACCAGCCCTGGCACACACACGCACTGACACACTCACACTGGTACAACGGAGAAGACCATGTGACTGGCGCTGGGGCCTGTAGCCTGAACCCTCCAGATAGGTTGACCCAAGCTGGAACCTGGAGCCGGGGCCCAATATCTGCACACACTGCTTGCCACAAGCAGCAGGAGGCCCCATGTTTCCCGGAAAGGCGATGCCAACTGCCCCTAGGACAGGCTGCTGCACTAACCAACCTGCCCGTCTCTGCTCCCCCGCAGCCTGCAACCCCAGAGCAGAAACCCACAAACCGAAGAGGCCTCAGCTTCCCCCTCTTCCTCCTCCAAAGAGTGAAAAGGCCTGTTTCTAGCCAAGACAAAATCACAAGAATCAGACGCACCCTCCTGCCTGAAAGAACCAAAACAGATCTGAAACACTTTTCCAGACACCAAACATCAGGCAAAGAAGGATGGTAATCTTTGACAGAAAAGAAATGAGTGAGCGATTTTGCTGGGAACTGACGTGAGATCTAGGATTGCACCCGAGTTTTTACTGCTTTGAGAGAGTTTCCAGGCCCCAGCGCAGGCAGAGGCTGGTGAATTCTCTGAGTTGAAGTGTCGGGGCGGATTAAGTCCAGGAGACCAAGACAGCTGGAGACGGCAGGACAGAGCACCGGAAAGGAGAGAGCCGGGAGAAGAGGAAACTCCAGGAAGCTCTCCACATGGACCTTAACACTGGTCAGCGCACACAGGTAGGGAAACTATACAAGGCTGGGGAAGGAATCCCCGCAGTGATCAGAGAAGTGACCATGATACTGAATTGTCCTTGGAAGTCAGAAGCAGTCATGGGTAATGCACGGCTGTCAACTGATGACAAGAGTCCAGATTTCATTCCTGGCCTCAAAAAAAAAAAAAAAAAAAAAAAGTCAGTCTTGTGGTCTTGTGTTTCTTGTTCAAGGTGGTCAAAGTGCTGCAGACACGTAGGGAGAGGAAGTATCCCGAATCAGTCCACCACCTTGCGCGGTCTCTCCTGACAAGGCAGTCTTGGCTGTCAGTTCATCTTAAAGGGTCTTCAGAGACATGGAAAGAACCACCTTTTAAGAATGCCTCCTTACTTTGTATCTCTTGAGGATTTGAGAAAGGGCGTTGATTGAGCCACTACTTTGGAAAGACAATTTAAAATCGAATACACTTTTGACAAAAGGTTGCCAGGAATCTTTTCCCCTGCCCCGGCCTCCACCTCCCACCAAATTTTTCCTGTTAGGCCACCCTCTGACCCTGCCCAGCTCTCTGTCCTCATCCATTGGTCCCGGAGGAAAGAGAACCCTGCCTGCCTGGAAAAATGTTGGGCTTGTGCTAAGTGGAGAGCTAAACTGGATAACGAGTGGATAAAAGGTATGTGAGGGTGGTGGGTTTGGAACACGTTAGAGGACTCTAACTGTCTCCTTACCTGTCTCCTGGGAAACCCGTATACGGGTCAAGAAGCAACAGTTAGAACCGGACGTGGAACAACGGACTGGTTCAAAACTGGGAAAGGCATAGGACAAAGCTGTATGTATATCGGCACCCTGCTTATTAGATTTCTATGCAGGGTACATCCTGTGAAAGGCCCAGCTGGATGAATCACGAGCTGGAATCAAGATTGCCAGGAGAACTATCAACAACCTCAGATGCGCAGATGATACCACTCCGATGGCAGAAGGCGAAGAGGAACTGAAGAGCCTCTTGATGAGGGTGAAAGCGGAGAGTGAAAAAGCTGGCTTAAACCTCAACATTCAGAAAACCAAGATCATGGCATCCGGTCCCATCACTTCATGGCAAACAGAAGGAGAAAACTCCAAAATCAATGCGGACGGTGACTGCAGCCACGAGATTAAAAGACGCTTGCTCCTTGGAAGAAAAGCTATGACCAACCTAGACGGCGTATTAAAAAGCGGAGACGTAACTTTGCCGACAAAGGCCCGTACAGTCAAAGCTATGGTTTTTCCAGTAGTCACGTACGAATGTGAGAGCTGGACCATAAAGAAGGCTGAGCGCGAAAGAATTCATGCTTTCGAAGTGTGGCGCTGGAGAAGACTCTCGAGAGTCCCTTGGACTGCAAGGAGATCAAAGCAGTCAATCCTAAAGGAAACCCACCCCGAGTATTCATTGCAAGGACGGTCGCTGAAGCTGGAGCTCCAACACTTTGGCCACCCCATGCGAAGAGCCAGTTCACTGGAAAAGACCCTGATCCTGGGAAAGATGGAAGGCAAAAGGAGAAGGCCTCGGCAGAGGACGACGTGGTTAGACAGCACCCTCCAGGAGACAGCCTGGCGTCCCGACGGAACAGGCACAACCGCCCAAGGGGACTCTACGCAGGTTAAGAGGCAAGTTTCCTCGGAAAACAGCGGGCAGCCTCCTGGAGGCGCTGACCAAAGAGAACAGTGGCCCGTACGGGGATCGAACCCGCGACCTTGGCGTTATTAGCACCACGCTCTAACCAACTGAGCTAACCGGCCCCTGACTGCGCAAGTCCTCTTCTCCTCTTCCTTTCCTCTTACGGCCCCCGCCTCCCCCTCCAAAATGTCAAGCTCCAACTGACTCTTAACTGTTGCTTCTCTTAAGAGAGTTTCGTCATTGTCGTTGCCTTCCATCCTTAGTCAAAAGAATGAGACGCTTTCTCGGAGAAGAAAACCAAAGGAAAAGAAGGCACAATTGGGTTTCGGTCGTATTCCTCGACGTGAACGAGGAAACCGAAGTTTTTCGGGGGAAGCTGCGGCCTACGGCCCGGGGAATCCATGGAAGAATTTGCTGTTTGTGTAAAAGGCTCGCAGAAAGCGCCTTAAGCTGGGCAGAGTGCAGGCTCTGCCGTACGAGATGGAATACGGTGCCCGGAGACTATGCCGATAGGTCGGATCGTCGGTAGTTCCCCCAGGTCTACGGGTGAGATTCGGTGGGAGTTCAGAAGCCTCCTCATCTACCGAGTTTCTCGGAAGTTTCCTGAGAGGTTCCGGAGAACGGTTCAAAATGCAAACTCCGAAGAGAAACGCTGTTTCCGCCCGGTTTCGAACCGGGGACCTTTCGCGTGTGAGGCGAACGTGATAACCACTACACTACGGAAACTTGCTTTCTCCGCTCCTTGGTCATGTTTTTTCACCCCCTGATGGTGTCCGAGCGAAAAAGGAGACTCCCGGCTAGCCCAAGCTGGCCACACCGAATCGGTTTTCTCTTTCAGGAAATGGTCGACGTTAGTGCGCCCTCCTATCACGACCAACAATGCTACAGTCAGCGAGTCACACTAAGCAAATACTGCCTCTAAGCGCAGAATTCCTTGCCAAAGGCAGAGCAGACGTGTTAGGCAGCGTCCGGGTACAGTAGATGTCGGAAATCGGCTCGATTTTGTCTTGTGTGGGTTTGTGTGACCTTAGGAAGTTCTGGGATCACCATCTCTTGAGTGCCAGAAAAGGACTGCAATGACTGAAGATGATTCAATGATCCTGGTTGAAAAGTAAGCGCGATTCTGTGCCCTTGAACTCTAGCAGCTGCCCATCCTGTGACGGGCAGTGTTTGGCTGATAGAAACCGAGGGGCGGAGAGGGGCAAATGCCCACTGATCTGCCAGGCAGTCCTTCCTTACTCGTCCCCTCTGACCTCAATTCTGTGCCAGTAGAGCACAAATCAACCAGAGTCAGACTAGAATTGCTGTGGTCGGTAACATCCTCAAGGCACTAACACTGCTGTTGTAGATGTCATCAGTAACATCCAAAGTCAGTTTGTTTCTCCGGGGCAAGCTGAGCTAACGAATCTCCGAGCGATGGACTACCAGGGCAGCGAATGGTAAACCGGAAACATCCTGAATCCTGAAATGTCAAGAGTCGGTGACCAGTCCCAGATTCTTTGGTCTTCCGCTTAAAACAAACAAACAGACAAGACAGACAGACAGACAGACAACAACAACAAAACACCGCCAACTGAAAGACCAGGAGGGAGTGGACGTGAGGCTCGTCTCCTGCTCCCTCGCTTGGCGCCCTTTGGTCCAAAGGGCTGCTGTCCGAGTTTGGCTTTGTGTGCAGAGGTCACAAGCAGATGTTTGTTGCGTTACACGTGGAACAGCTCTCTGAGGACCACGAAAAAGAAGCGTAACCGCGGCAAGCAGAGACCTTAAGCGGTGGGGCAAGACGTGTCAGGGCCGGTTAGCTCAGTTGGTTAGAGCGTGGTGCTAATAACGCCAAGGTCGCGGGTTCGATCCCCGTACGGGCCAAGGAGCCTTTTGCGCCTTACCACTCAAGGTGTTAACCGTTTGAACCCTGGACTTGTATGTAACTTGGGTTGCTTAGGGAAAAAAAAAAAAATCAGCGTGTTACTCCTCCCTCTTGGAACTGTCCTACCAGCGCTCTTTTGGAAGTCCGGGTGCAGGCCATCTCCGATATCTGGTGCGAAACACCCTGGGCTTTCTTGGATTTAACATTTCCTCAGTCAAAGCCACTCGTCTTTCTGTTAGGAAGGGGGAAGCGGGTGGCGAAGGGGAACCCAGTGGGAATAAGTGAAGGGGAACCCAGTGCGAATAAGTGGTGAAGACACTTGCCGAGCCTTTTTCTTTCCTACTTTCTCTCTCTTTCTTGTTCCTCGTCCTCCTGTTTTCTTAAAGCCTCTTTGATGTGAAACTCAGTTCAGCTGTCCCTATGTGGTCCTTTCTCCGTATTTGCTGTGGGAGATCGAAACCAGAAAATGCTTGATTGTGGATGTTCCAGTGATCGCCTTTGAAGGGTCCTTCGGACTGCGACAAGAGGTAGGATGGCCCCACGGGGTAACAAGAAGTAAGGTTGAGGGAGCTTTTCGGAGCGCTTGTGAGGCGCCAAAGCTTGGAGAGTTTGGGTGCGGTTCAAGTAAGTGCAGGAAGATCAGTCGTCAAAAGGGTTTCGAGCCAGCCAGGAGTCGAACCTAGAATCTTCTGATCCGTAGTCAGACGCGTTATCCATTGCGCCACTGGCCCCCCGCGACGAGAGGGCTTAAGCACGTCTATTTCAATGAGGCCTCCGAAGCCGCTGGTGCTGCTGCTGCTGCTGCTGCTGCTGCTGCTGCTGCTGCTGCTGCTGCTCCTGCTGCTCCTGCTGCTCCTGCTGCTGCTGCTGCTCCTGCTGCTGCTGCTGCTGCTGCTGCGTCGCTTCAGTCGTGTCCGACTCTGTGCGACCCCATGGACGGTAGCCCACCAGGCTCCCCCGTCCCTGGGATTCTCCAGGCAAGAACACTGGAGTGGATTGCCATTTCTTTCTCCGTGGTTCTGCTAGGAAGATAGAAATAACCCCGACACTGACGACTCCCACCGATTCACTTCATTTAGGGTTAGTGTACGTACCACAACGTCGTTTCCCATGTCTACATTTTGGATTGCAAGCAAATCTAACCCTTAGGACTTTCCATACATGATAGAAAGAAGTCACTCCTTGAAAGCAAGTTTTCTGCTGTGAGTACTCTTGGTTAATTTCTGCTATCTGTTAATCTGGCGTGCTTCCACCTCCTTCATCTATTCTATACTTCTTTGGGGCCCTGATGATGTGTCTGCGGATGGTCACTGACTGCCCTGTGTGCTCTTTAACTAAGTGTTATAAAATAAAATACACTTATTTGGTTTGGAAGTGCATTTGGCCCTAAGAATCACATTCTTCTCCTCTTACTGTTAAGAGTAGTTAATACTCCCTGAGAGGGAGAATCATGGCCAAATTCTATGATAAATCATGCATCGGATAAAAGCATGCAGAAGTCAATGGTAAAGGCAAAAAGAGGCAAGAAGGCAGGAAAGGTATACTCAAAGGTGCAGAAATCACATTAGGTGAGGGAACACGCAGATCGGGTCCTGCCACAACCGACAGACGACGAGGGGCCCGCCTGGCCTCTAGCACCAGGAGATCAGGTACTGCTGAAAACCCTGAGTCCCCGCCCACTACAGCCTCGCTGGATGGGACCCCATACTGTAATCCTCACCACTCCTACAGCAGCCAAACTCCTGGGACACGAGCCCTGGTACCACCTGACCCGACTCAAACGAGCTCCCCTGGGTCTCCCAGAGACAGGGGTGGCCCTGGCCCCGACCCCTTCTCCCGATCACTCTTACCGCTCCACCCTCATGGGGCCGACCAAACTGACCATTACCCGAACCCCTCTGTCGCCGATTCCTGAGTGACTGAGAAACCACCGTCCAAATCTTTTATTAAGAGGAGAGGGAGGAAGACCTTAGGGAGAGCAACAGAGGGAGAGGACAGAAGGAGTAAGACAGAGAGGAGGAGACGCAGAAAAAGGAAGGAAGACGAGGGACGGAAAGAACCAGGGGGAATGGAACCAGAGAAGGAAAGAGGAGAAAGTCAGAGAAAGCAAAAGAAAGTCAGAGAAAGGAAAGAGAAGAGTTGAAGAGCGAAAAGGAGAGGAAGCAAAAGAAAGTAGGAGAGAGAGAAATAGAGTGGCAGAGAGAGTGAGGGAAGGAAGGAAGAGAAAGACTGAAACTGAAAGAGTGAGAGAAAAGAGAGACAGAATCAAAGGAAAAGAGAGAGAGAGAGACGAAGGCAGAAACTGCCAGGAAGGAAGGCAAAAGGCGAGAGAGAGAGAGAGAGAGAGAGAGAGAGAGAGAGAGAGAGGCTCAGCAGGGCTGGTTCGAATCCTGGTTCCAGAGCTTCCAGAGCTCCCCTTGGCTGACAACTTTGCTATCTTCCCTAGTGGGACCGATCATCATTCTCCTACTGCTCCTGACTTTCGGGCCCTGTATCCTAGGTAGGCTTTTGGCCTTCATCAAACAACGGCTCAACACGATCCAGCTGATGGTGATGCGACAGCAGTACCAAGGGCTTCCAACAAGCACTCCGTGGCAAGATTAACGGCAGACGCCCCCTGTCATCCCGGCCGTACCCTACCCCTCGTCGCCCCCATTCAGCAGGAAGTAGCCAGAGAGAGTCGGTGCCCCTTGTCCTATATCAAAAAGGCCGGGATGAAAGGTCAGGGCAAGGTCGGGATGAAAGGTCAGGGCAAGGTCAGGCGTGTTGAGGCATGCCTGGACATGCCCGGGCATGTCGAGACATGTCCCGGCAGAGTGCTGCAGACACGCCCTGGAGATGGGCCGGCAACCAAGCCGACCAATCAGGAGTCGACACGAAGCCCTCGCCATCCAATCAGGAGCTGACACGGAGCCCTTGGACACCAATCACCGCTGAGCCCGCGTTTTCTTCCTTATATGGGAGCCCCGGCCCGGGCTATAAAACCTTTCCCCACCCCTCACACCTCGCAGACTCCCTTTGCTTCGCAGACCCCCCCCCCTCGCGTCCTTGCTTACCCGCCCCCGGGAGTTCTGCCCGAGAGTGACCGCCCAATTAAAAAAAAAAAAAAAAAAGAAATCACATTAGGCAGAGACTGCTGGAATTCAGGAAATGACTTAATACCACATAAAATTTAAACAGACAGACATGCTCTCTTTAGACACTGTGGTTATATGTTTCTTCTGGTTTTCAAGGTGGGCGTAAGGAACACCTCAAAATATACAACTGCCTTGAGAGAAGGATTCTGGATGTTGAGAGAGACAGGGCATAGTAATGTTCTTGATGGCACAAACTTGGAATCCAGAATGCAACGCTTTCTGACCCCAGCATTGCCATCTGTTGCCTAACTGGCCTTTGCAATAAAAGACCCAGTGTGCAGAAGCTGACAGGAATGTGAAGATTTAGGCAGAAAGCTTTGGGGAAGTTTTATCTGAAGGAGTGATGATGGAGGGCAAGTTTCGAGGTTGAGGAGATAGTAACTAGGAACAGAGGTGGAACAGATAATATATTCACAAATCTCTGGGACGTAAGAGGACAGGGTGGTGGGGAGAGAGGGGGGCAGTGAAGTGTGAAATGAAGCTGGAGACATAGGAGAGGCCATGGAGAAGATTTGAGGCCATAAGCTTAAGGGTCATGTCGTAAAATAGGTCTCAGATGTTCAGGTGGCAGGCGACCCTTTCAGAAACACCGCTTCCTGCCTTTCATCCATTTGTCCTCTCAAAGTTCACAGAATCCGAGATCTAGTCTGATCTAATCTGAGTAAAAGTCAGCTAAAATTGCCCCAAATATTGGCGAAAACTCCCAGGCATTCAAACCATGCAGCCCCCTTTAGACCACAGCGGGTAACAGCGGTGGTCCCCGTAGACAGCCCGGCCAACCCGCCCGACTCCCTCAATTGCAGTTTCGGGGATCTGCCACCCCAGGGTGCTGAGCTCCACCGGCGCAGAGGCAATGGGAGTCCAGACATCGAGGTATCACTTCCCTGAACGCGGGAGCCCCCGTTTTGCAGTCTGTACTCAGGTGTCAAGGGAAATAACAAGCAGTCTGTACCCGGGACAGAAGAAAAAGTGTGAATCAAGCCAAACTAAGGACGATAGCCTCATGTGAGTGTCTCTCACTAATTCTGAAGAACGGCTCCAGAGAAACATGGTTTTCAGCAATTTTATACCTTGTCTATTTATATAGATTGGTTATACATATTTATATAGGTTGACTATAGTCTTTGCAGCCAAAGATGGAGAAGCTCTATACAGTCAGCAAAAAACGAGATCGGGAGCTGACTGTGGCTCGGATCGTGAACTCCTTACTGCAATTTTCAGACTTAAGTTGAAGAAAGCAGGGAAAATCACTAGGCCATTCAGGTGTGACCTAAATCAAATCCCTTACAATTATACAATGGAAGTGACAAGTAGATTCAAGGGATTAGAATCTGATAGAGTGCCTGAAGAACTTGGACAGGAGGCAGTGATCGAGACCATCCCCAAGGGGGAAAAAAAAATGCAAAAAGGCAGCATGGTTGTCCGAGGAGGCCTTACCAATGGCTGAGAAAAGAAGAGAAGTGAAAGGCAAAGGAGAAAAAGAAAGATATACCCATTTGAATGCACAGCTCCTAAGAATACTTAGGAGAGGTAAGAAAGCCTTCCTCAGTGATCAATGCAAAGAAATAGAGGAAAACAATAGAATGGGAAAGACTAGAGATCACTTCAAGAAAGTTAGAGATACCAAGGGAGCATTTCATGCAGAGATGGGCACAATAAAAGACAGAAATGTTAGGTATGGACCTAACAGAAGCAGAAGAGATTAAGAAGAGGTGGCAAAAATACACAGAAGAACTATACAAAAAATGGTCTTCACGAGCCAGATAACCACAATGGTGTGATCACTCACCTAGAACCAGACATTCTGGAATGGGAAGTCAAGTGGGGCTTAGGAAGCACCACTATGAACAAAGCCAGTGGAGGTGATGGAATTCCAGTTGAGCTATTTCAAATCCTGAAAGATGATGCTGTGAAAGTGTTGCACCCAATAGGCCAGCAAATGTGGAAATCTCAGCAGAGGCCCCAGGACTGGAAAAGGTCAGTTTTCATTCCAGTCCCAAAGAAAGGCAGTGCCAAAGAATATTCAAACTACCACACAATTGCACTCAATGTAATGCTCAAAATTCTCCAAGCCAGGCTTCAACAGGACGCAAACTGTGAACTTCCAGATGTTGAAGCTGGATTTAGAAAAGGCAGAGGAACCAGAGATCAAATTGTCAACATCCGTTGGATCATCGAAAAAAGCAGGAGAATTCTAGAAAAACCATCTACTTCTGCTTTACTGACTACGCCAAAGCCTTGGACTGTGTGGAGCACAAGAAACCGTGGGAAATTCTTCAAGAGATGGGAATACCAGACCACCTGACCCGCCTCCTGAGAAACTGTGTGCAGGTCAAGAAGCAACAGTTAGAACCAGACATGGAACAACAGAGTAACAGAGTGGTTCCAAATCGGGAAAAGAGTATGTCAAGGCTGTATATTGTCACCCTGCGTGTTTAAGGTCTACGCAGAGTACATCATGCAAAATGCTGGGCTGGATGAAGCACAAGCTGGAATCAAGATTGCCAGGGGAAATATCAATAACCTCAAATATGCAGATGATACCACCCTTATGGCAGAAAGCAAAGAACTAAAGAACCTCTTGATGACAGTGAAAGAGGAGAGTGAAAAAGTTGGCTTAAAGCTCAACATTCCAAAAACTAAGGTCACGGCATCCGGTCCCATCACTTCCTGGGAAATAGATGGGAAACAATGGAAACGGTGAGAGGGGGCTCACTCTCACTGTTTTGAGGGGCTCCAAAATCACTGCAGATGGGTTGCTGACTGCAGCCATGGAATTGAAAGATGCTTGCTCCTTGGAAGAAAAGCTATGAGCAGCGTAGACAGCATATTTAAAAGCAGAGATGTTACTTTGCTGACAAAGGTCCGTCTAGTCAAAGCTATGGTTTTTCCAGTAGTCATGTATGGATGTGAGAGGTGGACTATAATGAAAGCTGGGCACAAAAGAACTGATGCTTTGGAACTGTGGTGTTGGAGAAGATTCTTGAAAGAGAGAGAGTCCCTTGGACTGCAAGAAGTTCCAACCAGTCTATCCTAAAGGAAATCAGTCCTGAACATTCATTGGAAGGACTGATGCTAAAGCTGAAGCTCCAATATTTTGGCCACCTCATGCGAAGAGTTGACTCATTGGAAAAGACTTTGATGCTGGGAGGGATTGGGGTCAGGAGGAAAAGGGGACGACAGAGGATGAGATGGCTGGATGGCATCACCGACTCAATGGATGTGAGTTTGAGTGAACTCCCGGAGTTGGTGATGGACAGGGAGGCCTGGTGTGCTGCGATTCATGGGGTCGCAAAGAGTCGGACACGACTGAGCGACTGAACTGGACTGAACTGAACTGATGTGAAGAACTGACTCACTGGAAAGGAACCTGATGCTGGGTAAGACTGAAGGCAGGAGGCGACAGAGGATGAGGTCACCGACTCAATGGACATGACTTTGGGCAAGCTCCAGGAGTTGGTGATGGACAGCGAAGCCTGGCGTGCCGCAGTTCATGGGGTGGCAAAGAGTTGGACTCGACTGAGCAAGTGAGCTGAACTGATTCCTTGTCAGAACAAAAAACATCAAAAGTGAAATGGCACATTCCTTAAAGGTTTCAAAAAAAAAAAAAAAAAAAAAGAGCAGACCAGCCAGTACACATCACATCAGTCTAGCCCAGGCACCTGGGAAATACTACTAGTATTCACCTCTCAGGGAAAAAGACATTTAAGCTTTACCTTTAAAACAGACTTTTTTTTTTTTTTTTACTTTAATTAGGCACGAACATATGTAAGCCAGAATGACTTTCCCATACCTTAACCTGTGACCATTTCTCTCAGAACCATCAAGCAGAGATAGAGATTTTATTTTCTTGGGCTCCAAAATCACTGTGGATGATGACTGCAGCCGCAAAAATAAAAGACGCTTGCTTCTTGGAAGAAAAGCTATGAGATACCTAGACAGCGGATTAAAAGGCAGAGACAGCATTTTGCCAATGATGATCCCTCTCTCTGGTCAAAGCTATGGTTTTTCAGCAGTCTTTTAGGGACGAGAGAGTGGACCGTAAAGAGGCTGAGCGTGGACCTGTCGATGCTTTGGAACTGTGGTGCTGGAGAAGCCTCTTGAGGGTCCCTTGGACTGCAAGGAGATCAGATCAATCCATCATAAAGGAAGTCAACCTTGAATATTCATTGGAAGGACTGATGCTGAAGCTGAAGCTCAAATGTTTTGGCCACCTGATGTGAAGAGCCGACTCACTGGACAAGAAAGACCCTGACGTTGGGAAAGATTGAGGGTAGGAGGAGAAAGGGGACAGAAGATGATCTGGTTGGAGGGCATCATCGACACAGCGGACATGAATTTGAGCAAACCCTGGGAGATAGTGAAGGACGGGGAAACCTGGCGTGCTGCAATCCGTGGGGTCCCAAAGAGTGGGACACGACTTAGCGACTGAACAGCAGCAACAACGGAAATACCGTGTACGGTATTTTATGTGTTTTTTAATTTTTTTTTTTAAGTCTGTGCCTAAAACACACGCGCCACCGACTCAATGTACCATTAAAACATTTCCCCCTACCCTTTCTCGCTTTTGAGAAATCCCTCTCACCGCCCGGCAAATCCAGAGTGCGCTGTTCATGGTCCTGACTCCGTGAACAGTTCTGGTTTCCCGGGGGCGACGCGGACCTTCTCCGCCTGCCCGTCGCGCGCTTCCTGTTGATCTGGATGCAGAGTCCCCGAACCGTCCGAGAAGAGCCGCTGCTGGCCTAGATACCCTGCCTGCGAGGGTCCCCAGGCCCCGTTCCGTGTATGCCTGTCCCACAGCCTTGTCTCGAAACACACACGCAGACAAACGCACCTCAACTCCATTCCGATCTCAGCCGGGACTGGTCTGTGCCTAAATGGAACCGTCTTTTGAACCCGGGGAAGCGACGGGTCTGTGCGATTGAAGGACAACCCGTGGCAGAGTGTGACCAGTCCGCCCAGGCGAGCCTAGGTGGGTGGGTAATTGGGTCTGGCTGCAGATGACCGCGTGCTGCCTGGGCTCCCAGAAAAGGGGCGAGTCGGCGTCGACCGCGTGGTGGAAACATTTGAGCAGAGATTCGGGTCCAGGCGGACTACGGAATAATTCCCTGAGGGTACTGGTGGGGATCCGCACGCGGACTCGGGGAATTAGGAGAAAAAGGAAAGGACAGTGAGATTAAGCAACGGTCTCCACCCGGTACAAGATCTCCGTGTAGTTTCTGGGGACAGGAAACTTCTGATTCATTGCTTCCATCCCCTCCGCCATTCCTTTCCACCTTCTGCACACACAGATTTTATGTCGAAGGTTTTCGAAAATATTTCTGGTAAGGGGAAAAAAAAACCTGCCAGAGATGGAAGACATCTGGAAACCTCCCCCTTTTTATTCGTCTGTTGTTTTTAGCTTCTTGTTTGACTGATTGCGTTCTTTCGTTGATTCACTTGTACTGCTGTAGGCCTACCTCAGTTGCTTCCGGCCAGTCGGTTGCATTTCAAATCATTTGCCCATAGGCTAACGGTGAAAGCGAAAACAATAAAGCTTGGTGAAGAAAATGTAGCGAAATACTTCCATGCATTTGAGATGAGCGGCTATATGTTAGACAGGACAGAAGGAGCACTGAGCGTCCAGGACATCATAAGCACTCAGCTACCCCCGTACCTCGCAAAAACCGACCCCTTTTTCCTCAAAATTGCACTAGGAGAGAACATTATAACTGACACATTGTAAAGCTGCTGGAGTCCGAGGAACGTCAAGAAATGTTAAAATACAGTAAGTATTTTAAGAGGCCGTAGATGAGAGCACGGGTGCTCTGAGGATACGTTGGAATCGGGAACCTTGGACAGGGCCGCAAAATCCGAAGGAAATCTTTGCACCTGTCTGTAAGACAGCAAAAGCCGACTGATCCGGCTGTTTCCGCCCGGTTTCGAACCGGGGACCTTTCGCGTGTAAGGCGAACGTGCTAACCACTGCACCACGGAAACGTCACGCCCAGGACAGATATTACAAGTCCCATAAAACGGCACACTCGGTTCCCTGGTTGCTCCCCACTACCCCCCTCCCCGCCACGCCCCCGATCTAGTAATTTTGAATATTTCTCTTGCAGAATGTTTTCACTCGCTTTCCACCGTTTCAAAAACTTTTGCTAAAAGAATAACATCGAAACTCTATGGCTCATAACCAAACCTAACTCAGCAGTGGGGGTGGTTTAGTCGCTAAGTCGTGTCCGACTCTTGCCACCCCATGGACTGTAGCCTGTCAGGCTCCTCTGTGCATGGGATTCTCCAGGCTGGACATCTGGAAACAACCTCCTGGAGTGGGGATGTTCCCGACCCAGGGATCAAGGCCGGGTCTCCCGCATTGCAGGCAGATTCTTTACCGCCTGAGCTAGGAGGCAGCAGAGACCAAACACCTTCCCAAACATCAGGCAGGGTGTCCTCAGGTTCCAAGGGCATTTGATTACGAGCGACAACCCGATACTGTCCTGTGCCTTTGATTTCCACCTCTCTTCCTCATCGTTGGAGCCAGAACACAACGCACAGAATCCTGAAGACCACCGAACTTCAGAGAGGGCCAAGCTGGTCTGGAGGAGACTGCGGAGCGGGGCTGGGATGGCCTATGCCCTCTTGACTCTCAGGAAGGAGTGCCGAAAGGAGTGCCAAAAGGAGTAGTGTTTGGGAATTCATGGGACTGGACTTTGCGCCGGAATAAGTCGAGGTGGGAATCACCAGTCAACTTATTATCCAGCGTCACTCACACTGCCCTGGAACGACTGGGCTTTGAGCGATCTGAATCTGTTCAACAGATGCCCACCTTGCCTCTCCTTTGTTTTTCTCTTCATTTCACCTGACCTTCCTCATTGTATTTTCCCTCTTCCCCTCACTTCCCTCGTGCCCCAGGAAGGTGCTCAGCAGCGAAACTGTAGTCTTTCATTAAATTCCATGTGAGAAATTCCTGATTTCTCTGCATCAGCTCTGCGTTGGCATCTTTCACAAACAGCAGCGCTGAAAGCTCCTGCTCTCAGCAAAACTAACACTAGGATTGGTCACAACGTTGCAGGAAACAGAGTAGAGAGACAATCTTTCCCAATCAGCAAGTTTGGGATTTAGTTTCCCATAATTTGATTAGAAGTTTATTTTTAAGCCAGTAAGGAGTAGCCCCACAATGTACCCAATCCTGACCCTACCAGATGTCCTGAAAAATTATGCAAGCAACTGGTTGCAAAGGGCCCTTTGACTTATGTGACTCGTGAACGCACAAAGGCTTTTCAGATCAAAAAATGTACTTTTTAAACAGTTGAAGTTCATAAGCAAAGAATGTTTTAAAAAGTCAGTTTGCCCGCACCTTAAAAAAAAAAAAGAATATAATTTTGTGTATTTTTTTCATTGACTGTTTTTTATCCTCTTTTAGATATAACCTCAGTTCTTCTCCTTCCTAAATTTCCAGTATCGTCAAGAGTCCATTTCACATCGAAAAGAGGAAACAGTTACAACACAACTTGATTATTTACACTACCGTAATTTATATTAGAATGTCTTTCCTCTTCTTTTATTTCTTTTGATTTCATTTCATCCACTAAGGACAAATGAGTAAAAACAATGCTGGATTACCTAGTGATTCAGGAAGACAGCTGCAACATATGAAAGTGCAGAGCTTGAAAACACACTTGAACTAGACCAGTAAGTCTCTAGCCTTGGTTCATGAAGTATCGCCCATGGAACAGTAGTGTAGAGTCTGAGATGGTAGAAATGCTGACTTTCAGGCCCTTGGTGCAGATGCAGTCATTTAAAACCCTCATTATAATGGACCACAGCAGGTCATTCATATGCTCATAAAATTTTGAGACGCGTGACTGTAAGGCACTCCTAAAGTTGGTGCCAAATCGGGGTGGTGGGAGTTGGCGAGGGAGGGGGGTGGCTCTGAAGGGGGAACATGACAATTCAATGATTCCATGAAGAAAAGCAAATGTCTCCATCGTGGTAAAATTTCTAGGAGGCAAACACAATTGAAGAGATCCCACAAAACCAAACTGGCAACGTCTGAGACCTGATCTAAAATGCGGAGGAAAGACCAAGAGGCTGTTCTAATTCTCATCTCAAGATGTCGGAGATGATCTAAAATGCGAAGGAAAGACCAAGAGGCAGTTCTAATACTCATCTCAAGATGTCTGAGAACCACCGTCGCCTTATGGCTATCGGGAGAGCATCCCTAGTACTCCGAAGTACTCCGGGGCTTGATGGGAGGTAAACAAATTGCATTTTTTAACTTGTTTTGCTCTATTTAAAACAGTGTTGCCCCAGGCCCCGCTGGGATTTGAACCCAGGATCTCCTGTTTACTAGACAGGCGCTTTCACCAACTAAGCCACGGAGCCAGCTGCAGTAGACTGTTGGTTCCTGACATGATTTGAAGGAGTTTTCGCTTTCCTGGCTCACCAATGTATTTCTCAAGAACTTTAGATCAACACTACAATCTCAGGACTATTTCCTATTTCTCAAAATTTCTATCAAGTCATTTACCCTCTCTTGTGTGAAATATGCACAGAAGTTTACATGCTGAGTCAAGATGAGAAAAACCTTCTGAACCTCTGAACCCTTGAAATCCATAGCCAAATCGTTTGACCTTTGCACCTTCCTATGGGAGATACTAATACTTCTCCCTTTCGAATCTATAAAAGGAAAACGGTGGCGCTTATCAGTCTAGAAACGTAACATGAAATGGAGCGCTGGAAAGGACTTCACCACATCTTTTGCTACGCTCACTGTCAAAGAGCAGTATCTTACAAGAGAGGAGTGTGCCTGTTCTTATTTATTTTAGAGCAATGTGGACGGCAAAGGCATGCAAAAGGGAAAAGGAAGGTAAGAATTCAGCAAATGTAGACATGCAAGAATGATGTTTGACACAGAAATACAGACAATTAAAACTTTGGTAGACGTGTCTTACATTAAAAATGTTCTAAAGTTCTTGACTTGTCTGAGTTCCTGAAATAGACACTTGGTGCATAAATATCAGAGAATAGTCCTCTCCTCTGAGCATGAGGCAGTATGCAATGATGCTTTAGAGCTCAAACTCTGATGTCAGACCCCACTGATTCTTTGTTCCAAATCTGTCACTATACTCATGACTTTGAGAAAATGTAAAACCTCTATTTATGATTTTTATTTACTCAAATTCTTTGAAGAGTGCTGGCAGGTAGTGTAGATTATTTCTAGCCTCAATCGATAAGACTGCTACGAGTGTTCTGTATCTAGGCCCCATAAACAATATTGCTTCCACAGGTGCTAGTGAATAGCGTCAGGAAGCTGCCAGTATCTCTTGCAATAACAGACTTTTGTTTTGTGTGGTTTTTGTGTTTTTTTTTTTTCCCCAACAACTGTAGCTTCTCGAGTACTTCTGTAAAGGTAGGTCACGTTTTCCATTTATTTCTATTTGAAGAACTCCTTAATTGCAATCACATACTGCTATAGGATTAACATTTTTCTGCCCAATATGATTCACCTCTCCTATTGTACTTTATCAAGTGTTTTGTGAATTAATGGGAAAACTAAGTTAGGAACCACCCACTGTTAAGCACATCAAAGGCACTTGAGTGCACACACACACAAATAAGAATTAAAAACAAAAAGAAAGAAAACAAACCCACCCAACATTACAGTAACCTTTGATCTCCCAGTTCAAAAAAGAAGGGGTGAGTAATACTGCCTGGGCAAAGTACGATCTCTGGGACAACCCCACGAAAGAACAGTGAACTGGCCATTGTTCGGTCTGACAGTCTTGGATTGTGTCATGGGAACACAGGGCAAGATGGTCTTGCCCTTTGTAATGGGCAAGATGTCACAAAGAGCAGTGGTTAAGATGTTTATTGACACAAATGGAAATATTTTAGGGCCACGCTAGGAAAGAAAACATTTCAGGTGTTATTTGAAACTTTGTGAGAGAAACTCACCAAACTTCAAGTTCAACATACACCATATAGCTCCATTTCAGATGTCTTTTACAGGCTGAAGATGAATGTCATTGGTCTGGTTTGCATTTCAGTGTGGGAATGGGACTCTGGGAGAATCATCTGCAGCATGTACCAGCTTGCACAGATCACCATGTAAATATCTCTGCATGTCCTTCACCAAAGAAGACATCAATCACGTTCCTTCGGCTTTTAGGAACTGCCTGTCATGGACCTACTGCCCACCAGGCATTTGTCTCAACTCTGATTTGAGTGGTGGGAAGCAGACACGTTTCCTATGCGAATACTGAAACATAAATTTTTATTTTGGAGCATATTTAGAAAAGTTACAAAAACAATAGAGTTTCTTTGTACCCATTTCAGAGTTTCCTTTCATTAGCTTCTTAGGTTACCATGGAACCTTTATTAAAGCCAAGAAACCAACACTGATATTTTAATAATAACTAAATGCATGTACTTGTGTGTGTCACATCTGTTCTTACACTAATGTCTCCCCTCCCCCCAACCCACGGCATCCCACATTGCGTTCAGCCTCCTCTGGTCTGTGATTGTTTCTTGGTGCGGATGAATTCTTTCTATCCGGTATTTGTATGACTATCTTCCAGTCTAGATTTGTCTGATAGTTTTCACACGAAGGCCTGGGGCTACAGGTTTCTGGACGAGACCACAGAGTACTTGTCCCATCACTTCCTTTCAGATGTGACTTGATAGGAGGATAGCTTACCATTAGTGATGCCAACCCCGATCACTTTTAAGGTAGTGTTTGCCATTTTTCTCCCTGGTGAAGTTTCTTCCTTTGTTTTCCTACTTCTTCCTGGATATTTAGAAGCTAGTGGGTCAGGATGGCCCATATTCCAGAAGGGAGAGGTTAAAGCTCCATCTCCTGGTGAGTGGGTGGGGAGTAGTTTCTTACCTTAGCTGGAATGCATCAGTAAGAAAAATACCTCCCTTCTCCCGTATTCATTGGTTGACTTATTTAATCACTGATTTGTAACAGTATGGACCCATGAATACACATTTTATACTTAGTTTGCATCATTATCTCAAACTATATTATCCGTTGTTCCAAGTGTTTCAGGTTTGGCCATTGACGGCTCTTTCCAGCTCATAAAGAGACAGCTGACAAAACTGTTTCTCTCCTGCTGTGTTTGTATCAGTAGAGTTTTTTCACATAGCCTTTGAAAAACCTTGTTTCATCTTTTGCTGATCTAGTTAAGACTCAAGTGTGGAAATGTAGAAAGTGTAGATGGTTTCATAGTCTATTTTAGGAGGGAAATACTCCAGGAAGGTCAGTTTCTTCGCTGGAATCAGTTATCCTGTGGATCAAAATGTGCCAAAGCGATGCTCTATGTCTTGCTGGGTCACTGACTGCTATCCTTTCGTTCTGCAGATGCGAGTCAAACATGAGGAAAGATGTACGATTGATTCCAGTTGAAGTTCTCAGCGAGAGCTTCCTGTCCCAGACAGGAGCTGGGATATGGCAGTGAGCCTAAAAGGGATGAAGCGTCCTCTGAAGCCTGGCCCGTACGGGGATCGAACCCGCGACCTTGGCGTTATTAGCACCACGCTCTAACCAACTGAGCTAACCGGCCAGACACGGCGGTTGGTGCTGGTGTTTATGCTATTAAAAGAAAAGGAATCAATACGGCTTTTCCGGGAGCTGCAAAAGGAACACAGTGAACCCAAATGACTACAAACTAATGTTCAAAGAAAGAAGAAAGCACATTCTTCCTCTCCCCCATCGTGGAATTAGGGGGAAACAAAGAGGAATTCTTAGTATTTGGCGTGAATGAACTCTATTTCCTGAGGACTGAGGTAATCAAAATTGTGGAATACCTGCCTGAGAGCTAGGCCTAGCACCATAGCCACATTGATAGGGAGACTCTGAGAATACTTGAGGAGACGAGGTAGCCCAGGACCAACCCCAAAGCCATTAAATAATAAATGGAGAAGCTTGCAAATAAGTATGCAGCAAAGTAGGAGGAAAATCAAGAGGAAGTGAAGATTGGAGGGTACACCTCATTCTTTCATCGCTCGACAGGAATCGAGCACCCATGACTGTCAGACCATGGTGCACACGTTAAATGATGATGGGAATCACTGAGGCTAGACCTCAACATGAGTGGCTGTGGCTCAAGAGCAGCTTTTGTTACAGGGTAGCACCTGTGAGTCGGACACGACTGAGCGACTTCACTTTCACTTTTCACTTTCATGCGTTGGAGAAGGAAATGGCAACCCACTCCAGTGTTCTTGCCTGGAGAATCCCAGGGACCGGGGAGCCTGGTGGCCTGCCGTCCGTGGCGTCGCACAGAGTCGGACACGACTGAAGCGACGTAGCAGCAGCAGCAGCAGCAGCAGCAGCACCTGTGACCTGCGCTAGGACTGATCCTCAGAAGAGATAACAGTGTTACTCCTCAGGGTTTGGAGTCAAGAAAGGCAGGGAATGACCCCTCACAGAATGGGCTTTATGCCTCTGTTTCCACACTCCTGCCCATCCCTCCCCTCACCCCACTCCTCTTTACTTTCCCTCCACTTCCCAGCTTCCCAGAGACACTCAGGCCACTTGACTGGCTAACTCCTGGTCCTGGTGAGGGTTGAACCAACCGGTGAACATGTACTGTTGGCAGTGCTAAGGCAGGCTAAGTGGGCCCCCGTGAGACTGGGTCCAATCTCTCAGAGCTTGGAGGTGTCCTCAGCAGGAAGGCTTGATCAGAACCCTAAACCCCTTGGATTGGAAGCTGGACTTGCCCAAGAGTGACATTTGATTACGGGAAAAGATTGGTGAGTGAAAAAGAAGGAAAACTAAAAGACAGACAGAGAAAGACAAGGATGAAGTGACAAGAAGAGCAGTAGAGACAATGAGGAAGAGCCTAAGAGACAGAAACTGAGCCTCACGGAGAAAGCACGATTGAGAAGATCGCAAAGGACAGGGAAAGTCTGAAGAGAGAGGAATAGGGGCAGAGAGAGAGAGTGAGAAAGAAAGTGACTCACGGGACGCGGAGACCAAAAGTGAGAGACAGAAACAGAGCAAGGGAGATAAGTAAGGACAGAGCAAGCAAGAGGGGAGGGAAGCAGAAAGATACTGAATGAGAGGCAAGGGCAGAGACAGAGACGAAGAGAAAGAAAGAGAGCCAGACCAAGACACAGAGAGCAACAGAAATGAAGGTATTCCGAGAAACAGGAGCAGATTGAGAGACAATTAGAGACAGAGAGAATTCAGGCAGGAGGAGACTGAGGGGGAGGGTCCAGTGAGAGGAGCAGTGAGAAGCAGAGACAGGTCAGGGTCTGAAGTCCAGAGACAGACAGGCAGCAAGGCACCCAGCCCAGTACTTGAACAAAATTTGAGCCTGAAGCTGATTTGCAGGGGGAGGAGACGAGGGTATAGAGCCATGTTCATTTGACATTTGACGTTTAAAATAATGATATTCTCATTCAGTTGTGGAGAAGGGAGCGGCTACCCTCTCCAGGGTTCTTGTCTGGAGAATTCCATGGACAGAGGAGCCTAGCAGGCTACAGTCCATGGGGTCCCAAAGAGTTGGACACGACTTTGTGACTGAACAAAAATGACAGAACATTGAGAATAATCACTTAATTTATAGAACTCTTTGTAACAAAGCACTTTTAGTCAGGAGTGAGGACGTATGCAGACACAAGATGGTTTTATGCAGGACAGTTGCTAAATGTGAATTCCTGGGAATTTCCTGTTTCCGAACAAGCTGCCTTTTCTTGTCCAATAAATGGATACAGCCAGGACTGAGGTGGCTCTTCTGTAGTTGGTGAGGGTGTAGGATTCAGACAGCACCCCTAACCTGGCCCTCCTTTGCCAGCCCAAGCCAGGTCTGCAGCTGCTGGGAGATTTTCTGTAGAGAGGTGGGGAGAATTTGGAAAGTTCAGACTCCAGCACTAGTAGAGAGCAGGAACATGCAAATTAGCATGCAAATGATAACGCAAATCACTGAGAGATTTTTCTCTCTTACCTGTCGCGCAAGGCGGAGGCCAGGGGAATCTGAGGGTCTCTCAGGTGCCATGTCCAAGCAATGAGAGGCACTAGGGATGAGAAGGGCTGGCTCGGAGGGTCCCAAAGGCTGTGTTACACTTAGCACATGCCAGGGATCTGTATCCCCTGGAAAGAAAGGAGAGGACCGTGTGTTGAGCCACAGCCAGATAGACACTAAGGAGTCAAGTTCTGACGGCACACTCACCATTAACAAACAGCACTTGGGTGGCCCCTGGGGTCTGGCCACCATAATAGGAGTTGGTCTGGGCCACAGCCTGGGCTACAGATGAGGTTGAAAGCCCAAACACCTGTTCACATAGCTCAAGCTCGGAGGGCAGAGCTGGGAGCTGGGAGAAAGGGCACCCGGGGACCTCACAGGTGACGTCTGTGGAGAGAGGGATTCACCAATGTGGAGTATATAGCCAGCCCCCTACCTCTTTAATAATCGTGTACAGAGCTCTCCCCAGTGATGACTGAGACAGTTCCAGACCCTCCCTTCAGTGAGTTCACGGTCCTCTCAGAGACGCACTCAGCCCAAGACACTGATGGCCTAGAATGATCAGGGCTGTGATAGAATAATGTCTGGAGTGAGGTTGGGGGTGTCTCAGAAGGAGCATAATGAGCCTGGACCACCTTGAGATGGCTTGTCTGGGCACAGCAGAGACCGTATGTTTTGGAGGCGAGAGTTGGGCCAGTCACTCACAGTAGCCGAACTCGGTACAAGTTTGGTACAACCACTGCCGGTCACCCACGCTGGACACTTGGAGTTCTGTGACCCTCAGCTGTGCCACTGTCTCTGCCCGAGAAATGCTTAAACACCTCTGACCCAGGCCGTGTGTGACAACCTAAAGGACAATACACATACATATATGCAGACATACATTCCTTGCCCCCCCCCCACTGCCCCCCGCCCCCACCCTGGCCATCAAGCCAGGGCAGGGCCTGGAGCCATTGGTCCCTACAGGTCAAAGGTAAGAAGTCAGAAGAGTGAGTTTCTGAGTTTTCCTGGGGTCACTGCTCAGAGTTGCTGGGGACCTAGGTCCCTGTGGGTTAGAAATTAAGGTGCTAGATGACTAGGAACTTCTCACCTGTAAAGTTGATCTTGGGCAAGTGAGAATATCTTAGACCTCAGTTTCCTCAGTTGTGTCTGGGGACAATAGTAGTGTTTACTTCGTAGAACTATTTTAAGAATTCAATGAGATAATAATGTATGTGAAGCGCACCGCACAGCATTTGGTGCAGACACCGATGGAAAAGTGATAGCTGGATTGTAGAGGCTGGGAGTCCGAGGGAGTCCGAGGCTAGGAGCCCCGGTCTCTAGGAGAACTGGGTCCCGAGGACAACTGTGTCTCCCGGACTAATGTTTTTCCTTCATTCTACAAATACTATTTGAGAGTTTGCTGTGTGCCAGACACTCTTGCAGGCCCCAGAAAGAGGACAGAACAATGTAGGCAAAATAGTAAGCACAGTCGCTATCACCTGCCTACTGTGCTCCGGGCTCCCTGTTCCCTAGGTCATACTGCTCCTACCTCATTCCACCTCCGAGGTCCTTTTGAGATGTAATACCCATTTTACAGATGAGGAAACTAAGGTGCAGAAGGGTTTACGCTTGCCCAAGTTCACACAGAGGAGGTGAAGCAGGAATCCTCGCTCTGCTCACTCTTGGCGGTGCTCGGGGTTCTCACCTGCACTGCCCGACGAAGCCCGCGGTAGGGTGCAGGGCCGCTGCAGTTGCCCCTGCAGTTGCCCCGATCCCCGAGGAGGAATCTGCAGAGCTGTCGCACACTCAGCGGCGCTCCAGCTTGCCCATCGTACTGCACCGCACCTCCCACGAGTGCCTGCAGCGCCCCCAGAAGCTCTGCCTGGTCCTCAGCGCGCTCCAGGGACCCGCACGCTCCAAGCTCCACGCTCAGCGCTGCCCGAGCCCCACGGCTCGCGCGCAGCCGCCGCTCCACCTCCGCAAAGGCTGCGGACGCCGCCGCCCGGCACTGCGGAGAGCGAGAGGCGGCGTTGGTGAAGACTTGGGCCAGGGGTTCCGCCTGTCCCTCTCCGCGACCCTCATCCTCCCTGGGCTCCCCACTTTTCCACATTCAGATTCACACAGGGGGCAGTTGAAAGTCGCTTTTGCTCGAGGCCCTGCCCTCTTCCCGGCTCCTCCTCCGGGCCGTCCCACCCCAGGCCCCGCCCACACGAATACAGCCTCCTGATAGGGTGGTCCGTCCTCAGGCCCCGCCCCCGTAGGATCCTCCCTTCTTAGTACCCAGACCCATCTTCAGCTCTCGCGTTCTTCCCAAATTCACCCACCTCTCTGGGCTCCCAAGTCTCTGAGACCCCAACACCTTGCAAGCTTCAACCGTTTTCTCTGGCCCCCATCCTCAAGGCCTTTTCTCTTTCCCTATCCCCCTCCGACTGGACCCCAACTCATACCTCCAGGGATCCGCCAATCGCAGTGTTCATTAGGCTTCTAGACACCACCTAAAGTCGGGTCGCGGAAAAATATCAGGTGAACCGCACCACCGAGGTCTTCCTCCCCCCGCCCCCCCCCCACCCCCCACCCCGGGCCCACCTCCCGCCATCCTTACGTCGTTATACTTGGAGAAATCCAGTGTGGCCCGCACCGGAGCGGAAGAGGCGATGGAGGCAAAAAATAGATGGGGAAACTGAGGGAGAACAAGTTATCAGCCTGGGGGCTGAAGGACTGGGATCCCATATCTGCCCGCCCCTGTGTCACTCACTCGTTGTGTCATCTCAGGCAAGTCCCTGCCTTCTACACACTGAACTCTTATGAAGGCAGATTGGGATGGGGGGTTGGGAGGAGGAGGGTGTGGAAGGAGGTTTTCCTATTATCTGAGTTATGGACCTCGCAGTCCAAGTTCCTTTCCCCCAGTCCACCCAGAGGGGTCCCAGGACCTTCAGCCGGGCCCAGGCAGCCAGGGAGCCAGCATAGGAACCTCCGAAGCAGATCCAGGGGCTGGTGGAGGAGACGTTGAAGAGGCGGGAGAGTGTGAGGCGGGCAGAGGCCGCATCCGCCAGCCTAGGGTCAGAGAAGAGGCTGAGTCGGTTCCCATGGGTAGGAATCCCTGAAGATTCCCCAGTTTACAGGCAGGAATCCAGAGACAAGAATGGAGAGAGCCTGGCCAGAAGCTAGGGTTTTTTCTCATGAGGTATTTCTGAGGATTCCCCATACCTACACATTTCCGCACATGAGGGGAGACTCATTTGGAAAGCTTCCACTCTTCACTTCCAGACTAGGTGGGAGAAGAAAAATCTTCAAGACAGTTTAGGTGAAAATCTAAATTATAGGAGGGATTGGAGACTGTCAAAGAGAGCTACTCAGGAAGAGGAGGGGGCCCAGGCTGGATAGGTTAGGAGGTATTGGCGAAGAGGGAGACACGATTAGAAAAAGAGACAGAGATATTGGAATATATCTAACACCCTTCCTTTTTTTCTTTCCCCTTGGCAGTGCCACAAGGCTTCTGGGATTTTAGTTCCCCAATTAGCAGTGATGGAACCCATGACCCCTTCAGTGGAATCGTGAAGCCCTAATCACCTAATCACCAGGGAATACCCTAACATCTTTTTTTTTTTTTTAATCCCAAATGCTTTCTCCCCTCCGTAACCTTTCTGAAAGAGTTTGCAGTTAGTGTCATCCTACTGCAGTTGGAAACTAGTTTAGCTTATGAAAAGATTAAGAGATAGAGAGGAATATACAGGCAATGTGATACAGAGGGGGACACACAAAGATGGAGACAAGAGTGAGGCAGAGAAAGTCAGAATGATTACAGACAGATACAGAGATGGAAAGCAGAAAAGGGAGAGATAAGTCCGGGAGAACAATAAAGTAGGTGAGGGGGGAAAGAAAGAGAAGGGATTTGGTATAGGGGTAGGGTGCACTGAAGGAAGCGAGAGAGGGAGCTAGACAAATATCTGGGGGAAGCCCACTCTGAAGAAGGCAGAGTTCAAAGGCTCAAGGAAGCGATGTGCCTGCAAGTCTGGAGAACAGCAAGAACTTCAGTGTGCCTGGAGCCCAGTAAGAGGGAGAGAGAGGCCAGAGAGCTAACTGGGGAGCCTCCAAAGCCAGCATAGGAGCTTCCACAGCAGATCCAGAGGCTGGTGGAGGAGATGTTGCAAAGGTTTTGTCTTTGCTCTGAGTGCGATGAGAGACGTGAGGGGTTTGAGCCAGGAGAGAGATGATCTGGACTGTGGTCTAATGATCACTCTGGCTCTTCATCTGGAGAATAGGCTGACGGGATCAAGGACAGAAACAAGGAGACCAGTGAGGAAGCTGTGTCATCCGTCTAAGGGATTCTGGTAGTCTGGACCAGCAGGTCATAGTGTAATAGCAAAAGATAAGAATACAGTGGAAGAGGTGGAGAAATAAAGGATAGGGAGGGAGAGAGACGGAAAGACAGGAAAAGAATAAAACACTGAAAGACAGAGAAGAAAACATGGGACCAGGGACTCAGAGGTCAACTTTGGGCAATGGAAGAAGAGACAAAGATTCAGAGAAGCCAAAATACAGCCACCTTCAGTCCCATGACCCCAAACATCCCCTACCCCCACTCACGCATGGCGGCTGGACAAGAAGCGGAGCTGGGCCATGTCCAGCCCCTCAGCAGGTATACTCAGGCCATAAAATCTATGCTCCAGACTTATCACCAGGGCCCCCCAGATTGGGGCCAGATTTGCAGGGTGCCCTGTGAAGAGTCCAAAGGGGATATGTGTCAACTCTTGCAAACCTCAGGCTTCACAGCCCTTCACAGTATACAACTCCCCTTCCTCGCCTCCACCAGCTTCCCCTTGTCTTTCCTCACGCTTGCTTCTTACCTCTCATCACTGAACCAGGTCCAAGGCTGCCTTCACCCCCCAGATGCAGGAATACAGGTCCATCCTGGCTGGTCCAATGTTGGTCATTTACCCAGTACCGCTAAGAGGTGGGACGGGGAGGAAGAAATGGAATCGTGAGAGTTCTGACCTACTCTTTATTTCCTGTTCATTCTGGTCTCTTTCCCTAATTGATCTTTTTTATCTGACGTTGACTTGTTTATTTACATGATCATTTCTCTCCTGTTTGTCTCCTCATCTAGAGTGTAATATCTACAAGGGGAGATATTTTTGTCAGCTCTTTCACTCTGATAACCCAGGGTCAAGAATAGTGGCTAGGAAGTGGTAGGCACTTGTTCTATATTGAGACAATAATTGTAGAATAATTAATAAATGCAGGTGGATTTAGAAATAAGGCCTGTGTGAGATGACCTTTGGAGACTGTGGGGAGAGCAAGTGTAAAAGAGTAGGTATAAAAGTGGTAAATCTGTTCATTCATTAAATACATATCTTCAAGTGCCTATTGTGAGCCAGGTCTGGTTCCAAAGCTGATCCTGATTTTTGCTTCATTTTGAGACTTGGTGGTGCATTTGGTGATTAATCTGAAGGACAGGGAGAAGGGGGGTGGTAGTTGAGGGGCAATGAGGGAGTGAGAGTGAATGACAGGGAAAAGGAAAGACTGAAGGATAGGACATGAGGAACAAAAAAAGTGGGAGGCTAAAGAAAGGAAGGGGAGACTAGGGGATAGAGGGCAAATCTAAGAAACAGAGGGGCTAGACTAAAGGGCCGTAGGGATACTCACAGCAGATATCAGGTAAGACTGATTGGGGAGAGGACGAGGCGACAGAAGTGTAGAGATAGGAATAGAAAGCAGAGACTGAGGGGCGGAGTAGGGGGACTGAGAAGGGAGTAGGGTGGGCAGTGGATCTCCTCTCTCCTGGCCTTACCTGCAGGAAGGAGCGTCTGTCAGAGGCATTGAAGGGGTCCAGTGGCTGTTCCAACCACCCCTCTTTTGGGAGGGTCACAGAATCTGGGCCCAGCCCCAGGCCCAAGGCTGAGCTCTCCTGAAACCTCAGGATGTGCTCACCAAGGCGCCGAAGGAGGGAAGCTGTGGGACGTGGAGGGGAAAGAGTCAGGCCGGGGCTCCCCAAGGGGGCTCCGGCCTGACTCTCAGGATCCTCCTACCTGGAGCTGAGGATGCCCAGAGGGAAACCAGCAGCAGAGGGCCCAGGCATGGCACAGACCCGATGTCCATGCTGTCCAGTTCTTTGTGGGAGGGCTCCAGGGGCTGTGTTCCCTCCACTCCCTCAAGACTTCCTCTATTGTCCCAAGCGCTGGCCTTTCAGTTTATAGTCTTTGATCCGTAGCTCAGGTATGTTTGCAGACTCTTGTCTTGGAACAGGTCAAGCTTCTGTTGGAACCATTCAAGCAAGGCAGGGACGCCAGAGTCTGTATATAGAGCCCTGTGGCTGTGGCCCCTGGATATCCAATTCTCTCTCTGCTCTTGATTTTCTCCTTTCTTGTCCCTTGATCTTCCTTCCCTCCTGCCCTCAGTCTCCATGCCTGTGCCTCACTCTCCCCTCTCCTTCAGGGGCCATCTCTTTCTACCTCAGGAGCCCCTCTTTTTCCCTCCCACCCTCCAGCATACTTTCAGTCCCCCTCATTTGCCTCAATACTCAATCTGTTCGTCTCTTTGTTCCTCAATTCTCTTTCCATCTCCTCTCTACTTCAGTCTCTCTCTCTCTCTTTCAGTCTCGGCATGTCTATTTTCGTCTCCCCTTTTTTTCCTGCTCCCCATCAATCTCACCCCCACCCTCTGACCCACAATCTCACCACTTTCCTTAGATCCCTTATAGCACTTTGAATATTTCTGCAGCAGCAGAATACTACTCCTGCCTCAGAATGCTTGCCCCTGCTCCTCTCACTCTGTGGATTCCTGCTGCTGCTGCTGCTGCTAAGTCGCTTAAGTCGTGTCCGACTCTGCGACCCCGTAGATGGTAGCCCATCAGGCTCCCCTGTTCCTGGCATTCTCTAGGCAAGAACACTGGAGTGGGTTGCCATTTTCTTCTCCAATGCATGAAAATGAAAGGTGAAAATGAAGTCATTCAGTCATGTCCGACTGTTTGCGACCCCATGGACCGCAGCCTGCCAGGCTCCTCTGTCCATGGGATTTTCCAGGCAAGAGGACTGGAGTGGGGCGCCATTGCCTTCTCTGCTGTGGATTCCTATTTCTCCATAAATCTTCATGACTTCCTCCCCCACCTCAGTCAGATCGCTATTCAGAGTCCAGAAAATGTCTTCCGTGGGCATCTCTTTAAAAATTGTCAAGCCTGAGCTCGCCAGCCCCAAGGAACATCACAGTTACCTAGGGAGCCTGTTACACATGCAGATTCCTGGCCCTACTCCAGAGATTCTGATCCAGTGCGCCTGGCTGGAGCGGAGGATGCTGCGTGCCTACGAAGTTTGCTTGTAGTAATTTTCTGGCAAACAGGCCCAGGAATCGGGCAGGGAGCCCAGGGTAACAGTAGAGTCCCCATAAGAGAATAGAGGTGAGGATGAAACAGCCATCTTTGGCAATAACGACGAAGCAGGTTAAAAAATCCTCTCCGAGCATCTTGACCAATAAGAGACAGAAAAACAAAGATGTGGGAGGCGCTTGGTTGAAGCATCTACATCCACAGAGGCCAGAGCAGGGAGGCGGGACAGCTTCGAGCAGAGCTCCGAAGTCAGCAGAAGGCCCTTGGGGAAGCATCTTGGACTTGCCGCTTTCTAGTTCAGTGACCGTGAGGAGGTTTTGTCACCTTTTAAAGGCTGTTTCTACATGGTGTCAACCGCCATTCTCTGCCTCTTCCTACTCATGTCCTTGGTTCAAAACACTGCCCTAATCCAAAGCTGAAATGAAAAAAACACTTCCATTTACATGAGTATGGAAAAGAAAAAAATACTCAAGAATAAATTAACCAAGGACATTTAGGAGATGTACCCTGAAAACAACAGAACATTGAAATTAAAGAAGATCTAAGTAAATGGAAAGTTATCTTGTGTTCATGAGTTGGAATATTTTAAAATGTTAAGAAGGTATTAATAAAATGGTCCAAATTGGGGGGAGGGGGGAGGTCAAACCACTAAATCTCCTCTATTCTTTACTCTTCTTCATAGCAACGTATCATTATCAGAAGTATAAATATTTTATTTATATAGTTCATCATCTGTCTCCCGGATGAGAATAGTAAGCTCCACAGGGCCATGGATTTTTCATCTCCTTTGTCCATTGCTCCGTGCCTGGTTCTTACAAGGGTGTACACAATGGGCAATCAATAAATGTTCAGTGAATGAAAAATCCATCAACCAATGTTGATGGGATTCTACTCTAAAAGTTTATCTACAAAAAAAAAAAAAGTTTATCTACAATCCGACAACTTCTTTCCACCTCCAGCGCTATCATCTTCTTCTAGCCACTAGCATCTTTGACTTGGACTATCACAGAAATCGCTTAGCTTTACCTCTATTTTCAAAGCAGACATTTTACTTCTGGACAATGCACTCTTCTTTAATGATTAAAGCAAAGTATACCAGATATTTTTGATCGGCCACAAGACAGGCTGTACTAGTTAACATAAAGTTCACCGCAAAGTCATGTATAAGTCAGCATACTGTTCCTCAGTATGTGAGATGACATCCTTTTCCTTGTTAGGCATCAGGGCAATGCTTGTCTTGTAAAATGTGTTTGGAAGAGTTTCCCCCTCTGTGATTTTTTGGATGAGTCTGAGAAGGATTGGTCTTAATTTTTTGAATGTTTGGTAGGATGTATTAGTGAAGCTACTGGTCCTAGACATTTGTTTGTTGGGAGGTTTTTGATTACCGATTCAACTTCTTGCTAGGGCTGTTCAGATTTTCTGTTTCATCAGTATTCAGTCCCAGTAGATTGTATGTTTCTGGGAATTTATTTCTTTCTATCTTGTCCAATTTGTTGATGTATTATTTTTAAGCAGGTACCAGAATCTGAATCTTTGTATTACTTTTGTATGAAAAGGTTTCTTTCCCAGCTGACTAAGCAGCTTAGTTGGTTAGAGCATGGTGGTAATAACACCAAGGATGGGGGTTCAGTCCCCATCTGGGCCAGTGCAAGGCTTTTGTTACTTACTCACTGAATAATTTTGCTGCAGTCATCTAACAATTGGAGATAACCTCACAGACATCAACTTGGGAATGAATGTTGACTTCATTTGTTCTTCAGCAGTGACACTACCTTCCTTCCCCTCCACTCCTGCCCCCAGCAAACACAGTCCCAGCAAAAAATGAAATTTCAGCATTTTAGATTTGGCAAAGGGGCATTTTCACCACTCACTGCTTGAAATCCAAAGCCTATGTTAATTTAAGGAGGGAGCAGTGCTGGTAAGGCACCATCCCTTTGAAAGAGCTGATGACTGATATTTTACGAGAGGGGGTTTAGAGTAGACTTTCAGAGGGTCAGTGGATTGACATATTCTGTGGAAGCATGGTTCTTCTGGAGAGACTCTTGTTGTTTGGTTGGCACTCAAAGGGATGTTTACTGAAGTGAGTGCATCCTAGCTGGCTCATTTCAGAAAGCAGGGGTTGATAGTGATTGGTTGTGCAAATGTTCACAAAATGATTATCATGGATAGATCAACTGGTTTAAATTTGGGTCTAGTGGCTACTTGCTACCACTGCTATAGAACAGTCTTTTCCTAAGTTTGTGATTAGTATGTCTTCTCAACATTTTGTTTTGGCATAAAGCACACATTATTTGTTTGTTTAACTATCCACGTAATGAAAAATAGTGGGCTTTCTGGTGGCTCAGACAGTAAAGCGTGTGCTTACAATGCGGAAGACCCAGGTTGGATCCCTGCGTCGGGAAGAGCTCCTGGAGAAGGAAATGGCAACCCACTCCAGTACTCTTGCCTGGGAAATTCCATGGACGGAGAGGCCTGGTAGGCTACAGTCCATGGGATTGCAAACAGTCGGACACGACTGAGTGACTTCAATGTCAATGTATAATAAAAATACTGATTTTATTATTGATGACCTTTCATTGATTTAGGCCTTGAGAGAATTATACTAAGTGAAATAAGTGAGACAGGAAAAGACAAATCCTGTATGTTTTACTTACATTTGGAATCCAAAAAACAAAATAAATCAAAATCGAGTTTTTAGACACAGAGAACAGTTTGGTGATTGAGAGGGGAGTGGAGGACGGGTTAAAGGAATGAAAGGGGTCAGGAGGTACAAATTTCCAGTTGTAAAAGAAATGTTATGGAGATGTAAGGTACACCATGGTAGTATAGTTATTAATAATAATACTGTACTGAATATTTGGAAGTCGTTAAGAGAGTAGACCCTAAAAGTTTTCATCACAAGAAAAAAAAATATATAAGATGTATATAAGATGGATGTTAACTAGACTTACTGTGTTTCATTAGTTTTTCCAAGAAGCATTATAGGGATTTGCTTTTTCTCCTTAAAGCTTGGTCTCCAATCTCAAGGGTATAAAATTATTCATAATGTTCCAGGGACTAGAAAGTCTGATTAATTTCCAGGTCTCCTACATTGCAGGAGGATTCTTTACCATCTGAGCCACCAGGGAAGCCTAATCAATTTAAAATTAGTTGGAGGCTAATTACTGTACAATATGGTAGTGGTTTTTGCCATTCATTGATATGAATCAGACATGGGTGTACTTGTGTCCCCCATCCTGAACTCCCCTCCCACTTCCTTCCCCATCCCATCCCTCAGGGTTGTCCCAGTGCCCTGTTTCATACTTCGAACTTGGAGTGAGGATCTATTTCACATATGGTAACATACATGCTTCAATGCTATTCTCTCAAATCATCCCACCCTCGCCTTCTCCCACAGAGTCCAAAAGTCTGTTCTTTTTATCTGTGTCTCTTTTGCTGTCTCACATATAGGCTCATCGTTACCATCTTTCTAAATTCCATATATACTGCTGGGCATACACACCGAGGAAGCCAGAACTGAAAGAGACACATGTACCCCAATGTTCATCGCAGCACTGTTTACAGTAGCTAGGATGTGGAAGCAACCTAGATGTCCATCGGCAGACGAATGGATAAGAAAGCTGTGGTACATATATACAATAGAATATTACTCAATTATTAAAACGAATGCACTTGAATCAGTTCTAATGATGTGGATAAAACTGGATGGAGCCTATTATACAGAGTGAAGTAAATCAGAAAGAAAAACACCAATATAGTATATTAACACATATATATGGAATTTAGAAAGCCTAATGAATTTTAACCCAGTAATACTTGACTTGTAGGTACTGCTGGTCACCACCAGGATGGCCGAGTGGTTAAGGCGTTGGACTTAAGATCCAATAGACATCTGTCTGCGTGGGTTCAAACCCCACTCCTGGTAGAACTGTTTTTGTTGATGCCTAGTCATGTCCAATTCTTCTGGGACTCTGGGGACTGTTGCCTGGCAGGCTCCTCTGTCTGGGATTCTCCCAGTCGAGAGTTCTAGCGTGAGTAGCCATTTCTTCTGTAGGGGATCTTCCTGCTTAGGGATCCAGTTACTTTAGCAAGTATCTTATCTGGAAATGATAGTTTCTTGTGCAAAGTGGATAATAGTCCAGCATATATTTGACTCTGAACTCTTTTTATCCAGTCTGACAGGTTCTGTCTATAACTAGTGGATTTAGGGAATTTAGATATAATGTAAATGATATACTTGTATTTTTTAAAAATCCACCATCTTATTAGTTGCTTTCTGCGTTCTCCTTTCTTTCATCTCTTTCTTCATGTCTTTGAAATATGTGAAAATCTTAAAAAAATTAATTAGTGTTTTCCCTAGGGTTTTCTATATATAGCTACAATCATTCAAAATCTACCTTCAAATTGTACTATGCTGCTTCCTTTACAATGTAAGGAGGTTGTAATAATATACTTCCTCCTATATTGTGTGTCATTGCTGCCACAGATTTTGCTTTCATGTATGCTATTATTGTACAATATGCCACTACTGTTTTTGCTTAATGCAGTCAGTCACTTTTAGAGTGATTAAAATTGGGGAAAACCTTCCTTATATGTACCTCTATTGTATTCATTACTGTGTATATTCATTGCTTTGTATTCTTTCTTCCTGAGATCACCTTATAACATTTCCTGTTGTGCAGGTCTGATAGTAATGCACTTCAGTTTTTGTTTGTCAGGAAGGACTTTTATTTCCTATTCAGGTTTGGGAAATATTTTTTCCTTGGTAGAGAATTCTGGGTTTACAGATTTTTTTTTAAAAAAGTAGCCTCCCATCACTTTCAAATGCTATTCCATTATCTTCTGGCATACCTAATTTCTGATGAAAAGTCTGCCGTTTCAGGTAGATAGAGAATTAGATAGCTTGGAATTCTCTGACCTTGGAGCTGAGGTTTGACGTACAGGTTTCCTCCACTATCAGAAAGCAGAGCACTCCTATGAAACATTTCACAGGCTGAATTGGCGTGAAGTGAAGAAACAATTATCTTAGGACACTTCTTACATATGAATGTACAAAGTTAGTGGAGATAAAGCACAGATGCTCATAGACACAGTTCAAATCTGTGGCAGCCTGAAGCTGAGATGCAGAGTATAGTTCCTGTGGGAGGAGCTTGGCGGCCCCACCCTTGCCGCTTCTGATGCGCTCAGCCTCTACAAAGGCTCCCTGCAAAACTTGCTGCTGTTCAGTCGCTCAGTCGTGTCCGACTCTTTGCGACCCCATGGACTGCAGCACAATAGGCTTCCCTGTCCTTTACCATCTCCAGCTGCTTGCTCAAACTCATGTCTATTGAGTCGATGAGGCCATGCAACCATCACATCCTCTGTCGTCCCCTTCTTCTCCCGCCTTCAATTTTTCCCTGCATCAGGGTCTTTTCTAATGAATCAGCTCTTCTCATCAAATGGACAAAGTATTGGAGCTTCAGCTTCAGCATCAGTCCTTCCAATGAATATTCTGGACTGACTTCCTTTAGGAGGGATTGGTTGGATCTCCTTGCAGTCCAAGGGACTCTCAAGATTCTTCTCCAACACCACAGTTCAAAAGCATCAATTCTTCTGCATTCAGCTTTCTTTATGGTCCAACTCTCACATCCATACATGACTACTGGCATTTTTCTGCCCAATATGATTCACCTCTCCTATTGTACTTTATCAAGTGTTTTGTGAATTAATGGGAAAACTAAGTTAGGAACCACCCACTGTTAAGCACATCAAAGGCACTTGAGTGCACACACACACAAATAAGAATTAAAAACAAAAAGAAAGAAAACAAACCCACCCAACATTACAGTAACCTTTGATCTCCCAGTTCAAAAAAGAAGGGGTGAGTAATACTGCCTGGGCAAAGTACGATCTCTGGGACAACCCCACGAAAGAACAGTGAACTGGCCATTGTTCGGTCTGACAGTCTTGGATTGTGTCATGGGAACACAGGGCAAGATGGTCTTGCCCTTTGTAATGGGCAAGATGTCACAAAGAGCAGTGGTTAAGATGTTTATTGACACAAATGGAAATATTTTAGGGCCACGCTAGGAAAGAAAACATTTCAGGTGTTATTTGAAACTTTGTGAGAGAAACTCACCAAACTTCAAGTTCAACATACACCATATAGCTCCATTTCAGATGTCTTTTACAGGCTGAAGACGAATGTCATTGGTCTGGTTTGCATTTCAGTGTGGGAATGGGACTCTGGGAGAATCATCTGCAGCATGTACCAGCTTGCACAGATCACCATGTAAATATCTCTGCATGTCCTTCACCAAAGAAGACATCAATCACGTTCCTTCGGCTTTTAGGAACTGCCTGTCATGGACCTACTGCCCACCAGGCATTTGTCTCAACTCTGATTTGAGTGGTGGGAAGCAGACACGTTTCCTATGCGAATACTGAAACATAAATTTTTATTTTGGAGCATATTTAGAAAAGTTACAAAAACAATAGAGTTTCTTTGTACCCATTTCAGAGTTTCCTTTCATTAGCTTCTTAGCTTACCATGGAACCTTTATTAGAGCCAAGAAACCAACACTGATATTTTAATAATAACAAACGCATGTACTTGTGTGTGTCACATCTGTTCTTACACTAATGTCTCCCCTCCCCCCCACACATGGCATCCCACATTGCGTTCAGCCTCCTCTGGTCTGTGATTATTTCTTGGTGCGGATGAATTCTTTCTATCCAGTATTTGTATGACTGTCTTCCAATCTAGGTTTGTCTGATAGTTTTCACACAAAGGCCTGGGGCTACAGGTTTCTGGACGAGACCACAGAGTACTTGTCCCATCACTTCCTTTCAGATGTGACTTGATAGGAGGATAGCTTACCATTAGTGATGCCAACCTCGATCACTTTTAAGGTAGTGTTTGCCATTTTTCTCCCTGGTGAAGTTTCTTCCTATGTTTTCCTACTTCTTCCTGGATATTTAGAAGCTAGTGGGTCAGGATGGCCCATATTCCAGAAGGGAGAGGTTAAAGCTCCATCTCCTGGTGAGTGGGTGGGGAGTAGTTTCTTACCTTAGCTGGAATGCATCAGTAAGAAAAATACCTCCCTTCTCCTGTATTCACTGATTTACTTATTTAATCACTGATTTATAACAGTATGGACCCATGAACACACATTTTAGTTTACACACATACTTAGTTTGCATCATTATCTCAAACTATATTATCCGTTGTTCCAAGTGTTTCAGGTTTGGCCATTGACGGCTCTTTCCAGCTCATAAAGAGACAGCTGACAAAACTGTTTCTCTCCTGCTGTGTTTGTATCAGTAGAGTTTTTTCACATAGCCTTTGAAAAACCTTGTTTCATCTTTTGCTAATCTAGTTAAGACTCAAGTGTGGAAATGTAGAAAGTGTAGATGGTTTCATAGTCTATTTTAGGAGGGAAATACTCCAGGAAGGTCAGTTTCTTCGCTGGAATCAGTTATCCTGTGGATCAAAATGTGCCAAAGAGACGCTCTATGTCTTGCTGGGTCACTGACTGCTATCCTTTCGTTCTGCAGATGCGAGTCAAACATGAGGAAAGATGTATGATTGATTCCAGTTAAAGTTCTCAGCGAGAGCTTCGTGTCCCAGACATGAACTGGGATATGGCAGTGAGCCTAAAAGGGATAAAGCGTCCTCTGAAGCCTGGCCCGTAAGGGGATCGAACCCGCGACCTTGGCGTTATTAGCACCACGCTCTAACCAACTGAGCTAACCGGCCAGACACGGCGGTTGGTGCTGGTGTTTATGCTATTAAAAGAAAAGGAATCAATACGGCTTTTCTGGGAGCTGCAAAAGGAACACAGTGAACCCAAATGACTACAAACTAATGTTCAAAGAAAGAAGAAAGCACATTCTTCCTTTCCCCCATCGTGGAATTAGGGGGAAACAAAGAGGAATTCTTAGTATTTGGCGTGAATGAACTCTATTTCCTGAGGACTGAGGTAATCAAAATTGTGGAATACCTGCCTGAGAGCTAGGCCTAGCACCATAGCCACATTGATAGGGAGACTCTGAGAATACTTGAGGAGACGAGGTAGCCCAGGACCAACCCCAAAGCCATTAAATAATAAATGGAGAAGCTTGCAAATAAGTATGCAGCAAAGTAGGAGGAAAATCAAGAGGAAGTGAAGATTGGAGGGTACACCTCATTCTTTCATCGCTCGACAGGAATCGAGCACCCATGACTGTCAGACCATGGTGCACACGTTAAATGATGATGGGAATCACTGAGGCTAGACCTCAACATGAGTGGCTGTGGCTCAAGAGCAGCTTTTGTTACAGGGTAGCACCTGTGAGTCGGACACGACTGAGCGACTTCACTTTCACTTTTCACTTTCATGCGTTGGAGAAGGAAATGGCAACCCACTCCAGTGTTCTTGCCTGGAGAATCCCAGGGACCGGGGAGCCTGGTGGCCTGCCGTCCGTGGCGTCGCACAGAGTCGGACACGACTGAAGCGACGTAGCAGCAGCAGCAGCAGCAGCAGCAGCACCTGTGACCTGCGCTAGGACTGATCCTCAGAAGAGATAACAGTGTTACTCCTCAGGGTTTGGAGTCAAGAAAGGCAGGGAATGACCCCTCACAGAATGGGCTTTATGCCTCTGTTTCCACACTCCTGCCCATCCCTCCCCTCACCCCACTCCTCTTTACTTTCCCTCCACTTCCCAGCTTCCCAGAGACACTCAGGCCACTTGACTGGCTAACTCCTGGTCCTGGTGAGGGTTGAACCAACCGGTGAACATGTACTGTTGGCAGTGCTAAGGCAGGCTAAGTGGGCCCCCGTGAGACTGGGTCCAATCTCTCAGAGCTTGGAGGTGTCCTCAGCAGGAAGGCTTGATCAGAACCCTAAACCCCTTGGATTGGAAGCTGGACTTGCCCAAGAGTGACATTTGATTACGGGAAAAGATTGGTGAGTGAAAAAGAAGGAAAACTAAAAGACAGACAGAGAAAGACAAGGATGAAGTGACAAGAAGAGCAGTAGAGACAATGAGGAAGAGCCTAAGAGACAGAAACTGAGCCTCACGGAGAAAGCACGATTGAGAAGATCGCAAAGGACAGGGAAAGTCTGAAGAGAGAGGAATAGGGGCAGAGAGAGAGAGTGAGAAAGAAAGTGACTCACGGGACGCGGAGACCAAAAGTGAGAGACAGAAACAGAGCAAGGGAGATAAGTAAGGACAGAGCAAGCAAGAGGGGAGGGAAGCAGAAAGATACTGAATGAGAGGCAAGGGCAGAGACAGAGACGAAGAGAAAGAAAGAGAGCCAGACCAAGACACAGAGAGCAACAGAAATGAAGGTATTCCGAGAAACAGGAGCAGATTGAGAGACAATTAGAGACGTTAGCAGCAGCAGCAGCACCTGTGATTTGTGCTAGGACTGATCCTCAGAAGAGATAACAGTGTTACTCCTCAGGGTTCAGGCAGGAGGAGACTGAGGGGGGAGGGTCCAGTGAGAGGAGCAGTGAGAAGCAGAGACAGGTCAGGGTCTGAAGTCCAGAGACAGACAGGCAGCAAGGCACCCAGCCCAGTACTTGAACAAAATTTGAGCATGAAGCTGCTTTGCAGGGGGAGGAGATGAGTGTAAAGACCCATGTTCATTTGACATTTAACGTTTAAAATAATGATATTCTCATTGAGTTGTGGAGAAGGGAACGGCTACCCTCTCCAGTGCTCTTGTCTGGAGAATTCCATGGACAGAGGAGCCTCGCAGGCTATAGTTCACGGGGTCCCAAAAAGTCGGACACGACTTTGTGACCGAACAACAATAGCACATTGAGAGCAGTTACTCGTATTTAGATAACTCTTCATCTGTAACAAAGCACTTTTAGTTAGGAATGAGGATATTTGCAGACACAGATGGTTTTACGCAGGACAGTTGCTAAATGTGAATTCCTGGGAATTTCCTCTTTCAAAACAAGCTACTTTCTCTTCTCCAATAAATGGAAACATGCTGGTCATACAGGAGATGGTGAGGGCGTGGCACCATCTAACCTGGCTCCCTTTTGCCAGCCCAAGCCAGATCTGCAGGTGCTGAGAGATTTTCTGTGAGGAAGTGGGGAGAATTTGGCAAGTTCAAACTCCAGGACTAGCAGATAGGAGGGATATGCAAATTAGTATGCAAATGATAAGGCAAATCACCCAGAACTTTTTGTTTCTTACCGAATTCTCTATATCCCTCAATATGTGAGGTAACATCATTTTCTTTGTTAGGGATCAGGACAGTGCTTGCCTGGCAAACTGTGTTTGGAAGAATTCTCCCTCTCTGACTTTTTGGATGAGTCTGAGAAGGATGGGTCTTAATTCTTCTTTAAATGTTTGGTGGAATTCACTAGTGGAGCCATCTGGTCCTACACATTTGTTAGTTGAGAGGTTTCTGATTACTGATCAATCTCCTTCGTAGTGATAGGGCTTTTCAGATTTTCTCTTTCATCATGAGTCAGTCCTGGTAGACTGTATGTTTCTGAGAATCTATTTTCTCTGTTGTCTAATTCGTTGATGTATTATTTAGTTTTAAGCAGATAGAGCAATCTGAATCTTTGTATTACCTTTGTGTGAAAAGGTTTCTTTGCCAGCTGACTAAGCAGCTTAGTTGGTTAAAGCATGGTGGTAATAACACCAGGGATGGGGGTTCAGTCCCCATATGGTCCACTGCAAGCCTTTTGTTACTTACTCACTGAATAATTTTGCTGCAGTCATCTAACAAATTGGAGATAACCTCACAGACATCAACTTGAGAATGAATGTTGACTTCATTTGTTCTTCAGCAGTGACACTACCTTCCTTCCCCTCCACCCCTGCCCCCAGCAAACACAGTCCCAGCAAAAAATGAAATTTCAGCATTTCAGATTTGATAGAGGGGCATTGTCACCACTCACTGCTTGAAATCCAAAGCCTATGTTAATTTAAGGAGGGAGCAGTGCTGGTAAGGCACCATCCCTTTGAAAGAGCTGATGACTGATATTTTCTGGGAAGGGGCTTAGGGTAGACTTTCAGAGGGTCAGTGGATTGACATATCCTGTGGAAGCATGGTTCTTCTGGAGAGACTCTTGTTGTTTGGTTGGCACTCAAAGGGATGTTTACTGAAGCGACTACATTCCTGGCTGGCTCATTTCAGAAAGCAGGGGGTGACAGTGATTGGTTGTGCAAATGTTCACAAAATGATTATCATGGATAGATCAATTGGTTTAAATTCAGGTCTGGTGGCTACTTGCTACCACTGCTATAGAACAGTCTTTTCCTAAGTTTGTGATTAGTATGTGTTTCAACATTTTACTTTGGCATAAAGCACACATTATTTGTTTGTTTAAATATATAAGTAACGTATAATAAAAATGTTTGCCAGAGTTAGGAAACAGATGATAGTGAAAGTTGCTCAGTCGTATCTGACCCTTTGTGATTTTATGAAATTATCCAGACCAGAATACTGGAGTGGGTAGCCTTTACCTTCTCCAGGGGATCTTCCCAACCAGGGGTCAAACCCAGGTCTCCCACATTACGGGCAGATTCCTCACCAACTGAGCTATCAGGGAAGCTACAGGTATTAAAGAAATGAAAGGGGTCAAAAGGTACACATTTCCAGTAATAAAAAAAATAAGTTATGGAGATCTAAGGTACACTGTGGTAGTATCATTATTAATAACAATATTGTATTGAATATTTGGAAGTCCTTAAAAGAATAGATCCTAAAAGTTTTCATCACAAGAAAAAAGTTTGTAACATATGTGGTGATGGATATTAACTAGACTTACTGTGTTTCATTGTTTGTTTTTTTTTCCCAAGAAACATTAAAAGGATTTTTCTTTTTAAAACTTGGTCTCTAATCTCCTGTAAAAGTATTCATAGTCTTCCAGGGACTAGCAAGTCTAATTAATTATAAGCCTGTAATATTGGATAGGTAGACCCTGCAGCTCACCACCGGGATGGCCGAGTGGTTAAGGCGTTGGACTTAAGATCCAATGGACATGTGTCCGCGTGGGTTCGAACCCCACTCCCGGTAGAGCTGCTTTTGTTGCTAAGTCATGTCCCACACTTTTGCGACCACATGGACTGTAGCCCGCCAGGCTCCTCTGTCCATTGGACTTTCCCAGGCAAGAATTCTAGAGTGGATTGCCATTTCCATTTCCACTGTATCTTTCTCACCCAGGGATCAAGTTAATTTAGCATGTATCTTACCTGAAAATGACAGTTTTTGTGCAAAATTGGACAATAGTCCAGCATGTAGTTGACTCTGAACTCTTTTTATCCAATCTGACAGGCTCTTTCTATAATGGGTGAATTTAGCTAATTTAGATATGATGTAAATGATATACTTGTATTTTAAAAATCCACTCTCATTAATTGTTTTCTATGTGTTTTTTCCCTTTGTTTCTTTATTTTATCTCTTTCTTCCCATCTAGAGCATTGCCTTACCATTTGTATGTCTTAACAAATCATTGGTGGTTTCCCTAGGGTTTTCGATATACAGTTACACTAATCAAAATCTACCTTCAAATTATATCATGCTACTTACTGTACCATGTCAGAAGCTTGCAATAATATACTTCCTCCTATATTGTGTGTCATTGCTGCCACAGATTTTGCTTTCATGTATGCTATACCTGTACAGTATGTCACTACTACTTTTGCTTAATGCGGTCAGTCGTTTTTAGAGTGATTAAAATTGGAAAAAATATTCCTTATATGTACCTCTATTGTATCCATTTCTGTGGATATTCATTACTTTGTATTTCCTCTTCCTGAGCCAAGTTTATAACATTTCCTATTTTGCAGGTCTGATAGAAACGCACTCCAGTTTTTGTTTGTCAGGAAAGACTTTAATTTCTTATTCAGTTCTGGAAGATAGTTTTTGCTTGGTAGAGAATTCTGGGTTTACAGATTTTACAAAATTAGCCTCTCATCACTTTTATATGTTATTCCATTATCTTCTGGCATACCTAATCTGATGAAAATTCTACTGTTTTGGATACATAGCTAGCTAGCTAGGTATAGCTTGGAATTCTCTGACCTTGGAGCTGAGGTTTGACGTAGAGGTTTCCTCCACTATCAGAAAGTAGTTCAGTTCAGTTCAGCTGTTCAGTCGTGTCCGACTCTTTGTGTCCCCATCGACTGCAGCACGCCAGGCTTTCCTGTCCTTCACCAACTCTCGGAAGTTGCTCAAACTCATGTCCATCGAGTTGGTGATGCCATCCAAAAACAGAGTGGAAATGTTCCTATGAAACATTTCACAAGTTGAATTGGCATGAAGAAGCGATTCCCTTAGCACCCTTCTTGCATATAGATGCACAAAATAAGTGGAAATGAAATACAGATGCTTATAGACATAGTTTAAAGCTATGGTGCGATGGCACCCCACTCCAATACTCTTGCCAGGAGAATCCCATGAACGGAGGAGCCTGGTAGGCTGCAGTCCATGGGATCTCGAAGAGTTAGACTCGACTGAGCGACTTCCCTTTCACTTTTCACTTTCATGCATTGGAGAAGGAGATGGCAACCCACTCCAGTGTTCTTGCCTGGAGAATCCCAGGGACGGGGGAGACTGGTGGGCTGCTGTTCCTGGGGTCATACAGAGTCGGACATGACTAAAGTGACTTAGCAGCAGCAGCCTTGACACTGAGATGCTGGGTTATAGTTCCTGGGGGAGGAACTTGGCAGTTCCACCCTGGCTGCTCCTGGTGAGCTCAGCCTCTACAATAGTTAGTGAAGTCACTCCATGGTGTCCGACTCTTTGCCACTCCATGGACTGTAGTCCACCAGGCTCCTCAGTCCATGGGATTTTCCAGGCAGGAATATGGAGTGGGTTGCCATTTCCTTCTCCAGAGGATTTTCCCAAACCAGGGATCGAACCCGGGTCTCCCGCATTGTAAACAGACACTTTACCATCTGAGCTACCAGGGAAGCAAAGCAAGAACAATGTAGGTCTTTCCAAAAAATGAAGTGGCAGCAAAGTGAACTTTTGAAAAGTGAGGAATATCTGTATTTCATTATCTTGGGAAAATACTTAGTCATCAACTCTCCCAATATCTTTTCTGCTCTTTTCTCTCTTTTCACCTTCTGAGATTCTGATTACAAATATGTTAATCAATAATTCTGAAGTGCTCTTTCTTTTCCCTTGATGTTTCAACTTGGGTAGTTTCTAGGCCTTCCTTCAAGTTTATCATTTATTTTTTCAGTTTCTATAGAGTCTACTAATTAGTCTATTGAAGACATCCTATGTCTCTTACTGTGTGTCTGTGTTTGAATTTAGGATATTTATTTGACTTTTAGTTTCCAACAATCTATTGAAATGTACCATCTGTTTATGCGTTGGGATAACAAAAGGACCTACTATGTTCCATTGGCATCTGAAATGGGAGTAGTCTAAAGGGACTAATCTTGTAACGTGTGGGATGTGATGCTATCTCCAGAAAAATAATGTCAGCATTGAGTTAAACTGTAGGACACTCAGCTAGTGTTGCAGAATTACTCGGTGGTGGTGGTGGTGGAGTACTCCCACATATTTACTGGCCAGACTTCTCTGAAGTAAAGTGTTCTTGTGAGTAGTGAAGAAGAAACACAGGAGGAAAAACAGCTTTGTTTTTTTCTAATGCACTTCTCAGCTCCAAATTCAGCCTTTTAGACTGCTTTTTGAAAAGGGACCTGGGTTTTTTAAATATTTATTTTCTTGTCAGCAGAGGGTGCAGGAGAGACACAGTAGGAATAAGTTTTGCTTTCTGGTTCTAGGAGTTCCTGCAGCCATCAGCATCTTTGGTGTCCAACTCTATTCTTTTGACTTTCACAATAGTAGAAAAAAGAAATTGAGTGTTCATTGATCCATTCACAAATATTTATTGACCATTATGTGTGGTAAATATTCCAGGATGCAAAAAAGAATTAAGACTGGTTGTAGGGATTATACAAACAACAGCGGTTTCCAGTAACTGTTGGAGCACTCATTGAAAACTCTCAAACGGTAACATCATAGATTAAGGCCAATATATCCAAAGATTGCAAAGCAGAGAGACTTTGATCCAGGCAGACTGAAGAATAATTCCCTGAGAGTACTGATGGGGGTACAAACTCTGACAAGGGGAACTAGGAGAAAAAGGAAAGGACTGTGAGGTTAAACAATGATCTCCACCAGACACAAGATCTCCATGCAGTTTCTGGGAACGGGAAACTTCTGATTCATTGCTTCCATCTCCTCCTCTATTCTTTTCCACCTTCTCCACACACAAAATTTTTATTGAAGGTTTTTGAGAATATTTCTGGGTAGGAAAAGAAATGCCAGAGATGGAAGGCATCTGGAAACATCCCCTTTTGCTTTTCATTTGTTGGTTTTAGCTTCTTGTTTGATTGCATTCATTCAATAATTCATTTGTAATTGTGGTCAGTTCAGTTCAGTTGCTCAGTCATGTCCGACTCTTTGCAACCCCATGAATCACAGCATGCCAGGCCTCCCTGTCCATTACCAACTCCCAGAGTTCATTCAGACTCACATCCGTCGAGTCAGTGATGCCATCCAGCCATTTCATCCTCTGTCGTCCCCTTCTCCTCCTGCCCCCAATCCCTCCCAACATCAGAGTCTTTTCCAATGAGTCAGCTCTTCGCATGTAATTGTGGTAGGCGTACCTCAATTGTTCACAGGCCAGTTGCTTGCATTTCAAGTCATTGCCAATAGGTCAAGAGTGAAAGTGAAAACAATAAAGCCTTTTGAAGAAAATGTAGTCAAATACTTCCATGCCTTTGAGATTAGCAAGTATATGTTAGACAGGACTAAGCTACACTGTGCCTTACAAAAACTGAACCCCTTTTTCCTCAGAAGTCCACTAAGAGAGAAAAACATTAGCCACAGACTGGAAGGAGATACTCCAGATAAAATTCACACATGTGAATTTGTTGGAGTTGGAGTCAGAGCAAAGGCTGTAGTTGTGAGCATACATTGGAAAATCTTTGTTTTGAAGTTGTGAACCTTCATGAGGGCTGCTGCTGCTACTGCTTTTAAGTCGCTTCAGTCGTGTCCGACTCTGTGCGACCCCATAGACAGCAGCCCACCAGGCTCCCCCATCCCTGGGATTCTCCAGGCAAGAACACTGGAGTGGGTTGCCATTTCCTTCTCCAATGCATGAAAGTGAAAAGTGAAAGAGAAGTCGCTCAGTCGTGTCCGACTCTTCGAGATCCCATGGACTGCAGCCTACCAGGCTCCTCCGTTCATGGGATTTTCCAGGCAAAAGTACTGGAGTGGGGTGCCATTGCCTTCTCTGTTCATGAGGGCAGTAGACTACAAAGGAAAGTTTTGTACTTCAGTAAGGTGACAAAAACCAGAAGAGTGAGCTGTTCCCACCTAGTTTTTAACTGGGGACCTTTATGCATATAAAGCAAAGGTGCTGACCACTGCACCACAGAAACATCACCCCCAGCTTAGGTGTTCAAGTCTAATAAAATGGCTTTCTAGTTTCTTTGGTTGCAACCCCCCGCCCCAGTCTAATAATTTTGAATATTTCTCTTGTAGAATGTTTTCACTCACAGTGCTTTGCTTTCCATCCTTTTAAAAACTTTGTTAAAATAGTAAAAATAAAAGGGAAAAACCCACCCAGCATTAATGTAATCTGAATTATTCAAGTTCAAAAAAGGAGTGATTAATATTGCCTGAAAAAAGTATGAGCTCTGTGAAGGCTCCACAAGAAAACATTGCATTGGCCATTGTTCTGTCTGAAAAACTTGGATTTTATAAAGGGGCCACTGTGTGATAGATAACCTCAGTTTTACCAGGCAAGATGTAACAAAGAGAAGTGGTTAAGATGTTTATTGACACAAATGGAAATATCTTAGGGTCAAGCCAGGAAAGAAAACATTTCAGGTGTGGTTTGAAACTTTGTGAGAGAAGCCCACTGAGCTTCAAGTTCAACCTAAACCATATAGCTCCATTTCAGATGTCTTTTATAGGTTGAAGATGAATGTTATTGGTCTGGTTTGCATTTCAGTATGGGAATGGGACTCTAGGAGAATATTCTGCAGGACAAGAATACACCACCTTGCACATATCACCACGTGAACATCTCTGCATGTCCCTCACCAAAAGAAGACATCAATCACATTCCTTCAGCTTTTAACAACTACCTATCATAGACCTACTCTCAATCAGGCATTTGTGTTGATGCTGATTTAAGTGGTGGCAAAAAAGACCTGCTTTCTATGAGAATTTTGAAAATTAAATTTTCATTTTGAAGTGATTTTCAAAAAGTTGCAAAGACAACAGAATTTCCTTATACCCATTACCCAGTTTCCTTTAATATTAGCTTCTTACATTACCATGGTACCTTTGTTAAAACTAAAAAACCAATGTTGATATTTTACTGATAACTAAACTCTTAACTTTGTCTATATCACACCTGTTCTTACATAATGTCCTTTCTCCTCCACCCCCTATTCCCCCACGCCCCCTCCACGACACCGCCTGACACCGCCAAGATCCCACGTTGTATTCAGCCTCCCCTGGTCTGTGATTGTTTCTTGGTGTGGATGAAGTATTTTTATAGAATACTTGACTATCTTCCAGTCTAGGTTTGTTTGATATTTTTCATGTGACAACTTGAGGTTATAGGTTTTTGGGAGAGAACAAAGAGATAAAGCACTTGTCCCATCACTTTACATCAGATGTTACATGATAGGAGCATGGCTTACCATTGGTGATGGTAACTTTGATCATTTTTAAGGTAGTATTTGCCACTTTTCTCCCTTTTGAAGTTCTTATGTTTTCCTACTTCATACTGGACTATTGGAGAAGGAAACGGCAATCCACTCCAGTATTTTTGCCTGGAGAATCTTTTGGACAGAGGAGCCTGGCAGGCTACAGTCCATGGGGTCGCAAACAGTCAGACACAACTGAGCAACTAACACTAACACTGGACTATTTAGAAGCTAGTCACTGAGTATGGCCCATATTCCAGAAGGGAGGGAAGTAAGCTCTATGGATGGGTCTTGGGTGGGTCGGGGGATTATTTACTTACTTAGGTTGGAATTCTTTCTTAAAGGAAAAGTATCCTTTCTGCTGTATTCACTGACTTATTTTTCAATCATTTATTTATATCAGTATGGATTTATGAATATGTATTTTACACTGCAGTTTGGATTATAATCCCAAACCATATTATTTGTAGTTCTAAGTGTTCCAGGTTTGGCCATTGACAGCTGTTTCCCTCTTATAAAAAGACAATTCAGTTCAGTTCAGTTCAGTTCAGTCACTCAGTCGTGTCCAACTCTTTGCGACCCCATCAACTGCAGCACTCCAGGCTTCCCTGTCCTTCATCAACTCCCAGAGCTTGCTCAAACTCATGTCCATCGAGTCAGTGATGCCATCCAACCATTTCATCCTCTCGTCCACTTCTCCTGCCTTCAATCTTTCCCAGCATCAAGGTCAGTTCCAGTGAGTCAGTTCTTCACATCAGGTGGCCAAAGTACTGGAGTTTCACCTTCAGCATCAGTCCTTCCAATGAATATTCAGGGTTGATTTCTTTTAGGATGGACTGGTTGGATCTCCTTGCAGTCCAAGGGACTCTCAAGAGTCTTCTCCAACACCACAGTTCAAAAGCATCAGTTCTTTCGTGCTCAGCTTTCTTTGTAGTACAACTCTCACACTCAAACATGACTACTGGAAAAACCATAGCTTTGACTAGACAGACCTTTGACTCTTTGCTAAAGAGACGATTAAAGAAGCTGTTTTTAGCTGGTGGTTCAGATGGTAAAGATCTGACTGCAATGCAATGTGAGAAGCCGCAGTTCCATCTCTGGGTGGGGATAATACCCTGGATAAGGGAATGGCTTCCCACTCTACCTGGATAATTCGATAGAGAGAGGAGCCTGGCGGGCTACTGTCCAACTTTCTCTTTTCTTTTCTTTACTGCTGTGCTGATATTAATACTTTTTTCCACCTGTCATTTAAAAAACTTTGTTTCATCCTTTGCTGAACTAGTTAAAACCTTAATGTGGAAGTGTAGAAAGCGACGATGGTTTCACAGTTTATTTATAGATGAATATAGTACAAGAAGTTCAGTTTCTTTGCAGAATTAGTTATCCAGTGGAAAAACATGCCCAGAGCCACTCTACTTTCCTTGCTAGTCACTCACTGCTATGCTTTCACCCTGCAGATGGGGTTCAATGTGTTGTGCTTGGTCCCTCAATCATGTCTGACTCTTCATGACTCATGGACTGTAGCCCGCCAGGCTTCTCTGTCCTTGGGACTGTCCAGGAAAAAACACTGGAGTGGGTTGCCATTCCCTTCTCCAGGCAGGGATGGAACCTGGGTCTTCAGCATTTCAGGCGGATTCTTTACAGGACTTCTACCTTCGGGGAAATCAAGGATTTCAACCAGCTTTATCTCTCAGACAGTAATTGTGACACCCCAGTGGATATGAGACCAGAATTCTCATCTGTGTGTAAATGTAACAAAAATATCACCTCATGCTAGTTGGCCTGTACGGGGATCAAACCCGCGACCTTGGCGTTATTAGCACCACGTTCTAACCAACTGAGCTAACCGGCCACCTGATGCTTATTCTGTTCCTTTTCACCCAATTAAATAAAAATGAAACGAAATGATTTCTTCAAATTCTTGGGGGCAGGAGGCTGGGAATGCCCGGAGAGAAACGAACACAAAAACCTGAAACAACCAAAAACTACAATTAATTTTTAAAATCTTCACATTGTTCCTATTTCAGTCTTCCCCTATCTTGGAGTTAGGAAAGAAAAAGAGAGAAAAACATTTGGCCTCAGTGAACTGTAGTTCTTTGGGGCCTGGCTCAAACTATTCTGATTGTGATTGTTAATCAGGCAATTACCCCTGTCTGTTTGTTGGTGTCTCCACAGTCTACCACACATTTCCAGCCCCCAGTCTGTCTCCATTTGATTCCTTCCTCACAGGGCAACTAGAGCAATATAAACTCAAACTTGTGTTTTTCCTAACTTAAAATCTTTCCAGGATTCTCCATTGTATTTGGAACCCTATCCACACCGCTGGACGTGGTTTATAGCATATCTATGATCTGCCCCTGCTTCTCCCAAAGCTTGCCAGACTCCTTGAACAGTTATCCCAACAGATCTGCTGTTTTCTGGATGATCCTCTGAAGGTGTTTTATCTTTGGTCTGTGATACCCTTCCCCAGTTTATTCCCAGAATACACACCTTAAAACAGAAATCAAGTTCAAAGACTTCTCTGGTAAGATGAACTTCTGTCTTCTGCTTACATTCCCCTAGCCTTTGTCATTTATTTTGAAATCACTGGCTACTGACCAATCAACCCGCTAAACTATTATCTCCAAAGCAGGAGTTTCCATCTCCTCTGAATGTCTGGTGCAAAGAACAATACAGGGCATATAGCCATCACTATATAAATGCTAAATTATCATGTAAAGAGTAGTACAAAGGGTCTCATACTTTTTCTCTTATCCCGCCCCACTCTATAAGACAGCAATCCTGGATTGTGGAATGTCTTTAAAAGGTGAAATAGCATTAATATTTAGAGTCATATATACCTGGGTTAGAGTTCTAACTTTGGTGATTTGCTGTAGGGAGGGATAAGTGAGCACAGAATTTGGAGCCAAGAGGATTTAAGTCCCAAATTTAACCTTTACTAACTGGTTGAGATTGGGCAAGTTTCTCAGTATCTCCCTGCCTCAGAATAGATGTGAGTTGGATAGTAACTCCTATACCATAAACTCACGTCAACAATTTACTTTTATTGTATCAACCAATTTGAGATGGTTTATTTTTCCAATTATGTCTCTTTCAAGGTATCCATAAAGCAGGAGATAGATGTATTCATGGAGTCATTCTTGCCTTTTTTTTTCATTAGGATGATAAGTGCTAAGGAATATGTTGAGGCTTACTCATAGACCTCACATTGGTTATGTACTTTTTCTCTTTTATTCCTCAGGTCCAAGAGTTTTACTGCACTACCTACCCCAGCTAGGAGAGATGTGAATGTAAAGGGTGACTATATAAGGTATTATACAAATTAAAAGAAAAAAATGAAATGTAAGCTTTGGTTCCCTAACTGAGCATTTCTGGCTCATACTGGAGGAATTATGACCTATGGTGTAAAGAGCAGAAGCAAGATTGCACCACTGTGTCTTTTTCTCCCCAATCCTCCTGCGGGTACTCTCATGGGTTAACCACTGATCCTCAAGGAAAAGTTGGATTCAAGGTCAAACTGCATTAAAAGCTTCTCCAAAACTATATAAAAATTAAAAAAATAAAAGCGTCTCTGAAAACCAATTGAGGAACAAAGGTGAGAGAAATGAGGACTCGGTTGCCCTAGGGAATCAGATAAAGGAACCACTTCTTTGAGCCAAATAAAAGAAGGCTGAGATTTAGAAAGAATCTATTCCACCTTCCAGAGTTGCAAGAGGGCTGTATTTGTTGCCTCCCTGTTATGTCTGTTCCCAGAAAAAAAGCAGGAGGCAGAGTCCTGATTGAGCTCATCCTTGACACAGAAAGAAATGGGCAGGGAGGGGAAGGCAAGGCTCTGTTCAGTCCCAAAGATTTAGTTCCACTCAGTTCCATTCTGCTATTATCACTGATACTTTAGTCTTTCATCATCTTCTAGAATGTAGATTAGGACCACAAGGCGAATGTGCAAAGCTCTCACCTTAGATCTCAGGTATTTTTGCTATAGAGACTTAGAAGATGCTGAGGCAATTCACTACACTGAGGTCCACATCACAGTATGAATGGCAAGGAACACAGGTTATTTCTTATGGGAATGATGCCTTCGAGAATGCCCTTGCTCCCTGTTCCTTGAGGTTTTTGATTTTGTGCCAATGGGAAATGATGAGGCTGGCGATCTGAAAGATCCTTTTCCAACAGAGCCCTGGGGAGGTGAAGAATGCATCCCAAAGCCAAAACTGCTGCCTGCCTTGACTGGTCCAAGGACAGGAGTGCTCTGAGCAAAAGGATCCATGGAAGGGCCCCTAAACATAGTTTTTCTTGCAGAAATGTTGGCCCTCCCAAAGGCAAAAGGTGTGCCCTGGCTGGTCAGGCCCTGGTTTTTTGGGCCCCAGCCTTTACCCAAGGGTGTGATGGTGCTAGTTGTCCCACTTGGCACTGCTCCAGTGCTGAATGCTCTGGAGTTGGAACTCATGTCTGGAGCAGTCACACTGACCCCAGTCTCACCACAGTCCATAGGGGTTACTAATCCCCCAAAGTCAAAAGGTCTCGGGGCTGTGCTACCAAACACTGAGCCACAAGCCCCAGTACGGTTGGTTGGGGTAACAACTCCAAAACCATTTGTATTAGCCTGACCAAAGGGAAAAACTATTGGAGTGTTGTTAACATCTGGCCGGAGGTTGGTAGGGATGCAAAAGGTGGAGGCTGATGGTGCCAAACCTCCAAAGGTTGACTGAGTGGGACTGTTGAAGGATGGTTGAGTCAGAGTTTGTGCTGGGATTGAGGATGCCACTGTTGAGTTTCCAAAAATGAGAGAGCTACTGAAGCTTGGGCCAAGGGGTGGTTGGGGGGCGCCTTGCTTCTGCCCATATGCAATCCCAAATGTAGGCTGGGGAGTTGCTCCCAGGGATAGTGGAAAAGGTGGCCTTGGGCCTGACCCCAAGGGAATTGTGAATGCTGAGGTTGAACTGGAGATCCTGGATGACAATGCAGGCTGGTTGGTGTTTCCTAGGGCTGAAGCGGACAGAGAGCTAGCCCTAAAATTGGCAGTGCTCCTGGTAGGGGATATTTGGACAGCACTGGGAAGAACCTGGCTAAAGATAGTGACTGTGTGTACAGTAGGGATGGTAGGACGTTGGCATGGTGGCAAAATGAAGCCTGCAGCTGGGGAGAAACTGGCCTTGAAGGCACAGGCAGCCCCAAGAAGGAAAGTGTGGCAAGTGGAAGGGATGGAGTAAGTGTTGCCTATGGTACTGGTAACATTCACTACACCAAAATCCAAAGGTGGTTTAAAAGAGTCTTTGGATGTGCTAGCTGGTGTGGTGGACATGACTACAGAGGTAGCCTTGACCAGGCCATGGAAGAGATGGGTAGAAGCAGGGGTAGGTGGAGGAGAGGCCTGCTTGAAAGAGAAAGGAGCTATCATGGGCATAGTTTTAAGTGGCCTTACACTGCCAAAGATAGGCCTGAAAGTGGGAGTTAAGGTACCCGGAGCTGAAGATGGAGCAGCTGTGACTGAAATTCTAGAGTATAAGGAGGTCCCAGTCTCACTATTGGGTGGGAGCCCCAAAATGGGTTTTGACATGTGGTCAGCAGAAGCTGCAACAGGAGGCACAGATGCAGGAGGATGGGGAGCTGGGTTGCTCATCAGTCTAGATGAAGTACTTTGCATAGTGGGGGCTGTAGAGACAACAGCAGATGAGTCCAGGTGCGCGGCAGCCTGAGAAGTCAAAGGTAGCCGTGTGGTGCCAGTGACTGGTGATGTGGGAGAAACAGGGGTCAGATGGATGAAAGTAGCTGGGAGTTTTGAGTCCGAAGAGATGCCTGAAAGGGGGTCTGACTGTGAGCACCCAAATGGGGCTGGCAGGCTTGCTGTTGTCAAAGGTGAATGGGCTGCACTGATTACCTCTCCAGTGGGTTGTGGGAAGGCCGGTGGACCTGGAGACTTCTGTAACTTATTTAAATTTTCCAACTGAGGATCAATGCCCTGGGCTGGGGCTGTGCCTGCAGAAGGCAGGGTGAGAGATAGGGAAGACTGAATAGCAGACCTAGACTCAGAGGCAGAGTCTGTGGTGATCTCAGTTGTATTCTCTCTGGCTTTGCTGTTTGATTGGAGTCCAGCTTTCTTCCCTAACACCAGGTCTTCAGGGACTGGATGACCAAGCTGGGGAGGTGGAGTGAGAGACAGCAGGTTTTCAGGGCTAGATGGAAGCAGTGGAATCTGATTTTGCTGTCCAGAGCTTCCAGATGTTTCTGGGGACTCGTCTGATACCAGTGGGACTGGAGGGTGAGACTGATGACCTTTTTCTTTCTTTTTTACTGGCCACTCTGGTATCTGGAGTGATGCACTGGGAATACTTTTCTTCCAAGGTTCCGAAAAACCTCGAGAAGAGCTGAAAGAGCTTGCGATAGCATTTCTTTTGGAGTTAAGGGAGTCGCCTGTGTGTGTGCTGGTCAAGGAGTCCATGGAGGAACAACTGGGCCTTTTATTCAAGCTGTGATCTGAGCTCCAAGGGTTGAGGCCTCTCTTCAGAGGCCCAGGCCTGGGCACAAAAGAAGTGAGGACTCCCTCTTTCACCAGAGGTTTAAATGCAGATGGTCTGGTCTCTGGAATACTTCTCTTACAGTCAAAGCTTTCCTGAAACAGTGGTTCTTTGAACCTCACTTTCCCCTTCTTGCACTCTTTGAGGGCCCTCAGCACCGTTTCCTTTGCACAGGGGTCTGGGAGCCTCTCAGAGGGTGAAGACCCTGCAGAGTCGATTACCTCTTCTGGGGAAGCGGAGGGGGGCACTGTCCGCTCAGGAGGAACGATCTTGATGGTCACTGGGCTCCATATTGCCCTGGGGTGCCGCAGAGACCAGACACTTCGCTTGAAGTAACCTTCCCACCAGTCTGAGGGAAGAGGCCCCATGATAGAATTCTGGCATCTCTTCATGGGAAAGCGCCTCCAAGCCTCACTGACCATCCACGCGGTGGGGTTGGTAGGAACCCAGTCCGGCGACCTCCTCGCAGGTCTGTGTCGAGGGGCAGGGTGGGCACGATGGACGTGCTGAATCCGGTAGACTTGATGAAGGGACTGAGTTGGCCGGCGGTTCACTGGCCTCTCCGACAAGTCTGTGCGCCCTTCTGCTGGGGATGATGGCGAAAGTCCCAGCTTGCTCAGGTAACTGCCCATGCGGATCAATGAAGCGGAGTTGGTGACTTGGATTTAGGGTTTCCGCTCCCGAGGTTTCCCGACGACCCAGCCGCGGTCGAAGTGCGCAGTGTTCGGATGACGGTTGGCATCGCGGCACGAGGAAAGAGCAAGGGTCTCGGGGCGCTCCACATCCTCCAGGTCCGGTATCCGAAAGTCAGCAGCCGGCGAAAACAGAGGACACACGGCACGTCGGCGGTCCGGGTGGCCTGCTCGGCTATTTTGAGGCAGAAGCTGGACGCTCGGGCCTCTGTTCTCTCCTCTCCAGGTTGCAGCGCGCGGCGGGCGGAGAGGGATTGGAGAGGAAGCGCGCGGCCGGAGTTCACCCAGGCACGCAGAGCTAGAGCTGGGCAGGCGCGGAGTCTCCAGATTACCGCAGCGGCCGGCAGGAAGGGGCCAGGCTGTGGGAGGCGGGCCTGATCCATGCGCCCTCCTGTTCCCTGGAGTCGGAATAATGAGTGCAGTCCGAGCCCAGCAGGGTGAGTCGGGGTGGGGGAGCTCTCGGGAGCGCAAGACTGGAGACTCGGAAGCGAGGATCTGTGCAGCCCAGACTGCATTCTTGGCGCCAGCAGCCGGGAGCAACTCAAGCGGGAGTTGCTGGGTGGGGATTCACGCACTTCTTTCCTTTGCCTTTTTGTTCCTGCAGCCAGTAGGGGTCAGTCATTGCCTCGTGGATGATAAACGCCGGACGCAGCCCCACCATCCAGGGTCGCCCCCCGGAGACTGAATCCGGCCCTCCGATTGTTCGTACTGCTTCTACAGGCGCTGCAGCAGTCTGGAGGGGTCTCGAGACTTCGGACTGAGCCAAAGGGATTACCTGTCTGCGAGCCGCGAACCTGAGCGCCTCCGCAGGCACCCGGCTTAGTCGCTAGCTCAGCCACCCAGACTCTCTTCATTTGCGATCTTCACCTAACCCAGTGCGGTCGAAGCTTTCGGAGGGGAGCAAAAGAGTGGGAGATTTAATTTGAGACTGAATATTCAGACTAAGCCAGGGTGAACTAGGGGACTAACATTCTGAGAAATTAAGAAACAACGTTTTAAGATTCTAGAACAACTCCTAATAATAAAATTGGCATGGATTGAAGACAACTCTTTGAAAAAAGATCATTTCAAGGTTAAGTTAAGGAACTCGGAGAGAGGGTTCCCTTCAAAACCCACACGGTCCAAAAATGGGTCCAGACATTTCGCACTTCATCGATCTCTTTCTCCTTGAACTTGCATTTCTATAGAATCCTCCAATATAATGTATGTTTATGCTTAAAGTCTTTATTCGATCATCCTACTATACTGGTCTGTACCAAATAAGTATAAACATTGAAATCTGAAATTTTAATATTTAGTGATACCACAAATCTGTTATAAGCAAATTTGGGGTTTAATTTATATTTGCATTTACTAATAGAATGCAATCAATCAAAACATCTTGAGTAGGTAATAAGTTGAAAAACCTCTTTACTGGAAGATGTAACAGAAGCAAATATGGAATTTATCACTTCTTGCTCCATGAGGTAGCATACAATGTACAAGACCACCTGGACAGAAAGAATATTTCCAATCGCTCTTCTTCTGGACACCAGGGATGGAAGGAATTTTACAATTCGGAGTAGTGTGCCACTTCAGATAGAAGAGTTTGGAATTGCCTAGTGGGAGAATCGTGGGATTTTAAAGTAAGGTGGGAAACAACCCAAATTAGAGGATTACCAAACTCGTGAATTTTTATTGATTAAACATGGAAGATGTAGAAATTGACTTGGTTTCTGTTCTTGTATCCTGGAATAAAGTTGGAATAAAGTTTAGCGTAAATCAGTCAGTTCAGTCGCTCAGTAGTGTCCGACTCCTGGCGAGAATAAACAGGTGTAAAAATCTCCCTAGCAGAGGATGGTTTCGATCCATCGACCTCTGGGTTATGGGCCCAGCACGCTTCCGCTGCGCCACTCTGCTGGTCTCTTAGGCGGTCTTACTGTTTTTCCTTTCAATGATTATATCACCGTTTGTGCTACATATATTTCCTTTCATTCGGATGGTTTCCGCCTCACCTCTACTCTCCCTTACACATAAAAGATCCGCTCTTCCATAATCAGATGACCTCGGATCATCACCTCCAGATCTGCAATTTTCCAATCTGCCAAAGAGTGACCAAGCTTATCAATGTACCCCTCCCCAGCACCTTTCCCCCTCCCTGAAGCCGCTATGTATGTATGCACGCACGAGAGCTCAGTCGTGTCCAACTCTTTGCGACCCCACGGACTGTAGCCCACCTGGTTCCTCTGTTCATGGGATTTCCCAGGCAAGAATACTGGAGTGGGTTGCCATTTCCTTCTCCAGGAGAATCTTTCCGACCTAGGGATCAAGCCCACATCTCTTGAGTCTTCTGCGTCGGTAGGCCGGTTCTTTACCTGGAGCCGCTAGCCGCTCAGAAAAAGCAGAGGAAGAGCCCGCGGAGCAAAACTCAGGATGGACACTTCTCGGGGAGAATCTCGAAAGTCGTGTAGCCAACTCTGGTGCCATCAGACAGGAATTGTGTTAACCATCTCCTGTGTTGTTTGTCGAAAGTCTCATAGACAATCGTTTGAATAAAAGATGCTTTATTCACTTGCAAGGGGGCAAGATTTTCACAAGGACGGTGCGCCTGCAATAAAGTTAACTCAATTTATTTTTCAAATTATTACACGGGGGTCACAGTTTCGATTGCATCTCGTTTGGGGTCATTTCGACTTAAAAAAAATGATTTTTTCTTTCTTTCTTTTTTTTTTTTTTTTAAAGATAGACCCATCTTTTTCCCGTGTTAGAGAGCAGAACCTTTGGAAAGTTCCTGAACATAGCTCTTGTTTGCAGCTGCCTTTGTGACGTCTCTAGAGAGGGCCCATCTGGAAGGTAAAAAGCCTTTTATCTTTCTTTAGTACTGTGAGCTGAAGCCTTCTCTGATATATTAGACTGGACATTTCCACTAGCATTTCATTAGCCTAGCTAAGCCACATGGCCAAGTCCATGAGGAAGACAAAGTTTGTATGTTATACCATAAATACATTATTCCAATGAAATAATAATTATAAATTCACACGAAATTATTATACTTATAAATTCACATGAAGTTGCAAAGATAATGTATTGAGGTTTCATGTATCAATAGTTCATTCTTTTTTTTTTTTTAACTGTTGAATAATGTTCCATAGTATAGATATAGCAGTTTTTAACCTATTCACCTATTAAGGAACATTTTGGTTGTTTTCAGGTTTTGAGCTGTTATGAATAAAGCTTCTATAAATAATAATGTACACAGTTTTGTATGGATATAAGTTTTCATTGTTCCGAGATAAATGCCTAGGAGTGAAATTGCTGAGTTGTATGGTGTGTGTTTAGTTCTTTAAGAAACTGACAAACTATTTTTCAGAGTGGTTTTACCATTCTACATTCCCATAAGCAATGTATGACAAATCCAGTTTCTCTGCATTCTTGCCAACCTTTAGCAGGTGTTAAACTGGTAATTTGTTATTTTATCTCTTATAATAGATGTGTAGTGATATCTCATCATGGTCTTTATTTATATTTCCTAAATGACTAGTGATATTGAACATCTTTTCATGTGCTTATTTCCCATTTGTATATCCTCTTTGGTAAAATGTCCCTTCATGTTTTTTGCCCATTTTCTAATTGGATTGATTGTTGTTTTAAAAAGGAGTTTTGAGAGGTCTCTGTCAGATATGTTATCTGCAAATATATTCTCCCAGTCTATAACTCTTTTAAAATTTTCTCAGCAGAGTCTATTGCAGACTGAAAGTTTTTCATTTTGATGAAATCCAGTTAGTCAAGTTTGTCTTTTATGGACTGTGTGTTTGGTGTTATGCCTATTATCTCTCTATCAAGCACCAAGTCCCCCAAATATTCTCACATTTTTTCCCCAAAAGTTTTAAAGTTTTATGTTTTATTTTAAATCTATAAAGCATTTTCAGTTAATTTTTAAATAAAATATGAGATATAAGCTGCGGTTTACTTCTTTTGCCTATAGATATCCAATTCTTGTTCAGTCACTCATTCATATCTGACTCTTTGTGACCCCATGGATGGCAATTCACCAGTCTTCCCTGTCCTTCACTGTCTCTGGGAGTTTGCTCAAACTCATGTCCATTGAGTTGATGATGCCAACCAATCATCTCATCCTCTGTCACTTCCTTCACCTCATGTCCTCAATCTTTCCCAACATCAGGGTCTTTTCCAGTGAGTTGGCTCTTCACATCAGGTGGCCAAAGTATTGGAGCTTCAGCTTCAGCATCTGTCCTTCCAATGAATATTCAATGATTTCCTTTAGGATAGGTTGGTTTGATCTTCTTGCTGTTCACAGGGCTCTCAAAAGTCTTCTCCCGCACCACAGTTCGAAAGCATCAGTTCTTTGGCATTTAGTCTTCTTTGTGGTCCAGCTCTCACATCCATACATGACTGCTAGAAAAACCATAGCTTTGACAAGACAAATCTTTGGTGGCAAAGTTACATCTCTGCTTTTTAATATGCCATCTAGGTTTATCATAGTTTTTCTTCAAGAAGCAAGCATCTTAATTTGTATAAAATGAGTATCCAATTACTCTCCCACAATCATGAGAAAAAAGTAAGACTTTTCTTCCTCTACTGAATTGCTTTTGCATTGTTGTAAAAAGTTATTTAGATGTAGTTGTATGTGGTGCTTTCTGTATTCTCTGTACTGTTTCATTGACATATATCTATCCCTCTTCCAATTAATGTACGCTCTTTATTACACTCTGTAGCTATACAATAAGTCTTGAAATCATAAGAATGATTTCTTCCACTTTATTCCTGTTTTTTAGAATCATTCTAGTTATTCTAACTCATTTGATTTTCCACATAAATTTTAGAACAGTCATGTCTATAGCTACAAAAAATCTTTCCTGGATTGTGAGAGGAATTATGTTAAATTATGTTAAACTTGTACATCATTTTCAAGAGAGTTGACATCTTTGCTATGTTGCATTTTATGATCAGTGAATACATAATCTCTCTCCATTTATTTAAGGCTTTTTTTTTTTCATCAGAATTTTGTAGTTTTGCTGTTTCCAGCAGGCACATGTTCACATGTTTGAGTAGATTTTTATCTAAGTGCTTCTTTACTTAAAAAACAAACAAACAAACACACACTGTATTTTAATTTTGGTGTCCATTTTTTTATTGCTAGTATATAGAAATACAATTGATTTTTCTATTTGGATCTTGTATTCTGTGACTTTGCCAAACATACTTAATAGTTCTAGGAGGATTTTTGTTTGCTTTTAGCTCCTTAAGATTTTCTATGTAAACCATCATATAATCTTCAAATGGGAAGTACAATCCTTCCACAGAGTTGGAGGGAGGAAATGTATATTTCTAAAGAAAAATACAATCCACTGAGTAAGAAATTGTATCAACACACAATTGGACAAAATTGCAGAAATGGATTGTAAAATATGCCAATATTTTTGGGTAGTGTGAGTATTTCACCTAAAGATTATACTGCAGTATTTGTGAAATAACTTCCTACCATTTATGTTTATCATTATAATGTAACATTACCATGGCTTAGTGCAGGGCTTTCCCATCAATTAAGTAGTTCAGTTGTGAGAGAGAATAACTGAAAATCTAGAAGTCCTGACCCAGTGAATACTTTACTCGACAAATATACTTTCCAGTTCCTTTTCGAATACACCCAGGTCTAAAGGGATAGCTTTCTTATATTTCATGGGCTGTAAGCATTTTATTGGAGAAGGAAATGGCAACCCACTCCAGTACTCCTGCCTGGAGAATCCCATGGACAGAGGAATCTGGAAGGTTACAGTCCATGGGGTTGCAAAGAGTCAGACACGACTGAGCGACTTCACTTCACTTAAGCATTTTATACTGTTCCTCAGGAAGACTCCATTATTAAGAGCTGCTAAGATCTCCTTCTGCTTAAAACACAATATCAAATCTCAGCTACTGGTTAAGGTTGGAGGTAACTGACTTCTTGGTGTTTCCTCACTCTACACAGGTGAAAGTGGTCAAAGTTTAAGCCAAATTTTCCTTGAGATAAAAAGCCAGGATCCTCTAACACAAGAAAGCATTTAAATCTCCCACCTGGACAGGGACTTGAACCCTGGACCCTCAGATTAAAAGTCTGATGCTCTACCGACTGAGCTACCCAGGCTCCAAGAACACATGGCTTACTTTGTTTCCCTTGTACACTTCAATGACTTTGGGGGCATTTTTAGTCTCCTAGGGTAAGGAATGGAGAAGGCAATGGCACCCCACTTCAGTACTCTTGCCTGGAAAATCCCATGGGTGGAGGAGCCTGGTGGGCTGCAGTCCATGGGGTCGCTAGGAGTCAGACACGACTGCGCGACTTCACTTTCACTTTCATGCCTTGGAGAAGGAAATGGCAACCCACTCCAGTGTTCTTGCCTGGAGAATCCCAGGGATAACGGAACCTGGTGGGCTGCCGTCTGTGGGGTCGCACAAAGTCGGACACGACTGAAGCGACTTAGCAGCAGCAGCAGCAGCAAGGTAAGGAAAAGTAAGAAACCCATTCCAATATTCTTGGAGGCAACCCATTCCAATATTCTAAAAAACCTGGAGGGCTACAGTACACTGGTGTCGCAAAGAGTTGGGCATGACCGAACTCACGCACACACACAAACACACACACACAAGATAATTTTGACAAATTTGACATTCCCTCTCACATTTTTTCCAGTGGACATTTAACATTTTTCTTCATAAATTTCTATTTTTGCTGAAGGATATAAATTCCTTGTATCAAAGGAATTTTAAAACTATAATAACTTAACACCTACCAACATCTATTGGCACTAGTGGTAAAGAACACGCCTGCCTATGCAGGATATGTAAAGAGACATGGGTTTGATCCCTGGGTAGAGAAGATCTCCTGGAGAAGGGCCTGGCAACTGACTCCAGTATTCTTGTTTGGAAAATCCCAAGGACAGAGGAGCCTGGCAGGCTACAGTCCATAGGATCACAAAGAGTCGGACAGAACTTAAGTGACAGCACATGTACGACATCTATTGAGAGAGAAAAGAAATCTCCTATTTCCTTCAATTTATTTTTTCTATTCCGTGTCTTTCCCAGAACTTTATCCCAATACAACAACATTTTGCATTTAGTCTTTTCTTGATCTTCCTACCATGCTTCTCTGTACCAAATACAGGTATAAATATTAAAACTTGATATTATTTCCTTTGACTATTAAAAATACTTCCTGTGGATTGTGCTAATCTGCATCTACTTGCACATAACCAAGGCATGATAAACAGATAATAAATTGAAAAACCCTTTAATGGAGGAGGTAATAGAAGTAAATGTGGAATTTGTCATTCTCCCTCCTCCATGAAGTTGTATACAAAATCATCCTGGAAGTTCTCTTGAGGTCCAGTGATTAAAACTTTGCCTTCCAATGCAGGAGACACAGATTCCAGGAGCTAAGATTCCATATGCCTCACGGCCAAAAAACCAAAACGTAATATGGAAGCAATATTGTAACAAATTCAACAGACTTTAAAAACGGGCCACGTTTAAAAAAAAAAAAAAAGACAACGACAACAGCTTGAAGGATTCCGTTTTTCCAGTTGTTTCCATGATGGGAATCAGAGAGGAGAGCACCCCGGGGCAGTGTGTCACAGTCAAATGTCTTAGTTTATCAGAATTGTCTTAATTTATCAAGCGGAAGGCTGAAAATTTTCCATGGAAGGTGAGAACGTGGGACTTGACTGCCACACTTCTATGGTAGACTGTTTCTCGAGAGATGAATTTTAGAAAAGTAAATACCTTAGGAAAGGTAAAATAAGTAAGATTTAGAAGTAGATTTAGTTCAATTGTTTGAATATAGTTAAACAATGGAGTTGCTAGAAAATTTGCAGCTAAGGTTAGTTCGAATACACTGATCGGTGGCTTATCCAACAAGCTTCAGTGGCTCCACTCTGCTTATAAATGGATGTGCCCTCATTGATATTCAATTTGTTGTTATTGTTCAGTCGCTAAGTCATGTCAGACCCTTGTGACACCATGGACTGCAGCATACCACGCTCCTCTCTGATTCACTATTTCCTGGAGCTTGCTCAAATTCCTGTCAGTCGAGTTGCTGATGCTGTCTCATTCTTTGGCACCCACTTCTTTTGCTTCCAGTCTTGCCCAGCATCAGGGTCTTTTCCAATAAATCAGCTCTTCACATCATGTGGCCAAAGTATTGAAGCTTCAGCTTCAGCAACAGTCTTTCAATTCATATTCAGGGTTGATTTTCTTTAGGACTGACTGATTTAATCTCTTTGAAGTTTAAGGGACTCTCAAGAATCTTCTTTAGTACCACAATTCGAAAGCATCAATTCTTCGGCACTCAGCCTTCTTTATGGTCCACAGCTCTCACATCCACACATGACTACTGTAAAAACCACAGCTTTGATAACAAGTGATAATCCTATATATGTTAGGAAAATAGGCCACTGATTAAAAACAAACAAACAAACATAGCTTTGACTGTGCAGACCTTTGTTGACAAAGTGATATTCAACTGCATTACCACAAATGGTTTTTCAAACAGAGGAATGATTTCTTTTATTTTTTCCCACGTCTTTTTCCTTCCTTCCCCTAGCTCACTCTTCCCTTTTCTTGGACTCTCTTCTGTCCTCTTGAGAATCAGATGGTTCCACCAAGTCTGCTTTTTCCCATTCTGCCAAATATTCAATCTCTGACCTGCTTCTTCATAAGTTTGTCTGGGCTCACAGGAGGAACTGCAGAGGGAACCAAGGAGGGGCCAATGGAGCAAAGCCATAAGGAAACGCTCACTTGAGAAGAACCTATCAAAAATCTCAAGAGATTTTTCTTTGTCTGCAAAGGAGCCAGGTTTTTTGGAATTCCATTTCTGATTGGATAATGTTTGGGTCTGTTTTGACGGGGACCAGGAGTTCCTATGTTTGAAAACAGGATATTTGTTTCTGCAGCTGATCTCAGGGAATGGGGCTTTTGGAAGTCCCTGCACACCAAGGCTCCTGTTATTTGAGGCTGCCTCTTAGCAGTACCTTCCAGAAATTGCAGTGCTAGATGCTAAATAAGAACTTCACACAGAAGTAACTAGAAGCTACAAAAATATTGCCCACTGAATTCAAATGCCAAATTTCTCCAATTTAACTTCCCTCCAATGTCTGTAGTCCCGCCTCTGACAGAAGAGTAACTGTGACAGAGGAGTTGAAGTGGAAGGAGGCAGGGGAATTCTTGTTTCGCGTCCTCTTGCTTTTGGATGAAGAAGTTGCATTTCCTCTGGAATTCCTTCTCCCTTTCCCATTTGCCATTCCCTACTTGTCCGTTGGATCTCAGTTCAGATACTACCTTCTGGAACTTTTTGCTGACTCAAGACTGGTTTAGAAACTCCTGAAATATACCTAGAATTCCCGAGATTATTTCAGTCTCATCAATAGTGTTTATTACATGTTTCATTATAACTGTCTCTTGTACGAGTCTTCCATTAGCATACCCAGGGTTTAGTCTTTAAATATCACATATATGCAAAAGTCTTTCCATCTTGGACTGCTCCTTCAAACTCCAAATTCACATATCCAGCTGCCTTCTTGACAAGTAGGCAAGTGGTCACTAGTTATTCCGGTTTCCAAATCTTCAACTGTCCAGGAATAAAGCCTGACTCCTGAGCTACTGGAGCAAAGGATGAATGAAAATAACACGTGAGGCTCCAAGCAAATGGGAACCTCTTCTAAAGAAGGTACAATTTCCTATAAGGCTTCTGAATAATGTTTTTAAGAATGTATTTATTTGGTTGTTTCACATTTTGAAAAGATAATACACTCATAGAGTTCAGATGAAGTATAAATAGTTTACAGTTAAAAGTTTCCTTCCCATCCCTGTTACTTGCCTACCTGGTTCCTACTTTTTCTCTACCTTTCACAGATTTCTAGTATTTGTTATTTAACTTTCTGGAGTTTCTTTATTCACTTATATGTGAATATATAGATTCATATGTTTGGGGTTTGCTTTTGACGCCCCACAACATATTTTGGGAATCTTTACACATTGATAACGTAAACGCTTCCTTGTTTGTCTTTGCTTAGTTTTACATTTTGTTGCAAAATAAAACATACAGAGAAGTAAGTAGAATCTTATTTCTGCATCCATTGAGATGATTGTATGTGTTTCTTTCAGTTTTTAAATAATATTAATATTCTTTTTTTTGGCTGCACAGCTTGTGGGAGTCTAGTTCCCTGACCAGGGATCAAACCTAGGCCCCCTGCAATGCAAGGATGGTGTCCTAACCACTGGACTGTCAGAGAATTCCTTCCTTAATAGGATTAATTAGTGTGGATTGAATTTATATTCTTCAGCCAACTTTCATTCTTTGGATAAATCCAACCTGGTAGTCCTGTATTATCTTTCACACTTATGTGGCTAGACAGTGGGTCAATATTTTATTGAAGAGTTTTGTATCTATGATCATGAATGAGCCTGGCTTCAATTTTCTTTTTAAATATTGTCCTTGTCAGATTTTTGTATCAAGGCTATACTAGACACAGAAAAAGTTGGAAAGAGTATATTCTTTTTTACACTCTAGAAGAATGGAATAGTTCTTTCTTTACTGTTTGACCAAATCCTCTAGTAAATCCATCAGTGCCTAGAGCATTTGTTTTGAGAAAAGTTTAAATTATTGATTTAAGTATATTCCAATAAACCTGACTTCAAAAAATGTCCTCTGGCAAGTTACATTTCCAGTCGATTTTGGATTCAGGGCCACTAGTATTATCATCATCATTTGATAGAAAGGATATCTTGTACTCCTTCTGAGCCTACCATTTTTTTTTTACTGATTCAATAATTTATGCTTTATATCATCAAGTTCACAGCATAATAGTTCACATGTTAGTGTATAATCTGTATAATATACTGTAATAGCATACTACAATAACTATTATAGTATATTGTTGTATGTTATATACTATACTATATATTATTGTATAAGTTATTATAACATGTAATTAATATTATATATAATAATGCTATATAATAACAATAGTAAATTTCCCATAAAGTGTCTGCCACCTTTTATATATCATCTCATTTAATCCCTAAAGTAACTCTTGACAGGTAACCTGTCATTATTTCAGATGGAGGAACTAACCGTAAGAGGTTATTTACTGACCAAAGTTTATATGACTTATCTGTTGAGAATTTGGTGCCCTTAATTTTCCATATCAGTTCCCTCAAATGAGCATCCAATTTCTCAAGGGTATGCGTAGACTATTTATATATTTTTGGCTTTCCTATTTCTTATTAAATTCATTCCTAAATATTTTATATTTCTATTGCTATTGTGAATAAAGTCTCTTATTCTTTACACTTTCAAATTACTGTTAGCACAGTGTATATGTGTTTTTAGTACTATTAACTTTATTTTGTAACTGCTCACAAAATGTCATGCATCTGTTCTGGTGAGAAAGTTTATGACTTTTATAAAAGGATACATAAATTCAGAAAAGCTTATACATTGCTGCCTGAAGTCCAGGTTTTCTCAAAGCTTGTAGCAAGTCCATTGTCATTTATCCTTACATGTGAACAGACTGCTTAGACACTGAAACAAACACCAGACTTTGTAACTTTGGACCCTTCAAAACCATATACTGGAGAAGTTCCATAACTGAATTTTTTTTCTTTCCCTAGGTAGTGAATTCAAAATCATAGGCTTTTGAGATAAATCTTCATATTTTCAGGCCACTGTTTGTATAACCACAGGAAGAAGTCAGACAACAGGCCAACCAACTTTTCTAGATGTTATGAATCTCAAAATTTATTCTCATTCATATGAGAATATGAATATGCACACCTTTACATATTTAGGTGTGCAAATAACATGCACTTCCTAATTTCATCTTTTCTTGATAATTTTCCCAAGACATGTTTCTACTTCCTTTTTATCTAGGACATGATGGCAACAATATTCAATATAGTAGAAAATGTTGAGAAAGTTACATTGCAAGATTAAGTTTGGGTGAATTCTAAGAAAGCAAGCTTTATATACCAACAGTTTGATTTGTTCTTTGTTGGGATTTTATCCAACAATATATTCTTAAGTTAAAGATCCCAATCTTCCTACTGCAATAATTCATGGAACCTATACTATTTTATCTCAATATTCTTCAATATTCACAATGTTGAATTTTTTTTAATTTTTATTTTTACTTTATTTTACTTTACAATACTGTATTGGTTTTGCCATACATTGACATGAATCCACCACGGGTGTACATGCGTTCCCAAACATGAACCCCCCTTCCACCTCCTTCCCCATAACATCTCTCTGGGTCATCCCCGTGCACCAGCCCCAAGCATGCTGTATCCTGCATCGGACATAGACTGGCGATTCGATTCTTACATGATAGTATACATGTTTCAATGCCATTCTCCCAAATCATCCCACCCTCTCCCTCTCCCTCTGAGTCCAAAAGTCCTTTATACACATCTGTGTCTTTTTTGCTATCTTGCATACAGGGTCATCATTGCCATCTTTCTAAATTCCATATATATGTGTTAGTATACTGTATTGGTGTTTTTCTTTCTGGCTTACTTCAGTCTGTATAATCGGCTCCAGTTTCATCCATCTCATCAGAACTGATTCAAATGAATTCTTTTTTATGGCTGAGTAATACTCCATTGTGTATATGTACCACAGCTTTCTTATCCGTTCATCTGCTGATGGACATCTAGGTTGTTTCCATGTCCTGGCTATTATAAACAGTGCTGCAATGAACATTGGGGTACATGTGTCTCTTTCAATTCTGGTTTCCTCGGTGTGTATGCTCAGCAGTAGGATTGCTGGGTCATAAGGTAGTTCTATTTGCAATTTTTTAAGGAATCTCCACACTGTTCTCCATAGTGGCTGTACTAGTTTGCATTCCCACCAACAGTGTAGGAGGGTTCTCTTTTCTCCACACCCTCTCCAGCATTTATTGCTTGTAGACTTTTGGATCGCAGACATTCTGACTGGTGTGAAGTTGTACCTCATTGTGGTTTTGATTTGCATTTCTCTAATAATGAGTGATGTTGAGCATCTTTTCATGTGTTTGTTAGCCATCCGTATATCTTCTTTGGAGAAATGTCCATTTAGTTCTTTGGCCCATTTTTTGATTGGGTCGTTTATTTTTCTAAAATTGAGCTGCATAAGTTGCTTGTATATTTTTGAGATTAGTTGTTTGTCAGTTGCTTCATTTGCTATTATTTTCTCCCATTCAGAAGCCTGTCTTTTCATCTTGCTTATGTTTTCCTTTGTTGTGCAGAAGCTTTTAATTTTAATTAGATCCCACTTGTTTATTTTTGCTTTTATTTCCAGAATTCTGGGAGGTGGATCATAGAGGATCCTGCTGTGATTTATGTCGGAGAGTGTTTTGCCTATGTTCTCCTCTAGGAGTTTCATAGTTTCTGGTCTTACATTTAGATCTTTAATCCATTTTGAGTTTATTTTTGTGTGCGGTGTTAGAAAGTGATCTAGTTTCATTCTTTTACAAGTGGTTGACCAGTTTTCCCAGCACCACCTTTTAAAGAGATTGTCTTTACTCCATTGTATATTCTTGCCTCCTTTGTCAAAGATAAGGTGTCCATATGTGTGTGGATTTATCTCTGAGCTTTCTATTTTGTTCCATCGATCTATATCACAATGTTTAATTCTGAAGAACCAGTAGAAGGGTAATAAACAGTATATGTGGCATGTGGCCTATATTTTCATTGCATCACACTTGATGTAAATAAGTCACAATTTAAGAACCACATCTACAGAAGCCTGCATTTGTAATAAAAACAATAAATGTGGATATTAAATATCAATTAATCAGCCCTTCTGGTTTTTCAGGTGAGTAAATGAAGGTCTGAAGAGGTCAAGCAAAATAACTTGTTACCCACAAATAACTAATAGACCTAGTTAGTAATAGAATTGAATTAGAAACCAGGACTTGCCAAACCCAGACATGTGCTCTTTCCACTAAACTATATGGTCATTCTAGGAAGTTGATAGTTTTACAGTCCTCCTGGTTCCTTGGGAAAGGTCTCCATGGTAGCCAGTCAAGGCATTCAGAGCTTTTCTGTACATGAAGCTTTTCAGGTTGAACAAAAAAGGATTTTGTCTAACAGATTTCAGATACTCAGTATGTATATTTGCCTTCTCTCCACTATGAATTTTCTGATGTTCTGTAAGATATGTGTTCTTGCTAAACACTTTTCCACATTCATTACACTTATAAGATTTTTCACTGGTATGAATTTTCTGGTGATTTGTGAGGTTTGTATTCTGACTGAGGGCTTTTCCACATACATTTATAGGGTGTCTCTCCAGTGTGAGTTATCTGATGTTGAATATGCCCTGAACAGTCACTAAAAGCTTTCCCACATTCAGGTTTCTCTCCAGTATGAACTCTCATGTGTAAGGGATGAACTTTCATGTGTAAGGGATGAACTCTGGGCAAATGTTTCCCCATATTCATTACATTTATATGGTTTCTCTCTTGTATAACTTTTCTGATGTTGAATAAGGTATGTACTTCTGCTGAAATCTTACCCACATTCCCTTACATTCATAGAGCTTCTCTCCAGTATGAGTTCTTTGATGTCGAATAAGAGCTGAGTAGTTACCACAGCCTTTCCAACATTCACTACACTCATAGGGCTTCTCTCCAGTGTGAGTTCTTTGATGTTGAATAGACAGAACAATCACTAAAGGCATGCCCATATTCATTGCATTTGTATGGTTTCTCTCTAGTATGTATTCCCTGATGTTGAATGAGGCCTGAGAGTAACTGAAAAATTTTCCTCAGTCATTACATTTAAAAGGTTTCTCTACAGTATGGGCAATATGATGTTGAATAAGACCTAAGTGATCACTGAAGGTTTTCCCACATTTGTTACATTCATAGAACTTTTATCTCATATGAATTCTTTGCTGTTGAGTAAGGTATGTACTATGACTGAATATCATGCCGTATTCAGTACACTCAAAATGTCGTTCCCCTCTATGAATTCTCTGATGTTGAATAAGGACTGAGCAGTAACTGCAAACCTTCCCACATTCATTGCATTTATAGGGCTTTTCTTCAGCATGATTCTCTTGTGATTTGTTAAATGGGAACTCTGGTTAAATCTCTTTCCACATTCATCACATTTATAAGGTTGTTCTCCAGTATGATGTGTATGATGTTTAATGAAAATATGAATGAATTAAATCTCTCTGAAGGTTTTCCCACTACATTTATGTTTTCTTTAAATCACATTTACTTTGTATAATTAAATCTGAGTTTTATTTGAACATATTTCCATGCGTACCACATTCATGGCAATGCTCTTCAATAGTATCACTCTGCTCTGAAACAAGTATTGATGTTTCATTGAAATTTTCCCCAAGTTCATTACATTCTGTATCACTTTCTTTGGCAGAAATTTTCATGAAGGTGGCTAATATTTTCCCAGATATTTCCCTTTGTTTAGGTGCTAGTTCTTAAATTGGCCTCCAGGTGTCTCCCAATATAATCTTTTTCTTTGCAATTTCTTCCATTTTTATTCCTTCAGAGGAATTTTCTTTTTGAAAATGTCCTGCTGCTCTAGTGTTGATTTCTTGACTCTAGGTCTAGGCTTCCCATCTATTAGACATAAAAATACAAATTCACTATGAATCCAGTGCTAGGAGGGAAAAAAGCTACTATATTGGAAACAAGATAATGAAACTGAAAATACTCAGAGTATTTCATATGGGGAACATAAATATGGTATATTAATCTAAGGAAGGAAGAGATGGAAAGGCTACTTGTGTGAAAAGGCATCATTCAAGAATAATGTAATCAAAGATAATGAAGTAATCAGCCTGTTAGATGGGATGATTAGAGAAAAGACTAAACTATAGAACTTAGAGGAGAAACATATGCAAATGAGCACAGATTAAGAAAAGAAAAACTCTTATCAAAGAGAGATGATTTTTTAGGAAATCTTCTGTGAGAAAACTATTTAAGCAACATTTACACTATTGTCTCAAAGGCTACTAGGAGGTATTTAATGTATTTCAAATAAACTTTCCCATTGGATATGGAATTTTGAATTACACAAAGCAAGAGTTTTACCTCATCTCTCTTTATGAATGACTGCTAATGTTATTGCTTTACCTTTGATGTAACAAGAGCAGAAATTAGGTCTAAAAGGAAGAAGATTAAAAAAGGGGGAAGTTTATTCCTTTGACTTGGAAAATAATTCTTAGGGTTTTCCAGTGACAAACCTGCATTGTTGTTGCTTTTAATTCTCAGTCAAGGATAGAAAAGCAAGAAACATTAATCTCAGAGAACAAAAGAAGGATATATATCAGCATATCTTGTAGTCCTTCACTATAGGTTCATACTTAGGAATGAGTACTAATATGTTGATTGAAAGCTAAGTGGTTTTGTGTAAAGACATGATGAATATTAGGTTTCCCTGCAGGATTACTGGGCAGGGACCTGGCTGTTTTATTATGAAGTGAAAGTTGCTCAGTTGTGTCGAACTCTTTGCGAACCCCTGGACCCTGTAGTCCATGGAATTCTTCAGGTCAGAATACTGGACTGAGTAGCTGTTCCCTTAGAGGATCCCCCAAATGTTGGCACCTATAGTCTTTTATTTTGGACTGATCAGTTTCCCCATAATGAAATACTTCAAACTTCTACTTGGAAAAGGTGTTATCAACCAAACTTGAGTCTACCAGCCTGTGCTCAGTAAAGCCAAGTTACTGACATCGGGCTATAGTGAAGGAAAAGTGCAGCATTTCTTGAAGGGTGTCAAGCAAGGAATCCAGGTAGCTAGTGCTCCAAAGGTCTGGATTTCCAGATGACTTGGCTTTCAGGGAAGCTTTTTAAAGACAAGGAGAGGGAGGAGAGTTGTGGGGTGTGTGATCAGCTTGGACACTCTTCTGATTGGTTGGTGGCGAGTAATTGGGAGTTTAACATCATCAACCTTCTGGTTCCAAATGGTCTGGGGTCTATGTGCTTGTGGGCAGCATACAGTTAACTTCTTCCACCTGGGGAATTTCAGTTTCTACAAAACAGCTCAAAGGACACATCTCAGAATATCTACAGCACTTGAGGAGGAACTAAAGATCCTTGACTCTATTTTAATGGCTAAACTATTATTATTTTGTCCTGCTTGACTGTTTTCCTTTCTTTCTACTTATTCATTTTGATGAAATTTACTCTCTAGAACTTGGAGAAGCTAGGAAAATAAAGATTTTCTACAAACAAGAGTCAGGCAAAAGATATGAAATGGGAAGGGTCTGTTTGGGGAAGACCCCATAGGATCCTGTTAGGTTATAAGGGGGTGGGATGTAGAAGTCTGATGGCCCATGTTCTGAATCAAGTGAAAGGAAGAATTTGTGGAGTGAGGGTCTCCCTATTCAGTATGTAGATTTTCACTTAAGTGTCTATTTTTGATGTGACACCTAGATCCAGGAATATAAAAATCAAGCATTAAACATGAGAAATTAATGATTTTATTAACTATATTCCTAATATTCAACATAAATTCTTCATTGTAACTAGTTTATTGTTGCTCCTTCTGTCCAAAAAGCCCTTCTTTCTTTGTTTTACCTTATTCTTGACCATACTTTAGAGTTTCACTCAAATTACACAAGTCTCATGACATTCCTAACTCCCTAGTTTTCCTAATCTCCCACAGTACTTACTGTACTGTTTTAACTTCTAATTTTAGCACTGAAAAGCAGTGCCTTATATTTATCTATTAAAAAATTCTATTGGAGTATAGTTGCTTTACAAAGTTGTGCTATTTTCTACTGTACATAAAAATGAACCAGCTATACATATACATATACATGTACATGTACATATACATATATCCCCTCTTTTTTGGAGACACTGTCATGCAGAGTGAAGTAAATCAGAAAGAGAAAAATAAATATCACATATTAACACATATAAATGGAATTTAGAAAAATGAATTAGATGACAGATAAGCCTAGTATTTGTCTATTATCTCATTTTTGCATATGCTGTCTTGAGTTATTGTTTCATGTTTTGGAAGAAAGGAAACTCATTACTTTTTTGGTTTTATAGCTAATATTCACTGAGTTTATGCCAAGCTGATTCACAATATAACACAGTTAATTCTCCTAAAGAGCCTATGAAGTGAATGATAGGATCTCTACTTTAAGGGAGATTCAGAGTACTGAGTCATTTGCTTAAAGTCACACATTAAGCCAGAACTCCCGAGTCCAAGCTCTTTATCTCTACTGCCCTAGGAAGAAGTATGACGTAATATAAAAGATAAAGGCTAAAGTTTTGACCAACCTAGACAGCATATTAAAAAGCAGAGACATTACTTTGCCAACAGAGGTCCGTCTAGTCAAGGCTATGGTTTTTCCAGTGGTCATGTATGGATGTGAGAGTTGGACTATAAAGAAAGCTGAGCGCCAAAGAATTGATGCTTTTGAACTGTGGGGTTGTAGAAGACTCTTGAGAGTCCCTTGGACTGCAAGGAGATCCAACCAGTCCATTCTAAAGGAGATCAGTCCCGGATGTTCATTGGAAGGACTGATGTTGAAGCTGAAACTCCAATACTTTGGCCACCTGATGTGAAGAGCTGACTCATTAGAAAAGACTCTGATGCTGGGAAAGATTGAGGGCAGGAGAGGAAGGGGGCGACAGAGGATGAGATGGCTGGATGGCATCACCGACTCAATGGACATGGGTTTGTGTGGACTCCGGGAGTTGGTGATGGACAGGGAGGCCTGGCGTGCTGCAGTTCATGGGGTCGCAAAGAGTTGGATACAACCGAGCAACTGAACTGTACTGAAAGACTTAGTTTTAATCCCAGGTTTCTACAGACTACTTGTGTGATATCAGGTAAGCCCTTCTCTTCTGTCCCCTTTCTAATCCTTAATTCCACTGATACTGTGACCTTTCAAATACAAAAAATTCTGAACACTTAAATTTCTCCCATACTTTTGAGATAAAAGCCCTTAATGATTTGACCCACCTACAAATCCAGCATCATTATTTGTCACTTTCATATGCCTTATATTCTAACCATACTGTTTTTACTTCCTAGAGTTCATCACATTTTTCATGTTTCCCTCCTCATGCTGATCTTTAATTTAGAACTTCTCTCCCACTGCCTACTGTTTGCTAAACTAATTGCTAATCCTGTTCATTCTTCAGGATTCAATTCCAACATTACCGTTCTCTGCTCCTTATCTGTATTCTCATATCCTTTATAATAATAAAATAATTATTCTTAAAAATGATAATAGCTAACATTTAATGAGTGCTTATAATGCTATAGTCCATGGGGTCACAAGAGTTGGACACAACTTAGTGACTGAACCACCACCACCTGGCTCAGAGAGCAAAGAATCTGCCTGCTAATGCAGAAGACCCAGGTTCAATCCTTGGGTTGGAAAGATCTCCTGGGAAAGGGAATGGCAACTCACTCTGGTATTCTTCCCTGGGGAATTCCATGGACAGAGGAGCCTGGTGGGTCCCAGTCCATGGGGTCACAGAGTCTGACACAACTGAGCAACTAACACTTTATCAAGCTTAAAACTGTTGTAGGAATGGGGACCGGTTCTAAGGCCCAAGAGTGGGCTCTTGTCTAACACTCAGAAATGAATTGTCCAAGGAGACACATGTGCTGACTGACAAAGCAAGAGACTTCCTTGGGAAAGGGCACCTGGGAAGGGAACGCAGGAAAACTGCTCTGTCATGTGGCTCACAGCTTCAGGTTTTATGGTGATGGAATTAGTCTCTGAGTTGTCTTTGGGCAATCATTCTGACTCAGAGTTCTTCCTGGTGGCACACGCATTGCTCACCCAAGATGGATGCCAGCGAGAAGGATTCTGGGAGATGATCAGACATGTGGTGTCACTTTTTGACTTTTCCCAAACTCTTCAGGTTGGTGGTGACTTATTAGTCCTGTATTTCTTAGTAGTACTTTCTGTTGTAAAATAACTCATGCAAATGATTATTATGGTGCCTGGTAAGGATAGGCAGTTTCAGTCACTGTGCTTCCCCCAAAGGATCTACATACGGATATGGAAAGATTCCCTGAGATATAGTGAAAAAAGCAAGAGGCTAACCAGTGTATATAATTTTATTTTTTAAAGGAGAGATATGAATCTGTATTTGTTATAAACTCTGGTCAGATAAGTATAAGGGTTATGTAAAGAGAGTGGGGAGCAGGAACTGGGCAGATGTAGAAAAAAATCTAAGATAAGTCTTTCACTGCATATCTTTTTTACTTATTTTTGAATCATATGAATGCATCAGATATTCAAAAAAGTAAACTTGAACAATTATAATCCTAAAAAATAATTTTGTCTTACTTTCTTTGATCATAATGTCTTTTATTGCACGGGTGGCTTTTGGAATCTTAGGTCCCCAACCAGGGATTGAACCTGGGTCAACACAATGGAGCAGAGATAGCACTCTCAACAAATAGCCACAAGCAAAAAAACAAGACCAAAAAACCTAACCTAGACAGACCTTATATCCTTCACAAAAACTCAGAATGGATCATAGACACAACTGTAAAATACAAAACTATAAAGCTGTCACAAAGTAACATTGGAGGAAACCTAGATAACATTGGATATGATGATATCTTTTTAGATTCAAAGTGATCCATGAAAGAAATAATTGATAAGCTGGACTTCATTAAAATTTAAAACTTCTGCTCTGCAAAGGATAATTATCAAGAGAAGTAGAAGACAAGTCATAGACTGGAAGAAAATAACTGCAAAAGGTACATCTAACAAAAGATTGTTCTCCAAAATATACAAAGAACTGACAACTCAGCAATAAGCAAACAACTCAGAACTTGCCTAGTGGTCCAATGGCTAAGACTTCGCGCTTCCAGTATCAGGGAACTAGATCCCACATACTGCAACTAAGTTCTCATGTCATAACTAAGAGATCCTGCATACCTAATGAAGATCGAACCTCACAAGTACCCCAAGTAAATAATAAATAGAATTTCTATCCTTTTGTTGTCTGAAAATTGGTTCACAGAGCTTTTCAAGTCCATATCCTTCTACTTCTTTGTATAGTTATTCTGTTAATTTTTGAGAGTTTGATATTAAAACGCCAACTAAAAATCTTAATTACAAAAATAATTGTAATATCTAGTGGAACCGTTAAAAAAGAAAAAGCATGAATCCCCAAAAACACTCTGGCAGAAACCAGTTATCTTGAGCGCGTCTCAAACGATCTTTTGAACGGGGAGCAACACAAATTTCACAATGGGGAAACATAGGATAATGGAAAAGACAGACAAGTGCTTGATGTACCCTGCCCCCCGCCCCCGCCTGGAATCATCCCCTACATTGGTGACAGGACTCGAAACTTCACTTGGAGGCCAGGCGGTTACCAGGATACCTAGAGACCTATCCAGACACTCTCACGACTCAGCCACAGTTTTAACTCCAAAGGGCTGAAATGGCTTCTCAACCCCTAGGGTATCTGAAAAAACAGTACATCACTCCATAAGTTTTGTGTTTTGCTTTCATTCTTCTACAGTTATTTTCTAACCTCCTTTGTGATTTCTTTAATGATCCATTGGTTGTTTAAGACTATGTTAATTTCCATTTTTGTTCTTGTTGTTCAGTTGCTAAGTCATGTCCAACTCCTTGCAACCCCCTGGACTGCAGTATGCCAGGCTTCTCCGTCCTCCACTGTTTCCCAGAATTTACCCAAATTCATGTCCATTGAGTTGGTGATGCCATCCAACCAGCTGATCCTCTACTGCCTTTTTCTCATTTTGCCTTCATTCTTTCCCAGCCTCAGGGTCTATTCCAGTGAGTCTGCTCTTTGCATCAGGTGGCCAAAGCATCGGAGCTTCAGCTTCAGCATCAGTTCTTACAATGAATATTTAGGGTTTATTTCCTTTAGGATTGACTGGCTTGATCTCCTTGCTTGTCCACAGGGCTCACAAGAGTCTTCTCCAGCACCATAATTGAAAAGCATCAATTCTTCAGCAGGCAGCCTTCGGTATGATCCAACTGTAACATCCATACATGACTACTGGAAAAACCATAGTTTTTACTATACAGATTTTTGTTGGCAGAGTGATGTCTCTGCTTGTTAATATGCTGTCTAGGTTTGCCATAGCTTTCTTTCCAAGGAGCAATTTCATGGCTGTGGCCACCATCCACGGTGATTTTTCAGCCCATGAAAATAAAGTTTGCCACTGCTTCCACTTTTCCTCATTCTATTTACTTTCCATATAGTTGTGAATTTTTCAGCTTTCCTTCTGCTTTTGATTTTAGTTTTATTATATTTTGATCAGAAAAGATATTGTGTATGATATTAATCTTTTAAAAATTATTAACATTTTAATTGTGGTCTAACATATGCTCCATCCTAGAGAATGTTGCATGTTAACTTCAGAAAAAACGTGTATTCTGCTGTTGTTGAATGAAATGTTCTATACATATTTTGTCAGGTCTAATTGGTTCATATTGCTCAAATACTCCATTTTTAAAAGACTAATCTGATTCTTTTATTCATTAAAGAATTTGATTTGCAATAGCATCAAAAATAATAAAATACCTAAGAATCAATCTAGCCAAGGAAGCAAAAGATTTATACATCTAATACTACAAAACATTGCTGAAGAAAATGAAAGATCTAAGTAAATGAAAAGACATACCAGGTTCATGGATTAGAAGACAATGTTAAAAAGCAGAGACATTACTTTGCCAACAAAGGTCCATCTAGTCAAGGCTATGATTTTTCCAGTAGTCATGTATGGATGTGAGAGTTGGACTATAAAGAAATCTGAGCACTGAAGAATTGATGCTTTTGAACTGTGGTGCTGGAGAAGACTCTTGAGAGTCCCTTGGACTGCAAGGAGATCCAACCAGTCCATTCTAAAGGAGATCAGTCCTGAATATTCATTGGAAGGACTGAAGCTTAAGCTGAAACTCCAATGCTCTGGCCACCTGATGCGAGGAACTGACTCATTGGAAAAGACCCTGATGCTGGGAGAGATCAAAGGAAAGAGGAGAAGGGGACGACAGAGGATGAGATGGTTGGATGGTATCACCGACTCAATGGACATGAGTTTGAGTCAACTCTGGGAGTTGGTGATGGACAGGGGGGCCTGGAGTACTGCAGTCCACGGGGTCACAGAGTCGGACATGACTGAGCGACAGAACTGAACTGATTGTTCAGTTGGCAACACTATTCAAAGCAAGTTCAATGTAGTCCCTGTCAAAATACCAAAAATGTTTTTCTACAGAAATAGAGTGTTCAGTTCAGTTCAGTTCAGTAACTCAGTCATATCTGACTCTTTGCGACCCCATGAATTGCAGCACGCCAGGCCTCCCTGTCCATCACCAACTCCGGGAGTGCACTCACATTCATGTCCATCGAGTCATAATGCCATCCAGCCATCTCATCCTCTGTCATCTCCTTCTCCTCCTGCCCCCATTCCCTCCCAGCATCAGAGTCTTTTCCAATGAGTCAACTCTTTGCATGAGGTGGCCAAAGTATTGGAGTTTCAGCTTTAGCATCAGTCCTTCCAATGAACACCCAGGACTGATCTCCTTTAGGATGGACTGGTTGGATCTCCTTGCAGTCCAAGGGACTCTCAAGAGTCTTCTCCAACACCACAGTTCAAAGGCATCAATTCTTCGGCACTCAGCTTTCTTCACAGTCCAACTCTCACATCCATACATGACCACTGGGAAAACCATAGCCTTGACTAGACGGACCTTTGTTGGCAAAATAATGTCTCTGCTTTTGAATATGCTATCTAGGTTGGTCATAACTTTCCTTCCAAGGAGTAAGCGTCTTTTAATTTCATGGCTGCAATCACCATCTGCAGTGATTTTGGAGCCCAGAAAAATAAAGTCAGCCACTGTTTCTACTGTTTACACATCTACTGAACCAGATGCCATGATCTTAGTTTTCTGAATGTTGGTTTAAGCCAACTTTTTCACTCTCCTCTTTCACTTTCACCAAGAGGCTCTTCAGTTCTTCTTCACTTTCTTCCATAAGGGTGGTGTCATCTGTATATCTGAGGTTATTGATATTTCTCCCGGCAGTCTTGATTCCAACCTGTGCTTCCTCCAGCCCAGCATTTCTCATGATGTACTCAGCATATAAGTTAAATAAGCAGGGTGACAATATATAGCCTTGACACACTCCTTTCTGGATTTGGAACCAGTCTGTTGTTCCATGTCCAGTTCTAACTGTTGCTTCCTGGCCTGCATACAGGTTTCTCAAAAGGCAGGTCAAGTGGTCAGGTATTCCCATCTCTCTCAGAATTTTCCAGTTTATTGTGATCCACACAGTCAAAGGCTTTGGGATAGTCAATAAAGCAGAAATAGATGTTTTTCTGGAACTCTCTTGCTTTTTCCATGATCCAGCAGATGTTGGCAATTTGATCTCTGGCTCCTCTGCCTTTTCTAAAACCAGCTTGAACATCTGGAATTTCATGGTTCAGGTATTGCTGAAGCCTGGCTTGGAGAATTTTGAGCATTACTTTACTAGCATGTGAGATGAGTGCAATTGTGCGGTAGTTTGAGCATTCTTTGGCATTGCCTTTCTTTAGGATTGGAATAAAAACTGACCTTTTCTAGTCCTGTGGCCACTGCTGAGTTTTCCAAATTTGCTAGCATATTGAGTGCAGCACTTTCACAGCATCACCTCTCAGGATTTGGAGTAGCTCAACTGGAATTCCATCACCTGCACTAGCTTTGTTCGTAGTGATGCTTTCTAAGGCCCACTTGACTTCACATTCCATGATGTCTGGCTCTAGGTGAGTGATCACACCATCGTGATTATCTGGGTCGTGAAGATCTCTTTTGTACCCTTCTTCTGTGTATTATTGCCACCTCTTCTTAATATCTTCTGCTTCTGTTAGGTCCATACCATTTCTGTCCTTTATCGAGTTCATATTTGCATGAAATGTTCCCTTGGTATCTCTAAATTTTCCTGAAGAGATCTCTAGTCTTTCCCATTCTGTTGTTTTCCTCTATTTCTTTGCATTGTTTGCTAAGGAAGGCTTTCTTTATCTCTCCTTGCCATTTTTTGGAATTCTGCATTCAAATGGGTATATCTTTCCTTTTCTCCGTTGCTTTTCGCTTCCCTTCTTTTCACAGCTATTTGTAAGGCATCCTCAGACAGCCATTTTGATTTTTTGCATTTCTTTTTCTTGGGGATGGTCTTGATTCCTGTCTCCTGTACAAAGTCATGAACCTTCATCTATAGTTCATCAGGCGCTCTATCAGATCTAGTCCCTTAAATCTAAAATATAAAAAATAATTTAACATGCTTTAAAGTTCTAACTTTATGAGAAAAACTATAAAACTCTTAGGATAAAACACAGGTAAAAAAATACTCATGACCAGAGTGGCTTCCTAATTTTTTTAACCTTTACATCTCTTGGTGGAATTTTGGGGACCTGTCCTGCGTTTAGTTGCATTTAAGCATCCAGAATGTGTGTGTGTTGGGGGGAGGGGGGAGCGGGGTGGGGGGTGCTATTTCTCACAGAGACAGGCCGAGCATCACCTGTATCAGAATTATCTGGGATGACTGCTGAACATGCAGTGTTTCTCAGACTTTCCTCAAGCCAACGAGTAGTGAAGCATGTGAATCTGTATTTTAATCAGTTCTGCAGGTATGTTTTTTAAAAATATAAACCAGGTTATACTTTGTAGAATGTATTAAGACCTTCAGGATCTTTCGAAGACCCGCTTTCCGGGCCTTTAGTGTCAAGTTCTCAATCTCAGTGTCACACCAGGGAATGTGCTCTGGAACAGTCTCCAAGAACTTCTGAGCATAGCTTGGCGGTTCAGGACCTTGCGGCGCAGGCGCGGAGCCACGGCCGTTGGTATGCTTCCTATTCTCCTTAGCGTCTCTGTCCTCTAACAGGTCATCTGCTCCAGGAGAACTAGGGCTGGGCGGTTAATCAGGCAATGACTGGCTCTCCGTACTGAGCAGCACACGAGCCTGAGTGGAAGAGTGTCAGTGACCTCGGGAAACTTGGTGAGACCCGGAGTTCGACTCAAGGGTTTCTCATTAATCCTTCCGGCTTCCTCTAGCTCCGCGCACTCAGGTTCCGTCCAAGCCAGGGTCCGGGCCAGGGTGTGTCCCGGCGCTCGGCCAGAGACGGCCGGTGAGTAGGGCACGCAGGGTCCTGGGTCCTGGACGGGTGGGCCTGGAGATTCTGTGCAGTGGTCGTGCCGAAACAGGTCTCGCGGGGAATACCAGCGAGTGGCCTGGGGGTGGCCTATCCGCAGATCCGGCCGAGAGGTGCCTCCGCTGTTGGGACTCGGCCCGGTATCTCGCCTCCCGGGTCGGCACAGCCTAGTCCTTCGGCTGCATTGACAGATGTTCTCCGGGTTGAGCCCCTGGGAGATGGAAATGATCAGAGTTGCCTTCTGCTCCGTTCTAGCTGGGCGAGGAAGTGCTTCTGTATTGCGGGTGTTTCCCAGATGTTTAGCGGGTGCTAGGCGCTAAGAGTTTTTAGCAGAATTAACTCATTTAATCCTCGCTTTAACCCCATGAGATGTACTATATCATCCTCATTTACAGATAAGAAAATCGAGGCACATAGAGACTAAGTACCTTACTTGAAATTACCGAACTTGAGAGCAGTAGTATTTTTCAATGATTCTGATGATAAGTGTTGATGCTTGAACATAGCGGGTGTTATTTGTTAGAGGTACTGACAAATTCTGTATATCAAATTCTGTGAATCTGTTGTGACTTTGAGCCAATCTTTAAGGACACTGTCGTTTGAAGAGCATCTTGTGATAGGCCTGGAGACTTGACCATCTCTGTTCTAGAGTTGAATGGAGGCTGCTGAGGCTAACTGTGGTGCATTGGCAAAGGCTCCAGGAAGTAGTCAGTCCCGTACCAGAAAGCAAAGCACCAGAAGAGCTATTCAATTTTTTTTTAATGTAGAAATTTTCTTCATGGTTTCTATGTGTCTGTCGTAGGTGTCACATACACAAACAATATATAATAACAGTTACACATGTCATGAGCTTATTTGAAATGCCGAAACGACTGGATTGGGGGAAGGTTGGGGAGGCTCTTGTACTGCACACTATATACACATTAGTTAAATTAGAGATAATCTTATATCAAAGATATAAGACTGGCATATTTTACCAGTCATCAAGTATTAAAATACGACTAGCATATTTTACCAGTCATCAAGTATTAATAAGCATCAAAGTAAACCCTCAAAATTGGCTCTCTCCTTTCAACTCTGTTCTAGTTCTTTCTCTGTTCGGGAGATTCTGCCTATTTTTAGATATTCTACGTTTTTAGAGTTCCAGTGAGTCAGTTTATAACTGTCTTCAAATTTCAGATCTTCCTGGTTTCCCTTTGTCTCCAAAACCCCTGAACATTTTATCAAAAATAACCCTTCTCCAAGGTGGACTGTAACATGTAAAAATATAATAATATCCCACTATATACAAAATCCCCATTGTACCTATGTCACCCTTATTGAGTGTGAATGTTCTCAGATCTTCAGACTTCTATTGGACATGAGGACTTTGCTTTAGAGGATTTAGACGCTTTGCATTTTACCGCCTGAGAGATTCACTATTTATCAACTGTGTAACTGTTAATACTTTAGTTCCATTGCACTGGAGAAGTAATTCTCTACCTTTAAGACCTACCGTCCCTTGTACTATCTTGAAATAAAATTCATAGGTAATATTAACTACCTACAGATATAATATCACTATATTACCTTAATTGTAATAAAAAGGAGAAAAAAAGGAAAGTAATTTTAAATAATATGTATTTCAGCACGTAAATGATTGGATAAAACAGACTATTGTACCTATACATACAATCACTATGAATGCAACAACTTTGAATGCAGGCTGATATGTGAATGTTGTAGTTAGGAATCTAATACCATAAGTGGTTTGATTTTCCTAAAATGGTGAACAATTCCTAGTATCATTCAAAGAGAAAGAAGTATTTCCTTGATTTTGCACTACATAGAAAATTTCTACAAAATACTTTGTATTTACATAAAAAGTAGTGGTGCATTCCAGCCTCACGTAACAATTAAAAAAATTTTTTTTAAGGTCTGGCAGGATAAGGAACATTCTTTGTTTTTGCAGAAATAGCCATCATCATTCAGTTCAATTCAGTTCAGTTGCTCCGTCGTGACCGACTCTTTGGGACCCCATGAACTGCAGCACGCCAGGCCTCCCTGTCCATCACCAAATCCCGGAGTTCACTCAAATTCATGTCCATCAAGTCATAATGCCATCCAGCCATCTCATCCTCTGTCGTCTCCTTCTCCTCCTGCCCCCAGTCCCTCCCAGCATCAGAGTCTTTTCCAATGAGTCAACTCTTTGCATGAGGTGGCCAAAGTATTGGAGTTTCAGCTTTAGCATCAGTCCTTCAAATAAACACCCAGACTGATCTCCTTTAGGATGGACTGGTTGGATCTCCTTGCAGTCCAAGGGACTCTCAAGAGTCTTCTCCAACACCACAGTTCAAAGGCATCAATTCTTCGGCACTCAGCTTTCTTCACAGTCCAACTCTCACATCCATACATGACCACTGGGAAAACCATAGCCTTGACTAGACGGACCTTTGTTGGCAAAATAATGTCTCTGCTTTTGAATATGCTATCTAGGTTGGTCATAACTTTCCTTCCAAGGATTAAGCGTCTTTTGATTTCATGGCTGCAGTCACCATCTGCAGTGATTTTGGAGCCCAGAAGAATAAAGTCTCTCACTGTTTCCACTGTTTCCCCATCTATTTCCCATGAAGTGATGGGACCAGATGCCATGATCTTCGTTTTCTGAATGTTGAGGTTTAAGCCAACTTTTTCACTCTCCTCTTTCACTTTCACCAAGAGGCTCTTCAGTTCTTCTTCACTTTCTTCCATAAGGGTGGTGTCATCTGTATATCTGAGGTTATTTATATTTCTCCCGGCAATCTTGATTCCAACTTGTGTTTCTTCCAGCCCAGCATTTCTCATGATGTACTCAGCATATAAGTTAAATAAGCAGGGTGACAATATACAGCCTTGACACACTCCTTTCTGGATTTGGAACCAGTCTGTTGTTCCATGTCCAGTTCTAACTGTTGCTTCCTGGCCTGCATACAGGCTTCTCAAAAGGCAGGTCAGGTAGTTGGTATTCCCATCTCTTTCAGAATTTTCCACAGTTTATTGTGGTCCACACAGTCAAAGGCTTTGGGATAGTCAATAAAGCAGAAATAGATGTTTTTCTGGAACTCTCTTGCTTTTTCCATGATCCAGCAGATGTTGGCAATTTGATCTCTGGCTCCTCTGCCTTTTCTAAAACCAGCTTGAACATCTGGAATTTCATGGTTCAGGTATTGCTGAAGCCTGGCTTGGAGAATTTTGAGCATTACTTTACTAGCATGTGAGATGAGTGCAATTGTGCGGTAGTTTGAGCATTCTTTGGCATTGCCTTTCTTTAGGATTGGAATAAAAACTGACCTTTTCTAGTCCTGTGGCCACTGCTGAGTTTTCCAAATTTGCTAGCATATTGAGTGCAGCACTTTCACAGCATCATCTTTCAGGATTTGGAGTAGCTCAACTGGAATTCCATCACCTGCACTAGCTTTGTTCATAATGATGCTTTCTAAGGCCCACTTGACTTCACATTCCATGATGTCTGGCTCTAGGTGAGTAATCACACCATCATGATTATCTGGGTCATGAAGATCTTTTTTGTACAGTTCTTCTGTGTATTATTGCCACCTATTCTTAATATCTTCTGCTTCTGTTAGGTCGATACCATTTCTGTCCTTTATCGAGCCCATCTTTGCATGAAATGTTTCCTTGGTATCTCTAATTTTCTTGAAGCGATCTCTAGTCTTTCCCATTCTGTTGTTTTCCTCTATTTCTTTGCATTGATTGCTGAGGAAGGCTTTCTTTATCTCTCCTTGCTATTCTTTGAAACTCTGCATTCAGATGCTTATATCTTTCCTTTTCTCCTTTGCTTTTCGCTTCCCTTCTTTTCACAGCTATTTGTAAGGCATCCTCAGACAGGCATTTTGCTTTTTTGCATTTCTTTTTCTTGGGGATGGTCTTGATTCCTGTCTCCTGTACAATGTCATGAACCTCCGTGCATAGTTCATCAGGCACGCTGTCTATCAGATCTAGTCCCTTAAATCTATTTCTCACTTCCAATGTATAATCATAAGGGATTTGGTTTAGGTCATACCTGAATGGTCTAGTGGTTTTCCCTACTTTCTTCAATTTCAGTCTGAATTTTGCAATAAGGAGTTCATGATCTGAACCACAGTCAGCTCCCAGTCTTGTTTTTGCTGACTGTATAGAGATTCTCCATATTTGGCTGCAAAGAATATAATCAATCTGATTTCAGTGTTGACCATCTGGTGATGTCCACGTGTAGAGTCTTCTTTTGTGTTGTTGGAAGAGGGTGTTTGCTATGACCAGTGCGTTCTCTTGGCAAGACTCTATTAGCTTTTGCCCTGCTTCATTCCATATTCCAAGGCCAAATTTGCCTGTTACTCCAGGGGTTTCTTGACGTCCTACTTTTGCATTCGAGTCCCCTATAATGAAAAGGACATCTTTTTTGGGTGTTAGTTCTAAAAGGTCTTGTAGGTCTTAATAGAACCATTCAGCTTCAGCTTCTTCAGCATTACTTGAATTACTATGATATTGAATGGTTTGCCTTGGAAATGAACAGAGATCATTCTGATTCTAATAACACCATGAAATCAGCATTCCAACCAAAACAAACAAAAAACCCTCACAAATTCTCAAAACTGCCAACAGAATAATGGCAGAGTAGCTTAAGGATCTGGGCTGCGAGAATGCAGGCCAGCCAACCTAAGCAGTTAGGTAAATTCCTACTAAGAAATATTAGCACCATAAAGTATGCAACTGGATTTTATTCCAAGGTTCTAAATAAATTAGAATTCTGACTTATCAATCAACTCAGTGGTAGGGTCTTGCATTCCCTGTTTTCAGCTGAAAGGAATGTTCTTGGCAAAGCTGGATACAGACAGCAGCATCATCATGTTGCTCTTGAGGTTCTCCATGAATGGCTTCTTGATGAACATCTTCCAAGGTTCACCTCGACATCTGGAAGGTTCCCAGTCTCTGAGAAAGGCAAGACTTGTGAAACCAGATATGCTCCTAACCCAGTGGATCTCAAATAGTGCTGTGAGCAGAACCATTAGGGCAACTATTTTACAGTTTATTGCCTACTGTCATACCCAAGGGCTCTGGATAAATTTACAAGAGAATGGGTTAAGGAAAAAGCTTCAGTGGGGAAACTCAAGAGTTCAGAGAAGTGCTTTCAGAAGAATAGGCACAGATTCCCGTAGCTTCCCCATTTTACTGCTAGAACCAGGATGCTCTGCTAGATATTCAGTGTAGGTCAGTAATCTCGGTGAAGGCCTTGCTGTTCTTCCTTTTTATAAGGAAAATGTAAGAACAACCTTGGGAGTAGGAAGATAAAGAGACTGCTTGGTACAGTCTGAATGTGGGGTGCCCAGCTTTTTAAAGGTGTCATCTGAGAATGCAGTTACCTAATACTTGGAAACAAGATCCTTGACATGTGTTGGACCTTCCAGCAGGAGAAAAAAACCACCTGTCTTATGGGAGACTGAGTTTATGTTTTAGATCCTCTCGCTCTGAGAAGAATGTTTTTAGGAAGGCTGGTCCCAGTGAGCACATTTTTCAGGCAACTTAGAGTGTTTCTTCTAAGGTTCATGTTGGACAGTACAACTTGTCAAGTCATGTGAACTTACTACATATTCCCTAGGTCTGAGGTAATGCCCAGTATCTAGAGTAACAAGTTTCATAAGTGATTCTGATGGGTATGTGTATAGCCTTTCTTTTGGAACCAATTTTAGCCCAGAATTTTCAGATACCCATTTTCTCCAGTGCTTCCTGCCACAGACTTGTGAAATTTCACACTATCTTTTCTATAGATCAAAGCATTAATGTTGAGCTCTCAATAGCCCTGTGTTTCCAGCACCAATAGCCTTGTGTTAAATCACTTCTCATCAGCAGAATCCCAGCATATGAACTGGACATGATCATCCAGTTGGAGGAAGAACAACTATACATACTGGATCTTTAGGGAACTGAAGAGGGGACTGACCAAAAATATCTGTTAGGTGAGTAGTATTATGAAAAGACCACCAATTTGAAATTTAGGAGACGAGTTCTAGTCTAAGCTCTTATAATTTGCTGGGTGACTTAAGTTACTCAGTGTTTCCTGTCCAATGTGCAAGTTGGCCTCAATGAACTCTAAGATCTGTTAAGATGAGATCCTTGGCAAGTGTTGTTAAACCTCTGAAATCTAGGGTCGTAGACTTATTTAGAAGAGTACCTAAACTAGTTGGAAGAAGGGTTGGTGGATTCAGTGGGGATAGCGGTGTAATCATTAGCGTTTCTGAAATTCTATTCTCTTTCATTGCCAAGAAAATGGTTGCATCCAACCTTGACAGAGTCTTCTCACTTTTTGCTTTTAGGAGGGTGGTTATCCTTCTACATTTGAGAGTCTTTACTCTTCTAATCCCTTTCCTTTCTCTCATTTACCATAAGTAACTGGCTAAATAGGTAATAGCTCATTTTACTTTCTAATCCCTTATTCTCTACTCATCAATTGATATGTCTGCTCATTTTCATTTTAGGGGGCTTAACATGTTACCCAGTCCACTACTTGTATTTCTTGATGTCTCTTTGCATCCACTATGAGAACTCTGTTATCTCTTCTGGCTTCATTCACTTCTCTTTCATTGTCTGTTTTAACTTTCTCCCCATATTAAGTTGCTAGTGTGCATGAATTAGTTGTCTTTTATTTCTGGTGGCTTATTTTCCTTGTTCTCCACACTAGAGACAGGTGACATTTGCACTTTAAATGTCTTTCAGATAGGGAAGATTTTAACTGAACCGAAGCATCACCACCAATCAGGCTGTTTTGGAAGAACTAGAGTTTTCTGGGTCAGCAATGGAAAGTCTTCGAGGGAATACTGCCCAGCATCCTATGGATGAAGAAGCCTGCAAAAGTGAGGGCCAATTATCAAGGCAGACAAAATGCCCTGTACAGAAGAAATCTTTTGAGAAAAGGGCAATCAGAAAAGTGTCAGTGTCTCTCAAGGAGATTTTCACTAAGGAGAGAGGCCCTGAATCCAGTAGATTTAATCTAAGCTCAAAATTTAATACACGGCAGAGAATTCCAAAGGGAGCTAGGTCCCCCAAATCTAGGAAAAACTCCAAAGATAATTCAGACTTAATTAAACACCAAAAACTCTTTCTGCAAAGGAAGCCTTGTAAATGCAATGAATGTGGTAAAGCCTTTAGTTATGAATCAGACCTCATTGTCCACAGGAGAATTCATGGCAGAGAAAAACCTTTTGAATGCAATGAATGTGGGAAAACTTTTAGCCGAAGTACACACCTTATTGAACATCAAAGAACTCACACTGGAGAGAAACCTTTCGAATGCCCTGAATGTGGAAAAGCTTTTAGCCGGAGTACACACCTTAGTCTACATCAGAGGATCCATACTGGAGAAAAACCATATGAATGTAGTGAATGTGGAAAAGCCTTTAGCCGAAGCACTAACCTTAGTCAACATCAGCGAACTCATACTCAAGAAAAACCTTACAAGTGTAATGAATGTGGGAAAGCCTTCAGTGACCGTTCAACTATAATTCAGCATCAACGAATACACACTGGAGAGAATCCCTATGAATGCAGTGAATGCGGAAAAGCTTACAGTTGGATCTCATCTCTTATTGAACATCAGAGAACACACACTGGAGAGAACCCCTATGAATGCAATGACTGTGGAAAAGTATTCAGTCGAAGCTCATCCCTTGCTGAACATCAGAGAATCCACACTGGAGAAAAGCCTCATGAGTGTAGAGTGTGTGGCAAGGGCTTTAGTCGGAACTCCTCCCTTATTATTCACCAGAGAATTCATACCGGAGAGAAGCCTTTCAAGTGTAATAGCTGTGAGAAAGCCTTCAGTCAGAGTTCAACTCTTATTAGACATCAGCAACTTCACACTAAAAAGTAATATCTGAGCTTTCATTAATCTTGGCATAAGAGCACATAGCATAAGCTCCTATATAGCTGAAGAGAAATATATACTTGTTTGAATTTTCCTTTCCCACTAGCTATAAGCCAGTTTCAAGCTAGCCTTCCTTCCTTTATGGAAACTAAGTGGTCAGGTGAGTGATCATTTCAACAAGGCGGGGATGAACTTTAAAAACCTTAAGATATTCAATCTAATATTTTGTAGGGCTCCAGTCATAGAATATACCTTACTACCTTACACCTTTTAGTCCTTCACCTTTATCTCTTCCATGGAGCTTTGGTCCCTGAACAACCAGTGAACCCTTTTCTTTCCCAACCACATCAGCCCCTTTACTTGAGGAAATCCTGTATGTGGATGTTTTTAGGCTTGCTGGCTCTAGTAGCACAAGAGAAGCTGGCTTCAGAACAAAAATCTACCCATTAGTTTGGGGATGACAATAATACGGCAAATTCAGCCTCTGGACTTAAAGGACAGTTTTTCTATTCCTTCCTCCCTTACCTTTTTGGCTACACCATATTTCCCTCAAAGTATAACCCATATTTCTACTAATGTGCCTAATTAATCCTAGTATTATTTTATCTTATCCTGACCAAAAATGTCCTAAAAATCTTATATTTAGTTCCTACATTATCTTTTTTTTTTAAAAAAAATGCTGCCCTATATTAAAAACATCTTTTGTTTACAGACTTCATGAAATGTATACCCTCTGGTTCTGACTCTCACCAGTCGTAAAGCTGATCTATCAAGAACAAACACAGCGCCTACCTCTCAGTCCTTTTCCTACTTTACATTTGCAGAATTGGCACTTTTGGCTACTCTTATGCCTTAAAATTTGAGCCTCTGGGATCCATGATTCTGTGCTGATCCACGAATTTTTCTACCTCCCAGCACTTCTCTGATTAACAGTGATTAGCTCTATGACTTTGGGGCAAGAGTTGAACCAGAATAATTTCATTTTATTGGTTTATAGTACTTATGATTATTCAATTAGATTGTAAGCTTCTTAAAGATGAAAATCTTATTTTAGATCCCTACAAAACACCCCACAGTGCTGAGTGGTCACTAAATGCCCCATAATTATTGCTTACCGATTCCTCTCTATCATGGGTAATCAGCCTGCTAGGGTTTATTTGAAATGGCCTAATAGTTGATTTCTTTCTCTGTGTTCCTACTGCTGCTGCTAACTCGTTGGTAATTTGGACCTAGATACCAGAGTGAACACACTGTTGCTGCTCTTATCTCTGTGTCTTTATCTAGCTGTCTTACTAAACTATCACTTAGCTCAAAAAGAATCTAGTTTCCCATTGTCCCCAGGAAAAGGTTCAAACTGCTTAAACTCGAAGACTTTCCACAGTTGGATGTATTTATTTATTTTCCATTACTCCCCAGTACAGCTGGGCAGCCCTACCCTTTGTCTCTGCCACAGGCTTTCTCTTCACACTTGGCTTCCTTTCGGACTATTCCACGGCATTCTTTTACATGTCCTACTTTCTTCCTTGTATTAACATCTCTAGAAATCTTTTATAAAAACCGGGCTCACATCCTGCCTTCACTGTGATACTTTCAATTGCCCACCTTCTTAGAAGTCTTTTACAGTGATGGTTTGCATCGTTCTGCTGTATTGCATTGGAGAAGGCAGTGGCACCCCACTCTAGTACTCTTGCCTGGAAAACCCCATGGATGGAGGAGCCTGGTGGGCTGCAGTCCATGGGGTCACAAAGAGTCAGACACGGCTGAGCGACTTCCCTTTCACTTTTCACTTTCATGCATTGGAGAAGGAAATGGAAACCCACTCCATGTTCTTGCCTGAAGAATCCCAGGAATTGGGGAGCCTGGTGGGCTGCTGTCTATGGGGTTGCACAGAGTCGGACATGACTGAAGCAACTTAGCAGCAGCAGCAGCAGAGTATTACATACTTTCTTATTCTGTTCTCTGGTTCTGTCAAGTGCTTTTAATCCATGAACTTTTTTGAAGTTAGAAATTGTCTTAAATCTCTTGAAGCCCCATCTACCCAACTAATGGATTCTAGTTTTAACTTAAATTGAGAGGGTTTAATTTTTAATGGTGCATTTGCTTTAATCTTTTGAATGGTGAGGTAACCTCATGAATCTTTTGGTCATTTTTGTTTGATCTTTAATTATGTACATTGAGCCTTGGGACTGACTCTCCTTCAGAGCTCCTAGGATGTTGGCCTCTTAGCTTTCCACTTCATGAGACTGTTTTAAGGAGTAGGTGGGTTTATTCATATAAAGTGATGAAAACAGTGCCTGACATAATAAGTGCTCAATAAATGCTAATAGTTATCATTCTGTTTCTTCATATCTGCCTGTAGTCTTTCATTTCAATCCTGAAGGACCTGTAACTCCACAGAAATGGAAAACTAGGATTACAATAAAAAATAAGAAGATATTTCTTCTGACTGCCATCCTGGACAATAGTCATCTACTTTATTTTAACTCTATTGTGTATCAAAAATGACTCAAGGCAGCTTACAAGATATGATAAAACAGAAAACTGAAAACAATGCAAATCAGCATTAGAGAGAGGAGAAGGTGCCTAGAAGATCAAGATCATGACAAATTGTCATATCATGTGGTTATTCAGGTAGAGATGCAAAGTGACCATTTAGGTGAAGTGAGGTGCTCATTTGCTTACACTGTATTTGGATGGGGAGAAAATGTCCATTCTTCAAGGAAAGCCTGATAGATTTAAGATTAATTTCTCCATTGGCCTTCATGTAATTATACAGTGCACTTTTGATAACAAAAACTAAATTATGTGTTCGCCACAACACCTGGCAAACAGTGTATTTCCCAGTGAATAAATATTGAGTTCTTAGTGGAAGTCTCAGAAAGGCAAATATGAAGATTCTTCTTGATATAGGGTGGGGTTAGAATCAGCAGAGGACAGAGTATACTGCATAATCAAGTAATTACTGGGTGCCAGAACAGCTTTTTTCACACATTTGAGTCATTTTACTTAACATATTTTGGGATGAAGAAACTGAAATATGCGAATGTTAAACAGCTTACCCAAAGATCAGGGTTTGACTACTGGACCTCTTGGGCTTTCCAGGTGGCTCAGGGGTAAAGATTCCACCTGCAATGCAAGAGACACAGGTTTCATTCCTGGGCTGGGAAGACCCCCTGGAGAAGGAAATGGCGACCCACTCCAGTATTCTTGTTTGGGGAATCCCATGGACAGAAGGAACCTGGCAGGCTACGGTCCATGGGCTTGCAAAAATTCAGATAACAACTTTAGCGACTAAACAACAAGTGGACTTAAAGGAACAATCCTATGAAATTGGTGACTAGATATGGGGAGGAAGAGGAGGGACCAGTAATTCCTTCATTGCTATTAACTTTCATGTAAGCTATGTAGGGCCTGAAGCAGAGGAACTAACTAAATTAGTTAGTTAGAGGCTAACTCAGCAGTTAGCCATGCATACAAAACATTAAAAAGCTGAAAACCTGATATGATTAATTTGCAACTCTAAAGTCAATGTGGAATCCAAAACTTTTGGAATTTCTGGTGGGGAAGTCGGGTCAAAAGAGTAATCTGGAGTGGGGAGTCTTATTCTAAGGAAAAATGGAGGGTCTTCCAGTGCAGCCAAAATCACCGTGACTCGGCTCACACTGAAGCATGTCTTCAGAATAATCTCTGTCCTTGCACGGAGCCCCTATCCAGACTCAGCGTGGGCCATTTCTGGAAACGCCGTAGGTGGATGGGGAGAAAGGCTTTCGCGAAGGCAAGCTGCTTTCCTTGTCGTCATTCGACCAGAAGGAGGCGCTTGAGTGCGAAGACCACCACGGGGATAAAGGCCTCTTGAGCCCCGCGCTTTCGCTGTGTTCCTGGACTTTCATGGTGACCTTTGTGTGTCCAGATTTCCCCGAACAAAGCTGAGACGGCTACTCCTAGAAGCCACTGGATGGGGGCCAGCGACCGTCTCAACCGCCCCAAGCCATCTTCCAGCTTCCTGGGGGGCGCTCTGAAACTAGATCAGCCAAAGAGCTCGTCCTACATCTGAGAACTACACTTCCCAGAAAGCTCAGAGACTCGCAGTCGACACAGCGCTAAGACTTTATTTCCCAGAAATCTTAGGGCCAGTTCCCACCCTCATTGAAAAACCTTTCGTGTCTCTCCTGCTGAAGATTCTAAAGGCTGTTGTGGGCGATGCAATGCAACGTGCTGTGGCGATACCAATGAGCCTCATTTTGGGAAAGTATCCTAGCCTGAATCTCTGTCACTTCTTTTTCCAGAAAATTGATAAATCAGAGTGAAATTTTCACCCTTTTCCGTTAGATTTTGTTCATTTAACTGGTGTGTCAGGTGTCTACTGTGTTAAATCTACTTTCCTGATATGTGAACTGAGATTGAAGATGAGTCGCTTTCTTAGCTATTCATTCAGCTTCATTAAAGAGGTCACGTTCTCCATGCCGCCCACCCCGCACCCCCCATCCTAACATGCACAAACACACTCTGAAAAAGCATAAATAAAAACAAACAAAAAAACCAAACACTGATCGCATTACTTGGATCATCCCTGAACGTAGTAAATGTTCTTTCAGCCTTTTTTTCTTCTGATATCTATATATCTACATATGCTAGGTATGGAGATGGATTTTGTGTATACATAACAAAAAAAGCTTTAGTTTTATATAACAAAAGATTTACTATATACATTTATCTTGAACTTTCCCCATGTTGGTTAGTATTTTCCAATATAATGTTTAATGGTACCATCAAAGAACTAATCCTGTCCCTGTATCAAGCATTTCTTTTCCAGCTTCCTAAATACCAGTGTTTTTATTTGGAAACCGTAGCAAATGCTTCAATCTGCTGTCAAAACAACTTTATAAAGTTACTGTTAATTTTATTATTTGTGATAATGACATTATGGTTATGTTTAAAAGGAAGAAAAAGACTGTATTGGTTAAAAGATACATGGGTTCAGTGGTGGTGGTGTTTAGTCACTAAGTCGTGTCTGACTCTTTGCAACCCCATGGACTGTAGCCCTCTGTCCATGGGATTTCCCATGCCAGAATACTGGAGTGGGTTGCCATTTCCTCCTCCAGGGGATCTTCCCCAACCAGGGATCGAAACTGTGTCTCCTGCATTGGCAGGCCAGATCTGTACCCCCAAACCACCAGGGAAGCCCCAAAAGATACATGCAACAAGATACATACAAAAGATACATACAACAAGACAAATGATGTCTGGGTCTTACTTTAAAATATTCCAGGAAAAAATAAAAAATTTAAAATAAAAAGTCAGGGAGGGATTGCTAAACAAGATTGGCAAATATTCATTATTGTTTAGTCTGGGTGAAGAATACATCGGAGTTCACTTTTCTGTTTTGTGTTTATTTGAAATTTTCTGTAATAATTTTTTTAAATGTATGTTAGCATTCTTTTTGGATGTTTCCAGCTAATACCTTCCAACCTCATGTTCAAATCATCCTTTGACCTCTGCTCAAATGAATTTTCAGCTCCATTGTTATATCTGTAATGCTGATTCCTTTTCCTGGGACCCATCTTCTTACTAGTTTTTTTTTTTTTTTTCACTGTACCTCTGAAACTAAAGTAAATCTCAGCTCCTTAGAGAACACACGTTTTACCTTCATGCTCTCCCACATTTCAGTCTTCTCCTGATCTCTCCTATGTACGTGACTATGGCATCTATCTGGCTTTTAGACTTCTGCTCTATTTCATGTCTCATTTTATGCTAAGTGGCACCAATGTGCCTGACAGAGTAGTTGCTCAGTAAATATTTGTTGAATCAGTATCCAAGTGGATGAGTCATCCAGCGAACATTCTGCCTTTTATCTGGAAACTTGGGGTCTTGGCAGGCAGGAATCCCCACGAGTGTGGGTAATGCAGCAGCTGCTGTGTGTGCTTCTCCTCTCCCACTAGTGGATCTTATCCTTCCCTTTTTAATTCTTGTTCCAAAAGTCCTCCTCCTCCTCTGCCTTTTAAAAGTGCCTGCCATCTGCTCCCCACCCACAAGCTTCTGTCCTTCACGCGTTCCACACCCACTATCCATCCCAACATTGTCAGAGATACCATTTCTTTCTGCCTCCTTGAGGACTTCGCTCTCACATTCCTTTCACTTTTCAGACTCTCCTTTTCTAGTGACTCATTATCACTGTAAACAAGTCTAATTGCTGTTGTTCAGTTGCCCAGTTGTGTCCAATGCTTTGCAACTCCATGGGCTGCAGCACACCAGGTCTCCCTGTCCTTCACCATCTCCCGGAATTTGCCCAAGTTCATGTTCATTGCATGAACATTGCAAACAGACAACTCATTGGAAAAATCCCTGATGCTGGGAAAGATTGAGGGCAGAAGGAGCAGAGGGTGTCAGATGTTGAGATGGCTGGACAGCATTGATGCAAACAAGTCTAATAGGTCTCTCTTATTTAAAAACGTAGTCAAAGCTGTCATGTGTGGATGTGAGAGTTGAACCATAAAGAAAGCTGAGCGCTGAAGAATTGATGCTTTTAAACTGGTGTTGGATGGAGAAGGAAATGGCAACCCACTCCAGTGTTCTCACCTGGAAAATCCCATGAACAGAGGAGCCTCTTAGGCTGCAATCCATGGGGTCGCATAGAGTCGGACATGACTGAGTGACTTCACTTTCACTTTCACAGATGGTTACTAAACTCAACGATGGTCATCATTTAATAATGATGCAAATGTCAAATCGCTATGTAGTACACCTGAAACTAATATATTGTATGTCAATTATATTTCAATTAAAAATTAAATGAAAAATAAAAAAAAATAAACTGGTGTTGGAGAAGACTCTTGAGAATCCCTTGGACTGCAAGAAGATCAAATCAGTCAATTCTAAAGGAAATCAGTCTGAAATATTCATTGGAAGGACTGATGCTGAAGCTGAAGCTCCAATACTTTGGCTACCTGATGCGAAGAACTGACTCATTGGAAAAGACTGTGAGCCTGGGAAAGATTGAAGGCAGGAGGAGAGGGGGATGACAGAGGATGAGATGGTTGGATGGCATCATCAACTCAATTGACATGAGTTTGAGCAGGCTTCAGCAGTTGGTGATGGACAGGGAAGCCTGGCGTGCTGCAGTCCATGGCATCTCAGAGAGTCAGATATGACTGAGTGACTGACTGAGCTGAACTGATTTTAAAACATTCTACTTAAATTCACATGCTGCTTTACCCATCCAGTTAATTCTCCCCTTAGAGCTTCCAGAAAGGAGTGTGGCTCAGCCAACAACTCAATTTTGGCCCAGTGAAACTTATTTCAGACTTCTGGACTACAAGTCTTTGAAAATAGATCTGTTGTTTTAAGGCACCTATTTGTTACAGCAGCCATGGAAAATGAATACATTATTCTTTTGCTCTTGCTCTTCCAGCCTCCAGGTGGTAGTTTTCCTGCAATTGTTAGATGCTAGTGTTCCACTCTCCTTTGCTGGTTTCCTCTCGTTTAAATTTTCTTCAGTTAAACTAAGTATGGCCATTAGTTTCTGCCTGGGACACTGCCTAGAGGCGGAGTTAAAAGGGACCAAATAAGAAGTGGCCCCTGAAAATACCTTCCTTCATCAATAGACGCACTCCTTGTTTCCTGGTCTTCTTGGGCAGTGCCATAACTGTGGCTCCAGATTTCTCTTGGCCCCAAAGTAATCTACTCAGAACCACATTGCCCAGAGGCCTCAGTAAGGATAAACTCTCTTGGACCTGGATCTTAAGCCTTTATGCTTTTCCACTAGTCCAAGGAGATGAATGCCCTCCCTCCTTTTCAAGGGTGAGTTCATCCATGGCCCAGGCACCCATCTGAGCCCATCTGAGACAAAGGTGTCCAAGACAGGGTCTAGAATACAGGTTCCATCACATTGTGAGGTCATTCATAACATCTCCCCCCTCCCCCAAAACCATCTTCCCAAGGACAAATCCAGAGAAAGAGAAACTGCTCTGACTTTGGTCTTGTCATAGACTTTCCCTGGGAACCACTCTCTACCATTAGCTGGATAGATATACCACCACTAAATTTTAATAATTATGGTTTATAGAAGAAAAAGGTAATTTTAAAAAATGTCTTGCTATATCTCTTAAACCTTGAACTATAAGCACTCTCCAGCACTGATAGGCCACACAGACAGCAAAGTAATTATCTGTGATTTAACATTATATCTTGTTTCAATGCAGCAAGTAGACGTGATTTTTTTTATTTTTTTGTCACACTGTGTGGCATACGGACCAACCAGGGAATAGAACCCACGCCCCTGCATTGGAAGTGCAGAGTCTTTAAACACTGGACATCCAGGGAAGTCCCACGTATACATGATTTTACTTTTGCAGGGTGTTTTTGTAGTTGAACCAGAATTTCTTCAGGGAAACAGCTTGATTCCTAACACCTTTATGTGTTGAAACCTGAGCTTTTAGTTCATGCAAAGAGTGTCTGGGGTGGAGGTGCTATGGTCATCCCCACATAGGCAGGTAGATCTTCCCCACTGAAAATTTGGTTCAGATGTCAAGTCTGATGACTCCCCACATGCCCCAATAGGGTATGAAAAGGTTTACTGTCCATAAATAAAACCTTTCTGGGGAGAGTACATCAGGCTCCCAAACTGGCCTGATAATAGCCCAAGAGAGAGCAGGGAGGGATTTCCATATCAGGTTTATGGTGGATGGGGTTGGACTGGGATTCACGCATGTGAGCCAGGGATTGTGTGGTTTGAACACCCTCTACTCAAACACCAAGGGAGGAAGCACCCAGGCTTGCTTATTTAGCTTGCCCAGACAGGAAGCACAAGGGGAAAGGAGGGGGCTTGAAATCTGTCAGCAGTCAGTCATCAAAATATAAACAGACTCAATTACAGGTGGTGTTTTGCATGAAGGGTCAAGAAACTTATGGAAAATAATTCATCCTAAGGGAAACTAAGGTGGATATGTTCCAGGTATAAAAGGCAGAATGCCAATAGCTCAGGTCAAGGATGATTTTGAGTACCACATGCTGTCTCATGTTGTACAATTGTCTTTCTTAGCTGCTTGAACTGCAAAGAGAGAAAGTAAAATTTTTCAAAGTGCTCTTTCCTCAGCAATCTCTATTAGCCATGAAAGGCAAACAGGGAGGCATTTCGACTTTTTAACATAGCTCTTTAAGCCCCCCTGAACTCATATCACAGTATTCACAGGCCCTGTGTCCCTCTATTTTCTCAGTTCCTTCCTAGTTTCATTTCCTTCTCTCTCCAGCCTGGATGCTATAATTTACCTAGGGACTTAGGCCATGATTATGATCATGTTGAAGCATTGACCTCTCCCCCCCATCCTTTTAATGTACTTTCCCCTCTTAACCTTCAACCAGTTAATCAATTATAAATACTTCAGTTCAGTTCAGTTCAGTTGCTCAGTCATGTCCGACTCTTTGCGACCCCATGAATCGTAGCACACCAGGCCTCCCTGTTCATCACCAACTCCCAGAGTTCATTCAGACTCACGTCCATCGAGTCAGTGATGCCATCCAGCCATCTCATCCTCTGTCGGCCCCTTCTTAGTGCCCAGTATTTGAGGTAGTAAGCCTAGGGGGTCATGCCTCCTTCCACTGTCTTTCTTCTTCCTCTTTACTGTAAAATTAGGAGTCCCGGGTTCTGTGGTTACTATTTATTCTTGATTCAAAATGTTCCCAAATTATCAAATCCACTAGAAGATTTAGCTTTGTTCTCTCCTGTTTTAACAGTCATACGATTTATACTGTTTCAAGGTCAACCTTTCCATTTGTATACTGAAGCTCATTGCATCTAGTCTCTAAAGGCTCAACCTAGGATGCTGAGACATCCAAAGATACATAGGGAAGTTAGTATTAGATTTTTTGGGTAAATAATAGGGAATCCTTTGCTTCATAAAAAACTGTCTGGCTTTTTTAGTTATTTCAGAGATCCTTTTATTTTTGAACAGCTTCAGTGGCTGTGAAGCCTCTAAGATAATCTGAATCCCTCTGCTCCTGTTTTGGACTAATTATAACTTCAAGGAAGAAATTATGATTTCTAAGTTCAAAATCTCCCCTTTCGGTTTTAATTTTGCTCTACTCTTTTGCATCTGATGTTAAGGAAGTAATGTTAGTGTTATAGTTGGTGTTTATGGCATATAAATGACAAAATTAAGAAAAAAGTTTGAAACTTAAAATTACTCACTCTGCTCTTAAAATTAGGAGTAAGGAGGGAAGGTTAAGCAGATGGCTAAGGGACAGATCAGGTGACAAAGGACCAAACCTTAGTTTACCATAGTGTATAAGCAGATTAGTATCTCTGAGAAACAGCAGCAATTGCCAATTTACCCACTTTGGGAAAACTGGGATAGCTAGCAGAGAGTTGCGAGATCGTGTTAAGTTCTGGAACCACACTGTCTATCCCTTCTCCAGGCCTGTATTATCTGGGAGTGGTTAGCACACATCCAGTCTGAGAATATAAAGGCATGAAAGATCAGATTTGTTTTTAATAAAAGAAGAATTAAGTTAGGCAGTGATCACACATTTCCAGTGCTCTGGGTTTGACCTGACCGTTATCTATGAAGAGATCAAATTAATGGAACAAAGTAAGATCTTCCAAGGTTAGTGAGAAATTCCCAAATAAATTGTTCCCTCATATGGGAATCAGTGTGGCAAAAGAACAAGAGTCTTCTTGTTCATTCCAGACAAACTCTGGTATTTTCTATTTTGGGATCTCCTTTGAAACAGGAGGACCCTTCACCTGGATATAGAAACTTCATTTCCTCATGCTGTGGGAGTGGCTCAGGTTCCAACCAAAGTGTATCCTATAACCTGAGATCCATTCCTCTCTGCCAGTGTCTACCTCTGCTGGAGGATAAGCAAAATGCCTATATAAGGGAAGCCTTGAGAAATTAAGAAATACCAAGATGACATTTCTTCAAGGATGTTACAAAACAACAACAGAAAAAAGTCAGGAGATTTAAATGGCTACTTTATTTCCTGATTTCTGTTCTTCACTGCCTGGCATCTTCATTTAAGGAGGTGACAAAAATCTGATGCAGGTCACTGGCATGATATAAGCAAAAATAACTGGATTTTTTCCACTTGAAGTGAGCTATAGCACTCACTCCCCCAAACCTCCTTTGTGGGAAGAGTCTGGAACCCCTTTATATAAATAACAATCAATTTCAGTGCTACCTTTTGTTCTCAGAGCTCCCCATTCTCAAGGCCAGGCTAGGAAACTGTTAATTACTCCTAAAAGAGCTGACCACATAATCAGACTGTATCTGGAGAAAATATGAGGGCCAATCTCTTTATGGCTAAACTCACATTTATTTCTAGCTCAAATGTTATTTTGACCAGGGTTGTCACAAATGGCCATGCAGCCTATGGGCCACCCATCTTCAGGGGTGTCACTTTCACTGTCATCTGCTTATATCAGGTGGCCAAGGAAAAGCAAATAAAATGACTATTATTTTATACAGCCATTTAATTTCTGCACTTTGGTAAGGAAACAAATTGACCTTATCTCTCAAAGTTTGAGAAATCAATTTACAAAACAAACTTTACAGTCAAAATTACATTATGTGTATGCAATAGCTACCTGTGAGCTTCTAGGAGTAGCTACAAGGAGGTACTAAGGGAGTGAGTACTGAAATCTAATCCAGTTTTTTCTTTTTTTCCAGGGTACATATTAGGAGTTTAAAAAAGATACTGAAGCCTGGACCCTACTCCCTGAGCCAATCAGTCACTGGGCGTGGGAGTCTTGGCAACAGAATTTTATAAAGTTTCTGAAGTGATTTCACTATGTAACTAGGGTTAAATAGCATAGGTGTAAGCTGTAGTAGAGGCTCTATATAGTTGTGATAAACTTCTAGAATGTTAAAACATACTAGAAGAGAAAATAATAGGAAGGTTTAACACCTGTACTGACTTAAGTGAGCCATTATATGCTCCTGAATTGTTAATTTGAGGGTATTTTACAATTCTTTTTATTAGGAACCAGTTACTTAAAGAACTTGAATGTGTTAGAACAGGAGCATAACAGACCTCCAGTCTACTTGCTGAAACATAAACGCTTTCTATTAGCAAAACATGCATAAATACATATACTCTAGATGTAACACAGCAAAATGCTGATGTATAATAATCCTATTCAAGAATATATTGTGAACTTACAAAACTGAATAAATGACCTTTGAAATGACCTACTCCAAATCCCTCAGTTCAGAGAGGAAACTGAAGCTTAAAATGGCTGAATTTGCCAATGTCACAAATTGCTTAACAACATAATCGGATTATTTCAGCCCAATGCACTTTCCATTCCACAGCACAACAGTGAAAAGTAAAAGTATTTTCGGCAGTTTCTCAATCCAGCCTGATTCTTCCGTGTTGAACAAAAGGACAAACCAGAGTAAATGTATCCCCGAATAAATGCATCCCCTATGTTTAAGATGATCCTAGAAGAGTCATATGCCAGGGTGCAGTCTCTGATGTTTGTTGAGAGCAGAACGGTATCTGAAGGCTTTTCCACAATCATTACATCCAAAAGGCTTCTCTGCTGAATGAATCCTCTGATGCTGAATGAGGTAAGTGCTCTGGCTGAAAGTCTTCCTGCATTCATTACAGTTGTAAGGTTTCTCTCCAGTATGAGTATTCTGATGTTCAGTCAGATGAGTGCTCCGGCTAAAGGTTTTGTCACATTCATTGCACTTATAGGGCTTCTCTCCAGTGTGAATTCGTTGATGCTGAGCCAGATGGGAGCTCTGGCTAAAGGCCTTTTCACACTTATTACAATGGTAGGGTTTTTCTTCTGTGTGTGTTTTTTGATGTTGAGCAAGAGATGAACAATGTCGAAAGGCTTTGCCACACTCGGCACACTCATAAGGCTTTGCTCCCGTGTGAATTCTCTTATGCTGTGTAAGGTGTATGTTCTGGTTGAAGGCTCGCCCACATTCATTACACTTGTAAGGTCTTTCTCCAGTATGTATTTTCCTATGCTGAATAAGGGATGAGCCGTAACTGAAGGTTTTCCCACATTCATGACACTGATAGGGTTTCTCACCAGTATGAATCCTTTCATGTTTAGCAAGAGATGAACTTCGAATAAAGGCCTTCCCACATTCCTTACATTCATAAGCTTTCTCTTGGGTATGAGTTTTCTGATGTTGATTAAGGTTTGAGAGATAACTGAAAGCCTTTCCACATTCACTGCATTCAAAAGGCTTTTCTCTGGTGTGAATTCTCCGATGTTGAGTAAGGGATGAGCAGTAACTGAAGGCCTTTCCACATTCATTGCATTTGTAAGGTTTTTCTCCAGTATGAATTTTGAGATGTTGAGCAAGGGATGACCAGTAACTAAAGGATTTCCCACACTCAGCACAATCATAAGGTTTCTCCCCAGTATGTGTTTTCTGATGCTGAGTGAGGTTTGAGTGCTGACTGAAGGCTTTACCACATTCATTGCACTCATATGGTTTTTCCCCAGTATGAATCATATGATGACGAATAAACGTTGAGGGTCCATTGAAAGCCTTCCCACATTCATTACATTTATAGGTTTTCTCTCCAGTATGGATTTTTTGATGTTGAGTAAGGTGTGTGCTCCTGGTAAATGTTTTATCACATTCGTCGCATTTAAAAGGTTTTTCTCCTGTATGGATTTTCTGATGTTCCATGAAGTGGCCTCTCTGGCTAAAGGCTTTTCCACACTCATTACAAGTATATGGTTTCTCACCAGTGTGTATTCTCTGATGCTGAACAAGGTGGGTTCTCTGACTAAAAGCTTTCCCACATTCATCACACTTATAGGGTTTTTCTCCAGTGTGAATTCTTTGATGTTGAGTAAGAGATGGACCCTCAATGAAGCCTTTCCCACACTGATCACATTTATATGGTTTATCTCCAGTATGAATTCTTTGATGGTTTATAAGGTTTTCACTCCGGCTGAAGGCTTTTTCACATTCATTACATTTGTAGGGTTTTTCTCCAGTATGCGTTCTCTGATGGCGAATAAGAGCTGAACAATAAGTAAAAGCTTTCCCACATTCATTGCACTTACAAGACTTCTCTTTTTTAACTGGGTTTAAATTCTGTTTGACACTTGTTTTAGTAGAGGTCTGTTTTGGAGATATTTCCTTGTGTGTTAAAAGGTCTAAACTCACATTGATGCTTTTTTCAAAGTCACTATTTACATGTGCTCGCTCCAAAGTTGGTATGGTCTTTTCAGTTATTTTTCTTTCCCTTGGCAGTGTCTGTTCGTTTGCCTGCTGCCTCTCTGGACTGCCTTTGGATTCACAAGTTTCTAAGAAGTTGGTGCTCCAAGGATCATCCCTTTTGTGCTTTTCTGCTACTGCCCCTGGAGATGGCTCTTCTCCAGAAATGTCCAGCTCTGAGGCTGTTATGCTATTTTCTTGTCTTGTCACCCAGTCTGAAAGAAAAAGAAAATGTCAGCATTCTCTGAATTGAGGGGGAAAAAAAAATACAACAGCAAAAGTGTTACTGTGGGGATGACCTAATGAAACTAAAAATAAAGCCCTCAGGGAATTCTGAGAACTTTCAAATACAGCCCTGTTATTTGGGGAGACATTTGGAAAGAGGTAAGGAGAATGATAAATAAAATATGAGAGCAGCAAGAGACTGCCTAATTTAATTTCACAGATAATCTCTACCAGGAAGGGAACTTCACTTAAGGTGACAGTAAATTTAGAAAGTGACCACAGACATAGCTAATGAGACAAGATGGACTGGATCTAAAAAGGGCAGTCTGAACAGGGATTCCTTGCCCGTGAACAACAAAACAAAAATCTAAAACCATGATTTCAAGATAAGACAAACAGAAGATATGACTTGGGCTCCATGGTTTATAGCCTAGAAAACTGAAGGAGTAGCTGTATCACTGCTAGAAATGAGAAAGTTATAAATAGTAAAGCAAATAATTTAGGTGGAGGAAGATGACAAAGTCAACCCTAGGCATTTTGAGAATTAGCAAGAGAAAAGGAGGACTAGACTATAATAGTGTTTGAGGGGATGGAAGATGCCAAAAGTAGGGGAATAACTACAATGTTCAAACATAGGATAGAAACTATCAGCTCAAAACAGGAAGGAAAAGAATAAAGACGTAAGAATGTATGTGAAAAAAGATCAGCGATAAGGAAAGATTCTTGAGTGTGTTTAGTGTAATGGATGAATAAAATATACTAAAGAAAGAAAGCAGTTTTCCGCAAACAAGCAAAAGAATATAAGAAACCAGAAAAGTACATAATCAGGAAGTAGAGTTACACTATTCTGCTTTCTACTGTGGGACAGTTTGTCTTGTGCCAAGACAAGAAAGATGACAGGGTAGTCAATGTTGGCAGATTTAGTAAAGAAAAAAAGGCTGTATTTAAAACAGCATTTCTTTGGTTCCACTGGTAACAGGAAGGTACAGCAGACCCCCAGCAAACCCTGAATCACCTGTGCTGCCAGCCCAGTTGTGATCATCACCATTATCACTGCAAGCATGAGGAGCAGGGCAGGGAGCCAGAGTTGCCTACCATCCCCTCCATACCTGGAACCATGAGTAATGGTATAGCACCTATCAGCATGCAGAAGGGCAGGCAGCCTCCTAACAGCAATATTTCTCTAGTAGGGACAGGAAGATTAATGCAAAACAAGTTTGGGGGGGAACAAATAATCAATATAAGAAATGGATATGTTTTCCACAACAAAACTGACACTAAGGATATACTTGTATAGTGAGTGAAAGGCACTCAGTCATGTCTGACTCTTTGCAACCCCATGGACTAAACAGTCCATGGAATTCTCCTGGCCAGAATACTGAAGTGGGTAGCCTTTCCCTTCTCTGGGGGATCCTCCCAACCCAGGGATCAAACCCAGTTCTCCCACATTCCAGGCAGATTCTTTACGAGCTGAGCCACAAGGGAACTACTACTTGTACAGCAGAGAACCATAAAAAATATCTCCTGGAAGTACTTCACAGGGAAGGATATGGAGACCATGGAGTCATATGCTGTTAAAGGCAAAAAGAGTGTAGAAGTGGCTGATCTTGAGCCAGGTTGGAGTTCCAGATGAAAGCAATAAACATGCAACAGACTGACCAATATTATCCACATTGTCATACTGTCCATGAACTAACCAAGAGAGTAACCAGAGTATCAGGAGTGGGTTTATGAATGAAAGATTGGAGAAAATTCCAGGAGGCCAGACTGAACAGTACCACTCCTACTGCAGGAAGCAATTTTCACTTTATTATACAGTATGCAAAGTCAATGGGCAATGCCCACAGTATATTCCGACACCCTGTGCATGGAGAGATACTAGAGGGTGCTGACATTCAGGCTGCAAAAGAACAAGGTAGACTAGTAAGACAGAATATGTATATAGATAGATAGATAGATAGATAGATAGACAGATAGGTAAATAAATAAATAAATAAATTATATATATATATATATATATGTGTGTGTGTATATATATATATATATATATATATATAAAATCTGGCAGGGGCCAAGTCACCAAGACAGCCTAGAGAAAATGGTAATAAAGAGGACAGGAAAATGATGCAGACAAGGGCTTGGGCCAGTGGCCACCTCATTGTAACTTTCCAAAAGTTAACAAACTGTAAACACAAGTTAATAAAGCTCTTATTTTTTAAAAATTAGTTTTTCAAATTGTGTTCCATGAAACCATCTTTTAAAAGAAAGATTTTAAAGGTGCAGTATAAAAAAACCAAACAAACCAGAATCATGGTTAGGAGGATGGGGGAGAGAAATGTTACATTCTATGCAACTCTTAGAAATTCATAATTCTCGACTGTGTTAAAAAAAAAATCTGAGTGGTTCTCTAATAAGAAATCTGCTAAAGGACTTCCCTGGTGGTACAATGGATAAGAATCCACCTGCTAATACAGGGGACATGGGTTGGCTCCCTGGTCTGGGAAGATCCCACATGCCATGAACCAAGTAAGCCCATGTGACACAACTACTGAGCCCATGCTCCAGAGTCCACAAGCCAACACAATGGGAAACCTGTGGTCTGCAACAAAGGCCCTGCACAGCAAAAAAAAAAAGAGAGAGAGAATGAAACCTGCTAAAATGTAGCTAATTCAGTACTTCCCAACTTTGAATACTGCATGCTTTTTTTCTCCCCATAAAAAAGGACCCTCATCTCTACCTCATTACTTCTGAAGATATATTCCTTACCTAAAATGCTTTAGTTTCTATATTTTTTCAGGGTCAGATCTTTGAAGAAGTCTCTCTGTGCAATTTAACAATCAAGGTTTAGAAGAAAGTTATTCATAATGTCAAGGACAGGACAATACTATGTAGGATAAGAAGCTAAACAATGAGATTAAGGCAGGACTAGGTATGGAAAAAAATGATGTCTACAGGTATGGAACTCACTTTTGCAGAGTTTGGTTGGGAAAGCAAAAAGGCAGTCCGGATGGTGGCCAGATAGATTAACAGTGTTGAGTAAAAGTATCTGGAATTTAGGTACCTATTTCTGTTTGAAGGTTCTGGGGATGGAGCCTAGAGATCCAAAAAGAAAACTGTAAGGACTAAAAAGTACTAATAATTATAAGAATTGGGTCCCAAGGAGGTTGGGAAAGGATAGAATCCAGATTCCATGTCAAGAAGTTGCTTTTAGAAAAGAGCAGGAAGGACAAGTCCTTTGAAAGGAGCATAAAAATGTCTATGTATTCACATGTTGAGACATTTAGTGTTTTGACAACACATAAGAGAGTACAAATGCCTTCCCATTCTCCACAACAGACACTTTAAGGAGAAGCAAGTACATCTACATTTCAGATGCAAAATCCTCTCATCAGGCTGGTCGTCAGAGTTAATAACATTCATAACATTCATCTGCCAGGTAGCCACTACTTACCTCCAAGGGTCCCTACTGGGATGCTGGGCTCCACAATCCACGGCTCTGTCCCTTGCTCTAACTGGGAAATCACATCAGGTTTGGAAACTTGGAGTCCTATTCATTGGAATTTAAAAAAAAAAGTTACCTTTCTGCAGTGAGAGAAAAGTGCCTTCTCAGAGTTCATTCTCATCGCTTTGTCTTGAGGAAAGGAGAGGTGGACAAATCAGATGGAAGTAAAACATATACAAAACTTCAATGTTATACGTTCTAAAATGTGGTATAACTTGGGAACTGATCTCGGTTTAGAAAAATTATTAGTTTGTCCTTCTACTTACTAGAGAGTGAAAGTGAAAGCCACTCAGTCGTGTCCGACTCTTTGTGACCCCATGGACTATACAATCAATGGAATTCTCCAGGCCAGAATACTGGAGTGGGTAGCCTTTCCCTTCTCCAGGGGATCTTCCCAACCCAGGGATCAAACCCAGGTGTCCCACATTGTAGGCAGATTCTTTACCCACTGAGCTATGAAGGAAGCCTACTAGAGAGTAGAAACCTTTTCAAAACCTTTTGAATTTTAGAAGTCTTTGGTTCCTTAACTGAAAGGAAAAAACTCACCTAAGTACGTGAGTTCACCCCTCCTCCACACCTCCAGATATTAACTCAGAAAAGTCATCCCCTTACCTATAGAGACCAGATGTGTATAATTCTCCAGTGTCACATCCCTGAATAAACCTCTCTGTACGGGATCCAGCTGTTTCCATTCTTCCTGGGTAAAGTCCACTATCACATCCTTGAAGGTCACTGATTCCTGGAAGACCAGACATATTTCTGCTTAGCCATAAAGCATTTACCTTGGAAAGGGGCAAATTTAGCTGTACTGATAGAAATAAGGGAAGTTCTGGGCTATCTGAAAAATGATTTTGCTAATTCCTCCTTTGCAAAATGAATATAAAAACAGAACCTGACTCATGGGATTACTGTAAGAATTAAATAAGAAATGTTTGCTATCAAATGCTTAATTTAGGGTCTATCAAGTGCTCAGTCAACGTTGACTGCTGTTGTATTGATCTTCATAATTATCATCATCATCATCTCTGTGTTTCAAGATATCTCAAGTATCAAGAGTAAACCTTGATAACATCAATAATATGTCTTACTACTGTAAGTGCAAGAACAGCCAAAAATGTGTTTGAAAGAATCTGGGGAGGAGACTTACCCTACCACATTTCAAAATATACTAAATAACATAGTAAAGTATACTAAAAGGTAAAACATACTGGTCTAGTATGGAATAAAACTCAATGGAAAACAGACAACCCAAAAATACAGCTTTGTTTATAAGAACTAAATGGGATTAAGCAACTTTCAAATTAGCTTTGAGAAGGTGGATTAGTCACTAAATGGTGTCATAATAAATAACTGTCTATTTGAGAAAAAAATAAAGTGAGTTCCCTACTTCATGGCATCACAAAAATATCTGCTGGATTGGACATTAAATTTTAAAGAAAAAGCAAAAATAAGATAATATACTAAAAGACATAAAAATACTTTCATAAGCTTGATATATGGAAGGCAAAAATTATGAGATTGACAGATAAAACTACATAGAATGTAAAGCTTCTGTAAAAAACCATAAACAAAATGCAACATTCCGAGCTCCTGCAAATAGCAAAATGGATGAAAGATGAACAACCTATGACAATAACAACAACAACAAAAACGCCAACAACCCACACAGGCAATTCATCTATGGCATTAAAACCATGAAAATATGCTCCATTCCAAGAAAAACATAATAAAACAATGAGATATCAGATTAGGGAACACAGCTGAAAGTGCTCATGTGTATTATGGTGGGAACAGAACCCTAATGCAATCTACACAGGGGCAGTCTGCCAGGATCTATCAAGACTTTAAATGCATATATCATTCAAGCCAAGTTTGTAGCTTGTAGGAATTTATTCCCTAGAAACACCCTGGGATGCAAAAACATATGTAAAAATATCCTTGCAATATTATTTGTGAGGAAAAAAGTAAACTTAGATGTCTGTTAATAGGACAGAGGTTAAAGAATACATGGTACATCCATACCAAAGCAGTTCATGTAGACATTTTAAAAATAGAGTGTATCAAAAAATAAAGTGTCTCTATATGCACTGATTAGGAAATGTATGTCACACTAAAAATGGCATACATGGTATTATGCCATTTTTATTTTTATGAATGAGAAAGTTTGTATGTTAATGCACAGAGAAAAAGCTAAAAGAATACACTACCCAATATTATCAGTGCAATTCTAGTGGGACTCAGAGGCAATGCAGGGGAACTTCCTGAGCAAAAGAGATAATTCTGTTTTAAAACAGATAAATTATTGGGACTTATAACCATGACAGAGCAACTGGACTAGCTTTCCCAGTATAAACAACTGTAAAACTCCACAATGTAACTGAAGCAAGGGTTTTAATACTTTGAACAGCAGACAGAATAGAATTGTAATCCCTGAGAAAAGGGAGAAAATCACACGAGCGCCTCAGATCCTTCAGATTCCTGCCTGGAGGCATCTCCAGACTGCAGGGCAGGGAGCAGAACCTGAGTAAGGCACAGTGGTCTTCCTAAACTAAAGAGACACAGATGGCAGCTCAGGATTACAAAGGCAGGGGATTTGCAGGATAGACACTAGAGACAAGGGAGATGCAAAGGAGGAGGTCCAAAAACCCAGTGTGAATACAATCTTCACAGGCAATAACAAGTTAACATCGTGACCCAACTGAACCCAGAGTTCAGATGATATGAGCAATCAGCTCCCACAGTCCCAGTGCACCTGAGAAGCAGGGCTAGTTTAGCCTGTGAGGCAAGAGTTAAAGCAGCAAGTCCGGTTTGCTCTATCTTTGCTAATTTCCAGGGACACTTGGATCCATGTTTCTGAACCTTAAACAAGCTCTGAAAATGCATGTTTATATAGTCCAACGACTGACGAAGTTATCGTGTGCCTGGAATACTGGGGCAGGATGTACCAGACTGTCAGCATTGTTTAAAGTATATGTGAAGATTTATGATGCACATGTGGTGCCCAGTTTGAGGCCTGCACCACGACTAGTTAACAGCCACAAGAGAGCACACACTGATGTGATCAGCTCCCTTTTAAAAACTCTGGACTGAGAGACTCAAGCAGACTTCCTCGATAAGAGACATTTCTCATGTCTCTGTGGACAACAGCAAGAGAGAAAGTACAGCCAGATTTCTTTGCAGCCTTATAAGTATCTTTTTCCTTCTAGTCCTACTGTGTACCCTTTGTGGTCATGATCTCTATTCCTGAGTTATGCTGCTGGGGTGGATGAACCATCCTAGCAAATCACTGAAGTAAATGGTGGTCATAGGGACCCTGAAAACCCAGCCCAGTAGTAAGACTACACTAGATCAGCTCTAGCAAAGCTTACAGTATAAAGCCAAACCTCAAAAAGACCAAGCTGTGGCCCTGATGGGATTAACAGGATTGGATTTACCCTCCTGCATTAAATAACCAAAAAATTCCAGACAAAAATGTATGAAACAAGTTTCCAAGGCACTGAATCTCAGATAACAAAGAACAGTGATCTCCATGAATCAGGAAACAAATGAAGTGAGCCCTACAATTGCTCCAGCTTACTGCTTTGAGAGTTTCCAGGCAGGGGTGCAGGGAAGGGGAATTCAAGAGCCACCCTGCAGATTCTCTGAACTGAAAAGATAATGCTGAGTTTGAGGAAGTCAAGGTGACTAGAGTTCACAGGACAGAGTACTATATGGAAGGGAGTTACACAAGAAAGAAACAATGAGAACTGCACAAACTCTCCTAAACCCTCTAGACTACATAGACTCCATTTTCCATGGTACTCATTTCATCTTTTTAATATTTATATTTTTATAGCAGTCATTTGGTCTATTCAGGTAAAATATCAAGTTTTGCTCTCTCATCGCTGGCACATGGCACGATATAAGCAAGAAGTAAGTGATGAATATATTAGTCAAGCTGGAGAGGCAGAGTTAGAAAGAAAGTGATTGGCAAAGGGAGCCCATAATGAATTGCCAACATTGGTTCTTAGATAAACACACATCACACCAGAAGAATACACAATTCCTTTCTAAGGACTGAAATGTAAAGGAAATCTCAACTTACCTGAAAACTAGCTGATGGGAGTAAAGTATGTCCCCCTTGGAAAAGAGCAGACTCTGAAGCAGACAGATCTAGCGGAGGGAAAAGAAACTACAATGAATCCTGTCCAAGTTAGCTGTAAAATCCACTTATTTTTTCTACATGAAAACAGCAGGAATTATACCATTTCCTTCTAAAAACAAAAAACACAAAGTAACTGCTGACTAGGACCCTGGTGCTTTCATCAGTAGAGTTAGGAAGTAAAGAATTACTTTAAGATTCAATTTTGCCTCTACATACTCAGAGTCACTTTCATCATACAACTTAATCCATATTCTTCATTAAGTCAGGCAAAATATTTCTGCTGCCTTCTGACAATGTACATGTATAAAGGGAATTTCCCTTTAACATCCTTTTAACATGTATCCACTGTGGCAGTCTGGATGGGAGTTTGGTGAAGAATGGATACATTCCCTTATAGATGCACATATTCTCTGCTACATATAAAACTAACAATCAGATTACTTTCCAAAAGTCTTCCCCCTCACCCTTTGAAACTTTGCTATTAATACAAATTAAATATCACAATGACATATACTTAGCTACATTACCTACCCACCAGAGTGTCTAAAATTCAATAGATATGGTCAGTACTAACTACTGGCAAGAATACAGAGATTAGAACTTCTGTACATTGCTGTGGGCATAAATATTTACCAATCATAAGAAAAACTGTTTGGCAGTATATATGAAAGATATACATATACCTGCCCTATGACTCCACAATTCCACTCCTATGCATATACCCAGAGAAATGAGGGGTTATATCCACCAAAAGACTTCTACAAAATTGTTCATAGAAGGTTTATTTATAATATGCCCAAATCAGAAAGAATCCAAATGGCTTTCAGCAGAATGGATAAACTGTGGTATATTCATACAATAGAATAGTGTTCCAAAATATAAAAGGATGCTTTACCTAACAACATGGATATATCTCATAAACAATATTGAGCAAAATAAGACAAACACAAAAGAATACATACTATATGAGTACATTTGCAGGCATACCCCCACTTTATTGTGCTTCACTTTATTTGCACTTCTTAGACACTGGGTTTTTAAAATTTTTCTTTTTACAAATTGAAGGCCTGTGGCAATCCCATATTGAGCTAGTCTATCAGCACCATTTTTTTTCCAACACATTTGCTCACTTCATGTCTGTGTGTCACATTTTGGTAATTTTCAACAATATTTCAAACTTTTTGTTATTACTGTATTATTTGTGGTGATCTGTGACCAGTAATTTTTCATGCTACTCCTATAACTTCCTAAAGGTTCAGATGATGTTTAGCACTTTTTAGCAATTACCTATTTTTTTTAGATTAGGTATATACACTTTTTTACACATAGTGCTTTTTGTACACTTAGACAAAAATATAGTATAAACATAACTTTTTTATATGCTCCAGGAAACCAAGAAACTCATGGGATTCAGTTTATTTCAATACATGATTTATTACAGTGGCTGGAACTAAACCCATAATGTCTCTGAGGTGTGCCTGTATATTAAATTAAAAAACTTAGAACAGTGGTTACCTCTGGAGGGCTACTGACTGACAGGCACACAAGAGAGACTGCTGGGGCAATAGAAATATTCCATATCTTAGTGTGGGTGGTAGTTACACTGTATATAATATATAAAAATTAATCAAGCGGTATGCTCAAGATTCATGCACTTAATGTAGTAACTTAAACATCAATAAACAAAATGAAAACAAACTTTGCTCTTGGGACATCTATTCAGAGTAATGGCTGACATGAAAGTCCAATTCTCAAGAAGGAGAGGAAGCAATAAAAGCAACTGTTATTCCAGACTTCATTTTGACCAGTAACGGAAAAGAAATTTTGTAAAAGAAATCTTGAGGGAAAAACAATGAAGATTTTTTTCATTGACGTTTTTAACAGTAAGAGGAAATGTACACAGACAGATATGTAATCCCCCCCCCCAAAAGAGTGAGATAACATCAAACTAAAAAGCAAAAGAGACAATTTGTAAAATAAAAGGGCAACCTATAGAAAGGTAGAAAATTTGCAAATCATGTATCTAATAAGTGGCCAGTATCCAGAATATATAAGGAACTCATACAAATCAACAGCCAAAAAAAATCAAATGATCCAATTTAAAAATGGGCAGAGAACCTTAATAGTTATTTTTCCAAAGAAGATATACAAATGGCCAATGTATAGGAAAAGGTCCTTGATATCACTAATCATCAGGGAAATGCAAATCAAAACCACAATGAGATATCACCTCGGAGATGTTAGAATGAATATTATCACAAAGAAAAGAGATAAATGTTGGTGAGCATGTGGAGAAAAAGGAACCTTTGTCCACTGTTGGTGGGAATGTACATTGGCATGGCCGCTATGGAAATATAAATATATACCATATTTTCTTTATCCATTTATCCACTGATGGGCGCTAAGGTTGCTTTCATGTCTTGACTAGTATAAATAATGCTGCAATGAATACAGGGTTGCAGATATCTCTTTGAGATAGTGATTTTATTTCCTCTGGATACATAGCCAGAAATGGGATTGCTGGATTATATGGTAGTTCTATTTTTAATTTCTTAAGGAATCTCTGCCTGCCCTGGGGAGGCTAGGCTTGTGTGGAAACTATAAATTAGACACCGCTTACCTCGGGAGCCTGCAAAGGGGCCATCTACCCTCCTGTCCAGAGGTCTTCGTGCCTCCAGTGAGGCTTCTTGGGTTCAAGAAGGGATTGGTTCAAATTCCAGCCCTACCACCAACAACAGCTACCCCACGTCTGAGGCCAGGGGTGGCGAGCGAGAGGAGCTACCCCACATCTGAGCCCAGGGGCAGCAGCTGAGAGTGCCAGGCTGCAACGGCACAGGAGCAGCCTAGAGGAGCTACCCCACATCCGAGGTCAGGGGCAGCAGCCAGGAGGAGCTACCCAACACCCGAGTCAGGGGAGGCGGCAGACAAAAGTAACCCCACGTCCAAGGAGCGGTGGCTGTGGGGGCGCAGGAGGTCTGAGAGGAGCTACTCCATGTTCAAGGTCAGGAGGAGTGGCAGTGAGGAGATACCCCTGGTCCAAGGTAAGGAACAGTGGCTGCACTTTGCTGGAGCAGTCATGAAGAGATACCCCATGTCCAAGGTAAGAGAAACACAAGTAAGACGGTAGGTGTTGCGAGAGGGCATCAGAGGGCAGACATACTGAAATCATAATCACAGAAAACTAGTCAATCTAATCACACGGGCCAAAGCCTTGTCTAACTCAATGAAACTATGAGCCATACTGTGTGGGGCCACCCAAGACAGGCAGGTCATGGTAGAGAGGTCTGACAGAATGTGGTCCACTGGAGAAGGAAATGGCACACTACTTCAGTATTCTTGCCTTGAGAACCCCATGAACAGTATGAAAAGGCAAAATGATAGGATAGTGAAAGAGGAACTCCCCAGGTCGGTAGGTGCCCAATATGCTACTGGAGATCAGTGGAGAAATAACTCCAGAAAGAATGAAGGGATGGAGCCAAAGCAAAAACAATACCCAGCTATGGATGCGACTGGTGATAGAAGCAAGGTTCGATGCTGTAAAGAGCAATATTGCATAGGAACCTGGAATGTTAGGTCCATGAATCAAGGCAAATTGGAAGTGGTCAAATAGGAGATGGCAAGAGTCAATGTTGACATTCTAAGAATCAGCGAACTAAGATGGACTGGAATGGATGAATTTAACTCAGATGACCATTATATCTACTACTGTGGGCAGGAATCCCTTAGAAGAAACAGAGTAGCCATCATCGTCAACAAAAGAGTCTGAAATGCAGTACTTGGATGCAGTCTCAAAAATGACAGAATTATCTCTGTTCATCTCCAAGGCAAACCATTCAATATCACAGTAATCCAAGTCTATGCCCCAACTAGTAACGCTGAAGAAGCTGAAGTTGAATGGTTCTGTGAAGACCTACAAGACCTTTTAGAACTAACGCCCAAAAAGATGTCCTTTTCATTATAGGGGACTCAAATGCAAAAGTAGGAAGTCAAGAAACACCTGGGGTAACAAGCAAATTTGGCCTTGGAATATGGAATGAAGCAGGGTAAAGGCTAACAGAAGTTTGCCAAGAGAAAGCACTGGTCATAGCAAACACCCTCTTCCAACAACACAAGAGAAGACTCTACACGTGGACATCACCAGATGGTCTACACCGAAATCAGATTGATTATATTCTTTGCAGCCAAATATGGAGAATCTCTATACAGTCAGCAAAAACAAGACTGGGAGCTGATCATGAACTCCTTATTGCAAAATTCAGACTGAAATTGAAGAAAGTAGGGAAAACCACTAGACCATTCAGGTATGACCTAAACCAAATCCCTTATGATTATACATTGGAAGTGAGAAATAGATTTAAGGGACTAGATCTGATAGACAGCATGCCTGATGAACTATGCACGGAGGTTCATGACATTGTACAGGAGACAGGGATCAAGACCATCCCCATGGAAAAGAAATGCAAAAAAGCAAAATGGTTGTCTGGGGAGGCCATACAGATAGCTGTGAAAAGAAGAGAAGTGAAAAGCAAAGGAGAAAAGGAAAGATATAAGCATCTGAATGCAGAGTTCCAAAGAATAGGAGAGATAAGAAAGCTTCCTCAGCGATCAGTGCAAAGAAATAGAAGAAAGCAACAGAATGGGAAAGACTAGAGATCTCTTCAAGAAGATTAGAGATACCAAGGGAACATTTCATGCAAAGATAAGGACAGAAATGGTATGGACCTAATAGAAGCAGAAGATATTAAGGAGGGGTGGCAAGAATACACAGAAGAACTGTACAAAAAAGATCTTCACGACCAAAATAATCATGATGGTGTGATCACTGACCTAGAGCCAGATATCCTGAAATGTGAAGTCAAGTGGGCCTTACAAAGCATCACTATGAACAAAACTAGTGGAGGTGATGGAATTCTAGTTGAGTTATTGCAAATCCTGAAAGATGATGCTGTGAAAGTGCTGCACTCAATATGCCAGCAAATTTGGAAAACTCAGCAGTGGCCACAGGACTGGAAAAGGTCAGTTTTCATTCCAATCCCAAAGAAAGGCAATGCCAAAGAATGCTCAAACTACCACACAATTGCACTCATCTCACACACTAGTAAAGTAATGCTCAAAATTCTCCAAGCCAGGCTTCAGCAGTACGTGAACTGTGAACTTCCAGATGTTGAAGCTGGTTTTAGAAAAGGCAGAGGAACCAGAGATCAAATTGCCAACATCTGCTGGATCACTGAAAAAGCAAGAGAGTTCCAGAAAAAACATCTATTTCTGCTTTATTGACTATCCCAAAGCCTTTGACTGTGTGGATCACAATAAACTGTGGGAAATTCTGAAAGAGATGGGAATACCAGACCACCTGACCTGCCTCTTGAGAAATCTGTATGCAGGTCAGGAAGCAACAGTTAGAACTGGACATGGAACAACAGACTGGTTCCAAATAGGAAAAGGAGTACGGCAAGGCTGTGTACTGTCACCCTGCTTATTTAACTTCTATGCAGAGTACATCATGAGAAACGCTGGGCTGGAAGAAGCACAAGCTGGAATCAAGACTGCCAGGAGAACTATCAATCACCTCAGATATGCAGATGACACCACCCTTATGGCAGAAAGTGAAGAGGAATTAAAAAAGCCTCTTGATGAAAGTGAAAGAGAGTGAAAAAGTTGGCTTAAAGCTCAACATTCAGAAAACGAAGATCATGGCATCTGGTCCCACCACTTCATGGGAAATAGATGGGGAAACAGTGGCTGACTTTTTGGGGGGGGGTTCCAAAATCATTGCAGATAGTGACTGCAGCCATGAAATTCAAAGACACTTACTCCTTGGAAGGAAAGTTATGACCAACCTAGATAGCATATTCAAAAGGAGAGACATTACTTTGCCAACAAAGGTCTGCCTATTCAAGCCTATGGTTGTTCTAGTGGTCATGTATGGATGTGAGATTTGGACTGTGAAGAAAGCTGAGCACCGAAGAATTGATGCATTTGAACTGTGGTGTTGGAGAAGACTCTTGAGAGTCCCTTGGACTGAAAGGAGATCCAACCAGTCCATTCCAAAGCAGATCAGTCCTAGGTGTTCTTTGGAAGGAATGATGTTGAAGCTGAAACTCCAATACTTTGGCCACCTCATGCAAAGAGTTGACTCATTGGAAAAGACTCTGATGCTGGGAGGGATTGGGGCCAGGAGGAGAAGGGGATGACAGAGGATGAGATGGCTGGATGGCATCACCTACTCGATGGACGTGAGTTTGAGTGAACTCCGGGAATTGGTGATGGACAAGGAGGCCTGGCATACTGCAATTCATGGGGTCGCAAAGAGTCGGACATGACTGAGTGACTGAACTGAACTGAACTGATCTCTGTATGTTTTTTTACAGTGGGTACACTAATATACATTCCCACTAACAGTGGGAATATACACATATATAATGCAATACCATTCAGCCATAACATGGAAGGAAATTCTGTCATTTGGGACAACATGGATGGAAGGTACTATGCTAAGTGAAATAAGAAAGAGGAAGACAAATATTGCATGATTGTATAAGTGGAATCTAAAAAGGCAGAACACAGAAAGAAATAGTAGAATGATGGTTTCCAGGGGCTAAAGGGTGGGGCACCCTACTCCAGTACTCTTGCCTGGAAAATCCCATGGACGGAGGAGCCTGGTAGGCTGCAGTCCATGGGGTCGCTAAGAGTCTGACACGACTGAGCGACTTCACTTTCATTTTTCACTTGCATGCATTGGAGAAGGAAATGGCAACCCACTCCAGTGTTCTTGCCTTGAGAATCCCAGGGACGGGGGAGCCTGGTGGGCTGCCGTCTATGGGGTCGCACAGGGTTGGACATTATTGAAGCGACTTAAAAGCAGTAGCAGCAGCAGCAGAGGGTGGGGGATATAGGGAGATTTTGAATAAAGGGTATAAATGTTCAGTTACAAATAAGCTGTGATGATCTAATGTACATCATGGTAATTATAGTCAACAGTACTGTATTATACACTTATAAGTTGCTAACAGAATAAATCTTAAATATCCTCATCTCACACACACATACAGAGAAAGGCAAATATATGTGGTGATAGATGTGGTTAACTAACCTTATTGTGGTAATCATTTTGCAGTACATAGGTGGATCAAGTCATCCCATTGGATAACATAAACTTACACAATGTCAGGATCAATTATATCTCAATAAAGCTGGAAAAAAATTTTTCTCAGCAATGCTTTGCAGCTTTCAGTGTACAGATCTTGCATGTTTTTGTTGGTTTCTATTCTTATTTCATATTTTGGAAGCTATGGAATTCATGTTTTTATTACAATTCCCAATTGTTCATTGGGAGTAGAATGTTTTGAGATAACTGTAGATACATACACAGTTGTAAGAAATAAAACAGAGATTCTTTGTACCTTTAGAAAAAAAGAGCTGAAGACAAATATAAGGTATAGCTCAAACCTAAGTAAATAATATAAATAATGTTAAGATTTTTGGTGATATTAAACAGATCCAAGAAAAAGGACTGTATGATAGTAGTTAGGTTAAACCAAATGACTGCATAGTCATACCTAAAGAATGTAAAGATAATGACAACATAGAAAGAAGTCTAGAGTGACTTATCACAGGGCTCTGTCCTTACTCATAAAGGTGGAAAAAACAGTTAAAATACTGAAAAACCAACTTAATATTAATTACTGATTACTCTGACAAGCTAAAATACTTGGCCAAAAAAATTGAATAATCATAATAAATAAATATGAAGTCCTGACATTGAGAATAAAAAGCAATTCTATTATACAAGGATGATGTAAATCTAGTTAACAGCAGTTTATGTAAAAAAAAAGATCTAGGACTAACAGCATAATAGTGCTGATTTTTAAAAAGCAAATACAATAATACTGAACAGCAGAAATAGCCAAATCAAAAGAAATAGTACATCGCACTTTAACATGTTTTTCAAAGTACATCTAAATGACTATGTGTAGTCTTAGGCAATGCATTTTAAGAAGCATGCTGTCATGTGGTAGAGTTTTTAGAGAAGAGGTCTAGATAGAACTGAAGCAACCTAGCATGCACACTGGATATATCACATGGAGACACATCAAAGGAACTGAGGCTATTTTACTTAGAAAAGAGAGAATTTGTGAGTAGGAGTTGGAAACAGCTGAATTCACATATCTGAAGGACAGCAGTGTTAAACAGAGAGCAGTCTCTTGCTTTGGAAGACTAAGAGAACTAAGATCAACACAGAAGTTACCAGGAAAGGCACTTCTGCCTAATATAAGGAACTAAAAAAAGAAAAAGCCAACAAGGGAATAGTCTGCACTCAAAATGGAGTTGGTATTAAACTCTTTGGAGGTATTATCCAAAGACTTAACAGATGTTAAGGCATAGACTTAACAGATGGCCAACACCCAGGGGTATTACAGAACTGATTCTTGCACTTGAAGGGATGACTACCAAGATTTTTTCTCACTGTAAGATTATCATTCTAATTTTTAATAAATCCAAGTCATGTGAGGATCACAGACATTCTGAATCATTATTCCTTTTCATTCCCCAATCCCAAAGCCAGGCAGGATTAACTTTTCCTCCAAGTCTCTCCCTATGATGTAACTGTTTCTTTTCTCCATCCTCATAAGGCTCCTTTCTTTCACCTCTTCCAGCTCTGTCAAGTATTTAATCCTCAGGTCAGGACGTTTCTTTTGCTATCATTATCCCACTCTCCCCCCGCCAAGTCATCTCTACTACCTTCCATCTCAGGCGCTCATCCCGTTCCTCTTGTAATCTGGACACCAGGGTTTCCCAAGCAGCGTATCTGGATCCTCTTTCTGGAGCCCAGATGTCCAGCAGGAGTCTGAGCCCTTATACACGCTGAAGTTGGTTGCCCTAAAAGACACAAGATGGGGTCAGCGGCAACCGTTACAAAGTCACACCTTAAAAGAGTTTTGCACAGTGGTCAAGAGATCCTTGGAAAAGAAAAATGCCCAGAGAGAGCATTAAAGAGGCTGGTGGCACTCCCGCCGCCGAACAAAAACAGAATGGAGATCGAGTACGCAGGTTTGGCCGCAGATTAAAAAAAAAAAAACAACAACCCTGGCGCCTACCCTAGAATCCGGCTAGAGGCGCCCATTTATTCGAACGGTTACCTCAGTGCACACTTGCGGGCTCACACCCCCGCAGGCTCAAGACACACCTGTTGCGGAGCAGAAAAGCTGGAAGGTGGACAAACAGGGCGGGGCCCGGCTCTAGGCCTTCCTCCTAGGCCTGAACAAAAGAACAAAGCCCTCCCAGAGATCGGGGCGGAACAGCCCCCACACTGAAGGAGGCGAGGGGCGCCCTCTTCGAGGACTCTCCCCAGCTCCCTCCCGCAGAGGCCGCTCCTAGCCTAGAGTGAGAGAGGTGACGTCACGCGGCCGGAGGGCTGCCGGTTGCCATAGTGATACCTGGGCTTCCCTCTAGAGCGATTCTCACACTCCGATCCCGGGTCCGGAAGCTCTGGGACAATCACCAAACCTAGGGAAGGGAGCCGAAGCAGCTGGACTTTTCCCTCGGCCAACCTCTTTTCATGCCTACAGCCGGCTTCAACGGCCACTTCCGGTCGTGAGAAGAGAACCCCACCCCCACTTACTAGCGGTAAACGGCGCTCCGAGGGCATGCAGGACTACGATTCCCAGAATGCTCCACGACGCTAAACTCCATTTCCCAGAGGCCTCAGCCAACGTGTGGGATCTCATAGAGCGGGATCGAGCAATTCTACCCGCGAGTAGTTTGTTTCTAAATGTCTCAGGTGAAAACCTTCGTTAGAGCTCTGGCTCTCAAGGTTTTGTGACTGGACTGATTGTAAGAATACACTTTTATATACAACTATAACTCAGAAACGTAAATAAGCATTTCATAATGCATTACTTGCCCTAATTACTTGCCCGGCATTGTATTTAGTGTTCTGTTCTTTTGTTTAAAAAATTCTAGTCCTGACCCGTTATATTGTTTTCATGACTCTAAAATAGGTTGCGACCCACGTTTTAAACCGTGAGGTAGTCTTACCGTGTTTTGCCCTACGGTAGTGCATTGTATTTGCCTACTTCAATCAGCATGTAGTTGCGAATGGAGCCCAACGCCAGTCGGTGTGTCCTTGGCAGAAAAGAATCTAACAGAAGTAGGTAGGTTTCTATATTTTTAAACATGTGGCCCAAGCACTTTACTTCTGTGCGTCTCCGTATTTGTATAGTCGAGCTAAGGTCAAATCACCCAGTCTGTTAACTGATAAAACACTGAATTTTAAAATTCCAACATTGAGTATATGAAGAACAAAGTTATAGTCAAAGGAAGGGGAACAATATCTAGAAGCAGATTTCAGAAAAGACCTACTGTGAGAAATAGAAAATTTCAGTAAACAATTCTTAGTAGGTTGTAAGAAGACATGGCCTAAATGAAATGAATGAAAGCTGTGAGAAAACAAGTAGAAATAAAAACACTGGATGAAAGGGGTTTAAAACACATGCAAGCATGTTTAAAATGAAGGAAGATAATTAAAATCATACTGGAGAAGAACAGAATTGATACTGTGGTAAAGTGAATCAGTTGTATGCAGGATATTCTTTTAAAGCTGTGTGAATCATAATAAAAACATGAATGAAATAGAAGAAAGCGATAGATATATATAAAGGCCTGAGGATGAAAAGCCAACATGTGGAGGATTCCCCATCAGAAAACAGAGAACACATGAAATCAGCTATCATTTAATAGTTTCTATGTGCCAGTGTTCTAACTGCTTTATGAAGGTGAAGTGAAGTCGCTCAGTGGTGTCCAACTCTGCGACCCCATGGACTGTAGCCTATCAGGCTCCTCCGTCCGTGGGATTTTCCAGGCAAGAGTGCTGGAGTGGATTGCCATTTCCTTCTCCAGGGGATCTTCCCAAGCCAGAAATCGAACCCAGGCCTCCCGCATTGCAGGCAGACGCTTTACCGTCTGAGCCAGCAGGGCTTCCCTTGTGGTTCAGCTGGTAAAGAATCCACCTGCAATGTGGGAGACCTGGGGTCGATCCCTGGGTTGGGAAGATTCCCTGGAGAAGGGAAAGACTACCCACTCCAGTATTCTGGCTTGGAGAATTCCATGGACTGTATAGTCCATGAGGTTGCAAAGTCAGACACTGAGCAACTGCTTCATAGCTAACATTTAATTCTTAAAATGATCTTTATTAAGTTGTTTATTATTATTTCTTCTTTACTACAGAGGAAACTAAGGCACAGATAAGTTGAGTAGCCTGCCTGAGGTGACATAACCAATAAATGAGGAAGCTGAGACTTGAATTGAGTAATTTGGTCCCAAGCTCCCATTTTTAATCTCTAATAAACAATAGGCTACCTAGTAAAGAGATGAACAATTTCCTAAGTTTAAGAAGAATGCACCTCATTGCTAGTGAGAGTGCAAAATGGTGCAGCTACTTTGGAAGACAGTTTAGCAGTTTCTTTCAAAACTAAGCACACTGTTACAGTATGATCCAGCAGTTGTACTCCTTGGAATTTACCTAAATGAACTGAAAAGTTAGACACACACAAACAATTGCCAAAACTTGGAAGCAACCAAGATGTTCTCCAATAGGTGAATGATTAAATAGACTGTGGTATATCCCTGCTGTGTAACATTATTCAGCAATGAAAGGAGTTGGCAAGCTCTGGGAGTTAGTGAAAGACAGGGAAGCCTGGTGTGCTGTAGTCCATGGGGTCGCAATGAGTCAGACTGAGTGACTGAACTGAACTGAATGAAATGAGCAATCAAGCTACCAAAAAAACACAAACATTAAATGCAACTTGGTGAGTGAAAGAAGTTAAAGTGAAAAGGTTACATACTCTAGGAGTCCAACTATATAATATTATGGGAAAGTTAAAACTATGAAAACAGTAAACATCCATGGTTGCTAGCGGTTTGGAAAGGGAAGGAGAGAGGAATGGATGTAGCACGGGATTTTTAGGGCAGTGAAATTATTTTGTATGACTTTGTGGTGGTAGATATATCATTGTACATTAGTCAAACTCTCCTAGAGAGTGTCAAACAATACAGAATGAACCCCTAATATAAACTGTGATCAATAATAATTTATCAATATTTGCTCATCAGTTGTAACAAATGTATTGTACTAATGCAGGATGTTAATAGGGAAAATTGGGTAGTGGAGGGGGGCAGTGGTGAGCCCAGATGGGGTTTTTATGTAAACCTAAAACTGTTTTTTTAAGTATATTAATTTAAAAAATATATAATTGTTAAAAGTGTTTCTGGTAAGGTCTCAGCAGGAAACGAGGGACATCTTATTAGAAATTAGAAATTGGATATCTAATTAGGAAACTGATTCCGGTAAAGTAACAGAACTTGGCTGAATTGTGTTCTTCAGTGGAATGAAAAACAATTTGTAAGCAATAAACTTGAATATTTAGCTGAGCAAATTTCCTAGATAAATGTGAATGTGCACCCTGGTTTCTCTGCGCTGTTTATGGTACAGAATGTAAGGAAAAAGACAAAAGAGGAAGGAACTGTTAAGCAGAATAAGCAGAAAGAAACCATTTTATGATGGTTTAGAAAAATTTCAACTACACCTTCTACAAACGAGGCTTCCAATACAAATTTAAAGACGCATGTATTGAAATAATGAATATGTAAAGTTTCTGTCCTCAGTAACTTCTCTTAATAGTTTTAGCAACTGGGTGTACACATAAAAAAGTAAGCAACCATTGTAAGCAGCGTATAGATATTCCCTGAGTATATAGGCAAAATATTGAGTACCAACCATATGCCAAGCACCCATAAGAAACACTATCTGCAAATAAAGTATAATTTAGTGAATAAAAGCCAAAGTTTATTGAGTCTACTTGGTTACTAGCTTATAAATACTTTACTTGAACCAACTCATTTAATTGATTCAGGGTGCCAAACAGAGAAAAGAAAAGGATGGAAATTCACAGAAAATTCATAGGTTAATAAGAGTTCCAAAGAATAGCAAGGAGAGATAAGAAAGCCTTCCTCAGTGATCAATGCAAAGAAATAGAGGAAAACAATAGAATGGGAAAGACTAGAGATCTCTTCATGAAAATTAGGGATACAAAGGAAACATTTCATGCAAAGATGAACACAATAAAGGACAGAAATGGTATGGACCTATCCAAAGCAGAAGATATTAACAAGAAGTGGCAAGAATACACAGAAGAACTATACAAAAAAAGATCTTCATGACCCAGATAACCACGAAGGTGTGATTACTCACCTAGAGCCAGACATCCTGGAATGCGACGTCAAATGGGCATTAGGAAGCATCACTACAAACAAAGCTAGTGGAGGTAATGGAATTCCAGTTGAGCTATTTCAAATTCTAAAAGATGATGCCATGAAGGTGCCTCACTCAATATATCAGCAAATCTGGAAAACTCAGCAGTGGCCACAAGACCGGAAAAGGTCAGTTTTCATTCCAGTCCCAAAGAAAGGCAATGCCAAAGAATGTTCAAACTACCGCACAATTGCACTCATCTCACACACTAGCAAAATAAAGCTCAACATTCTCCAAGCCAGGCTTCAACAGTATGTGAACTGTGAACTTCCAGATGTTCAAGCTGGATTTAGAAAAGGCAGAAGAACCAGAGATCAAATTGCCAACATCTGCTGGATCATTGAAAAAGCAAGAGAGTTCCGGAAAACATCTACTTTTGCTTTATTGACCACGTCAAAGCCTTTGACTGTGTGGATAACAACAAACTGTGGGAAATTCTTCAATAGATGGGAATACCAGACCACCTGACCCACCTTTTGAGAAATCTGTTAAGAAACAACAGTTAGAACTGAACATGGAACAACAGACTGGTTCCAAACAGGGAAAGGAGTATGTCAATGCTGTATATTGTCACCCTGCTTATTTAACTTATAAGCAGAGTACATCATGTGAAATGCTGGGATGGATGAAGCACAAGCTGGAATCAAGATTGCTGGGAGAAATATCAATAACCTCAGTTACACAGATGACACCACCCTTATGGCAGAGAGTGAAGAAGAACTAACGAGCCTCTTGATGCAAGTGAAAGAGGATAATGAAAAAGTTGGCTTAAAACTCAACATTCAGAAAACTAAGATCATGGCATCTGGTCCCATCACTTCATGGCAAAAAGATGAGGGACCAATGGAAACAATGAGAGACCTTATTTTTTTGGCCTCCAAAATCACTGCAGGTGGTGGCTGCAGCCATGAAATTAAGACACTTGCTCCTTGGAAGAAAAGCTATGACAAACCTAGACAACATAATAAAAAGCAGAGACATTACTTTACCAACAAAGGTCCGTCTAGTCAAAGCTATGGTTTTTCCAGTAGTCATGAATTGATGTGAAAGTTGGACTATAAAGAAAGCTGAGTGCCGAAGAATTGATGCTGTTGAACTGTGGTGTTGCAAAAGACTCTTGAGCGTCCCTTGGACTACAAGGAGATCCACCCAGTCCATCCTACAGGAAATCAGTCCTGAGTATTCATTGGAAGGACTGATGCTGAAGCTGAAATGCCAAATACTTTGGCCACCTGATGCGAAGAGCTGACTCATTTGAAAAGACCCTGGTGCTGGGAAAGACTGAAGGGGAGAGGAGGAGATGACAGAGGATGAGATGGCTGGATGGTATCACCAACCTGATGGACATGAGTTTGAATAAGCTCTGGGAAATGCTGATGGACAGGAAAGCCTGGCGTGCTGAAGTCCATGGGATTGCAAAGAGTCAGACACAATTGAACTGAACTGAACTTGCACAGTGGCCAGAATTTTGGTAATAACCAAATTTTTTATTCAAGTAAATGCATAATGAAAATCTTAGTATGTCATAAATAATAAATATTCATGCATAATATACCTTTTAGTGGCAGCAAAAATATTACATCATAGTAGATGAATTCTTTTTCAAAATAAAGATATTTGCCAAAGCTTAATGGTTGAATCCAAAAAACATATGGTAGCAAATCACTCAATGCATTTACACATAGTATACAGACCCATGTACCCAACATCCAATATAAGAGTTAAAATCATTACTCTCCTTGTTAAACTCCTAGTTAAAACTCCTTGCAAGAGTAGTGGGACCTCCCAGTCATGTCCTCTCAAGGGTAATTATTACCCCCATCTCTGCTGTACACCATACATTAATTTCACCTATTCTTGAACTTTCCAAAATTGGAATGTACTATAATATGTGTTCTTTTTTGTCTGACTTTTCCCACTCAATATTAGCTTGTGAAATGTTGTCCATATGGGGTTATGTGTACTTGTAATTCCTTCACTCTGCATGTGGTGTGATATTACAGTGAAAAAACCTCTCAATTTGCCTTTTCTATTGTAGATGGTATGGTCAGGAAGCAACAGTTAGAACTGGACATGGAACAACAGACTGGTTCCAAATAGGGAAAGGAGTACGTCAAGGCTGTATATTGTCACCCTGCTTATTTAACTTCTATGCAGAGTACATCATGAGAAACGCTGGACTGGAAGAAACACAAGCTGGAATCAAGATTGCCGGGAGAAATATCAGTAACCTCAGATATGCAGATGACACCACCCTTATGGCAGAAAGTGAAGAGGAACTAGAAAGCCTCTTGATGAAAGTGAAAGAAGAGAGTGAAAAAGTTGGCCTAAAGCTCAACATTCAGAAAACGAAGATCATGGCATCTGGTCCCATCACTTCATGGGAAATAGATGGGGAAACAATGGAAACAGTGTCAGACTTTATTTTTCTGGGCTCCAAAATCACTGCAGATGGTGATTGCAGCCATGAAATTAAAAGACGCTTACTCCTTGGAAGAAAGCAGAGCCATTACTTTGCTGACTAAGGTCCATCTAGTCAAGGCTATGGTTTTTCCTGTGGTCATGTATGGATGTGAGAGTTGGACTGTGAAGAAGGCTGAGCACCAAAGAATTGATGCTTTTGAACTGTGGTGCTGGAGAAGACTCTTGAGAGTCCCTTGGACTGAAAGGAGATCCAACCAGTCCATTCTGAAGGAGATCAGCCCTGGGATTTCTTTGGAAGGACTGATGCTAAAGCTGAAACTCCAGTACTTTGGCCACCTCATGCGAAGAGTTGACTCATTGGAAAAGACTCTGATGCTGGGAGGGATTGGGGGCAGGAGGAGAAGGAGACGACAGAGGATGAGATGGCTGGATGGCATCACTGACTCGATGGACGTGAGTCTGAGTGAACTCTGGGAGTTGGTGATGGACAGGGAGGCCTGGCGTGCTGCGATTCATGGGTCGCAAAGAGTCGGACACGACTGAGCGACTGAACTGAATTGAACTGAACTGAACTGTAGATGGACTTTGGGGTTGTTTCCAATTTCAGCTTAAAATAATAACTAGACTTTTTGTTTCTTACAACTCAACTCTGGCTCTTCCTTTGCTGAGATTCATTCTGACATGCTTACTTTTTTTTTTTTTTTAAGTCCAGAAAACAAAGTTGCAGCTGTGTCCAATCCTTGTTCCTTGTTATCCTAAATTAACCTGTTGATTAATAATTTTGGTTCAGATGCATCACTAATTACTTTCTATTTTGCATATATATATTTTTAAGCACAAAGGTTTTCTTTGATACCTAATTTCAATCAAAGCTAATGTTGCAAATGACTTCACAGAATATATATACTTGATAAAAATATGTACACCAAATAACATGTTATGTGTAAACTATGGACAGCAATCTTTTTAGCATAATTTCTATCAAAACTGCTTCATGTCTGTCCCTTCAGAACAGGTTGTCTCCCATAAAACCACTGAACATCTTAGGTCTCTCTGCCTTTACCTCATTCTCTTCTCTTCCTCTCCTCCCTCTCCTTTCTGGTTCCTCCTCCTCACTTCTCTATTTAAGTGATGTGATTTCTCTGTTTGCGATTGTTTTCCTCTTTTCTTAAATTATTAGTGAAAAACACCGAGAAGTAGACAAAAGCCATTTACAGTAATGTTTGCACTGAACTGGCCCAGGAAAACTCGTGACTGGCAGCTTTTGACTCAGATGGGAAAACGAGAAGGGGAAAAGAAAACATACTTGCATTGGTTAAATTTGAGAAAATGAACTCCTATCTTGGTAAAAATCAAACTAAGATCTTCTTTTTAGAGGGTAGCCAGGTTCTAGGGGCGACAGGAACTCACCAACCATCTATAAATTTTATTCTTATCGTGACAGAAGCATGGAAGCATATAGTGAAATACAAAGCAAGGTACAAACACAATGGGATTGGCGTTCCCTTAGGATTGATGTAGGCTGAGGCACTTAGGGACACAGAACAAGTGGGATGCAAGGAGGCCTTTGTGCATCATTTCCCTCACTTTTTACTTAGCACATAAATCAGTGAACTGAGCCCCTCCCTGAAAGCCACTAGCGTTCTTCAAGGGGCCTCAGTGCCTGCAAGGAAGTTCCAAACAAAAGCTACACCTATCAGGTCTATTTAACTCCTGACAACTCGAAAAGCTAGTGCTGATGCAGTGAGGACTCCCCTTCTAGTGCTCTCTGTTCCCACAGGTGCCCAGAGAATTTGATCTCCATGCCAAATTTGCATTTCACCTGTGGGTTTCTATTCAGTTTGCAAGAATACGTTTTCTTGCACCAAGGTCATTTTCGTTCTTTCCTGACATCGGCCAGTGAAATTTCTACTTAAGGATTTAAACGGAGAGGTTGCTACACGTGTAGTCGTGGCCGAGTGGTTAAGGCGATGGACTAGAAATGCATTGGGGTCTCCCCGCGCAGGTTCGAATCCTGCCGACTACGATGTGTACTTATAAATTTAAAGGTTGTTAGGACAAGCTACGGAAGTACATACCTTTCCAAGGCAGTGTTTTTACTTCGACTCTGCCTTGGAAACTTAGGAATCTCTCTGCAAACTTAGAAATCTCCCTGCAGTCAACAGATACCCTTTTAGCAACTACTTCCAGTGTTCTCCAAATTCAGGTCATGGCCTTGCGTGTAGATAGGAATCAGTGCACCAAAAAGGCAGCTATCGAGACAGAGTACCTTTTATTCTTCCTTTTTGTCTTTTATCGTTAAGTTCTCACAGAGCACCATCGCTGGCCGTCCCACTGTGCTGCCAGTTCTAGGAAGTGAGGGAGGACCTGGAATGGACTCAAGGCTAGACATGGATATATTTGGCTCGGACATTGAATCGCACGATGTACAGTCGATAGCAGGAAGGGTAGTTTGCACAGTGAATTAATAAAGACAACGGTGAGCAATTGTATGGAGATTCCTCTAGAGTAGCATACTGGCTTTCCACATTAGTGCTGTAGTGTGCGTCTCTACCTATCCTGATAGAGACCGAGGTTCGATTCTCCTACACATTGGGCGTTGTCTCTCAAGGACTGGAATTCAGTAAGTAATATGAAGAGAGGATGCCCTCGCCGCAGTTACCAAGTGATCCAGCCCATTTCGTGACAGGTGAAGATTACATTTTTATTTTATGTAAATGTATAATATACAATATTATGAGTATATATGTACTTTAAGACATATATAGTTTTAAGAGTGTATGTTTTAAAAATATATATGTGTGTGTGTATACTTTTCTCCCTTGTATATGATACAGACAGAAAAGGAAAATACAGTAATACAAATGCTAACATTTGGGGACTGGAGTAGCCAGGAATTGTCTGCATTCTTGTAACTTTTCTGTCAATCTGAAATTATTTCAGAATTAAATAATTTTAAAATAAAAAGTTAAAAAAGTAATAAAACCATAACTGAAAAATACTTTCACTGACACTTAAAAGCATAGATACACAATTTGAACCATAGATATGAAAGAAATAAGAAGTAAATTAATGAATGAGAGTTTAGAACGGATGAAGGAATGTGATACAAACTGCTGTAGTGAGCAAGGACATTCATAACACATGAGAAAAGCTAAATAGAGAGAGCATACCTAAAACAACATTGTTTAATAATAACTACATTTTATGATGTGAAAATAAGATGATGCTATAATTCAAAACAGCAATAACATGTGTGATGGGAAGGTGTGGCCATATCCAATTGTTCTATGTTCCCTTATAATGTTGAATAAGGTTAGAATTAAATGTACACTGAAAACATGATACATATTTGGACCATTGCTGAATACCAGACCACCTGACCTGCCTCTTGAGAAACCTGTATGCAGGTCAGGAAGCAACAGTTAGAACTGGACATGAAACAACAGACTGGTTTCAAATAAGAAAAGGAGTATGTCAAGGATGTATATTGTCAGCCTGCTTATTTAACTTATATGCAGAGTATATCATGAGAAAGACACTGGGCTGAAGGAAGCACAAGCTGGAATCAAGATTGCCAGGAGAAATATCAATAACCTCAGATATGCAGATGACACCACACTAATGGCAGAAAGTGAAGAAGAACTAAGGAGCCTCTTGATGAAAGTGAAAGAGGAGAATGAAAAAGTTGGCTTAAAGCTCACCATTCAGAAAACTAAGATCATGGCATCTGGTCCCATCACTTCATGGCAAATAGATGGGGAAACAATGGAAACAGTGAGAAACTTTATTTTGCGGGGCTCCAAAATCACTGAAGATGGTGATTGCAGCCATGAAAGTAAAAGATGCTTACTCCTGGGAAGGAAAGTTATGACCAATCTAGATAGCATATTAAAAAGCTTTGTCTAGTCAAAGCTATGGTTTTTCCAGTAGTCATGTATGGATGTGAGAGTTGGACTATAAAGAAAGCTGAGTGCAGAAGAACTGATGCTTTTGAACTGTGGTTTTGGAGAAGACTTTTGAGAGTCTCTTGGACTGCAAGGAGATCCAACCAGTCCATCCTAAAGGAGATCAGTCCTGGGTGTTCATTGGAAGGACTGATGTTGAAGCTGAAACTCCAATATTTTGGCCACCTGATGCGAAGAGCTAACTCATTTGAAAAGACCTGATGGTGGGAAAGATTGAGGGCAGGAAGAGAAGGCGACGACGAGAAGAACCATCTCAGAGGATGAGATGGTTGGATGGCATCACTGACTCAATGGACATGAATTGGGTAAACTCCAGGAGTTGGTGATGGACAGGGAGGCCTGGCATGCTGTGGTTCATGGGGTCACAAGGAGTCAGACACGACTGAGCGACTGAACTGAACTGAACTGAAGGGATGAGTGTTAAAATCAGTATTTCTGTGAGCCATGTTCAAAACCAAGCAGCGTTTGTTTTTTTAATGAAGAAATAGAAAGATATAAGAATAATTTTGAAATTTTAATTTGAAATTAATTTTTAACATTTTGTCATCAAATTTTGGTAGTCAGATTTAAAAGTTAATATTATTGTGCAGCACCGTCAGACAGTAGATAATTTCTTCAGTAATTTTATTGCACAGTTGATTGGTCAAATCCATTCCTTTTCCCTGTCATTGAATCTCATTTGTCCCTCATTTGTCTATTACTTCTTTTCATCATAGACAAAATATTCTTTATTTTTTACAGAGGAAAAAAGATTGATCATAGATAAGACCTATAAAGGCACTGATGAGCAATCAACACACGCATGGCTTGAAGGGCCACATCCTTGAGAGAAGGGAAACACATGATGAGTTGTACAAGAGCTTGCCCTTGAGGGACACAATCTGTTTTGCAGCATTTTATCAATAGAATAGACTTTAGGTGGAAAAAGCAATTGCGCTGAACTGAAGAGACACTCATCAGTGTTTGGCTACCAAAATCCATAGGACCTGCAGGTCAAAATTTAGATGATGAGGGAACCACAGAGACGGAATTCAAACTTCTACGTATAAATTATCCTTACAGTACTGACTGATTCCTAAATTTCCAACGCACAAGAAAAGTTCCAAAACTCTGTAGGAGAGAGAAGCTGGAAGGCTAAAAATCTGTAGAGATTCATCAGCTGCTTAGTTTTTGAGAAACAGAGGTTAAAGTTCATGCCTCTCCCAGTTAATAAACTCTGTCATTTGAGACTTCAGAAGCATATCTTTTAAGCAGTAAGGGACAAACCCAGCTGTAAGGACCAAACAAAGAGTAAGGTCTGTGTTTTCAGAGTAAAAAGAACCTAACATAGACCGACCATAACAATGGCTCAGTCTTTGTATATTCCAGAAAGACTACCAGAAAACTCTGAATGTTTAGAAAGAAAGCAATATAGGTCTATATAGCCCATTGAACAAAAAAGAAAACACAATAGAGATTTTAAAATACTTTGAGCTGAATGAAAATAAAAATATGATACATCATAATTTGTCTGATGTAGCTAAAGCTATTTTTATAGAGAAATTTTTATCTTTAATACCATGTATTAGAACAAGGGAAAGGTTGAAAATCAGTGGTCTAACTCAAGAAGCTATAAAAAACTGGGAACTTAAATGCAAAAGGTAGAAGGAACTATTAAAATAAGTGCAGAAATCAATGAAAAGCAGATATACATCAGAAAAAATCAGCAAAGCAAAAGGTTGGTTCTTCAAAAAGACTGATAAAATAGATAAACCCAATGAGACTAACCAAAAAAAAGTCTTTAATTAAGACATTAAGATCTTTAATGTCATCTTCTTTTTGAAGAAAAATTGAAATTTAATGGCCTAAGATTTCCTCTTGAGAACCTAGCTAGGTTTTAGAGTTAATTAAACTCTAAAAGTTAGAAGGAAAGAACTAATGAGAATAAAAGTTGTAATCACTGAAAAAGAAAGGAAAAATAGACAAAATCAACAAAGGAAAAATTCACTTTTCAGTTAGTAAAATTGCTACCCCAAATCAAGACTGATGTTTTTAAGAAAGAAAAAGTTCATAAAAATAAACAGAGGACGACATTAACAATCTTACTAATATCAGGATTAGAGTCAGAGGATAAAATGAATAGTTTGGGGGGGGGAAATTTGTCAATAGAAGATAAAGGCTTCTATATAAACACAACTTAGCAAACACAAAAGGAAATGAAAAGTTTAGATAGTTTAAAGTTTGTTAAAGAAATTAAAATCATAATTACCTTTTGTATTATTTTACTATGGCTGCCATGACAAAATACCACAGATTGAGTGGCTTAAACAACAGAAATTCATTTTCTCGAAGTTCTGCTGGAAGTCCAAGATGGCAACAGGTTGGTTTCTCCTGAGGCCTCTTCCCTTGGCTTGCAGATAGTCATGTTCTCTCTGTGTCCTCACCGGGTCTTTCCTCTGTGCATGCTTATCTGTGGTATCTCTGTGTGCCCACATTTCCTCTTCTTATCAGGATACTGAGGTTAAATTAGTGTCCATTTTAACAGCCTCATTTTAAATTATTAGCTTAATTCTCAACTCTTTTTATGAGGCCAGCATCATCTTCATATTAAAATCTGACAAAGATGTTACTAGAGAAGGAGTTACATGTAAAACTTTGTGATAAACCTTCTAGATGCAAAACCACTAAACAAAATAATAGCAATCAGATCTAGTAATATATAAAGATAAGAATCAAAGTAAAAAGGTAATGCTTGTTTTTGTAATATGAAATCTGCTTAATATATAGAAAATTGATCACTTTAAGTATATTGCAAAATGTAAGAGAAAAAAATCATATTAGTAGATGCAAAAAATTTGAAAAAATTCAATGCCAATCATTAAATTTTTGAGCAGTTTAGGAATAGAAAGGAGATTTCCTAATCTCATAATGCATATATACAAAATCCTACATCTAACATCCTAATTGTGGTAAATTTTTTTTTAAACTGTGTCTTTTTTCCCCCCAGTGTTTATTTGGCTTGCCAGGTCTTAGTTTCTGCATGAAGGATCTTCGATCTTTGTTGTTGCATGTAGGATCTTTAGTTGCAGTGTGTAGTTCCATGACGCTGGGCCCCCTTCATTGGGAACTCTTAGTCTTAGCCACTGGACCACCAGAGAAATCCCTCTGGTAAATATTTAACACTTTCTCCCGGTAAAGGGCCAGGACAAGCATAACCACTATTACCACTGTTATTCAACATTGCATTGGGCATTCTTAGGCCAGGCAACAAGACAAAGAATTAAAAGATATTTAGATTGAAAATTAATATCTTGCATCAGTTCTATTCAAATAGGACTGTCATTATTTGCAGATTATATGAATAAGTGCTTGGAAAATCTCCTAAGATCTACAAATTAGTAGAATTAATAAGTAAAAATATCAAAATTACCAGATACAAAATCCTATATTCAACTATATATTTTCATGTATACCAGCAACAATGGACAATTTTTGTCACGTAATAGCAAGAAAACTATCAATATCCTAATGATAATTATAATACATGTAATAAATATGTGCAAGATTATACTAAAAGTTCCAAATCATTGTGCAGAGAATTTTAATAATATCTAAATAAATGAAAAGATATATTCATTGATTGAAAGTCTCAAATTCAATGGATTTGAAATAAAATGCTCAAAGAGGACTTCTGATAGAATGGAAAAACTGTTTCTAAAATATATGTACACATAGAAAGGACCTAGAATAGTCAAGGAAATCTTGCAAAGAAAGAACAAATCCAGAGGACTTTTTACTACCACACACAAGTTTTATTCTGAAGCTATACTGATTAATAAAATATGCTATTGGTATAAAGATAAAGGGAACAAAATAGATATGCTGATACAAGACCATGTACATTTAACAAAGTGTCACTGCAATTCAAAGGAGAACATGATAGATTTTCAAAAAGGTTGTACTGGATCAACTGGATATACAAAGGAAAACAATGTGGACATTGCCTTCTGTACACTAGCTCCTAAACTAATTCAAGATGGCTTAAAGAACTAAACGTGCAAGGTAAAAATAATCAAATTTACAGAGGAAAACAGGAGACTACTTCATGAACTTTGGGTTGCCAAGGATTTCCTGTTTAAGGGCCACAAAAAGCAATAACCATAAAAGATAATTTTGACTTGTTTAAACTTAAGAACTTTAGCATAGCCAAAGACATCACTAACAGTGAGAAAAGGCACAGAGTGGGAGATGTTTAGAAGTGTATCTGAGAAAGATTTATGTCTAGAATATATACAGAACTCCTTAAAATCGATAAGAAAAAAAGACAATAGGTGATAAATGATGGGAATCTGGGTAGTATCTCTTGGGATGATGGCAGATAAGCTGGTCACTAACTGTGGGGAAAGACTCTGATGCTGGGAGGGATTGGGGGCAGGAGGAGAAGGGGATGACAGAGATGGCTGGATGGCATCACCGACTCGATGGACAGGAGTTTGGGTGAACTCTGGGAGTTGGTGATGGGCAGCGAGGCCTGGAGAGCTGCAGATCATAGGATCGCAAAGTTGGACACGACTGAGTGACTGGACTAAACTGAACTGAACTGTGGGGTCCACTTTAAGGACAGTGTCAATCAGCTTCCTCTCAGTGCAGTACTGGCACATTACTTTTAGTTCTCTGGGAAGGGCCTCCATTTTTGACAGAGGTTTCAATTTCAATGTCTGTACAGGGTATAGTAGATTGCCAGTAATTATCTATTTCCATCTCTTCCAGGTGAACTTTCCTGCACTACAAAGGCTAGAAGGTTAAAACTACATGTTCCTAGCTCCCTGGCAGCTAGGTGTGATCTAAGCTTTTTCTCAGAGTTGTCTAAGGTGAAAATAAGACTCCTTCTAGTTTGGTTCTTTTGTGCTAACAAGCATTGTCATGGACACTGGGGTTTTCCTCAGAGGAATACAAAGTGAGGGTCCTCGTTTGTTTTGCCAATTTGCATCTAGAAGCATGGCATACTCCAAAACATGCAGTTCTCAAAATGTGGTCCCCAGACCAACACTACCAGCAGCATTTGGCAACTTGCCTAGAAATGTAAACTACTTTCTGTGTTTCTCTATTTGTTACCCTTTAATCATAGGGCCAAATTAAACACCAGAGTTGTTTACTTTCTGCTATCTGAACCACTCCATTATCTAGTTCACACACATCAAGCCAATAATTTCTCCCACCCTTCAGTTCAGTTCAGTCACTCAGTCCTGTCCGACTCTTTGCTCTCCCATGTAAGCCTAAGTAAGGGGACGACAGAGGATGAAATGGTTGGATGGCATCACCGACTCGATGGACATGAGTTTGAGCAAGCTCCGGGAGTTGGTGATGGACAGGGAAGCCTGGGGGTGCTACAGTCCATGCGGTCGTAAAGAGTCGGACACCACTGAGCGACTGAACTGAACTGAAGTAAGCCCAGGGCCAGGTATAAAACAACTAGAGACAGGCCCTATGCCCCAAACTCCTCGGATTGAATTGGGCTTCTTTGAACTCCAGGAAGCCTGAACATCCTGGACTGGAAGACTGTTAGGTCCTGACTTCCCCTCGATATGGGCTAGATTTAATGCCGGTGGTGGCGATTGCAGAAGCCCGGAAGAGCCTGGCTGGATGCCTAGAGCAGGCAGCGCCCGGGAGTGTTATTTGAAGTTTGCTGGTAATGCTAATACTCACGCGATGAGGGCTCATTCCAGTGTCCTTGATTCCAGGGGCCTCCGAGAGGTTAGCTTCCCTTCCTAATTCTCGTTTCACCTCAGCATTTCCAATAAGCTCACCGAGGACAAGTGTTTGTACCTCTGTGCGCGTGTGTGTATATATATTTTAGCTTGCCACGTGATTCCTGTCACTCCACTTCTATTCAGCAGATGTAGTCGTGGCCGAGTGGTTAAGGCGATGGACTAGAAATCCATTGGGGTCTCCCCGCGCAGGTTCGAATCCTGCCGACTACGAGAGTGTTTTTGTTTTCGTTTTTGTTTTTTTTTTTTTCACTCCCTGAATACTTGTCCTGCTTGGCCGACCCTCACTCAAAATGCACTTAGCTCCTGTCCTGAGATGACTTAAAAAAAAAAAAAAATTGCTTCCACAGGCAACAAACAAAACTTAAACTCCCGCCTCAGATTTTCTTGTCCACAGAATTATGCCCTTTTTGAAAGAACTCACACAGAAAAGATACCTCACTTTAAAAAGTAAAGGTCTTGAAATCGTGGCTTCCTGCTCCGTTTTCGGGGAGTCGAACCTGAGATAGTCCATAAGATTCTAGTAAGCATCGTCAAACTAGCGAGCAAATCAACATTGTCTTGCTAAATGACTCAGTTCAGGAGTCTGTGATACAGGTAGACGAGAGGCACTCTTCATCAGTGGTTTGTGCGCTTGTCAATTACCTGCAATGCCGGGGCTCCTTTCCCAGACAGACTATTTAAGTCGTCTTTCAGAATTTTGTGACTCTGACAAACTGTTCTTGTTCTTCCGCTCAAATGTTAAGTTTCTTCTTCTTTTCAAGGCAGCCAAATGTAATGAAAAAGAAGGAAACAGAAGAAATCATTTGATGAGTAACACAAAAGGAAAATAGTAACTTGACAAGGGAGAAACTTGACAAGACATGTCCTTAATCATTTGATCATAGTTAGCATTTGGAGTATTAGGACATTTAACATCATGTGCATCTCCGTATGATGAAGTGCAGAGGACACAACCTCCCTTTTGTGTTATTCCTGCTAAAAATACATAATCTAAATTTTAACTCTCAGGAAACATCAGACAAAATCAAATCGAGGGGGCATTGTGGCTCAGCTGGTAAAAGAATCTGCCCGCAATGCGGGAGACTTGGGTTCTATCCCTTGGTTGGGAAGATCCGCTGGGGAGGAAAGGCTACCCACTCCAGTATTCTGGTCTGGAGAATTCTGGGTCACAGAGTTAGACAAGACTGAGCGACTCACTTTCTGCAAAATATCTGACCTGATTTATTTTAAATGTCAGTGAAATGAAAAATAAAGTAAGATTGAGAAACTCAATCCATATTAAAGGCCTAAAGAGACATGTCAACTGAATACAATGTATTTTTCTTGAAATAAAGTGTTTGCACAATTGGCAAAGCATTAACAAGATCTTTAGATTAAACAAGACTTTCAACTTTGATTTTATAATTATTCCATGGTTAGGAAAGAGAAGGTCCCAGTTTTCAGAAAATGCATAATGAAGTTTTTAAGGGTAAAGGACTATCTTGTCTAAAATTCATTTGTAATAGTTTAAAAAATTATACATATGTTAATCTGTCTATATTAGGAAAAAGAAAGTACATTTGATAAATTATTAACATTTGATGAATCTAGGTAAAGGATTTATAAAAATTCTTTGTACTATCCTTGCAACTTCTTCTAATAATGTCAAAATAAAATCTTTTAAAAAGGAAAAGAAACAAAAGAACAGTAATAAAAGTGCTGCTACTGCTACTGCTAAGTCGCTTCAGTCGTGTCCGACTCTGTGCAACCCCAGAGAGACGGCAGCCCACCAGGCTCCCCCGTCCCTGGGATTCTCCAGGCAAGAACACTGGAGTGGGTTGCCATTTCCTTCTCCAATGCATGAAAGTGAAAAGTGAAAGTGAAGTCTCTCAGTCGTGTCTGACTCCTAGCGACCCCATGGACTGCAGCTTACCAGGCTCCTCCATCCATGGGATTTTCCAGGCAGGAGTACTGGAGTTGGGTGCCATTGCCTTCTCCGAATAAAAGTGCACTCATTGAAATTAAAGCCCAAATACAATTTGAACATTAGATGTAACAGGTGATGAGGAAATTATTAAATATAATATTAGACCTAACGAAAGAATAGTATGCAAAATTCTATAGTAAGCAAGGAAATAAATAATATTTTTAATAATGACTGATATTTAAGATATAGGAATAAGATGGAAGTACTACACAGCAGTAGTATGCATGGTTAGAGAGTATGAATATAATAAAATCATTTTGGGGTCTAATGATTTTGTGTCAGGTGAAAATGAGAAGTGCATTGAACAGATGAGTATTACATCAGCTTTTCTGTGACACTGCCATCAAAGTTAAAAATTAAGAAAACACCCATCTAGGGTATAAAAATAAACCTGAAAATTTAATCCACATTTTTATTTTAAAATTATTACCATTGTTATTTAAATGTTATTGTTTAATACAAACTTAGGCATAAATAAGCTATATCGTACAACATGGAGAATATAGTCAGTATTTTATAATGACTATAAATGGGGTATAACCTTTAAAAATTGGGAGTCACTCTACTGTATACCTGTAACTTATATAGTATTATACAGCAACTATACTTCAATTTTAAAAATAAAATTAAATTTAAAAAACACAATGTTAGTAGTTAAAATGTTAAAAAGCAATACTGTGCAACAGAGTTATTCAATACATTATTTCTTCAATCACTACTTCACATTTGAAGTAATACATAGATGCCCAATTTCAGCTAAGCTTGAATATTGTCTGTGTTTCTTCTTTTCATTATAGGCCATATACAAAAAGTATGTGTATATAACAAGTGGAAATAAAAATCAAATATTACATTTGCACAAATATATAAAAGTCTAGGAATAAATCTAACAGAAGATTGCAAGAAATCTATATTAAAAACAACAAGATATTACTGGTGAAATTAAATGGAGAAAAATACTATATTTTTCTGTAAGACTGAGTTTTGTTAAAATGTCAACTACTTCCAAATTGATCAATAGATTCTATGAAATCCCAATCAGCTTCCAAATAAGTATTATATGGAAGTTAACTCAGAGGTTCAAAAACATTTGGAAATGTAGAGCAACTTAAAAAATAAGACAATATTGAAGATAGCAAAGCTGGAGAACTTACACAATACATATATCAAGACATACAGTTACTTATAACTCTACAGTAATTAAAATGGTAAACTACTGGTTATTACATATAAGTAAACACCAAAACTTTATCTCTATAGCAAATTGACCAGGTTGAACTACATTCCCCAGAATTCCTTTTTCTGTGTTTCTGGTTAGATGGGCCCAAAAAAATATTCTTGTAGAATATTTGGAGGGAGAAAAGTCAAGGAGAAGCCATCCTGTAACTCATATTCATTTATCTGCGGACTTATCTTGTCACGTGTCAGCAGCTGGGCCTGCAACCGCCCCACATTCCCCTGGATCCTCCTTCAGCCTTCTCTTTTTCTGGACCAAGTGTGTGTGCTTAGCTCCAAATGTAGAGCTCTGGCTTACGCAGGATACCTGAACCACCAAGGTCAGGGGCAACTAGAGCTGACAGATGTCAGTCCATTACTTGGGGCTCCAGTTCATGCTTGTGGGTTCCGGTTTGTTGTAAATATTCCCAGGTTCTCAAAACCTACTTTCCTATACGTAGGGCGATAGTCGACATGGTTTCTGTTCTTTCTTGTCTATAATTTGAAAAAAAAAAAAAATGACACGAAAAAGTTGTGTAGTTGTGGCCGAGTGGTTAAGGCGATGGACTAGAAATCCATTGGGGTCTCCCCGCGCAGGTTCGAATCCTGCCGACTACGACAGCTAGCGTTTTGGAGTGAAATAGGGTGAAAATTTCTTCGCCGAAAGAGAAAATTGAAACGTAAACCACAGCCTTGCCAAGAAATTTTAAATAAACTTGTTCTGTTCTTTGTCCAGGCCAAAACTCCGCGACTATGGGGAAAGGGAGTTATTATTACTCGATTACTTTTTTATTATTAAACTTAAAGGTATCTTAATAAGGTATCTAATTATTTTCCAGCCAGCGGAGCATCCGCACAGTTCTCCCGAACGCCTTTAGTTTCCCTCGCTTCCAAACTCGCTCGATCCTGTGTTTTCAAGACAGTTTTTCGGGTTTTTTTCCCCCTGCGGAAACCAGCCCTGTTTCCTAGGTCACAGTCTTCGGCCAGTGGAAGCACAAGTTCAACTGTTTGGTCGCCTGGATTCGTTGCTTTCAAATGTAGTAGGGAAGAAACCGTCCAAGAAACCAAAGCCATCACTGTCGGAGGAGCAGGCTGTCTTGCTGAGGCTGTAGTTTCAGCTCTGGGGCGGAGGTGTGGAGCGAGAGATCTGAGAGATGGCCGGGAGCCACACTCGGTTGGTCGCGGACAAGTCCGAGGGAATTTAGATTTAAATTTGTCAAAGGTAATCAACAAAGTAAAGCACAAAATTTGTCAGTTAAGAGAACGTCAATGTTTACATTTATTAGATGTCTTTAAGAATTACTGACACAGCTCTTCCTCGTTAGTATAGTGGTGAGTATCCCCGCCTGTCACGCGGGAGACCGGGGTTCGATTCCCCGACGGGGAGGCTGTTTGTGTATTTTGTGTCTCGTCACCTATTTTAAGAATTTCGAACAATTGTATTTTCACTGTTTTGAATGAAATATTACACTCCTTTTTTTCATATAAAAACCCCGGAACTCACTTTGGTTAACGACCTTGAACAGGGGAACGCAGATTCTGCGGCCGCTGCTGCGGCTTCTTCAGAATTCTGTGTTCAGCGATGGCTTCTACTGGGTTCTGGGACTGAGAACTGAACCAACTGGGGACCCTCCTGCAGGTTTTTCGCAACAACCGCACCCTACCCCGCTTCCGTCTTTTCTAGTCCTGGCTGCTCTAATAAGAGAAACATTTCAGCTCAGTTCTTTTTTTTTTTTTTTAGGAGTGATATAATTATTTATTGCTAGTAGTCAAACATCTGCTGAAAGCTGCAAATTTTCCCCAAATACATTAATTTAACAGATATGCTAATATCTGTTAACAGATATGCTAATCCATAGATACATTCTAAATACCAGCTCTTGGACTGGTTAATTCTGACTATATTTGTGTGCATCCATGTTTCTTAAATAAACTTTTAGAGTCAGTTTAATAAGCCAACAGTTAGATCAGTTGAGATAAAATTGCCGACCTGGTGTGACTGTCCATTTTGACTCATTATACCAAATTCAAGTTTTTATAACAACAGGCTTTTAATCTTGAAGTTGTGGTCACCACACTCTAAAAACTTTACTTGTAATCTGAATCCTGGCCAGAAGTCCTCAGACCTATTCAGCCTTCCTCCAAGTTGATTCTGAATGAAAATTCAGTCATTATACTTAATTCCTAATCCTGCTGTCAAGTCATTTCACCATCTCCTACTGCTCAGTTCTTAAATATCAAAGCCAAAGCTACTTTAAGGCCCAGAGGGGAATAAATGACAAAGGACTTTGAATGCTCACTGAGAATTAATAAGATTCTGGTTGTCTGGCACCTACCTTCCGTTTACATCCAGAAAGAAGTACTGGGGCAAAAAGCCAGGAAGATCTAAAAGCCAAGAAGATCTAAAAGCCCGTGTTCAAGTCCTCCATCCTGCTAGACATCTAACTCTGAAATGCTGATAGGGAAATGACACAGCTGGGGGCTCGTGTGTGCTTCAACTGAACTGGCTGCCTAGGCAACTCCAAACTAGTGCCCCTGGATACATATAAATTGTGTGGAGGAACATGACAAAAGTGATCACAGACATGATTTGTTAGAGTTTACCAGAGAAACAAATGAATAGGATGTGTGAAGGAGATTTATTCTGAGGAATTGCCTCCTGTGATAACGGAGGCTGGCAAGTCAAAAATCTGCAGAGTGGGCAGCAAGTCCATGACCCAGGAAGAGCTGATGCTACTGGTCCAAGTCTGAAGGCTTTCAGCACAATTCCCTCTTAGAAGGGAAGCCAGTATTTCACTGTATTTTTGCAGTTGGATGAGGCCCACTCATACTATGGAGGGCAATCTGCTTTATTGAGTCCACTAATTTAAATATCAATCTCTTTCAAAACATACTCAAAGAGCATCACAGAAACACAGATTAATGGTTGACCACATATCTGGACACTGTGACCCAACAGGTTGACACATTAACCATCACAAATATTTACCTACTTGAACGGTTACAATAAAATATCGAAAGGCAGATAATACCAAGCATTGTTTAGGATGTGAAGCAACTGGACTCTTTCATACTTGGGAATGTAAATTGGTTCAATCACTTACAAAAGTGTTTTGGCATTACATACTAAAGCTTGAACATACACAATTACTGTGAATCTGCAATTCCATCTTTAAGTGTTTCCACCCATCAAAAATTCTTATTTGTATTGACTGAAAAACATATATAACAATATTCATAGCAGCAACATTTATCATAGCCAAAACTGGAAACAATCCAAGTGTCTTTGTAGAAGAGGTGGACTTTAGTAATGCATTGATATCTGGGGCTGATTTTGAAGAGTGGAGATGGTGCACAGATGCTTGTCAGAACAAGAGAGAAGGGATTAAGGGGCTTCAGTGACAGAGGAAGCTCAGAATAAGAGTATCCAAGAGGGATGAGGACATTTCTGTATTTGACACACTGCTGGCTTCTCTCCTGCTCCATCCCTTCCATCTCCTAGACTTCCTCCTCCCTTACCCCTTTCTCCTTTTTACTTTTCCACGTAGTCTCTACTCCTACCTGGACCTTATTTCCCCACTTTGTTCCGCATGGGAATCCAAGTACTGAGTTTCTGAATTCATATTTGTTTCCTGAACTGACTGTAAAACCCCAATAAATGTTTACATCCACATTTAATAAAGTTGACCAAAAAAATCAAAAAATGAGCAGATCTAAATAGACATTTCTTTAAAGAAGACATATGGATGGCCAAAAAGCACATGAAAAGATGCTCAACATCCTAATTATCAGAAAAATGCAAATCAAAAGTACAATGAGGTATCACCTCACGCCAGCGAGAATGACCATCATCAAAAAGTCTACAATCAATGCTTGCTTGTTGAGGGTGTGGAGAAAAGGGGAACCTTCTACATTGTTGGGAGGAATGTAACTTGGTACAACCACTATGGAGAACAGTATTTTGAGGGTCCTTAAAAAACTAAAAGTAAAATACAATATAATCCAGCAATCCCATTCCTGGGCATATATCCAGAGAAAACTATAATCCAAAAGGATGCATGCACCTCACAGCACTGTTTACAATAACTAAGGCATGGAAGCAACATAAGTGCGCTTCAACAGAGGATTGGATGAAGAAGAGGTGGTATATATATATACAATGGAATACTCAGTCATGAAAAAAATAAGCAATGCCATTTGCAGCAACATGGATAGATACGGAGATTGCAATACGTTTCTTACATTTTTGACTCTATTTCTGTTTTTTAAATTAGTTTATTTCTTCCTTTTTTTTAGGTCCCACATATAAGCAATATCATATATTTAATATTACTTCACAATACTACATGATGTAAACTAATTTAAAAAACAGAAATATAGTCACAAATGTAAGAAACAAACTTGTGGTTACCAGATTCCTGGGGTGGGGGTGGGTAAATTGGGAAATTGAGATTGACATATATACACTACTATGTAGTACAAGAAACTACTCCATACTCTGTAATGACCTATATGGGAAAAGAATCTTAAAAAGAATGGATAAATGTATATATATATAACGGAATCACTTTTGCTGTACAGCAGAAACTAACACAACATTGTAAATCAGCTATACTCCAACAAAAATTTTTAAAAGGATGCTAATGGTTCTGATACCATTTTGCAGTGTATTATTGTGCAAGTCAACCTGTTTCTTCATCTTTAAAATGGTGCTAATATTATCTACCTGATTGGGTTAAACTGATGATTAAGTGAGATAATCCATGTAATGCCAATTCAGTGCCTGTTCAAAAATCGTAGCTATTAGAGACTATACTATTTTTATAAATCTTGAGTTCCCTAGAACAGATAGCAGCTGTGAAATCACCTCCACCCTAGAAGAGGATGGAATCTGAGTTTGATGCTGAGGACCCAAGTTGACATGACCAGTAAATAACGAAAAGTAAGTCACCTTCCTCAAATCAGGATTAATATTATCTTCACACAACAGTAGAGTTAGTGCTGCATTTCATACTGATGTCAATGTTTCAGACACTATAGTCCCTGGAATTGGCAGGTTGTTAGACCTGACTTGAGTGACTGCAGTGCGGTTTCAGTTGATTGTATCGTTGATGTGAGAGTCTTCGGTTACCGTCTTTGAACGGATAAAACCGTAGTCGGCAGGATTCGAACCTGCGCGGGGAAACCCCAATGGATTTCAAGTCCATCGCCTTAACCACTCGGCCACGACTACCTGGTGGAACCCTCTTATTATTAACAAGTTTGAAGGTACAGCGAGTGATATGCCATTTAATCACTAGGCACCAAAACATAGTGAAAGTTGTTTTGGTGTATAACGGCCGTGGTAACAAAGAATTTCCTAAGCCCATTTGAGACTTCTCACGTTCAGGTGAAATAAGTCATCCATGGCAAGTAGAAATTCAGTGGAGGAAGATGGAATTCAAAGAATCATTCTGAGACAAGGGATCCGAATTTTCTATGCCCTAGAACTAAGGGTGACCCTAGTAGTCTCACACCTGCAAGTGCCAGTGGGACTGGAAACGGGTTGGAAGAAATTTGGAGAAATCTGAAAGCGTGCAGTCAGTCGCGTTTGCTTTCAGCGTTAAACTCTAAAACAGAAGTAGCTCCGATAACCTTCAACTGCATTGACCTTTCCCTGTCTTCAGAGAAGTATTTGAAACCCGATTTGAGCCAGAGTGCGGCGTGAGAGAATGGGGAAGGTCCAGGAGCTGAAGAAAAAGATGCTGGGAAGATCTTCAACCCTCATGCTGGGAAAATCTTCAATTCCTCACTCCTTTTCTTCTTCCCTGAGAGGAAAGCCCATAGCCCAGGAGCCTTAGGGAGAAACTGCTTATATAACAGCTTGAGGACATTCACGGTATAGAAAAACAAACCAAATAAAATAAAATAACCCACACGACCATGTGTGTAATGCCAGACTAACTGTATTAATAGGGTTGTGGATTTAGAGACAACTCAATGAAACCCCGTAGAACTGGATTCTTTTTCCTTTTTTTTTTAAAATGAGGAATTTAGGACTATAGGATTGACTTCTGAGGGTTGAAGTACTTTGCCAAAAGCACCATCAAGTAGATTTAGACAGACTTTCAGATACAAAAGGAGAATGCCTTTCATGGCTGAGGCCCTCAAACTCTCATAACTAAAGCTCTCCCATATCTTGTGCTTTAGGGCAGGCAAAGAGACAGTTCTTCCTGTGGTGGGTTGAACTGTGTCACCCAATAAGAAATGTTGAAATCCTAAGCTGAGGTACCTGTGAATATGACTTTGAGTATAGTCGTTGCCAAGAATATCAAGTTAAAATGAGGTCATACTGGATTAAGGCCCTGAATCCAATGATAGAGTCCTTATAAGGAGAGGAAGATTTGAAACACACATAAAAATAGACACACAGGTACAAAGGCCATGTGAGAGGGAGGCGCAGACTGGAATAATGCAGTTGCAAACCAAGGAACTACAGGGATTTTCAGCAACCACCAGAAGCTAGGAGAGAGCCATGAAACAGATTCTCCTTTAGACCTTCTAGAACCACTTTACACACACCTTTAATTTAGATTTCTGGCCTCTGGAACAGGGAAAGAATAAATTACTGCTGTCTTAAGCCACCCACTTTAATGGTAATTTGTTAAGACAGCCCTATGAAGCATTGCTCCTTTCTGTTTATGCTTGAAACAAAATCCTTCTTGCCACTTTTGCACTTCCAAATTCCACCAGAGAGCCTCGTACAAATTTTGGGTTGGCCAAAATGTTCATTCAGGCTTTTCTGTAAAACTAGAACGAAATTTTTGATCCATCCGTAGTTACTCCCTTTCATATAGTAAACTAATTTTGGAGAAAACTCTCCTAGGGAGGTAATTCAAACTAAAGGAAATCATTTATGTGCAAAGACATATATGATACTTTTAGTTATAACAATAAAATAAACATTTCCAACAATGGAAAGAGGGATGATTATATAACTTGGGTTATATATACCTGGAAGAATATTACCAAACCATTAAAGACAATATTTTGTAAGAAGTTGTGAATGGCTCAGGGAAAAAGTACAAGATATAATGTTAAATGAAAAGAGTAGGATAAAAAACGTATATGCTATAAGACTTCAATTATGTAAAATTTTTGAGGGTGAGAGAAAATACACTGAAGTGTTGCTAGTGTGGTTTCTTGGTTGTGCGATTGTGTTTTTTTTTTCTTTGTTTTTCTAATGTGAAGCAGACATCATTACTCAAGTTTTAAAAATGAAGAAGCAGAAATAGTGATTTTATTGCTGGAACAAGAGAAATACAATCTCTAGATACAAGGCTTTCATATTATTCTGTAATCACACATTTAGCTCAAGATGTTAATAAGTTAACAATAAAAATAATTTAAAAAGAAGTAATCCCACAATGATGAAAAGAGCATGAAAGCAAATGACAGATGGTAAGAAACATAGTTTACCTCCCCAGATTTCAGTATCTTGATGCAGTTGAGATTTAGTTCTTACTCATGTAAGAGTCCATTGTAGACTCACTCTTGAGTCAGCAAAGAAAGGGGAGCCCATTTTTGCCCTTGTGGTGATTCAGGGACCCAGGCTTCTTCTATCTTAAGGATCTGCTATCTTGTAAGGCTTGAGAAAGTCCACACTTCTTTAAAGTCTAGGAGTACATGTTACTTTGGCATTCATAATCTGTTTGTTGTGACTAATCACTCAGCCACCTTGAGATGCAAACTGTTATGCAGATTGTTATGCAAATTGAGATGCAGGTATAGATGCTGGCTGGGTAAATTATTCCCATAGACAACTCCCATAGATAACTATGGATCCAGGGTATCCTCAGGGGGATGGCGTCAGTGACCTAGACAAATAATTTATTTAGAGATATAGAAAGAAATAAAGAAGGAATATAGCAGTTAGGAAAATATAGGAGAGAAAGAGGCTGATACTCCTTGGTTTACGCAGAAAGCCAATAAAGCCTCAGACAAGAGACTTGCTCTGTTCATGTAGGCCACAGGGGCCCACTTGAATAGCAGATGGTGCCCCGCCTTGGGCTCCCTCTTGCATCGGTCTTAGAAGCCTGGGCAGGATAGTGAACTCAGAGGGCCTCTACGCCCCAGGGAGTCAGCCTGAAAAGAAGATAAAGAAAGAAACAAAGAAAGACATGGGGAGACCAAGCTTCAGTAAGCGAAGCCCAAACTTTATTTTTCAGGAAAGCTTATATACCTTGAGTTGTACATTGAAAATAATGGAAGACGCATAGTCATGCAGGGTCAGCAGTCCTGACCCTTATCGGGACCCGGCGTTCTCCCTTCCAATATACAAAGATCTTGGGTGATTTACATCATCTTCTGGCCAGGGGGCCTGGTAACATCTTATGACCCTTTCTGATAATGATTAGTCAGCCAGAAAACTCATTTTCTCCAAAGGTGATTTTTCTAAAATCAGGCGCCACCCTCCGAAAGCACTAGATAAGGTTGCATTCCTTTAGGGTAAAGGTGAAGTGGGCTATAGCATGGGAGGAATTTATTAACTCAAGATCTAATGTGGTTAAATCAAAGGACATTGTTCACAAGCTTTAGAGGAAGGTGGTTGAGGATAGCCCCCCATTAACATCAGAGGTGTTGGTGAGAGGCATGATATAGTAAAACAGACAGATTCTGGTTTGGGGGTAGATGCTCGAGAGGATTCAGGGGGGTCCCTCGAGGCCTGATCTTGCCTTTGCCCATCAGGCCTCTTCCTCATGACCTTTGCCATGGGTGGGATCTCCCGTGCTGGCTCCCGGCAGAACATGGATTGAGGTGAACATTACAATTATCAGCAACATTTGGGGAGGCAGAAAAGAGTTCAATAAATAGTAACTGAGTTAGTAGAGTGAATAAAGCTGAAACCTTACTGTCTGCAAGGTGGAAAGCTACCAATTATAAAGTTACTAACATCTGTAAAGGATATTTTAGATTCTTGGAAAAGCTAATAGGAATTGGGAAAGAAAAAAAAAAAAAACAAGATTAAAGGAAATTACTCTCTGAGAAAACCGTCATGGAAAGACCAAACCACAGAGGACATATCAGGCATCCTGATTGCAATTGTCTGTCATATAAAATCACTTTAAAATGGGTCCATCTACTGGTATATCAGGTTCATAATACCAATTAGGTTTTGCAAGCTACCTCTTAAATAGAACTGGACTGCTAAAAGAATGCTCAAACTACCGAACAGTTGCAATCATCTCACATGCTAGTAAAGTAATACTCAAAATTCTCCAAGCCAGACTTCAGCAATATGTGAACTCCCTGATGTTCAAGCTGGTTTTAGAAAAGGCAGAGGAACCAGAGATCAAATTGCCAACATCCGCTGGATCATGGAAAAAGCAAGAGAGTTCCAGAAAAAACATCTACTTCTGCTTTATTGACTACCCCAATGCCTTCGACTGTGTGGATCACAATAAACTGTCGAAAATTCTGAAAGAGGTGGGAATACCAGACCACCTGACCTGTCTCTTGAGAAATCTGTATGCAGGTCAGGAAGCAACAGTTAGAACTGGACATGGAACAACAGACTGGTTCCAAACAGGAAAAGGAGCACGTCAAGGCTGTGTACTATCACCCTGCTTATTTAACTTCTATCCAGAGTACATCATGAGAAACGCTGGACTGGAAGAAACACAAGCTGGAATCAAGATTGCCAGGAGAAATATCAATCACCTCAGATATGCAGATGACACCACCCTTATGGCAGAAAGTGAAGAGGAACTAAAAAGCCTCTTGATGAAAGTGAAAGAGGAGAGTGAAAAAGTTGGTTTAAAGCTCAACATTCAGAAAACGAAGATCATGGCATCTGGTCCCATCACTTCATTGGAAATAGATGGGGAAACAGGGGAAATAGTGGCTGACTTTATTTTTCTGGGCTCCAAAATCACTGCAGATGGTGATTGCAGCCATGAAATTAAAAGACGCTTACTCCTTGGAAGAAAAGTTATGACCAACCTAGACAGTATATTCAAAAGCAGAGACATTACTTTGCTGACTAAGGTCCGTCTAGTCAAGGCTATGGTTTTTCCTGTGGTCATGTATGGATGTGAGAGTTGGACTGTGAAGAAGGCTGAGCACCGAAGAATTGATGCGTTTGAACTGTGGTGTTGGAGAAGACTCTTGAGAGTCCCTTGGACTGCAAGGAGATCCAACCAGTCCATTCTGAAGGAGATCAACCCTGGGATTTCTTTGGAAGGAATGATGCTAAAGCTGAAGCTCCTGTACTTTGGATACCTCATGTGAAGAGTTGACTCATTGGAAAAGACTCTGATGCTGGGAGAGATTGGGGGCAGGGGGAGAAGGGGACAACCCAGGATGAGATGGCTGGATGGCATCATGGACTCGATGGACGTGAGTCTGGGTGAACTCCGGGAGATGGTGATGGACAGGGAGGCCTGGCGTGCTGCGATTCACGGGGTTGCAAAGAGTCGGACACAACTGAGCGACTGAACTGAACTGAAGGGTCCACCAGAATTCTGAGGAAAGATATGTACCAAAGCAAATAAATAGAAGAAAGAACCTGATGGAACTAGAAACTAGAAAATAACAGAAGGGAAAAAAAAAACTATTATTAATTTTCTCAGAGAAGCAAGAGAACACTTTGCACCTATGGGACAATAATAAGATGCTGTTATTTTTGAAAAAGCATCAAGAGATCAAGAATTCTTGAAATTTTTAAGAACTGTGATGATAGGAAAAAGTTTGATGGAAGAGTTGGAAGATAAAGTTGGAAAATTTTCTCATAAAGAGGAAGAGAAAAGAAAGATGGGAAATAGGAAAATGGTAGCTAAATTAAAAGCTCATTCTAGAAAGTCCAACTATGTCTGATTGAAAGCGTTTCAGGACAAGACAACAAAGAAAATAAAGGGTGACAATTACTTATAAATGCCCCCCCAAATTCACCAGACCTAAGATTTCCACATATTGCTCAACACAGTGAACGAAAAAGACCAAGAATCTACCCAAGTGTCCACATTATTTAAGAATGGCATTTAACTCCTTCACCACAGCAATATCTAGAAGACAAAGGAGTCATGCTCACCAAGCTCTAAAATAGAGTGATTTCCACTCTGGAAATCTCTACCTGACTAAACCAAATCATTTGTGAAGTTAGTAAATGTCTTTTCAGAAATGCATTATAGTTGGTGGTGGGAAGGGATAACCAGGAAACAGAGACCTCATGAGAACTTAAATCTAGGTGTCTCTAATGGGAAATCAGAACCCAGGGGGTGGAATCACCTTCTGGCAGCAGGCATGTCTGGCAGGATCTGGAGATATGGAAGAGAGACAACTGTTACTGCCATGAGATGTTACATAAGGCAGAGGAGGCAGTTACAGTGCGGCCTCTTCAACTTGGAAGTATTTCTTCTGTATTTCAGACATCTTTATGCAACTCAAACCGCCTTAGCTGAATGCCCATACTTCTCCTGGGCTTTTGTTGGGAAGGTTCAAATCCGCATAGCTACAATTATTTACTTTTAGTAAAGACTTTTGTTTTAGTAAATATGTCTTTAGTAAAGAGGTTTCTCCTCAACCCTTTGGGTTGACAGTCTGGATTCTTCCATCTCCTGCTGTTGCCTTCCTCTATGGCAATAAACAGTCCTGTCACGTCTCCTGCTTGACATCAGGAAAACTTCACTGCCCATGAAAGAGGTAGGTCACAGCTTTGGAACTGTGGACCTCAAAAAGATCAAACCAGTAAATCCTGAAGGAAATCAACACTAACGATTCATTGGAAGGACTGATGCTGAAGCTGAAACTCCAATACTTTGGCTACATGATGCAAAGAGCTAACTCATTGGAAAAGACCCTGAGGCTGGGAAAGACTGAGGGCAAGAGGAGAAGGGGGCGACAAAGGGTGAGGTGGTTGGATGGCATCACCGACTCAATGGACATGAGTTTGAGCGAACTTCGGGACAGGGTACTTTAGTGAAGGACAGGGAAGCCTGGTGTGCTGCAGTCCATAGGGTCGCAGTTGGACACTGAGCGACTGAACAATAGCTTTCTCAGTGAGAACCAAGTTAAAAAACCCTGTTTTGAAAACATTCAAAGTGCTTTACCCTTGGTCTCCACGAGGTGGAAGCGTTCCGAGAAACAGAAGTCATCTCTTGGCATCCCACCCTCTCCGCTCCCCTGTCCGCCCTGCCACAGCGCCAGAACTGGTTGGCACATCAAGTCATTCGCAATTATGTATCACGAAATTCAACTTCCAAGAACGTCCCTTACGTTCGAAGTCAAGAACTCGGCACAAACACTCGGGATGCAGAGAGCCCCGCCGTTCCTCCGACAACGCAAGCAGGGCGCGCGGCTCTGCAAACACCGTATCGGAGCGCCGGTCACTGCATTTGGGCAGCCCGGCTGACTGTGGTCGCGTGGAGAGCCGCCCCGCGAGCTGCAGAAAAGGCAGAGAGGAGCGCGAGAAAGCACGGACCTACCACTTCTATCCAGAGAAACTGATTTGCTCTTAAGAGTTTTGCACTAGGAGCTCTGGTGCGCGCAAGAAAAGGGGTGTGTGCTGTGTAGGCAGATAAGAAAACAAGGATGAGGATGCAAATTTCGGCTTTTCAGAGGATGTTATGGCAGAACTGAAACTATATGATATCAGGAAGGAGTGCTATCAGTTTCCCAGGCGTGGGGTTCCATGGTGTAATGGTTAGCACTCTGGACTCTGAATCCAGCGATCCGAGTTCAAATCTCGGTGGAACCTAGATGCTTTTACTTTCTATTTACTTATCTTTCCAGTTTTCCTTTTAGGGAGGGTTGGCAGGGAATCTGCATTTCACATTTTGCCTTTTCTTTATAAACTTTCGTACATCATTTTGGAGTTTTTCTACCTTGTGAAAGTTTAAAATAGCCATTTTAAAGTATACATTCTGTTTTAAATTGTCTTGATACCAAATAGGAAGAATTTTAAAGTACAACTTTAAATACTCAAAGCCAAAAGTAAAACGTTTTTTAATTTGTTTTTAAAATATTATAGAAGTAAAGAATTAAGATGCAATCACATCCTTGTTATTCCTCATCATATTCTAATGAAAATGTTATAAATCCTTGGTGGGAATGTATATGATGTTCTTTCTACTGCTATTAGCAAAAGAATGCTCTCATTATATTAATTTTATATTAATTAATTGAATTTTACTAATTATTAATATTACATAAAATACACACAAATTACTGTTTTCCCACATTATTAATTGCTGCTGCTGCTGCTGCTAAGTCGCTTCAGTCGTGTCCAACTCTGTGTGACCCCATAGACGGCAGCCCACCAGGCTCCCCTGTCCCTGGGATTCTCCAGGCAAGAATACTAGAGTGGGTTGCCATTTCCTTCTCCAATGCATGAAAGTGAAAAGTCAAAGTGAAGTCGCTCAGTCATGTCTGACTCTTAGCGACCCAATGGACTGCAGCCTACCAGGCTCCTCCATCGATGGGATTTTCCAGGCAAGAGTACCGGAGTGGGGTGCCATTGTCTAAGCCCTTGAAATGGTGAAAATCCACCCACACTTTGATTTATAGTGTTTCAACATATAAAGCATATTAAGGAGATTTTTCACTCTATGTTGCTGCTGCTGCTGCTGCTAAGTCACTTCAGTCGTGTCCAACTCTGTGTGACCCCATAGACAGCAGCCCACCAGTCTCTGCCATCCCTGGGATTCTCCAGGCAAGAACACTGGAGTGGGTTGCCATTTCCTTCTCCAAACAGCTGAAATTCTTATTCTCATTTTATTACCTATTTTTTGTTCTTAGCTGAATTTTCAGTTACCAATAGATGTTAGTGATCAATCTGGAAAAGCAAATTGCTAAAATAAAGGGGGAAAAGCTACCTAACCATACCTTTTCTTTCTTATGTTCTTATGCTTGCTGATACTTCAGCCTAACAGATAAACTGCTTTTATGAAGATACCAACTGCCTGATTGTAATTTGAAATCTTAACTCCTTAGAAGTTTAGGGAAAGGCCATATTTTCATGTCTATCAAAGATACAGTTTATGCAAAGTCTTGCATGAACGCCATTATCAGAGACTGCTTCCTGGTCGATGTATATCCCTGGGGCTTCAAAACCCTTCATTGTAGGTACACATTTTCTCACCTTCCCTGAGTTCATTTACTTATAAAGCCATGAAAAATTGATAGGTACAAAGGACCTCAGTTGGCACTGATTCCTATACTAAGGATGTCCGCAATACTATTTTTAAATCTAGGACTCCATAATAAAAACATTTACTAATTCAATTCCAATACTTGATTTCAAATAATGGAGAAACAACCTAACAATGTCAACAACCGCTATAGGCAGTGGAGTCCTCAGGGAGCCACCTCCCACTTCTGTTGGCACAGTGGAACCAGCATGGTAGGATGGGAAATGGAGACGCTCTGGAACTGGATTCTTAACTCTGTGAATGTCTAACTGTGTAATTTTCAAGATGTAAAACTACTCTGTACCTCAATCTCTTTACTTTATGTAAAAGAAGGTAAGGCCTTCTTTGCTATGTTTTACGATGGTAAATACCTTGCTTAAGGAAGACACTCCATAAACACTAGGGCTCTCTTTTCCCTCTTTTTCTTTTCTCTCTTTCTCTCTCTCTTCCTCCTGCCCCCTTCTCCTCCTCCTTATTCTTCAGAAAGAAGGGTACCTGAGAATGGAAAAGGGACATTTTGGTGTATTTGGATCAATTCAAGTACCATGGTCAGTGATGCTTCCTTCTTAAAAATATTCTTGCCAGCAGAAGCAGCCTACCCTCTATTCCAAAACACTAGCCTATCTTTGGAGAAGGAAACAGCACCCCACTCCAGTACTCTTGCCTGGAAAATCCCATGGACGGAGGAGCCTGGTAGGCTACAGTCCATGGGATCGCTAAGAGTTGGACATGACTGAGGGACTTCACTTTCACTTTTATGCATTGGACAAGGAAATGGCAACCCACTCCAGTGTTCTTGTCTGGTGAATCCTAGGGATGGGGGAGCCTGGTGGGCTGCCATCTATGGGGTCACACAGAGTCGGGCATGACTGAAGCGACTTAGCAGCAGCAGCAGCACCCTATCCTTGCTCAAAAACCAGGTAAAAAATCTCAACTGAAGTAGTTACCTTGCTTGAGGATATTGATTTTTTTCAAGACCTACCCCTACCACCTTGCACTGCCTATAGGACTCAGGGAATCACTATATATTTTTATTTTACATACTGAAAGAATTGTAATACAATGCTAATTCATATCAAAATCAGAGTAGTGTGTGGGGGAGTGATAAACCAGGAAAAAAGAAACACAATGTAGAATTTATTAAATGTAGAATGTAGAATTTATCAAATTTATCAATATGGGTACACTTAATGGAGATTCTGAAGTTAGTGTGTTAGCTAGAACAGCTGGGAATTATAACAATGTGCATGATAAGTTGACTGTAACCTAAAATCAGTAGAAATACAGTAAATGAAGAAGCCAAGATGTCTTTGGTATGAGGTAGAGAAAGATATCGATATCTTAGATTGTTTTAAAACACATGGGAACTTGCATTGGATTTATCACATGTGACACCCACTCATCTTCCCTCTTAGCTCCCTGGAAGGCTCCCTTTCAAAACCCCCTAAGAAACAGATTGGTAAAGAGAGAGCTAGGGTCCTTGGGAAGTTCTCTAGAACCTGTCCTTTGTAGAAAGGTTTGATGGTAGTGGATACATCCCTAATTTTTTTAAAATTATTTACCTTTTTGATCCCCTTCCTCCATTTCTCCCACTTGCCCTAGCCTACCTTTACCTTTGGTAACCACTCATCTGTTCTCTGTATCTATAAACTTGTTATTTTTTCTTTTTTTAGATTCCACATATAAAAGGTATTTGTCTTTCCTGTCTGGCTTATTTCACTTAGCATCATTCCCTCAAGATCCATCCATGTTGCAATAGATGGCAAGATTTTATTCTTTTTTATGGCTGAATAATATTTCATTGCGTATATACTATAACCTCTTTATTCCTTCATCCTTCGATGGACAGAGGTTTTCATACCTTGGCTGTTGTAAACAGTACTGCAATGAACATGGGAGTTCATATATACTTTTCAAATTAATGATTTCATTTTCTTCAGATAAATATCCAGAAGTGAAATTGCTGGATCATATGATAGTTCTATTTTTAATTTTTTGAGCAATCTCCATACATTTTCCATAGTGGCTGCACCAACTTATCTTCCCACCAACAGTGCACAGAGGTCCCCATCCTTGCCAATATTTGTTATTTCTTGTTTTCTGAATAATAGGCATTATAACAGATGTGAGATGATATCTCATTGTAGTTTTGATTTGCATTCATCTGATGATTAATGATGTTGAGCATCTTTTCATGTACCTTTTGGCCATATATATGTCTTTGGAAGACAGATTTATTCAGATCTATCCATTTTTAAATCAGATGGCTTCCTTGCCTTTCACTTGTATGAGTTCTTTCTATATTTTGGATATTAAACCCTTATCAGATATATGATTTGCAAATATTTCCTCCCATTCCAATGGTTTTATGGTTTTAAACCTTACTTTCAAGTCTGTAAGTCATTTTAAGCTCCTAGACATAGGTCTGGGTTATGATTTTTTTTGGATTTGGCACCAAATAAAAGTAAAACAACAAAAGCAAAAACAAACAAGTGGAACTATATCAAATTAAAAAGCTTCTGCACAGCAAAGGAAGCAATAAAAAAGCAAACAACAAAACATTAGTCTCCTCTCTTCAGACCATCAGAATAAGGAATCCTTGCAGTTTGAGGAGGAAGTGTTACCTGCCAATTTGACACAGTAGCCTATGTGTCTAAATGATGCCAAAGAGCAAGAAACTGCTTAATACAAATACAGTTTCTGATAGAAAATGTGACATTCTGAAGAGAATTGAAGTTCTCTATAGTTGCTGCTGCTGCTAAGTCGCTTCAGTCGTGTCCGACTCTGTGCGACCCCATAGACGGCAGCCCACCAGGCTCCGCGGTCCCTGGGATTTTCCAGGCAAGAACACTAGGGTGGGTTGCCATTTCCTTCTCCAATGCATGAAAGTGAAAAGTGAAAATGAAGTCGCTCAGTCGCGTCCGACTCTTAGCGACCCCATGGACTGTAGCCCACCAAGCTCCTCTGTCCATGGGATTTCCCAGGCAAGAGTACTGGAGTGGGGTGCCATTTCCTTCTCCTCTCTATAGCTACTTAGACCAATGAACTTACTACTGTCTAAGTAGTCGTGGCCGAGTGGTTAAGGCGATGGACTAGAAATCCATTGGGGTCTCCCCGCGCAGGTTCGAATCCTGCCGACTACGACATTGCTCTCTATTGAGACATAGCCAGTTGGGGAAGAATGCTGTTACCATGGAGAGAAGCTGGATTGTTCTCCAACCTGGCTCTTTATGTTGCCGGTGAAAGGCTCCCCGCCGCTGGGCCGCTGGAAGCACACGGATTATACCCCCAGTAGGGGGTCTGATTTATTATTAATTTTAAGTAATTCGACCACAGCCCTAATGGTGCTTTCTTTCCCCACTGGAAGAGCCCAGGCTTTGATGGTACCTTCCTCTTTCCTCCAATCAAAATCCTGCTTAGAAGGCAGCCTTTCCTAAAGAAAAAACTTGGCAGAAACCTTTCCCCTTTATCAGGACTCTTCTCCAGTCATGTATGTCCTCGTTCATGTACAAAAGGAAACTCCACGAAATCTTGGCTCACGTATAAGTGAAAGCCAGAACTTACAGCTATGGTCATGAATCCAAACTGGGTTTTAATAGGCAAGCCACTACATAGCTGAAGAAATTATTTAAGCCATTGTTTTGGAAGGCAAACCAAAAAAGTCGACAACATTATGCCAGATAACTTGTCCTGGGGTCCAGGACGCTGGTAAAGACACAGGAGCTAAAAGTGAGATGAGGTTTTGACTCATTCTGGGCACAGAGTTCAGATGCAAAATCCCACTTGGTCATTAACATGTGTGAGTTAATGTATTGAAGTGTTAAAGCAATGTCAATCACACTTGAATGCCTTTCTAGGAATTCCTAAGAAAATTAGATTATCTCACTAGGCAGTTTAATGGGACTGATCCTCACCTCTCTTGTGGAGATCTGCATAGTTGTCATACTTTAGTGCATTTCCAGAATGCATCTAATAATTTTCTTAAACCCAGTGCATTCCATATTCATTGATTAAATGCCAGATACTTTCCTCTTTCATGCATGTATTCAGAGGAATGAAGTACAGTAAAAAAAAAACATCGAGTTGCAACCTCAGGAAGGTCAGTGATGTTGAGTTGTGGTAAGTCTTCTTTGCTGAGCAGGGCCTGCTTGATGAAAACAACTTGGTTTTGGCTATCAAGACCCGGATTTCCAGAGGATGAACTTGATATTTCTTTGCAAAACGCATCATTTCTCTTCTCTCCATCTCTTACATTCAGCATACAGGTTGCTTTGACTCTCAAAAACTAAATAGAATTCTAGAATGTCAAAGTCATGAAACGTTAAGGCCCTTCTGTGGAAACAATTCCTAACTTTAGAGTTGTAGAAAGTGACCCACATGACATCGACGTACAGAATTTAAAAATAAAAATTTGTTCAAAAAGATATCTTAGAGAGAATGTTGATAGTATAAGCAGAAGTTCTTCTCTTTCCAGATATTGCTTTCTGGAGGAATCCCATGGAAAATGAAGCTCCAGTTCTGGGGGCTGGAATAGAGATCCTGAGCCAGGGCTGACCATTACACAGAATCTTGCTTTGTGGACTATCAGCCTGTAATCTGGTTTCTGAATGCTGCTGTTAGGATTCTAGAACTTCTCTCATAACATTTTTTTATTTTTTTCTTTTTTGGCTACACCCGGCAGCATATGGGATTTTAGTTCTCCAACCAGGGATGGAACCCAAGCCTCCTGCATTGGGAGCATGGAGTCTTAACCACTGGACCACCAGGGAAATCCCTTTCTCTTTAGCTTTAAATCACTGAAATTTCTTATAAATAAGGAAAATAAAACCAAAAATAAAACTGGTGAACAGCATAAGAAAAACAAGAATTATAGCAATTGCAACAGAGAATGTAAATTAGGAAGTACATTTCCAATTGAAATAAATCTGAGCCACTGATTTAATTTAAAATTTTCTAGTAGCCATATTAAAAAGTAAAAAGAGAAGGCATAATTCTTTTAGTAATATGTTTTATTTTAACCCAACATATTCAAAATATCATTTCAATATGTAAGAAATTTGAAAAGTCAACAGTGTGATAGTTTACTTTGTTTTTTTATACAAAACCTTCAAAGTCTGCTGTGTATCTTTCACTTAGAGCTCAAGTAGGACCAAATGCTCAATAGTTACATGTCACAAATGGCTAAAGTATTGGACATCACAGATTTAGAGTGTGAAGAGAACATACGACTGAGTTGATAGACGATTGAAACCAAGGGAGAGTCTACACTGAAAGCAATAGGCTATGGTCCAACATAGAACTATTCTTGGTATGCACTTCTTGGAGCTTTTGAAGCTAGTGAGGCTGTTAGTAAACTTGCTGTTTCAGGGCATTCTTTCCTAACCTACTCAGGAGTGTCGATGAAACCCCAGTGCGTCCTGCTGCCAGCTCCTCTTCCAGGATGGTAGGGGGACAGCTCTTACCCAGCATCATAAATAGGTCCTGTTTCAGTATCAGGAGCATGGGTCAAACCTCCAAAGTTTCTATTTCTAGGAAGGCAGAGGCCGGAAAGTCCATAAGTCTCATTCACCATGTCTTTTTACATTTGTTTCAGTTATGGGAATCATTCATCTCTGATTTGGCTGACTTGCTGTCCTTAAAGTCAACGTGCAGCTTTAAAGTCAAGATAGAGTTCCTCAAATGTAAAACTGATTATTAGCTTATCCAGTGTTGTCACTCCTAGGTTCTCTACCTCCTGAAATCCCGTGCATCCTTAAAGATTGCCTGTCTATGTCTCCTCCTTTGAAAAGCCCTCAAGTTCCATCCTTCATTCCCCTTCTTCAGTGCCCCTTATAGTGTCTTTGCCATAACATTGTTTAAGAAAATGCAATGGTAATATTAGTGCTTCCATATATCTTTGTTTATATGTCTCATATGAAACTACTTCTGTATTCATCATTCTGCCTGCTAGCATATGTGTTTTTGAAGAAATGAACTGGTTAAGTCATCACTTTAGATTACGTAAGCTAATGTAGTAGAAACTAACCCCATTTATGAATCTAACTGCTGTGTGTCCTTTAAATAGTACATTCCTTTAGTGCATCCTTTCATCTCTTTTCTTTCCTTGGCATCATTTAAAAGTCTCAAAAAAGTCGTTGGTCGATTAATCCATTATTTTCCTTAAATATTTTATGAATTTTTGGTATTTCTTTTGCTATATCTGTTAGTCTTTCAGAAGCAACAGAACATCCTAAATTAAATGCTACTATGAGACATCTATGACTTTGAAATGAAAAGTTGCAACAGCAGTAAATGGAAAAACAGAATTCAGAATAGTCATTAAGAATTAAGAGAACTAAAGTTGTCTAGCATCTGTTTCCCTTTTGCTTGCTTCCTTTTTCAACAAGAAAGGGAGACTATCACAAATCAAGGGCTTCTTCTCAGTGGAGATCTTAGAGTAAGGATTGAAAGGGAACTGAGATAAAGGTTCTAATAAGCTTTGGTTGAACAAGGTTCCATTCCATTCTGTTGGACCTACATACATATGTTTCATTCTAGTGTCCCAAATGTGTACTGAGAAACCCACACCCATTACCCCTCTGAAAATGGGACGCTCTAAGAACTGGTTTGACTGGGATTATAGCTTCAGGCATGGGTGAACTTTGGCTTCCTAATTTACAAAATTGAGGTTAATGACTCACATAGCCATATTTCAAAGGTGATATTTATTCAGCAACTTTTTGCTTAATTACAGTTTAGTAACAGTTAAAAATGCTTATTTGTTGAAAATAGGTTTTGTAACATAAAGGAGACTCTTCAATGCAGGGGGTTCTTAGTCTTGTGTCTATGTTCTCTAACAGTATTTATGAATCCTTGACATGGTTTCTATAGTTGTTAGCTTTGAGTCAGGGCCAATCTCTCTATGACAGCGTGAACAAGTTTTCTTTTACCATGGGATTTTGAGGCAAAAAAATAATTTGAGTCTCTGTCTTAATAACTGCACGACCATTGAATGAGAACAATTTGTTAACTCTATTTTGTTGTTTTGGGAACACATAAAATGACTATGAAAAGGTAAATGGGCTCCAAAGAAATTCCTTCTAACTGTCTTAATAGATTTGTCTGACATGAACCCAACATCTGTCTTCCCAATGACGAAATCTCACTTACTACTATCCAGGGAAGAAAGTTTTATTGAAAATCACTATCCTCACTGTGTGTGGACTTAAGTTCTAGTGTGTTTGTTTCTTTTAATGATTGTTATTACATGTAATTCTGAAGTAAATGTTAAAGTTTGTTCCACTTTGTGGTCTATTTCATGAATCTCCACCAGAGGCTGACAGAGCAGACACTGATCTCACTCCAGTAACCCATCAAATGAGGTCTCTTTCCAGTTGTGCGGATAATGTTTTCCCTGGTAATATGGTGTAACAGCATGATAGTCACTCAAGTGACATCAGAGAATGGTCACATTGACTGCAAATATACTTTCTGATATGTGACTCAATCTTTGTGATATGTGATTTAATTTTATGAAAGCTAAACTTCAGCATGGCTATTTATTCTCATAGCATGTTTTCTTGTTGTGTAGTCGTGGCCGAGTGGTTAAGGCGATGGACTAGAAATCCATTGGGGTCTCCCCGCGCAGGTTCAAATCCTGCCGACTACGTGGTAGTTATTTGTGGAATAATTCCTTCTTAATACTATGCTTTTTGACAAATTCCGGAGTTGCAAGTCCAAACACAAACAGGAACTCTAACCAAGATGCAGGCAGTTACTACCCTTTCCAGCTTGTAATCCTGCAATTAACTCACCTTGCTGGAAAAAAACAAGTCATAATTATTGCATTTTTCCAATAGGTTTGACCTGAATCCTAATATATTTTCTTTTCCCCTGAGAAGAGTCCTAACTTCAGAGATACCTTGGTGTTTCCTGCTTTCAAAATCCTACTTGCTTCTCCATGAAAATTTTACATTTTCAGGGATTTCTTTTCTCTTATGTAACTATAACCTGTATATCTCTAACATACATATTTTTATTTGTCTAAGGGAAATCGATCAATAACCCCATGCTTGCTTCACACAACTCCAGCATGTTTATGGGTTAAAAAGCTAGAAGTAAATGCTATCTAAAGAAAGCAAAATTCTTGACTGGAAAACTATCTCTACCAAAAGGCAGTGATCAACTGATACGAAGTTTATTTTCTTTGCCTATTAAGAATTTTAATATTTATAATAATTAAATATAATAATCATGATATGAAGTTTAAATAATATTGAGATTATATGGAATGAATAAAATCTATCTTCTATCCATGCTCTAGCTGTTCACTTTCTCTCCACAGTGAAATAAATTTTTGCATAACCTTCCAGAGTATATATTATTATTTTTAATGTATAGTATTCAATTCACTCTTTATTTTAAGCAAATTTTAGCAAACTAATGTTTAGTAATTGTCTTAGTTATTTCCTTCCATTAAAAATATATTCTGACCTCTACAAATTATACCCAATTGATTTTTTGACAGTAGTACAAAAAATAAAAAATTCACTGAAAGAGAGAGAGATAGCCTTTTCAACAAATGGTGCAGGAGCAATTGGACATTCATAGGCAAAAACAAAAACCTTTTTTTGATGTTGATCTAGACCTCATTCCATATATAAAATTAGAATAAATCACAAACTAAGATGTAAAACTATAAAATTTTCAGAGAATAACATAGGAGATCTTCAGAATCTTCATCCTTTAGACTTGATACCAAAGCCCAATCCTTAAAAGGAAAAAAGTGGACCTCATCAAAATTTAAAACTTTTACTCCACAAAAAGACACCATGGGCTTCCCTGGTGTCTCAGTGGTAAAGAATCTGCCTGCCAACGCAGAAGACATGTGTTCAACCTGTGAGCCAGAAAGATTCCACATGCCGCAGCGCAACTAAGCCTGCACCACTATTGAGCCTGTGCTCCAGAGCCCAGGAGCCTCAAGTACTGAGCCCATATGCCGCAACTATTGAAGTCCAGCACTCTAGAATCCATGCTCTGCAACAAGAGAATCCACCACAATAAGAAGCCTGTGGACCGCAATTGAAGAGTAGCCCATGGCTCACTGCAACTAGAGAAAGCCCGAGCAGAAATGAAGATCCAGTACAGCCAAAAACAAAGTAATAAACAAAATTATTTTTTTTAAGACACTATTAAGGAGTTGAAAAAACAAGCTGCAAATTTGGAGGAAATGTTTGTACACCACATACCTGACAAAAGACAGTATCTTGCAAATGCACAAAAATTCTGGAAACAACAAACTTTTTAAAAACCTCAACAATCCAATTAGAACGTGGACAAAAGACATGAAGAGACATTTCACTAATGAGGATAAACGGATGGCAAATCAGCACGTGATTAGGAACTTGGGCAGAGATTTTGACAGGGCAAAACTCTAACAATGGCAAAGTCCCTAGCCATAAAGCTTTCCTGCATCTGCAGCTTTCAGGTCTGGGCTCAAACCTTTCCATTTCTGAGAAAGTGACTGAAGCACAGGTGCATAGGCCAAGCGAACCTCTTCCAGAAAGAGAAGACTGTATTCTGTGAATGCTGGCAGGAGAATATTGGCAGTGGATACAGACATAGAAGTGATGACTCCTGCCTCCTCACTGAGACATTGTCTTGGGTTGCCAACACTAGGTCTGAAGCTTCTGTGGCAAATAATAAGGAAAAGAGCAGAAACCCCAAGAATCTACTGTAGACAAGGCAAGCGATCTGCAAAATTCAGAAGTGAAGTGAAGTTGCTCAGTCGTGTCTGAGTCTTTGCGACCCCATCGACTGTAGCCAACCAGGCTTCTCCATCCATAGGATTTTCCAGGCAAAAGTACTGGAGTGGGTTGCCATTTCCTCCTCCAGCAAAATTCAGAAGAGAATATATAAAGGATGAAGGACAGTTCAAAGAGGAAACCAGTCAGCACCTTCTGAGGTTTGACTTCTTGCTGCCACAAACCATGCCTGCCTCAGGGAAAGCTTGTCCCATCGTTGGCGGCAAAATCCTCATTGCAGAAAAGGGCCTTGTCCCTACCCTTGGTGGGAGCTTTCGTTTTCAGTTCAGGACCTATTGAGTCCCTGGGGGACTATCTTAATTCCTAAGTTTCTCAGTTTCTGAGCAATGAGACCACATTCAAACAAACTTGCCATAAGACTAGACCTCTGAAAATAGAAGAGCTAGATGACTCCAGGTTGGGGTGTGGAGGGAAGGAGTCTCAGTTGGCTCTGAACCTCTCAAGAAGGGGAATTTGGCAAAATGGAGCCTTATTTCGGAGTCTCCAATAATCAAGAGCAGCAGAGCAAGAGGAATCTGTGTAGCACCCAGGAGGGGGGAGTAACTTAAGCTGAACACGAGATATTGTCCACTTTTGTCTAATAAATCTAAGTACATGCATGGAAGGAGGGAAAGGAGAAAAAAAGGAGAAAGGCAGGACCAAGAGGAAATCCAGAGGAAAGTGCTTTGGGTGAGGGAGAAACTGACTCTTGAAAGGTTTTAAAAGGCTTTGCTGAGTTCTTGTTCTGGAAAGCTGACATTCTAGCCATCACTATTCCCTACCTAGCTATCATAATTCCTGATCCAAAGGGAATGATTGTCACCCTCTTGAAGAAAGAAAGGGTTGAAGATTTGTGAGGACTGCAAACTAGAGATTGTGTGCCATTAATATTTTGAGAATGACACAGACTATAAGGGCCAAAAAGAAAGTGAAAAGCATAGAGAAGACAGATGAAGAAAGAGAATGGTGAAAAGAAGACAGAGAAAGTGACAGTATTAAACTTGGAAGTGTTGGGGAAATGCGAAAGAATCAAGGTTGAAAAATATTCCTTAGCATCTTCCCCTAACATAAGCAGAGTGGTGCAGCGGAAGCGTGCTGGGCCCATAACCCAGAGGTCGATGGGTCAAAACCATCCTCTGCTATGTGTGGTCATCTTTTTCCTCAAGAGTACTTAACCTACTGAAACATTCGCAAAGTAGAAACTGTAGACAAAAGCCACCAGGAAAAAAAAAAAAGCCTCCAGAGATGATCCCACGACCATTCTCATCCTCTGGGCTTCCTGGGACAGGAATATCTTATTTTCTCTGCTCCAGCTGTCTTCAGAAGCCTACAGAATAATGGCAAGCACTACCTACTCTTAACTTGTCTTCCACTTCAGCTGTCTACTCCCTCACTGCTTACTTGACTCTCTTAGAGAGGCTCAAAAAATATATGTTGAATCCAAGAAGCTTTACTTATAACCATGGCCACACTCACTTCTTTGACTGCTGGTCATTCCAGTATTTGAATGGGATGAAGTCAAGATAAACTGTGGAAGAAAAACAGACCTCAAATGATGGGGAATCTCCACCTGTTGGGCAGAAGCAGAGGTGGATTTATATGATTCCACCTTGTCCTAGAGGAAGGAACACAAAGGAGAAAGTGTCCAGTTGAGATATGCTGGGTAACAGCAGAAGGGGAAGAGGAGCAGAGAGAAGAGGGAAAAAGAATGGAAGACAATGAGAAAGGAGATGAGAGTGCTGGTGCACAAAAGGGAAGACATAAGGAGAGAGATGGAGAAGGAAATGGCAACCCACTCCAGTGGGCCTGGGAAAACCCATGGACAAAGGAGCCTGGCGGGCAACAGTCCAGGGGGTCACCAAAGAATTGAATATGGCTTAACAACTAAACAGCAGCAACAACAAATGAGAGAGAAGGAAAGGAGGAGCAGTTGAGTGGAAGCTCAGGAAAGGAAGGAGAAAGTACAGAATTGAGACCACATGGAGTTTGAAGGAGATGGTCCTCACCAAATTGAAACAAAAATAACTTCAAGCTCCGTTTATCTAGTTTCAGGTATGGGACCAGGAGGGAACTTGACACCTGAACCTAGGAGTTCCTGACCTGCTACTACATATGTGAAGGAGATCAAGCAAATACCTCGTGCTTGGGTCCCTTCATCAGCTGTGTGCTCCTTCTTCCTCAAGTGACAACCAGTTTTTCTTGGCAAATTTTATGTAGCTTGGGTCTAGCGCTTTTCTTCTGACTATGTAGAGGTAAAACGCACCCCCATGGTACATGTGCAGCCTTTGATTCCAGGAATAAAGTCCCGGAATCAATCTCGCCCTAAGTACTCAGCCTGACTTTGATCAATGACCCTGCACTTTCATTTATTTGTCATCAATAATGCAGGGATCAACAATGTTCTGCTTAGCTGCCACTGATTCCCCTATGACCAAGGCCTGGAGTAGATTAGAAATTACCAAGACTTGGTGATTTATTTCCATAATTTCCTTCATGGATTATTTTTGATTTCCACTGCACCAGGTATGACCCACCACCTCGATGATCACTGTCCACCAGAGAATATCTGGGGACTCAGTGAGTTAAGAGTAACAAAAAAGTGAAACTGGCAGATCCATCTACAGTCATACCCATCACTGCTTTTGGGCCCCAAGACAAGTCCACCATATGTAAGGTCATCGTCCCTATCTAGTTGAATCACAAAGGAAATGGTTTTACTTAATTTCTTTAGTTGTGTAGTGGTTTGCTTATTAATACCCATTTTGGATTTCCTACTTGGCAACCTTAACTTTAACTTTCACTTCATCCAAGATTTCATGGAGTTTCCTTTGTACGTGAACAAGGATGAAGATGACCCCTGATAAGGATGAGGTTCTTTGAGCAAGGAAACGCTCATTTCAAGTTTTTTCCTTAAGAAAATCTGTCTGCCTTGTAAGCAGGGTTTTCATCACAGGAAAAGGGAAGGCATCACCAAAGCCTTGACTCTCCTAGGGAGAAAAGAAAACACCATTAGGGGTATGGTAGAATTTCTTAAAGCTAATAATAGTAGTAAGACCCCCATGCTGTTTGGGGTGCCATTCGAATGCTTCATGCCTTTCCCCAGCAGCCATAAAGAGCCAGGTTGGAGAACAAGCCTTCTCACTTTAAGACACGGGCATTCTTCCCCAACTGGCTATGCCTCAATAGGATTAGCCTTTCCCTGGGGAAAGGCACCGTAGTCGGCAGGATTCGAACCTGCGCGGGGAAACCCCAATGGATTTCTAGTCCATCGCCTTAACCACTCGGCCACGACTACTTGGCAATTGAGCTATATCTTTACATGAGTAACAGTACAGAATAAAGCTCTTTTCAAAGAAATTTTCTACCAGAAAGTGTATTCGTATTAAGTAAAATTTCTTGCTCTTTGACATCATTTAGTCGAATATCTCGCTACTGTGGCAAACTGGCAAGTAACACTTCCTCCTCAGTCTGGAAGGACCCCTTATTCTGATAGTCTGATAGAAGAAGCCTAAATAGAAGACATTCTGAGAGACCAGCTTCCTGCTGTCAGCTTCTGATGAGGATCGATGAGATACATACACTCATCAGAACCACCTAGAGGGCTTTTTATTAAAGCAGATTGCTGCATCTCCTCACACCTGCCCACCCCACTCCTGCTGCTGCTGCTGCTGCTAAGTCACTTCAGTCGTGTCCGACTCTGTGAGACCCCATAGACGGCAGCCCACCAGGCTCCCCCATCCCTGGGATTCTCCAGGCAAGAACACTGGAGTGGGTTGCCATTTCCTTCTCCAATGCATGAAAGTGAAAAGTGAAAGTGAAGTCTCTCAGTCATGTCCGACTCTTGGCGACCCCATGGACTGCAGCCTACCAGGCTCCTCCATCCATGGGATTTTCCAGGCAAGAGTATTGGAGTGGGGTGCCATTGCCTTCTCCGCCGCCCCACTCCTAGAAAGTTTTTAATTCTGTAGATTTGAATCCAAGCCCAAGAATTTGCATTTCTCACAAGTTCCCAAGTGGTGCACAGTTTGCTGGTTGGGGGCAATACTTTGATTAGACCATTCAAGGACAATAAACTTCAAAATAAATTTACTGTGTTAAAGGTTATAAACCTTTTATGAGCCTAAATGGATGTATATAGCAAGTGCCTTGGTAGCAAGACCAAATAACATTTGCAAGAATATGGTGAGGGGAGTATAATTCTTATTATCCTAAAGAGATGATTTCTTTTAACTCCCAGCAAGGTATATTCCACCTCAATCATGATGGTCATGTTCTTTTCATAGTTGAGATTCTCTCTACTAGTTTATGCCCCAGCGAAACACTTCCATTCCTAGAACTCAGAGATAAAGTCCTTGGTTTTGGAGGGGTTCCCTTGGACTGCAAGATCAAACCAGTCAACCCTAAAGGAAATCAATCTTGAATATTCATTAGAAGGACTGATGCTGAAGCTGAAGCTCCAGTACTGTGGCCACCTGATGCGAAGAGCAGATTCATTAGAAAAGACCGTGATGCTGGGAAAGAGTAAAGGCAGGAGGAGAAGGGGATGACAGAGCATGAGCTGGTTGGATGGCATCACCGACTCAATGGACATGAGTTTGAGCAAGCTCCACGAGATGGTAAAGGACAGGGAAGCCTGGTGTGCTGCAGTTCATGGGGTGGCAAAGAGTTGGATACGACTGGGCTACTGAACAACATTTCCATGAAAAGGAATCAGAGCCAAGTCTCCCCTTCATTATCACATTCTCATAAACCAGATAGTTTCTGACTCAAGAATCAACTTTATTAATTTAGCTGGATTTTTTTCCCTAACATTTACGTGTTTTCATATATTTTTGCGTTGTTCTGCATTGAGAGGGACCAAGAATGTCCTCCGGCAGAATTCGGATCATTGGGAAACCTGTACTGAGTGCCTCCCTTTTCCCCAGGCTCCAGAGGCTGAAGGCTTAGGTAGCTTGGGAATTGTCTGGCGGCCTTCACTAGGATGACACAAGTGACCTTCAAAGGAAGAAATCCGGAACGTTGTCTTTTCTAGCTAGGACAGAAATTGCTCAGTTCCCCCACCCCACCCCCCAACTCCTCACTCTGAATTGTCGCGGTAGTCTGATTTTAATCGTTCTTTTGGAAGCACACGTCAGTTTGACGCCATGGAAGAGATTCCTGATTTAGATTTTCAACCTGAAAGTAAACACAGATGACCACCCCCACCCCGCACCTCCAATTCTCGCATTTTCCCTTTATTCGAGTTCCTTCTTCCATTGGTATTTGCGACTGGAGGTTGTTTGGAACTCACTCTAAACACAAAGCTCCCCTTCTGCGGGTTCCCGAGAACTAGGAGTGATCGTGTGTGTCCGCGCTGGACAAGCTCCAGCATCCAGGAAGATCCAGTCCTTTGTCTAGGAGCTTTTTAGTGAATTAAATCACCAGCTGCTTCTTGATTTGCTCTCTTTCATACACGAGGGAGAGACCCGGACAGGGCTAAGAAACTTTTTGTTGTCAAACAACTGTTGCAGAACTTGCCACTAACTAGTTTTCACTTTGGCCCGCAAGAGAAGCAGTAAGTCAGTAGTCGTGGCCGAGTGGTTAAGGCGATGGACTTGAAATCCATTGGGGTTTCCCCGCGCAGGTTCGAATCCTGCCGACTACGATTTTAGTGGGCATTCTACATAGTTAACACCAACTCAGACGATGTCGCAGCCATACTGCATTCCGTCTTGCTGTTAAAAGCATCATGATATACTCATCAACTACTGTTAACTCGTCACTATGGTCAACTCAAGGAATGCTGGGGTTCATGTAAAGCAAGATGCACTATAAGCATCAGTCCCATAATATTTATATTTCCATGTGGTATATATACTGTGTGATGGCAACAACGTATGCAATAAAAACAGCTTTACAGTTGCAGAGTAGACATCTTTTGAATTTTCATCTGGGAATATGTATCTATAAATAAAGAATAAAGCAAACTAAAATTTTGAGCAAAGTAAAAATGATCTGTTTATATAGATAATGAAGTATGAAGAGTAGATTCCACATTCTGTGGTCAAAGGAATATAATGAGACCATAAATAGTGTTTCCTCTGTACAGCATTTGCAAAAAAAAGAAAAAAAAACAACCAAATTAATATAGATGTACAGTGTCTTAAAGTTAGCGGCACACTGTGAGAGAGAAAATCAGCACTCTGGTTTTGAACAAAGGAGTGTGTTTACACGTCGAAGCACGAACTTCATAGAACTCATTATGAAGAAGAACCTAGACATGAATGTTTGAATAAGTGCTTTACACAAAGGGCTAATGTTAAGAAGCAGCAGATACTATATAAGATCAGTATATGGGAGCAGAAGCTTCATATGTGTTAGTTGTAAAAAAAAAAAAAATTGCTTTAAAATCTCCAACACAACTTGGTATCATAAGACGACTATGTAGGGGTGGGGGTGGAATCTTCCCAGTCTCTAGTTCATGTGAAATGGCTGCAAACATCTAATCCAAGAAAACAAAGCAAAACAACTCAAACTTCATCCAAGACAAATAATATATTAAAAAAAAAAAAATCCAGAGTCCACTGCAAAACAGTAAAAGAACAAGTTGGGGGAGGGGGGAGGGGAGGAAAACTTACACCAAGAATGTAATTAGTAAGGAAATAGCAGTAGTCACTCATTTTATCTGATAAAAGAAGATGTTTGGTGTTATGTGTGTAGCCCAATGCGCAGATGAATACGGCAATGAAAATGTCATTACGGATTCCCCACCCATTTTAAGCTGAAATAGGTTAAATCTGTAGATATTTTTAAGATGTAATAATGACTATTGCATGCTTGTTTACTTCAAGTCACTTACTTTAAGATTTTTCCACCTTTAGTTTCTCTCTCTGTCTATATATATATACACACACACACACTAGGTTCAGTGGCCCTGTGGAAGGGTGGAGGGAGTCAGAAATTGTGCAGGTAGAGATCATGGGCAGAAAAGAAATTTGCTGTTTATATATTCTCCAGTACTATTAGATTAATTTATTTCCCACTGTTGAAATATTGAACAATTTCAAATATTCTTTTAGTGTGCACTGAAAGTAAACTTTATTAAAAGAATCATTATTGCTTTTTATTAGTTTTTTTATTTTCTAGTCTCAGCAGAGTGCAAGGTTTTTGTCGTCTTGCACTTGTACTTAACTTACTTCTGATACTCCTTTTCTTCCATATAAAATGAACTCCATTAAACCAGAATGGGATTTCACTTCTGCCTCCTCACCCAAATGCTGATGTGTTTGGACTTACAAGAAATAAAATAGGCCAAACTGATTTTGTCAATAGGTAGACAATATTTTCCAGGGGAAAATAAAGAGACAAAACACTGGCAGGTTCCACCGAGACTTGAACTCGGATCGCTGGATTCAGAGTCCAGAGTGCTAACCATTACACCATGGAACCACGCACGGGACACGGCCTGCCATAACTGCCAGTGACGTGTCACAGTAACGCTACTGAAACCATTTAATTTAAACTATCAAAATACTTAGTCTACGTCCACTCACGACACTTGAAAAAAAAATCCTAAGGGATTTAATTTATTTTTTCTCCTTTTTTTTTTTCTGGCCAAATACAAGACCCTAGTGTCCGCTCCCGTCCCCGCCATTAATTCAGAAACTTGGTGGTTCTAGTCCTTGCTTTCTTCTTAAAAAAAAAAAAAAAAAAAACCCAACAACACAGAATGAATATTTTGAACATTTCGTGTATCATCAGCACTGGATTGAATGTGTTATATTCATTGTATGATGTAATACTTTAAAACTCGTCGAGGTATTTTTAGTCTTCATATAGACAGGAAAACTGAACCTTTGAGATTTTATAGTTTATCTGTACCTCTGCGCAGTTTTGGCCATAAATTAATACTTTTCTCCACATAGATTCTTTAGTTATCAGGTCCATTGTCTCTAGGAAAGCAAGCTTTAATGTGTTGATTTCTGGCACATTCACGGAAGAAACCGTGAGAGAAGAGAAGTTATGTTTCCGAGAAAGTGGAAAAGGTACACTTGAAACAAAAGTCTGAATTTTGTCAAGTGTAGGGATTGGTGAGGAGCAAATCAGAGATTCAATATTTCAAGATCAAAGACTTCATCAAGAGAAAAATGTCCAGTGAATGCCAAATTGTACTAAAGATTTTTCTTACTACTATTCTGCGGACACCTTTTTTTTTTTTTTTTTTAAGCCAGAACGCTTCCTTAAGGACTAGTTTCTGGGGCGGGGTCGGTGGATCCCTTGGCGTCTCGCAAGCAATCTCTAGAGCCCCTTTCAACTCTCCTAGTCTCTTACCTCTGTTCGGCTAAGTTCACCGAGGCAGCCCAGTAGCAAATTTCTGTCGAGATTTCAACAGAACTTTAGCCGAGATGAGCCTTGGAATTTGTGAGGGTGGAGTTCCGGGGATGCTGGCTGCTTCCCGTCACCCACTGTCCCCGTGGATGTATGTAGGCATTATTCTACAAATGAATGACTTTCAATTTAATGGAAAGAGACCTGCTCCCTTAAATGAGGCGGTGCTGTGACTACCCGGGAAAAACACAGGTCCGCGCTCAGGACTATTCTGATAATTCAGTACCAGGCCTCCGATGGCAGCGAGAAGGTCACCAAGCATTGCCCTTCATTTCTTGCTCACAGAGGTCCTTGCAGGATGGCGTGCTTGCCCTCGCGTCTGGAGGCAGCTGAATGGAGCTCTCCTGCTAACTGTGATGGAAAAAATTGCAAAGGGACCCCACTTCTCTCAACATCTTTTTTAAATTCAAGCTCCATGATTCGTTAACCCCAATGCTGTAACTTAAGAGGCAAAGTTGCACCCACCCCTGAGGGTGAGATTCTAGTCAAACCAGTTCTGAGTTTCTCTCTTCTCTCAGAGTGGTTATGGGGTTTGGGTTCCTCCTGGGTTTGAGAACCAGTGGGTGGACCCAGACTCATTTTGAAGCACAAGACGATCAGAATCTGCACTGCAGCTTATCCTTAATTTTTACCCAGAGTTTCCCATGAGATAAATTATACTTAAATTGCATTTTCCTTGCTTCTTTTGAGGAAGGAAACATATAGAAGTATCTCTAAGTAGCAGCATTTCTCTTAAGTCTCAATGGCTAAAGTTTGTATAAAGTAAATAGATTTTTTTCTAGGCTTTTATTGTTGGAATTGTTCAATTGGTGGTAGCACCTGGAGTCTCCAAGTCATAATTCTTAGATCATTCATAGATCATGGCTTTATCCAGAATGTCTAGCTTCTGGAAATTTAAGAAATGGAGGGAAATTCCAGGAATTGATGGAAGAACCAAGAGAAAGATAAAAATCACAACCATGGTGGGATTTTTAGTGGTATATTTTTATACAATATACCTCTCTGAAAAGCTAAGACACATCAAAAAAAATAACCATAAATAAAGTAGTGCAAGTCATATAATATACATATATAGAGTACAGTGCACATATCAGCTCCCTGATTCAAACTTTTTCAAACACACATGAAATTATCTCTATTTTGACATTTTACCAGGCCACAAAACACAGCATGATTAGATACGTGCTATTATTTCAAAGCAATATAACTACCTAGGCCATAAGCTCCAGGAAAGTTCATGGAAACCCTAGAGCTTTCTGGAGAAATCTTGAGTCTGTTATATACTCAAGGTTTAAAAGGTATGGTTGCCTTATGAGGAAAATAAAGTAATGCATTTTGAAAATGGGGGAGGGGGAAGCAACCATCGAAATATCTATCCGATAAAAACAAAAATTTGCATATGCTAAAGTTAATAGCTTTTCCCCCCCACAATTGCCCAAACCTGGAAACAACCTTGAACAACCAGGTTCAATGGATGGAAGAAGAAATAAACTATGGTACAGCCACTCAATGAAATTATACTCAACCGCAAAAAGGTGCAAAATTTTAATACATGCAACAACTTGCATAAATCTTAAGGCATGTTCTGTCTCATGTGAAAGAAGCTAATCTTAAAAGGTTACATTCTGTATGATTCCATTTCCACGACATTCTCAAAAACGTCAAACAAGGGAGCAAAAAACATATCTGGTTGTCAACTGGTATCTATAGAATTAGGAGATGACTATAAAGGGATTACATGGGGAGGTTTATGGATTGATGGGACTTTCCTGTATCCTGATTATGGTAGTGGTTACACGAATAAACTCATATAATTTCAAAAAGCCAATTTCACTCTGTGGCAAATATTTTAATAAAGTGTGGAAGTGATTTAACATTTCAACCAAGTGTCCCTTTGGGAAGGGAAAGCTGAAGACACTCTTGAGCCTTGTATAAGGTTTGGGTTGGGGAATTACTAGAAAGTGAAAGTGAAGTCACTCAGTCGAGTCCAACTCTTTGAGACCCCATGGACGGAGAAGCCTGCTAGGCTACAGTCCATGGGATTCTCTAGGTAAGAATAATGGACTGGGTAAACTTCTGAGCAGAACCAGCTTTGCTTTCCCGGCAGCAATACGTAGGTTAAAACTTCCACCGTAGTCGGCAGGATTCGAACCTGCGCGGGGAGACCCCAATGGATTTCTAGTCCATCGCCTTAACCACTCGGCCACGACTACAGATATGGAAACACGTTTTAAAAGAAGATATATGGTAGACATAAAGACAAGACTTGTGTTAACAAGTGTATGCAGTGAGTTGGGTAAAAACCCTCAGATGAATGAAAGTTTAGGGCTGTGCTTGTGTGCTCAGTCGTTCAATTGTGTTCGACTCTTTGCGACCCCATCGATTGTAGCCCACCAGGCTTTGGTGTCCATGGGATTTCCCAGGCAAGAACACTGGAGTGGGTTGCCATTTCCTACTCCAAGGGAAAGCTTGGGGAGGGAGGTCAAACTCTCTCCAGCAGCCTCCGACATTTAGGAGCACTGCGATAAGAGTGCTGGAGAAGACAATCCTAAAGGAAATCAACCCTGAATATTCATTGGAAGGGCTGATGCTGAAGCTGAAGCTCCAATACTTTGGCCACCTGATGCGAAGAACTGACTCATTGGAAAAGACCCTGAAGCTGGGAAAGATTGGAGGCTGGAGAAGGGGACTACAGAGGGTGAGATGGTTGGATGACATCACCAACTTGATGGATAAGAGTTTGAGCAAGCTCCGGGAGTTGGTGATGGGCAGGGAAGTCTGGCGTGCTGCAGTCCATGGAGTCACAAAGAGTCAGACACAACTGAGCAACTGAACAACAAAATCTATACAAGCATCTTTGTTTTCAACAAAGTTCAGGTCATCATCAGCTAGGGCCTCCCTCCCTCGGGGATGAGCTGGGCTCCTGCCGGGTGCTGGGGTCTCCGAAATCGAACCAAATTTACTCAGTTGAAATCAAACTAATCCTTTTAGGCGTGGGTGGGATCAACACTTCTGCTTGAACTTACAGCCTCCTCGATGAATGATATTGTGCTCAACGGGTTTCAGGGAAGGGAATGTTCCCTCTGATTTGTGTCTAAGGTGGAAGGAGAGAAAAACTAGGTTGAAAATCTCTGAATACCCTCACTCGCTGTCTGTGGGTTCCTAACTTAGGCTCAAAGTACTGTGTTTGGGAATGTATTTTACAGAAGCGAATGTGCTTTCACTTTCCAGATGGGTTAAGAAGAGCTATAGTTTGTCCATGAATTTCTTTTCTTTTCTTTTCCTTTTTTTTTTTTTTTTTTTTGAGTGTGTGAGGTCCTAACTGCTTTCTAAAAAATGGATTATGTGGTTCAGTTTGGGGGAGGAAATGCAAAGGCTCATTTCCTCTAAATTAAACCAACATTGCATGTTTCCCATTCTCCTTTTATGTTTGTAACTTGCTGTTCCTTCAGCAGAATCTCCAGACGTTCTACAGAAATGTTTCAGGATAGAATGGTTAAATGTAGATACCAGATCCTAAGATGCATAGATAGACAGGCCCCCATTTTGTGGCCAACAAACTGTTCATAGGTAAGAGGTGTGAGCGGATGCATAGGACACATCTTGAAAAAGTTGCTAATTGCTTGGATTTAATACCCAATATTTAACCAGAAGTAAGAAAGCATTCTTTAAATAGCGTTCTATTCAATTCGTCTATCACTGAGAAAGTCTTATGGTGGGTGGGAGTGGGGAGGGGATAGATCTAACTGAAGATCACATAATTTACTTTTATCTATATTTAGAAAGCTCCAGTATTCTTGCCTGAAGAATCCCAGGGATGGGGCAGCCTGGTGGGCTGCCGTCTAAGGGGTCGCACAGAGTCGGACACGACTGAAGCGACTTAGCAGCAGCAGCAGAAAGCATACTGAAAAGCAGAGACATAAGTTTGCCAACAAAGCTCCGTCTAGTCAAGGCTATTGTTTTTCCAGTGGTCATGTATGGATGTGAGATTGGACTGTGAAGAAGGCTGAGTGCCAAAGAATTGATGCCTTTGAACTGTGGTGTTGGAGAACACTCTTGAGAGTCCCTTGGACTGCAAAGAGATCCAATCAGTCCATTCTGAGGGAACTCAGCCCTGGGATTTCTTTGGAAGGACTGACGCTGAAGCTGAAATTCCAGTACTTTGGCCACCTCACCCAAAGAGTTGACTTATTGGAGAAGACTCTGATGCTGGGAGGGATTGGGGGCAGGAGGAGAAGGGGACGACAGAGGATGAGATGGCTGGATGGCATCACTGACTCGATGGACGTGAGTCTGAGTGCACTCCGGGAGATGGTGATGGACAGGGAGGCCTAGCGTGCTTCGATTCATGGGGTCGCAAAGAGTCGGACACGACTGAGCAACTGAACTGAACTGATATCGAGAAAAGATCAGCTGACACATGCCTGACAAATGGACGAAATGTGGTCAGGAAAAGCGAATTCACATCGCTCACAGATTCAGGACATTTCTCATGTATTTTTCCTTTGGCAATCTGGAAAATTCCTAACCATTTTCTTTAAGAGATTGCCAAATCTGTTTAAAAACTTCATACCCTGCTTGTTTCTGGAGGAATATCTGGGGGGGGGGGTAACACTTCTATCCTGGGGGTTCCTAGAATGCTTTTTTTTAAATTACAGCTTTTTGTTATGAAAAGCAAAAGTGGCCGCGGGCTTCCCTCATTCGGAAAGGGGCCTCTGGAACGTTCTCGCCTCCTTTACTGAAGAGCAGAGAGGTGAAATTTTTCTGAGCGACTAGGAGACAGTCCCGGGATTCTCCTTTTCAGCCGGTATTCCCCCTCAAGCAACGTATCGAATAGTCCTTTGGGTCAGGGGAAGGACAACCCAGGGTACTCTCATCAAAGTCAGTCCCTCGTTAGTGTCTAATGCTTTCGATGCCTTCATTCCGGGTCCTTCTCCCACTAACATTTCCAGCTCTGAGGCTGCCCTAGGGATGCCGCTCACCTCCGGCCCTCCTTTTTCGCAGCTCCCAAAACTTGGACTCGAACCGACACGTCCTGAGACGTGAGGCTGGAGAAAAACGAACAAAGAAACTTGGTCAGATCTACCTATCACCTCCCCAGTCTCCAGGTTGCTGGAAGTCCCGCTGTGGCGCTAAGAGAAAGGTATACGCAGCCATGTCCTGGGAGGAAGCGAGCGCGGAGAGAGCACCCGCGGCCCCGAGGAGGGGATGGCGCGGGGGGCTGGCGGGGGAGGGTGGGCTGCGGATGTGAACGCACAGGCTCTCACTACCGAGGCTCCTAGGCTCTAGGGCTACAAGGACTTTCTCACTCATTTCAAACCACCTCTTGTCTAACACGTCCTTTCTGCTTTGCGTTTTTGCTGACAGTCGGTTCAGAGTTCGCGTTTTGTCTTGTAATTTTCAGAAAAAATTATTTTCGTTTCTGATATTATGTGGAGTTGAGAGGTTGAGGGCCGGGAGAAGCTCTTTTCCCGCATTCTTTGCTACTCATTAGTGTGTGAGAGTGCTTGAGTGATCTTCAAGCTCCTGGCTCAGGTTTTAGTCTCCCCGTGGAAGAACGGGTCATATTTTTTCTATCATGTTGCACTGTCCTCCCTCGGTAGGGATGACCTGGGATTTCTTCTCTTCCTTCTACAACTCTCCTCCGATTTCTCAAGTCACAACTATCCTCCTACTCCTCGTCAACAAACCTTGGCCTCTCCCGCATTCAGTGACCTCCACTGTTCGCATCCCTTTCTGTCCGCAAAGACGGACGCTTGCTGACCGACGGTGACTGAAGGAGCCACTGCGACTGGACCATACAGTCTCACAGAAAAGCGGCAGCGAAGAAAGAGCCGTCTTTTGCATTTCAACCCAAAGAATCATCAAAAGAAAATTCCTGTTAGAAAACCTGAGATCTTTCCAAAGCTTCCTGGACTCTTTAAAAAACTGTAGCCCTTTCCTTCGAGAGAGAGGGCAACAATGCGATCGCGTTGCTCCATGAGCCCATTGGCAAAACAAACGAAATCTTTTTCAGAAAGAACACAAGAAGGGCCCCCGGATCGAGAGAGAGCGAGAACTCCAGAAGTGAGCTAGAGGAAAGAGAGTAGTGGGGCCCCGCCATGGATTTAAAATATATCCCAACGCTATTTTGCGTTCCTCATATTCCATTTTTGCAAAGCCAACGGTCCCGAGCTTGGGCTTGGAGAGACCAGATGAAATAAGATGTTTTTTGAGTCTTGAACAAACTATTCCTTACTTCATGAAAACGAATGACAGCAGTCACGGAAAGGCTCAGAAATTCCTCCATATTGGGCATTGATGTCCCTTACATTGTCTTGTTTTTATGTTTCTTGAACTTTCACAGTGACTGAAACAAAATAAGTCTCCGCAAATTATATTTACTGATAACCAAATAAATCAGCAACAGTGTTTGGGATCCAGCCGACCGCTGAAAGTCGTCGGGCTCTGTGGCGCAATGGATAGCGCATTGGACTTCTAGCGCAGCAGTGAGGCATTCAAAGGTTGCGGGTTCGAGTCCCGCCAGAGTCGCGAGTGTTTTTGTCACCAAGCGGATAACCTTGCCACTTATTGGTCCATTTTTCTATGAATTGGACGCAGTCTGAATTCCAGGTACCTAATTTCTCACTGCAGTTGATTCCTACTTTCTGTAGCTTGCATTTGAGGCGCTCCTTCATAAGCACTCCCACACATGTCGACAGTGATTTGATGACCACATTTTATATCCCTACCCATCTTTTGTGTGTGTATATATACTATAGCAGGAGAAAAAGAAGAATCATAAAGCCAGATATCACGGAGAATTGTTGGGGGCTTAAATTATACTTGAAATCTTATGAGAGGCAAAGTAGATTCTGTCACTCTCAAAGTTGAAAGTGTCATTCTCTTCCCTGGGAGTGGCTACATATTGTAAGTAGAGCTGATGCTAGAACCCAGGACTTCTGGATAAGAATTTTTAAGCGACTAAAAATGGATCAAAGGAGAGACAGGTTATACTGATGTTAATGAGAATGCAGTAATAAGGCAGAAGTAGAAACAGACATATGCCTGGGTCATTCCTGGCATCCAAAGATAAATAGTCACAGAGGGGGCATTCATAAAGAATGTGATATGTCGCAATGAGAAAAACAATTGCTTGAATGCTTTGGTCAGTTTGTGAGAGTGGGTTTTAATAATGCCTATGTTTTAAGCCACAACTATCTTATGTTACTTCTGTCACATAATTTCTTTGGAAATCAAAATTATATGTAAAAGTAACTGATTCACAGAAGAGGCTGGTGATCCTTTCCTGGGAGAAAAATATAAGTTAAATGGATGTGAACTCAGCTGAGGAAGTTGTATGGTCCTGGCTTCCATACCTGGATGGCAACACAATGTCTGCACTTGCTGTGGCAGAAAACTGGGAAAAGAACAGAATGCTAGGAATTGCTTGGAGAAGAGTAGCACCATGTAGAATTTAGAGGGAAATCGAGAAAGGGCAAATGATGGGTCCTGCAGGAGTTCAGTCAGCATCTCCTCAGTTTAGACAAGGCACAGTTGCCCTGGGCTCTGGAATCTTGGGCGAGTTTTATCACAACATTTTATCACTTGGAGAGAAATTGTTTCTTTTTCCTTAACATGCTTAAAGTATTAGTATACTCTATTTTCAGAATCCCACTTAAAACCTTACCTTCTCACTGGTAACAGTGTTTTGTTTCTAATAATTTTTACTTCAGAGCAATATGAATTAACTGAAAATTAAATAGGCTAAAATTATGTATTTGAAAGCTAAGGGGTGAATATGGCTAACTCAGCACCTGGTCACAAGGAAGAAGACTAAAACTGGCTCTGGTCTTGGATGTGAACAAAATCTTTGATGAAGAATCAGAAGTTCAGACCCTAATTACTGAAAAACTAATAATAATCCAGAATACCAAGGGAATATAAGATCTGCACAGACTTAAGGACAGTATCAAAAATGTCTAAGCAAGTGTCACTAAAACTTGCCTGACAAAGAAGGAGCTTCTTTGGGAGGATAGAGAAAGGAAGAAGTTAATCTTTGAGAATAAGAACTAAAGAGGAGGGAAATGGCTTTGCCTAAAAAACGTTTAATAAAAAAATTTTAAATGGCTTTGCCCAATTCCCCATCTGGAATAACTGATTGTCACTGACCAAAAAAACCCCCAAAAACCTATGGAGGTAACCAAAAAGTGTTTGTCTTTGGTTCTATTTTCTGGTCCATCATCCATAAACCAAATGGTCAAGACACTACAAAAAAATTAAAAAATTAGTTTCCTATATAAAGTGAAATGACCATTTCAATTTTCTTTTAAAAACAAATGAACAATATAGGCAACAATACTGTATTTCAATCATCAAATTTGCTAAGACTAGAACTTAATTATTCAAATCACTAAAAAGAAATGATAATTACTCTAAGCTAAGAATTAGCCTACTACAGTTTCATAGATAGTGGCAGAAGACATGAGACTTCTGCATGAGAGACAGAGGATGGTTTATTACTTACCACAACAGTAGCCAGAAAGCATCATTTGTACTGATTCCCCAAGCATCAGATCCCCACAGGGATCACTGGAGGGACATTTTGGAAGCTAGCTCCCAGATATGCCTAAAAGTGGTTTTCTTTGTATTTATCCAGTTTGGATGTAGTAGGGCTTTTTGAATGTTCAGATCAATTTCCAGTCACTATTTTTTCAAATATTGCTTCTTTTCAATCTTTTCTCTCCTTGCTTGCTTGGCTTTAACAGTCAATGTGTTATAGTTTCTCAACTTCTTGATTGTGTTTTCCTTTTATAACATTTTTATTCTGGATATTTTCATCTTCAGTTCCGTTCAGTAGCTCAGTCATGTCCGACTCTTTGCGATCCCATGGACTGTGGCACGCCAGGCTTCCCTGGCCATCACCAACTCCCAGAGCTTGCTCAAACTCACGTCCATCAAGTCGGTGATGCCATCCAAACATCTCATCCTCTGTCGTCCCCTTCTCCTCCTGTCTTTAATCTTTCCCAGCATTAGGGTCTTTTCCAATGGGTCAGTTCTTTGCATAAGGTGGCCAAACTGTTGGAGTTTCAGCTTCAGCATCAGTCTTTCCAATGAATATTCAGGACTTATTTCTTTTAGGATTGACTGGTTTGATCTCCTTGCAGTTCAAGGGACTCTCCAACACCACACTTCAAAAGCATCAGTTCTTTGGTGCTCAGCTTTCTTTATAGTCCAACTCTCACATCCATTTTCATCTTACCAGTTTATTAATTTTCTTTTTCCTAATTTGTTTTAAAATGTATCCACTATTCTTAAGTCACTTTTAAAAGTTTTGTTTTAAAGTTTCTGTTTTGTTTTCCCATTGTCAAGTTTTTTGGTTTTTTTTTTTAAATGAGTCAAAAGTTCTTAATTTTGGGTTTCATTCCCTTTGTCTATATTAATTTCAGCTAATTTTGAATCACTCTATTGGAATTCTATTGTATGGATTTCCAGGAGAGTCTATTTCTGCTGTCAGATGTTTCTCTTAGGGTCAGTTTTATCAGTGCTTTGGAAATTTGCATCAGAATGTTTTACTAACAAATAGTGTATTGAATAATTTTCTTTTAAACCTCCCCTTCCATGGGCCCACTGGTAAAGTAAGATCACTTGAAACAATATGTATTGATTTGAAGACTATGCTTATAAGTCAGTATGCTTGCTCCTTGGAAGGAAAGCTATGACACATACAGGGTATTAAAGAGCAGAGGCACCATTTTGCTGACAAAGGTCCATCTTGTCAAAGCTGTGGTTTATCCAGTAGTCATGTATGGATGTGAGAGCTGGATCATAAAGAAGGCTGAACACTAAAGAACTGATGCTTTCAAACTGTGGTGCTGGAGAAGACTCTTGAGAGTCCCCTGGACTGCAAAGAGATCAAACCAGTCAATCCTGAAGGAAATCTACCCGGAGGATTCATTGTAAGGATTGATGCTGAGGATGAAACTCCAATACTTCGGCCACCTGATGCAAAGAGCCAACTCATTGGAAAAGACCCTGATGCTAGGAAAGATTGAAGGCAAAAGAAGAAGAGGGCAGAAGTAGATAGTATCACCAATTCAATGGACATGAATTTGAGCAAACTGCCAAAGACAGTGGAGGACAGAGGAGCCTGGTGTGGCAGTCTATGGGGTCACAAAGAGTTGGACACAACTCAGAGACTGAACAACAACAAATGCTTTCCAATAGCCATCAAATTTTGAAATGACTTAAAGCTGGCTTGATTTGGTTCAACTTAAAACTTTTAGGTGGGTTAGAAATTATGTGGAATTTCTATAAAATTTTTTATCCATATTAAATTAAGATATTGTTCAGATAGAAATTATCATTTTTATTGTTCAGTTCAGTTCAGTCACTCAGTCGTGTCCAACTCTTTGCGACCCCATGAGTCGCAGCACGCCAGGCCTCCCTGTCCATCACCAACTCCCAGAGTGCACTCAGACTCACGTCCATCGAGTCCGTGATGCCATCCAGCCATCTCATCCTCTGTCGTCCCCTTCTGCTGCCCCCAATCCCTCCCAGCATCAGAGTATTCTCCAATGAGTCAACTCTTTTCATGAGGTGGCCAAAGTACTGGAGTTTCAGCTTTAGCATCATTCTTTCCAAAGAACACCCAGGGCTGATCGCCTTCAGAATGGACTGGTTGGATCTCCTTTCAGTCCAAGGGACTCTCAAGAGTCTTCTCCAACACCACAGTTCAAAAGCATCAATTCTTCGGCACTCAGCTTTCTTCACAGTCCAACTCTCACATCCATACATGACCACTGGGAAAACCATAGCCTTGACTAGACAAAACTTTGTTGGTAAAGTAATGTGTCTACTTTTGAATATGCTATCTAGGTTGGTCATAACTTTTCTTCCAAGGAGTAAGCGTCTTTTATATTTCATGGCTGCAATCACCATCTGCAGTGATTTTGGAGCCCCCCGAAATAAAGTCTGACACTGTTTCCACTGTTTCCCCATCTATTTCGCATAAAGTGATGGGACCAGATGCTGTGATCTTCGTTTTCAGAATGTTGAGCTTTAAGCCAACTTTTTCACTCTCCTCTTTCACTTTCATCAAGAGGCTTTTTGTTCCTTTCCACTTTCTGCCATAAGGGTGGTGTCATCTGCATATCTGAGGTTATTGATATTTCTCCCGGCATCTTGATTCCATCCTGTGCTTCGTCCAGCCCAGTGTTTCTCATGATGTTCTCTGCATAGAAGTTAAATAAGCAGGGTGACAGTACACAGCCTTGACATACTTCTTTTCCTATTTGGAACTAGTTTGTTGTTCCATGTCCAGTTCTAACTCTTGCTTCCTGACCTGCACATAGGTTTCTCAAGAGGCAGGTCACGTGGCCTAGTATACCCATCTCTTGAAGAATTTTCCACAGTTTATTATGATCCACACAGTCAAAGGCTTTGGGATAGTCAGTAAAGCAGAAATGCAGCGGATGTTGGCAATTTGATCTCTGGTTCCTCTGCCTTTTCTAAAATCAGCTTGAACATCTGGAAGTTCACGGTTCACGTACTGCTGAAGCCTGGCCTGGAGCATTTTGAGCATTACTTTACTAGTGTATGAGGTGAGTACAATTGTGTGGTAGTTTGAGCATTCTTTGGCATTGCCTTTCTTTGGGATTGGAATGGAAACTGACCTTTTCCAGTCCTGTGGCCACTGGTGAGTTTTCCAGATTTGCTGGCATATTGAGTGCAGCACTTTCACAGTATCATCTTTCAGGATTTGAAATAGCTCAACTGGAATTCTCACTAAAACTATAGTAAAAAGATTTTTTTAAGCTCAAATATGAGAAGAACACAAAAGAAGTGGAATGTAAGAAACACTAAAACTGAAAAATAGGTAGACAAATCATAACAGACTTCACAGAAACAATCTGATTAATAGCAACGTTTCTTTAAAAAGTTCAGGAACTGAGAGCACTATGTACTGGAGGCTAAAGGGAAACCGAAAGCAGATTATTTAAAGTTTGAGAAAGAGTTAGAGCCCTAAATTCTGTGCACTTATACTGAGTGTTTGCCCTTCTACCACCCAGGAAAAAAATCTGGAGATTTATTCTGCAAATAAAGAATGGGATTAGACTATTACTGATGAGGATCTGAGTACCTTAATGAGAACAGGAGAGGATCTGTTCTGTATCTGGATTTAAGGGAATGCTAAAGGCTGAGCTCTTTTTCCTCACCTAACTCTCAGATCTCTGACAGTTAGGGTTTTGCCCTGATGGCAGGACTGAAAACAAAAAACAAAAAACAAACATATGTGAGGCAACTGGTGTAAGTTGGTAGAGTCTAACTTAACATATAAGCATACTGAGGGCTCTTCTCACCATTACCTCAGACTCTGAGTTATTTTTATAACCTAAAAACCAAAAACCTTGAGAATACTTTCCACTGAAACAGCAGAGCATATAAATGAACAAAAAATAGAAATAGATTATGAACAGATGAGCAAGGGAAGATTCAGATGATGGCGGTGTAGCAGGTCCAGAGAGCAACCAATTCAGACTATAAGCATGTAGAAGTCAACTGGAAAAATATCCTCAAGAAAAAATATTTGAGCTGATATATTATCTGATTTGATTGATCTCATGGAAAGCTCCACTGAAAGATATTTGGAAGTTAACGGAGAATTTGCAATTATCGATATATATGAAGGGACTTACTGCTACTGCTAAGTCACTTCAGTCATGTCTGACTCAGTGCAACCCCATAGATGGCAGTCCACCAGGCTCACCCGTCTCTGGGAATCTCCAGGCAAGAACACTGGAGTGGGTTGCCATTGCCTTCTCCAATGTATGAAAGTGAAAAGTGAAAGGGAAGTCGCTCAGTCATATCCGACTCTTAGCGACCCCATGGACTGCAGCCTACCAGGCTCCTTTGTTCATAGGATTTTCCAGGCAAGAGTACTGGAGTGGGGTGCCATTGCCTTCTCCGTATGAAGGGACTTGGGCACATTAAAATTTTTCTTTTTAAAGCTTGCCTTTTTAGGCAATTATAAGCATCCAGTAAAGAATGAAAATATAATCATAGCTCACACCAATGCTGTGTATAATACTTTCATAGAAAAATGACATAAACAATAAACACTGAATTAAACAAAAGGTAAAACATAAGTATTTTGGGAGGATAATAAATAGTGGGTGGTAGTGGCATAAAGCAGTTTCCATTTAACAGATGGAAAATAAGTATATAACGTCTAAATCAATTAATCAATAATAGCAGTTATACATATTATTTAGGAAAATAGAGGTCTCCAAGTCCAAGAATGAAACAGTTAAAATGTTAATTTTGGTGGCATCCAGACAAGATAATTTGAAGAATTAAGGTGCAGAAGACATATATTTTACAATAAACTTTCTACTAAAAAATGTGTACAGCTAGAGAAAACCACCAGGGCGAGTGTTGTTCTCCAGGACAAGCAGCAGTAGAGGTATTATTACTTCTGTACCTGAAGAGGCATGAAGAGAGTGTGATTACCTGAACTCAGAAGACAGCCTTGTACTGAGGGCTGCCTTGAATGAGGTATGGCCTCCTGTCAAGGAATGTAGCTCTTCTGACGTGACCTGCAGGCAGAAAGACAAGAAGTAAATACCTGCCGCTAGCCCTCCTAGATCCACCTGTCTCCTGTTGGGACTCCCATTACCTAACCCAGATGGAAACCAGAGAGCATGAAAACCCATACAGGCCAGTTCCAAGGGCCTATATCAGCACAGAGCAGGGTGAAGAGCGCCTCCCCTATGTATACATATATATATCATGAGCACAAAAATTGAATTGACAATGAGGAAAACTGCAAACAATATAGAGGATAGTAGAAAAGAAGGGGAAAAAAAAGAACTAAAATTTCAAATAAGTTAGGCAGAAAATGATATGTAAAAAAAAAAAAGCAAAGAAGATCCAACATGTGAATTACTAGATTTATAAAAGAAATCAAAGTAATAAACCAGAATATATATTTAACAAATAATTTAGGATCTGGTAGATAGAGCCACACTTAGGGAAAATGGGACCTGGACAAGTTCCTTCCTTCCCCTCTTTCTCCCTCTTTCCCTTTCTTTATTTTTATAAAAACATCTTGTTTTTAAAAATCAATCCTGGTTAAGAATCACTGTTCTACTTCTCTCTCCCACAACTCTCTTGTCTTATGTCATAGAATATATTTATCACATTCAGCCTCTTCACTTTACAGCAGATACCTTTCGACTAGCAACCCGAGATGTGATGGGAGAAGGTCCGCAAAAAAAGGAAAGAGTAAGACGAAGAAAAAAAGAGAGTCAGGTGAGGACAACAGAGAGGGAGGGACAAGCAGGAGATCTGTGGAAGAATATTCAAAACTTAACCTTCACAGAACAGTTAAAATACTGAATACAGAATTTTATAACCATCACTTCACATATATGTTAAGACTTGCATTTTAATACTGATATATTACTATTCTTCTGTGTAGATACTCATAAAAAGAACGAAAAGGAAAGGAGGGAGGGAAGGTAGGCATGATGAGAGGACAGACATCTAAATAGCACTGGCCTAAGAAGGGTGACTGAGGCAGGAGGAGAAGGGGACGACAGAGAACGAGATGGTTGGATGGCATTACCGACTCGATGGACATGAGTTTGAGCAAGGTTCGGGAGCTGGTGATGGACAGGGAAGCCTGACATGCTGTAGTCCATGGAGTCGCAGAGTCGGACCCGACTGAGCGACTGAACTGAACTGAAGAAAGGGTGAAATATCGGTGGTAATGGGTAAGATCTGGCAATGCAGCCTAAGAAAGTGGCTATGATTTACTGACAGAAGTTGCAGAATTTGAGCGTAAGAACAAAAGAACACCATGTCAGAAGTGGGATTCGAACCCACGCCTCCAACCGGAGACCAGAAACCCCAAGTAGGGGAAGTAGAA